>NC_136510.1:17732194-17892194 GCF_053919585.1 Euprymna scolopes | reverse complement strand
CAGGTAACATAACATTAGAATTAACAGGAAATAGTCATCGTTAGGGCTGTGACAACAGAATATTCTTTTCATTCTTTTGATTCTCAAGTATATATCCGACACAGTAAGACACAGTTAATCAACCGAGAAACACATCAGTTTATATAAAAACATATAAGATATTAACGGATATATACTCGAGAGTCAAAACAATGACAAGAATATTCTGTTCTCACAGCCCTAGCAATCATACACCAAGGATGGTTTATAGCGAGTAAAGTCTTTGTTTTGGTGTATGAAAAACACATACTTTTACACTACAGGTAACATAACATTAGAATTAACAGGAAATAGTCATCGTTAGGGCTGTGACAACAGAATATTCTTTTCATTCTTTTGATTCTCAAGTATATATCCGACACAGTAAGACACAGTTAATCAACCGAGAAACACATCAGTTTATATAAAAACATAAGATATTAACGGATATATACTCGAGAGTCAAAACAATGACAAGAATATTCTGTTCTCACAGCCCTAGTAATCATACACCAAGGATGGTTTATAGCGAGTAAAGTCTTTGTTTTGGTGTATGAAAAACACATACAGATATGTATCTCTTGATAGCTACATTGGTAGGGAATGTGGCTGGAGTGCTAAATGTTTTGGTTTCGATTCTAGCAGATGGCACCAAAGTAATTTTTTTTCTTCAAACTTTTGAAATCACTATTATATATTTAGTACAATATATATATATATATATATATATATATATATATATATATATATTTTTCATGGTGGTCACCACTTATCAAGGCCCGGAAGCCACTCGTGGATAAGGGTTATTGCGTGTACAGTAATCAATGGGATAGTATCGTAGTAATCGTTGGTATTGGAGATTTGATAAAGTGTCTTACTTAAGGGGGCGGTTCATCAGGGATTTGTTTATGTTGGACTTGAAGACATCCAAGTTGTAGTCAGGTGGGAAACAGGCAAATGGAAGAGAGTTCCACAGGCGTGCACTTCCAAGAAAGAAGCTTTGTTCATGGAATCTGCATTTTGATTTAGGCACAGATAAAGAGTGGGGGGAAATTACTGACATTGGTTTCAGCTAGATGGGTGTTTATCGTGAAAGATTGGCAAGGGGGGACAAGAGATTGGAGCTCAGACGAGCACTTGCCATGGAAATAACGATAAAACAAAGACAAGCTCGCAACATCTCTTCTGTGGGAGAGAGGTTGCAGGGAAGAGAAAAGGGCATCCCCTACTAAGTCACGAAGTCTATTTTGTACTCTGTCAAGGCAGGGTAGGCTGTTTTTAGCCGCTCTTGCGCAGATGTGGCAGCAGTACTCCATCCTTGGTCGTACTTGGCTTTTATATAGATAGAGAATTGCATCAGTAGTGAGATATCTTCTGGAGTGGTAGAAGGATCCCACCATTTTCCCAGAAATTCATATTCAATAGAAAATTAGCTCTGCAACATTAAATACAAAATCTGTATGAATATTTGAGTGTATTTTACAACTCAGCAAGCTCCCTCATCTGCCCCCGGGAAAAATAAAAATCCTTTCTCTATTTTAAATCATCCGATTGGATCATCTTGCACCACCCCATACTTTCCTTCCACCAACTACACACCAATATTAATAGGTACACACTATTTTGATGAATATATTTATTATATTTAAAGTATTTATAGGGATTATTCTTATAAACCTTTCATTTTAAAGGTTACCTTGGTTACTCGAATGTCACTTATAAATTTTTGGCTTTTTATCATAAAATTTTTTTTTATTTTTTTATTTTGGCACTCAAACTTAATTTTTATTGGCAAAGTTAGTGCCTATTTTTATATTTGACTACGACTATTCAAAAAGTAAAAATGGTTTTCTGATTTTTTTTTATATGACTGAAACACATTTGAAAATTAGTGTTTTAATTTTTTTTTTTTTTCAGTTTGTTTAAGCGGGAGATGAGGTATTGTACCAGATGCCAAGCATTCAACTGCTAACTCAGATATTTCGCTCAAGAGATCTTTTTAAGATTCTGACTGTCTTTTTAAGTGCAATTGTTTGAATTTCTCTTGTACTTGATTTCCCGAGTATATTTACCAGGTAGTTTTTGAAATTCTTTTTTATGAGTCCAGTTGCTCCTATCTGAACATTACTGGAATGATAGAAAGATTCCGGTCTTGGATATGAGCTTAAACTATATCCGATGGTGAGGCCCCAACTTGCAGGCTTTGGGGAGTGTGGAGCCAACCTTTAATTGCTGTTGCTCCCAGGTCCACTCTGACCCGGAGTAGTTGTACCTGTTAAGGTCTCAACTATGGGTTAAATAGAAAATGACTTGAAAAAAATATATATTCTATTAAAAAAAATTTTCTTGAAAATCACTGGATTCGGCATTAAATAGCCTGAAAAAGAGTTGATATGCCATAAAACAAAAACAAACAACCAATCAAAGATTCCAGTTTCTTTGCAAGTCATATATAAACTTTGGTATTTCATTATCTTTTCCTTCTAATCTCTGTTTAACCCAGTATCATTGGGGACTGTAACTTCTACTAAGGTTACTTCCTTTTTTTAAGTTTGGAAGCACAACTGAACAGTAATACTTGACTTTGATGGGTTTAAATTTTAATTTGAGCCCAAAATTGTTTTTCAAAATCACTTTTAAATTTCAAGGAACCATGTAAACATTTTTTGCAATTTTTTTTAGATGAGTATTAGTTCTGCTATGTCTTATTTGGAGTATTAGTTTTACAACGTTTCAGTCGGCATAACCTCTGGTCTTCTTCAGATTTATCATGTCAAACTGATAAATAACTCACTTTGTGTTATTTATACTTTTGCTTATCTCCAGCTTCATGGATTTCAGCAAAAAAAAAAAAAAAAAAACGATATTGTGTGTATTATGCTATGCTTTTTCCCTTCTAAGCTAATATTTGCATGGGTAATATCACTGAATAATGTACTTATTTTTTTTATTTTTTTTTTTTTTTTTACACAGTGATCACCACTTATCAAGGCCCGGAAGCCACTCAGGGATAAGGGTTATTGCAAGTACATTACGTTAGTGAGGAGATTTGATGAAGTGTTTACTTAAGGGGGCGGTTCATTAGGAATTTGTTAACATTAGACTTGAAGACCTCCAAGTTGTAGTCCGGAGGGAAGCAGGCAGACGGAACAGAGTTCCACAGGCGTGCAGTTCTAAGAAAGAAGCTTTGTTCATGAAATCCGCGTTTTGATTTAGGCACAGATATAGAGTGGGGGAAATTTTTCACAGTGGATTCAGCTAGATGGGTGTTTTTCGTGAAAGATTGGCGAGGGGGGACCAGGGATTGGAGTTCAGACGAGCACCTGCCATGAAAATAACGATAAAACAAGGATAGGCTCGCAACGTCTCTTCTGTGGGAGAGGGGTTGCAGGGTAGAGAAAAGTTCATTGTACTAGAAATAAATAAAAATAAGTTCATTGTACTAGAAATAAATAAAAATAACACAAAGTTTGTGTTATTTTTATTTGTGTTTATCTCCAGCCCCGTGAATTAAATCGTTTGTATAGTGATATTATCTGTGCAAACATAGAAGCATAATTTGAGTTGTTCCAAAAGTAAAGTGTCCTATTTTTTTAACTAAAAAAGTTAGAGAGCTATGAAGATGGGAGTGTTACCATTAAAACAAACAACCATTTGTGCCCCAGAATTTATTTTTCTACATATTCACCATCATTCTTAATGGACTTTTATCAGGTGTTCAATGATACATCTCTGCTTCTGATGACGTGACAGGTGTTGCTTCTTAAAGTTTCATGTCCATATTTGCAACAGAGAGATGAGACTATCAGATTATGAATGCATAAACTCTGTCATCATAACATTACAATTTGCAATCCCCTTTGATCTATATGGATGGAATAAAAAAATAGGACACATTACTTATGAAACACCCCTCGTCTATAATATACTGTAATAAATAACTTGCAATTTCAGGGCTCTACGGACAAATTTATCTATAGTTGACCTTTGACAATTAAATATTTTCGTTTACTAGCCAAATAGAAAAGTTACTAGCTAAACCCACATGATTTTTAGAATATGACATCTTCGTTCTGTGACGAGTATGTAAATCATTTCTAAATATGCACCAAATTTTATGTTGAGACTTGAAGTCTTGTAATTTCAGATGTTTTTTTTAAACGGCCTTCATTTAAAAAAAATAAAAAGAGTATATTGTTCTATTAAACTTTTAAAAGTTTATTAAAAAAAAAAGTTGAAAAGATATTTTTCACTCAGTAATGAGCCTTGGAAGATTGTCAGTGAAAGAAATACAATCGCCAAAAGATAAGCGTTTCATAATTTCTAGTCGCCACTTTGAAAAATCACTCGCAAATGCGACTGTTTCACTCACAATGTAGAACCCAGAATTTTAAAATGTATATATGCTAGCAGGACGTCCCTCGACGTTGTACAAGATTCAGGAAACAAGTCTATAAACATTATATCACTTTATATTTTATTCTAATGTTCTATTATTTTACATAAATTCAGATTGATATACAAAATGCTACAGCTAAATGCAACACTTGACAAAAAGAAAATGAAAAGTTGTGTATGCAGAGACCCGATAGTTTATTTTGCAACAGTTAGGAAAATAATGTCTGTAATTATGTAACTGTCACTAGCAAAGATGACCATGGGGACGAAATTAATCATACATTTTGACGACAATGTTCTTGTCTGTAGCAGGTTTCAAAGACTCGATTGTGTTGTGGATGTGCTTGTTGGTTTTGACCTCGATCACACCCTAGAAGAAATAGTAAAGGTGGTTGCAATCACCAAATCTATGACATCATGTCACCATTTTTATACTTATATTCATTAAGTTTTATTAATATCCAATTCTTTGGGTGTGGTCTAATGATGTGCTCATTAATATTCGATTCTTGGGGGTGTAACCTAATGATGTGCTCAAAATTGAATAGTTATAAGAGAGTGTAAGTAATTAAAATAAATCGTTGTAAATTTCTTTAATCACATAACCACACCTCTCATCTCTCTCTCTCTCTCTCTCTCTCTCTCTCTCTCTCTCTATATATATATATATATATATATATATATATATATATATATGCATGCACCAATAGTTTCTTCATCGTGCATAATTGCATAGAATTTAAGATCAAAATGTTCTAGCACATGGATATGGTTTTATCTCTCCCCCGCCCCTCCCTCTCTCTCTCTCTCTCTCTCTCTCTCTATATATATATATATATATATATATATATATATATATTTTTTTTTAGAACAGATCCTTTGTCAGATAAAATGCATGCCCATCAGCTGATAGGAAGGGCGCGGTGGATACTAGAAAGCTGATTGGCTAACTAAAATCTCAATAGAAGAGGAGCACATAAAAAAACAATAAACAACCACAGAATTCGCGCATACGCCTGAGGAGTCCTAGAGTGGATGAAACGCAGAATATTCAGTGTAGCTTAATTGCCATATATATTTTATAAATTACTAACTAGCTCTACCTACGTATTGAGCACTTTTGAAGTAAATACTTAAAGTTTACGCATAAATCTATACTTTCGTATATTAATTTTATGTGAGTAAATTAAGTAGTTATATATATTTATATAAACAAGTTTGTTGTAAAAACAACAAACGGACTTCTACTTTCTGATTCTCTGCTCCAACATGGCAAAAAAAAAAAGAAAGAAAGACATGCTGAAGATGAAGTATATCTTCGAAATATATTTATGAATTTCAATATAAATTTCAAATAAAATAAATGTCTCTTTATTTTGTAATAATGCGTTGTTTTGGCTTCAAACGTATATAATATGTATTTTATTTTATTCAAACTCAACCAGCGCTTCTAAGGAATAAAAATCTTAACACACACACACACACATATATATATATATATATATATATATATATATGCTCATACTTTCACTACACCGATGAAGACTGAAGGATCAGTTGGAAATTATGTACTTGTAAAAAGTTTTTTAATTTTTTTTCATAATATTATTTTGTATTCCTGCACGTCACCAATTGAAAACGAATAAAGAAAAGTTATAAGCTTTTATACTTTCGTATTCTTTTTTATACATTTCCATTCATATATATATATATATATATATATATATATATATGGTGACCTTGTCTCTCTGTGTGCAAAAATCTCTACCGGACAGTCCGTCGATTGCGACGATGACGTGGAGGTCGGTTAGTGTCTGTGTCGAAGATGCGATGTAAGTCCAATTGGAGCTCTGAAACCCTGGCCGCAAATGTGACACCTGATGGCAGGAAATCCGGGTAGTGGCGCCCGTAGTCGCGCTCTTTTTGCTTCCCAAGTAGCAGTGCTTTGATCTCTAATGGCATCGGCTGCACCTGATACCACACTTCTCCGAACTATCCGATCTTTAGCTTTTCTTCTTCAGTCATTGAGTTGGTTTCTGTTTTTCAAATGTCTCTTGAACATGTCATTATAGCGCAGTTTCGATGCGCCTAGGGGTCGGCTACCTTATAGCATACGAGCTTGAGGTTGCTATTTCTAAACTTCCTTCTCTTGTGTTTGACATTGTTTCTCTCAATACCTCTTTTTCCAACCCCCCCCCATACATTTGACTCACTCTTGTAATTAAAGTGGACGTCATTTATATTTTATGCTTCTTAAATATTTATTCTAAATTTCTTTTAAAACATTGGCCTGATGATAGATATTTTGATATCGTTAAAGGAAACACAGATTATTTTGTAAATTTTTTTTTTTTTTTTTTTTTCTTAATTCCTCTCTTTTTAACTCAATTATTTGCTTGCTAATTCGTTTAGTCACAACACTTACCTCATAAATATCCTTTGTCTTTTTTTATTTTTTATATCCATTGATAATACCAGACACCAGAGCTGTGGTGTTGAGGAGTTGATCCGCAAACTATTTAGGATCTAAATTTTCCTATATGTATTACTAGCATGGATCCCCAGCGTTGCCTGGGTGGAGAAAAGTGGTATACTAAAGATATTGAGCAACCTCTAGCCTTTACAAAAAAAACAGCTTTTCTTCAATCAAAATGGCAGCAAATGCTCATGTGAGCAAAAACAAAAAAAGAAAGAATAAAAAAATAGCTGCAGCAGCCAGGCTCGAACCTGTAAGCGGAAGAGGAAAAGGAGGTGAAAAAAAGTTAACGCATTAACTGTCATGGCCACGATTACTTATGATGTCATGATGGGTGAAAATAACGTTTTTTTAAATGTGCGTTCAGATTGCTAGGTGTATGACTTGCAAAAATCTAAATGCAAAAAGTGACCCCTCCTTGCAAGAAACGGCAGAGTTCATCCAGCCAATTTTTACATATTTTTCACCTGAGAAATTGATCTTTCTAACGATGTCAATTTTGTCACTGTCCAATGCATCTGTGAAAAGTTTTTGGAGGAGGGACACGTGCACATCCAAACTGACACGCATTTTCCCTTTTTATATATTAGATTTAGATTATTTCTACTATCGTTCTCATCTTGAGCGTTATTCTCCCAACGTTTTGTCGAATGTAATCTGTAGCCATATTCAAGTGTATCTTGTTGAAATCTGGAATCTTTCAGGAATTTTGAACGGAATTCTTTATGTAATCTACAGGAGTAACATGTTCTTGTTTCATCAGCCATAACCAGTTAAAAGTCTTGTCATTCGCAATTATATTTTAGTATTGCCCGCACTGAGGATTGAACCTTCAACCAGAAGAATATCACCTAGAACTGAATTTTACTTAATACTCTATCTGTTACATCACCGGTCCTTGTGGAGAGAATAAAACTAATGAGAGCAATAGTCCAATTAATACAAATTAACCCTAACACAAATTATCCAAACTCCTCTAAAAATTTTAGAAACAAATTTCCTCAGACTTTGAAAAGAAAAAGGCACTTCTGCAGTATTCAGGCGAGCGCCAGGTGGCGATTTTCAGTTTCATTTAAATCATTAATTTTTTTGTTGACCCTTCCAAGTTGTTTTAATTTGAAAAATGTTTCATTAAAATTATTTATTTGTTTAAAATATATATATATATATATATATATATATATATATATATATATAAAAAATCCAACATTGTCTTAATTACAAAATTGTTTTATTAAAATTATATTTTCTTATGCAGACTTTTCAATAAATATCTTTACAATTTTGATACATTTTTATACAATAAATGTTTTGATTTTCAAGTATTTTTGTGTTCAAAAAAAAAATCTTGTTTGTTATTTATTTGACCCAGGAGAGATTGGAGTTATCGCCCCCTAACAATGGTGCTCACCTAAATACTGCAGACGTGCCAAAAAAATATTTGTTTCTTCTAAATTTAAAACTCTGTAAATAATACATCTAATATGTGAAATTTAGTCTGTTGGATTATCGATATTTGATTCTATCTAACCAATTTTTATTGGTTATTAATATGCCACGTTTTGGGGGGGGGGTTAATAAAAGACAGTAGATTAGAGTTCTTGTCCCCTATATTAATGATAATATATATATATATATATAGAGAGAGAGAGAGAGAGAGAGTGAAAGAGTTCTTAGATCAAAGTTGTGATCTGATATTTGAAAATTTTAGTCTGAGTCAAGGGTCAGTCATTTGAATTGATTTAACAGCTAGTCAAAAAAATGATTTATTTTGATTCTCTTATTTGCAAACTTCCTGACTAATGATAAAAGTTCCTCCGTCAATTCAATTAATATTCCGTCCATTTTATTGTGTCTGTCTTTCTCATTGTCATGGTCATTACTGCAGGTCACCTGTAATTTATTATACACATTTTAAATTAAAAAGGAGGGTAAAAAATCAAAATTTGATTCTTATGAGTAATAGACAGATTTTATGCCGTTTTTTTTTTTTATTTTACTAAATTTATTATCTTGAAACAATGTTTGGTTCTTGTTCAGAATTTCACATATTTTAAAAAACAAAAATAAAGAAAAATCGGTATGATGTACGTACCTGTGATGAAACAAAAATATCATATTCCAAAAACCATGTAACTTGGTCAAGTAGTTTTGTTTTTATAAAAGAAAATCAAATATTAGTAACTGAAGAGCAGCTGTCTTGTCCACCCCATTACAAACAACTTAAAAAAAAGAGATAACTTAATAATTCAAACTAGTGAGATTTAAAAAAAAAAAATGGTTTTCTTTGATTTTTTTATCTAATGTTTTCTTTTTGTATGTCCAATCTAAATTCCCGAATAAAGTAGCTAAAAAGATTTTTTTTTTTTTTTTTTTTTTGTAATAAGAAAAAAAAATAATTATGCAACTTTTTTCCTTTTTTAAATGTTAAAATATTTTTATTTTTTATTTTTTTAGGTAAGTGAAACTCAGATGGGAATCTGTCAAGTAAAAAAAGTCATCCTGGTTTGTAAATTTTACACAAATTTTATTTGAGATAGAATAATAATAATAAACATTCCTGGTATTTGGAAGGCATCTGTTTTAACGTTTTTCTCAAACTATTTGGAAGTTTTTCCGTTTTGTTAGTCTATACTCCAAGATTTTTTTTTTTTTAATTTTTCAATTGGTAGATAGTTTAAAACCGTTTAAAAAAAAGAAAGAAAAAAAACAAACTTTTTTGTCAAAGTGAAAAGTTGTTATAAAAATGTTTTCAGGTGAGGATTGATATTTTGTATTTCGTTTATTAGGACTGTTATCCTCATCTTGGTTTTTATATTTGGTGCTTCAGCTGATGCAACTTTCAACCATCTTGAAGTGCATCTTTGTCAGAAAAAAGTCTCTTTATAGAATGAGAATTAAGAATTGTTAAAAATTTCGAACTTCATCTTGTTCACTGTATACTTATAGTATTAATTATTCATTAAAAAAATCTGTGTGTAATATTAGAAATGATGCTATTGAAGCTTTTAAAATGATACATATGATTGAGGACTGCTTGTAAATCTAATATTCCCTAGAAACTTCCTTCTTCCGAAGACATTGGCTTAACCTACTAAGGACAATGCTGGATCAGGTCCAGGAATATATATATTGATCGATTTTACTGGTTTTTAATGTTTTAAATCCATATTGTATATCTTTTTTAATTTCCTAAACAAATCTAGAGTCAAACCATTGTTGCTGTTTCTTGCTCTCTCTTAAACTCTTGCTTTATTTCTTTTTCTCTCTCTCTCTCTCTCTCTCTCTCTCTCTCTGTGTCCTCCAACAAAGGAGGAATTGAATCTAGTAATTTATTCCCATTTTTCTTAATAATCATACCTTGATTATATATATATATATATATAAAAGTGAACATCTCTGTGTACATTTCCCTATGGAATAACTCTGACAATTTTGGGTCTAAACACTGGAAATTTTAGATATAGGTTCCTTGGACATGGATCTAACTTAATAACTTGATTTGAGCCCAAAACAATAAATGTTAAGGGGTCATAATAGGGGTCAAAGTTAAAAAAAATTTACCGTTTTTTTTTTTTTTTTTTTTTTTATCAGCATACACCTCCAAACGCCGGGGCGAAATGCTAGTGTGTGTGTGTGTGTGTGTGTGTGTATATATATATATATATATATATATATAATATTATAATTTTGCACAAACATTAGTCATGGTAAAACTAAATTTTTATCAGAATGGATTTTCCAGGATAACTCTGGATGCCTTCTTTTTTTTTGGGGGGGGGTATTATAGGAATAAAATTGCTCCAAAATCGTTCACTCATCGAGGGGGACCCTGCAAGCTCAGCTTGTTTTTTTATTGAAATGGTCTTCCTTTGGTTTTGTCTAGTTTTACTTGAACTTCTGTATTTTTAATTTATTTTATATTTTTTATCTTTTAGATTACCCCCCCCCATTTTTTTTTTTTTTGGCTTATTCAAATGACAACAAATGAACATTACTACTTAAAATGATGTATAACTTTTTTTCTTTCCTCCTCCAAAAAAGGATGAGATGGGGCAGAAACCAGAGGAACAGCTGTAGTTAGTTTGTTCATTAGTCAGGACTTCCTTAATTGAAACTTTTTACACAAGATTTTGTTTCCACCAACACTTCTAGAAACTTTTTTTATTGATTTATATACAGGATGTCCCAAAAGAAGCTGACGGATTTGAAATTTAAATTCAACTAAAAGTATCTCTCTACGATAAATATCGACTCCTTGATGGTGGAACGATTCATGATGACTTTAGTAGAGTTAATCTAGATGCTCTGAAATCTTTTTTCGTTAATTTGATGCTTCTATTATTCAATCTTATATTCGACCAATTCAGCTTCTTTTGGGACACCCTAAGGCCCTAGAGTTTCTACCACAGCTTCTGAAATTTCAATAGGCCTGCTTCCAACTTGAATCTTCTTTTAGTAGTAAGTAAATTGGTTGACCATAGTTTAAGGCAACCTGAAGGCTCCCTTTATATTAGCTACGACACCAAAGTGTAGGGGAGGGCACGATTCATTTCTCAGATTACTCCACTTAGCTTTGAACCATATACTGAATCCTCGCAAGAATAAAATGCAGAAAATTCTGTGTAGCTTAATTGCCATGCATATTTTCAAAATTTACAACCTAGCTCTACTTGCATATCAGGTACTGTCGAAGTAAATACTGGAAATATTTACATAAAATTTTATATATATAGCGGGCCCTTTATATACAAGATTAATTCGTTCCTGGATGGAGCTTGTATCTAGAATTTCTTGTATCTCGAATTAATTTTTCCCATAAGAAATAACTGAAGAAGTCCTGGTCAGGAGGGCAGTCACATGATATTAAAAATAAAAATAAAAATATCGATACTTAATGAGTGAAAAAGAAAAATATAAGACAAAACAATGAAACAACAAAGAAAATATAAAATACAAGCACAAACCTACAGTGTTTGATAGACAGACGGAGGTAGGGTGAAGAAAAAGGAGAGAGGAGGGAAAGAGAAAAGGGGGAAGTGAGAGGGAAGATGATAGGTTCAAAGTTATGCGTCCACGTAGAGAAGGAATTACAGTGGCCCCTCTACGTACAAGATTAATTCCTTCCTGGATGGAGCTCGTATCTAGAATTTCTCATATCTCAAATTTTTCCATAAGAAATAACTGAACACCAATTAATCTATTCCCGGCTCCCAGAATCATCCAAGTTAATCCTAATCTATAAATATAAAAGCGAAAATGTATGTATGTGTGTTCACTTTTTCTGTGTGTCTACAAAAGGCTTCTTTCAGAGAAGCGGTCGGTCGGTTCACAACTTTTTAAAACTTTTTATATCACATAGAAATCGTAATATCTCACAGTTAACAACGAAGCTCGCCTGTCTATTTAATTTGGTCGATTTCGGGAAGATAAATATTCAATATTTGTCGCTCCCCGCATGTGGGTTAGTCTTTTTCCTATAACATCTTGGGGGCGAGGAAAAAAGCGTTCAGCAGTAAATGAAATCCCGCAGTCAAACTGACCTCATTAACTCATTAAAACGAGCACCTGCTAAATCCAACTAATTAAATAAATTCAAACGTGTTTCCCTAAGCATGTTGCAGTGGGGCAATGGTTAACGTCGCATTTTTTTTTTTCACAACTTTGCCTCAATTGTTCAGGTTCGATCCTCATACTTACTTTTTTTTTTAACAACCCCCCCCCCAAACACCCGGGCAACGCCAGGTACCCCTCGCTAGTTAACTATAAAACACAAACTTCTGATTACTAAAAATACATTCAAATAGTAATTAAACATAAAAATACAGTATCTGCTAGTGTTGGGATGATTAATCGGAAAAATCGGACGATTTGGGGGTATCGGGATCGGAAAAATTGATGACTATTTTCCGATGCCAAAACGATTCTTTTAATTATCTTATTTTATTTTGTTTAAAGTAAAATCTTCCATTGCTGGTAATAATGATAAAATAATAAATATTGATGTTCAAACACCAGTAAAGTTAAAACCTAGTGACGATCATCCTCCACATGTTTAGGAAAATATCTGCATATTTAACATGTGTTTTTTACGAAAATCGGGGAAATAATCTTATAGTTAAATAATTAGAGATTTATAAAGAATCTGAATTGAAATCGGTAATTGTATCGGACTCAAGAATTTAGTGCGGAATCAGTAATTTTATCAGAATCGGGAAAAATATTGGAATTGTCCCATCACTAGTATCTGCATTCGCTGCTTCTCCATGCCTTACCACAGAGTGGATGCCAGTCCCATTTTTGAATTTCTCAAACCAGCCAAGGCTAACTTTGAAATCCACTCCATGTGTACCCGACAATGTCTCCCCCTCTGTTAACGCTGCCTCACGTTGTATGTCTTTATATACAGAGAGCACCTTCTCGGAGATGATGTTCTCCATGACGGTATCTTCCACCAGCTCCTTGTCACGTATCCACAACAACAGAAGTCTCTCCATCTTGTCATTATTGGATTGTGTAGTGGACTTTCGGTCAGCATTCAAGTTGTGGATAACTTGGCAAAGACTAAAGTTACCTCTCATGAAAGAGGAGAACTATTTATGGCACAATGGGAGATTCCATTGTGCACACATGGGCCAGTCTATTCTTTGGATTATGATTGGCTGAATCACCTGATTGGATATGCTTGTACATAAATACAAGCCCTCAGTCCTACTCAATCTGGTGTCAGTCTTGTGCATAAGCTGGACCCTTGGTAAGTGTTGCTGCTATTATTATTATTATTGTTATTGACTACTACAGTTCTTTTGATTATTCTACAGTCATGGGCGTCAGTCCTCAATTTGGTCGGTTTTATAGCTTTTATGGCATCTCTTTCATACGGATCCTTGATGATGACCGTCCATACTGCTTGACGAGATCATTCACATAAACACCACACTCATGCTTACCTATTATCTCTTGCTTCATGTTGATCGACATCATCCTCTTTTTTTTCTCAGAGGAAACCTTTCCATTTCCTTTTTTCAAAATCATGGTTAAGGTTACAAAAGTCACAAAAAGGAGATGCAATTTGATGAAAACAACACGAGTGCGGGATCAGGTCTGTATGGCGGGAAACACACATGCTAGCTGTGGGACGAGCTGATGCTGGGCAGTCTCGACCACTTGGCCACCTAGCTGTAGCATCTGGAAACTATTGTAACTTGGATTTATATATTGAAAGGATGGATGGGTTCTTGGGTTAATAGATGTATAACAGTTGAGGTAGCAGGTTCAGCTCATTTTTTTGGGGGGGGGGGGGCGAAGAATGTGATAAAAATACATTTGAGAGAAAGAAGGATAATTAAATACCTGGCCAGAGATAGGTTAGTTTGGAACTTAATTTCTAAACATCGTCCAATACATACCAGCATGTAAAGTAGATGTTAAACCGAATACGATGAATGATGCTGGCTTAATATTGAACAAAATAAAACTTAATTGAGATGTTATTTGTTTAATCTATTAATATAGCATAATCACCTTCACACACCAGTTCTCGTCTTGTTAGACCACCAAAGTTAAGCAACATTGAGCCTGGTCAGTACCAGATGGGTGACTATTTGGGAATACCAGGTGCTGTATCTAGGAAGTCATCAGTACCTCCCTACAAGAGGTGCAGAAACCTAACGTCGTCATCTACCCTAACATATAGATGCGACTGGAGATTGCTTATAAATTTCATACTCCCATGAAATTTTCTCCTTTGGAGGAAGCTAGTCGTAATGATTTAGAACACAGAAGATGAATGGTAACCCGTTAATAAGGCTTTATTCATCTGGAATCACAGGCATGCATGCTGAAATAGAAGAATGTGAAATTGTTAAAATTTTACACAAAGTAATAATGTCAATACGACACTAGTTAAGCCCGCTTTGGTATGGTACAGTTATTCTATTAAATTCTTGGTTTATATTTCATCCTTCATACAATTTTTCTCACGGTCATAAACCAAAATCTGCAATGGCATGCTCATCAAAGATCAGTTTTCTTTTAGCTCCCCTCCCCTGCGCCACCGCCTTAATTTCTAGTTTAAATGTTATCCTTTTATGTTAGCTACTAGCCTGGGTGTTTGGAGGTGTTTGTTGAGCAAAAAAAAAAAAAAAAAAAAGTTGTAGTAGGCAGGCAGGCAGGCAGGCTCGAACCCGTACCATGAAGGAGGAAAAGAAAGTGAAAAAAAAAAAAAAAAAGTGCCGTCTTTGCTGTTGCGCCAATCACCAAACCGAAAGTGGCGAAGGTTTAAATTAAGGCTAGTCAATCAAAAAGAGGGGATGACTTTCGAAAATATCGATGAAAAAAGCGACCCCCTCCTTGTAGAAAAGTGCCCAGTTGAGGGTGAAAGAATTAGTGTTTTTAGCCAATTTTTCAATATTTGTTGTCCGAAGGGTCGAGCTTCAAAGCGATACCGATCTCATGAAAATCCGTCGCCTTTGTCAAAAGTTTTAGGCAGACATACAAACATACATACATACATACATTTAAAGACAGGTGAGATTTATATTATAGACGAGCGGGGATGCCCGGCATTGCCTGGGTGTAAGTAAAAAAAAAAAAAAAAAAAAAAAATGGTAGGGAGATAGGCTCAAACACAAAGCCTTGAGGCGAATTGCCTGACAACTTACCACAACACTACGTGGGCAGAGAAGTGAGGAAGGGTGAAATTAAACGTTTAAAAAAGCATGGTTTTCTAGGTCAAACATCACACCATAGTAGTAGAGAAAATGAAATTACAGCGCGAATTTTGTAGCATAATAAAAGATTCAGACGACCTCGTTTCGTAAATCGGACATATTATAATCTAGACAGTATATAAAAAGTTGTAAGATTTAGTGACCCCCCCCCCCTCCCAGGCTTTGGCGGACATACAAAAAAAAAATGCACGCGCACACACACACACATTTTCGCTTTTATATTATAGATGACACCAAAGTGCAGCAAAGAGCACCATTCATTTCTCAGAATTACTCCACTTAACTTTGAACCATATACTGATTCCTCGAAATCCTTCAAATGAATGTGATTAGGTGTAGTAAATGATACTCACGGATCGTGTAAAACGCAAAATAGTGTTTACTCATGCAATGTAAGGATTCCAATTATTGTCTCATTTTAATAGAACACCCCAGCCTCTTTATATACCTACTTTCTAATTTAATATCTATTTAGTTTTACTCCAACTGGTCAAACAGCTGAGCATTGACAGCTAAATTAAATAATCTTTACAAAACCACTATTCACCCTTATATGGAGTGTTCTTACCTCATCTGGGCTGGTGCACCAACCACTAGCTTTTGGGCAGACTGAAAAAAAGAAAAAATTTCTAAACTAATAGGTCCTGCACTGTCTGGCAATCTCCAGCTCCTGTCGCATCACCACAGAGTTGCATCTCTGTGCTTATTATACAAGTATTTCCCCAGAATGTGCGGCGATGAACTTATTACACCCGCCTCAAAGTAAATATTAATGACTAGCAGACAGATGGCTCGTCTCACTACTTAGATGCCCAACATCTGTGCACAAAAACTTTTAACGTTGTTAAAATCTGGCCAGTAAAGAGAAAAAAAGGGCCTTGCTCAGAAATAATGTGGTTTGCATAATTTCTACCCGATGTCTTCTGACCCTTGTCCTCTAAACTTTTTTCTTCAGAACATGAGTATCGCTCTATGTAACACGTGTAATGAGTATTATACTTTAAAAAAAAAAAAAAATATTCACCTTAATTAACGTTTGAATTTTTAATTTTAGCCCAATATGTTGCAAGCTCATTATTTTTACCTGGACAATGCCGGGTAGTCCTACTGATATTTTATACATTCTTCCATCCAGCTTGGAATTGAGTTGGTGCCAAGTTATTGGAATTTTTCTTCAACATGAAAATCGTTCTAAATCTCTTGCGTTAAGACAGCTTTAAGATGTGAAAGAAAGAAAGAAAGAAAGAAAAAAAAAACTGCACCCGAGTTGTCTGTTGCTATTTATGCAAAGAAACGTTGGGGGGAGTTGGTGGGGGCTGGGTCACACAGTCCTCATTAGCTTATTATATCCAGATAAAATCAGTCTGGATATATATATATATATATATGTATATATATTAGTAAAAACCTGAAGAGCGTGCTCAATACTATTGCAGAGCAAATATGCGTTTTATTTTTTATTACCGTTTTATCTGTTTGGTAACATATGTTTCGGATGTTGGACCATGTTTATGATCCAACAACCTCGTCAGACCTTACAGAAATGGTTGTTAGTATTTGGAAGAAGTGTTTTAGAATTAAAAAAAAAACCCAAAAAACCCTCTTTTTTCCTCTAAAACACTTCTTCCAAATACTAACAACCATTTCAGTGAGGTCTGACGAGGCTATTGGATTGTAAGCATGGCCGAACATCCGAAACATATGTAACCAAACAGATAAAATAGTAATAAAAAAAAAAAAAATATATATATATATATATATATATATATATATATATATATATATATATATATATATATGTGGTTGATGCAAAAATTTGTACTGATTTGTAGAAGGGGACATTTTAGACTATTGTAATATATTTTTATGCATATTATTACTTTTCACCATGATTAATTTATAACTTTCATATTTTTCTGCAATATTTCACACCCATGCTAACCTAAAAACGACCTTCTTAATCAACAGAAAAGGAATCTTCTTCCATCATGATAATGCTTGTCCTCACACACCACTACTGACCAAAGATCTTCTAGGAGAATTTGGCTTGTAAATTTTGCCCCATCCTGCATATTCTCCTGACCTAGCTCCTGCAGGATTACAAAAGATGTCCTTGGGGTTAACATCACGAGAGGAGATTAAACATAAGTTAGATTTGTATTTCACATCAAAACCTAAATAATTTTACAAGCGAGACATTTATAAACTTGTTGACAGATGGAATCAAGTTATTGAGAGCAAAGGTCATCATTGTTATGAATAAATATTTTAAAGCACAGTTTTTCGTGTTTGAAGATCAAATTAAATTTAATTAATAAGTTAATTGATATATATTAGTGTTGGGATAATTAATCGAAATAGGGAATTTAAAAAATCTTTTGGGAGGTATCATAATCTGAAAAATTTGTGACGATTATCGGATGGTAAAATCGATGACTTTTATTGTGTTTTTCTTTTAAATTAATTTTCCATTGCTGGTACAAATATACAATTATGAATATTTATCGATTTTTAAACTACCATTAAAACTAAAATCTATCCCAGCATAAATGTATTTTTTTACATTTGTGAAAATTTATCTCCATATTACAAAAGCTTCATAGCCAAATATTTAGACATTTTAAAAGAATCAGAATCAAAAAAATTTAGAACAGAATCGGTAATTGTATCGAAATCTGGAAAAGTATTGGAATCGTCTCCTCACCAATGTGTGTGTGTGTGTTTTTTTTTTTTTTTTTTTACTGAAATGCTGAAAAAGATCAATTGAAAGCAATCTTACAGCAACACATATTCCACTATCCACTTTTGAGCAAACTGCTTCCGATAGAAAACTTTCGCGATTAGCATGCCACAATGGGATTTGAATATGAAAGAGTAGAAAAACTCAGGGAAACAAGAGAAAGAAGGAAACAATCTGCTGCCACGCCATACAACATTGCAACCATTTTACGTGTACTGTGTACTGCTCGTGACCAAATTTGCAAATCGTTGGTCGGACTTGAGTCCCATGAGGCACAAACATTTAAACTGAAATTAGTTCTAAGACACTTACATGTCAAAAGCGATGAGAAGATCCATTCTAATATATATATGTGTGTGTGTGTTTGTTTTATTTATTTTACTGAGAGATAAGCTGATTTAGATTACTTGTTCGATTATTAAAAAGACAAAATGACTAGTTGAAGTCGTCATCATTATCATATTGTATGAATCCAAAGATTCTATTGTTGGCATTGATTTCCTTTGTCCACTTTTTATTCTTCCTATTACAAATAAAAGCGCAAGATGTTTATCAGAATAATTAAATCTTCATGTCAAAATCTTTTTGAATTTACGCCTATTCTGGCCATGTTGAAAAGCCATGATACAATGAAATTGCCTCTCTGTAGATAAACAAATAGATAATACTTGCTGGATTTTTAAATTTAAAGCTAAATAGTATCACATCTGACGTCTCAATCTTTGATTCTGACTAGCCAATTTGTTCTTTTTCTTCATATAACTACAATGCGCCTCCATAGTATTATTAACCAGTGAATCAAAACTTATATATCTTAGCAGGAAGGAAAACATGTTTGAACACAGTGACGTCAGGAGTCTTAGTCATTTTTTTTTTTTTTTTTTAATAGTGAAAGGATGCAAATATTTGATCCCGATGTTTGTTTTAAAAATATTTCAGCAGATCTGCTCTAATGGGCTTGTTTGCACTTGTAGCTTTTAAGTCACTTTGTCGAACATTGCAGTTTTCAAAGTATTCGATTTTTATGCTTACTTGCAATTTTATAGCATTTTTGTGTTTATATTTTGCTAGTTATTTCTGCTGAAGAAAAAAAAACATTAATTTTTATTTATTGCGGGCTATTATCCTCATCTTAGTTGTTTCATGATGTTTCGGGCAACTATTCCTCTGGCCTTCGTCCACCTGAGGATAATAGTCTGCAATAAATAAAAATTAATAAATAATACTCATCTCAATAGTGAATTCTAATTAAATAATATATATACCATTTGGTACAGATGCGATCATGGAAGATCAGATAATAAACATGAATTTATAAGACCAAAAAATTCAACCCTTCAGGACCCATGGCGCAGTGGATAGAGACATCGAATCTCTACGATTCCAGGTGAGAATTGCCTGAAGATAGCGGTTTCAATCCTACCCAAAGCCGGCCAGAGGCTTACTTGGCCAAAAACGTGGTGAGACAACAACTACAGAAGGCAGTAATTGCAGCGGATGCCGTTAGGAGATTCGGAGTTCCTATTCCGACGCGGTTACCACCTGACGAAGACCAGAGGAATAGTTGGCCGAAACATCATTACACAACTAAAAAAAAAAGATGAGGATAATAGTCCGCAATAAATAAAAATTAATAAATAATACTCATCTCAATAATAAATTCCAATTAAATGATATATAAAAAAAAGAAAACATGCCTAATTTTTTAAACTTCATGGAATAAGGAAAATCTTTCATTCTATTCCTTGTTTTTGAATTTTTGATGAATTACTATATATTAATATATATGTATATAAGTGTATCAGAAAGCTGTTAGAAACGTAGGATACTGAGATGGTGATGTGACGTATGAAAAAATAGACAAGCAAACGAAGGTTACATTTAGATTATAAATATTTGTAAATTAAGGTTGTAGCTTCTCTGTTAGAAGCGTCAACTAAAGTTTAAAATGAATACATTTCCTTTTTTTTCTTCTTTCTTGCCATAAAGAAGAAAAAAGAAAGAAAAGATGTACAAAATTCTGAAGATGAAGTATTGCTTCGAAATATATTAATTTTAAATAATATTATTTATCCACATAAAATTGTTATGATTTGGCTTTCAAACATTTGTATATGTATTTATTTTTCAATATCTTTCACATATAAATTAGTAAATAAGGAATTACTGTTTAATATAACCAGGATGGTAAAATGTCTTTCATAATTTCAAGCAGTACCTTTTTCAAAAAGAAAACAAGCCAAACCAAAAGTATGCTGTAAAAACGAAACCAGCAATGTTTCAAGCAAACTACCTTTCGCTTTTATTAATGCGTTTTTTTTTTATCATTTTATTTTTTCTTACATATATATATATGTAATATGTATATATATATATATATATATATATATATATATATATATATATATATATTTGGAAAAGTGAGAGGGAGTTAGTCCCTTTAAAAAGAAAATTGACAAAAATTCTAACGCTGTCGCTGTCGTATAGACAAAATATTGGTATGCTTTCAAAGAATGTTCAGTTCTTTCTGTAAACTAAAATGTCTATATTAGCTAATCTGATGTTACTCTTCAGCAGAATTTAAAACCATCAATCAGTCTGGGTGTGGCACACTGTATCACTCCACTACCCCCCCCCCCCTACCATCATTCAGTTTTTATATTCTCTTCCATTTTTGCACTTGAATTTTTGTTTTATATTTTTTTATTAGTTCATTTTGGCCTTTCTTTAATGATTTTTCTAAAAGTATCATTTTTGGTCCTTCGATAAAGGAAGGATTGGACCTAGTAATTCACTCCCATTCGTCTGTTTGTTCGCACTTTTCTCAATAATCACGCCTTGGAATTTTTTTTTTTTTAATTTTGCACAGACATTACTCATAGTGCAAGTAAATTTTTGCCTGAACTGATTTTCCGGGATAACTCTGGTTGCTTCCCTAGGGCTCATTATAGGGGTAAAATTGCCCCAAAGTCGTTTGTGCGTTTGTTTGTTTGCACTTTTCTCAATAGCCACTCCTTGAATTTAAAAAAAAAAATTTGCACAAACATTAGTCATAGTGAAAGTAAATTTTTCACTTGTGGAAGGGGACTCTGCATTCTCAGCTTTTTATTTTTTTTTTTTTAAATACTTTCTTCCTCATTAGTCTTTTCTGCTCTCTAGCCATTTTACTTTTGCTTATTTCTTTTAAGAAGATTTAATATTTCCATATGAGACATTAAAAACCCAAGTGTGAGCTGGGGTAGGGTTATTGTCAGAATATAATTTTAACTATATTGGTACTTGAAAAAAAAATGTGTATTTATATATGGATTGACCACAGTTAACAACAATCCAAAGACTCTCTTTTCATTAACTACTACACAGATGTAAAGGAGGGTGACACTCCTTTTCATTGATTGCTCCACTTATCCTTGAACCTCATTATACTACTGCAAAGAGGCATAAAGTGCTGTTTTTTTTTTTTTTTTTTTTTTTTTAAATGTCTTTGCATGATTATATCAAGGATTGAACTTTGACCTACCAGCCCATTAGTCATTAAACACTATCTAAACACGATTCCATAAATTTAAGTTTTTTAAAGCCCTTTAAGTTTAGATATTTTCTAGAATGAAAACTAAGTAATATATTTTAATCAAAATAAGAATAGGTTTATTCTCATATCTTGATTTTAATTTTCATAATGGGGCATTAAAGTAGTTGCAAACGTGTTTTATTTGGGAAATTAATTATACTTATCTTGGGACAGGTATTCATCTAATGTCTATAATTTAGAGATATGTCAAATAAAACTAATAAGTAGATAAATAAATCATCTACTTAAAGGACAAGGACAAAGTTGAAGTGTATAAACAAAATCTCAAATCTAATAGGTCCCGCACTTTCAGCCAAGCTTCAACCTCTGTCCCATCACTACAATGTTGCATCCCTGTGCCTGTTTTACAAGTATTTTAATGGAATGTGCTCTGATGAACTTATAGCACTTATGCTCCCCTCAACGTACATACTCCTGACTAACCTGACATGCAGCAAAATCTCACCCCTTCACTGTTCGGGTCCCTAGATGCTGGAAGGTCTTCTATGCGGTTGATTTCTTCCCTCGGACTGCTAAACTTTAGAATTATCTCCCTGGTTCTTGCTTCCTTGACTGTACTAACCTGCAAAAGTTTAAATGTAATGTGAACAGATTTTGCTTGAGCAATTTTTCATTATTATATGTCAACTCGATCATTACCCCCACAACAATTAAAAAAAAAAAAAAAGGATGCATAAAAATATCAAAATGTAATCACCCAAAAAATAGAAGTATGTGAAAACATCCCCACCAGCTATTTCGGCAGAAGAGATACAAAGAGAAGAAACTATTCTTTGGAAATTGAGCACTTTTTGTTGACGATACGAGTTTAAACAAACTTTTTTAATGCTGCCTCAGTCTAAAAAGATTTCAGTTTTAAAAATAACAAAGTAGAATTTGTTTTAACCGAAATAAACGTTTTATATTATAAAAATGATTAGTTATGATTTATTGTGTAATAAAAAGGAAAAAAAAATTAGCAATTACGATGTCAAAAAATAAAATGTTTTGTTTTAATAAATTGCCAATAAAAAAAGCCAAATAAATAATACAAAGTTTAACCCTACAAAAAATGTAAATGATAGAAAGTTTTGGGTTTTTTTTTTAATTAAACAATCGTCATTGGATTGGAATTTTTGTTTATTTTAAATAAAAATTTAACCTTCAGTTAATTTAAACCTCTGCTAAAAAAAAAATCGAAATAAGGAAATTGTTTTTTGTTTTAATATAATTATCCGCTGAAATTACAAAACAACCCTATTTAAATGCAAAAAAAAAAAAAAAAAATAAAAATAAAAAAAAAATAAATAAATAAATAAATATGACCACCGGTCAAAACGTCAAAACTAATGCTTATGAGCCAACCTCCTAATCTACTGGACCACAGCGCTGATTGTGAAATCATGTTGGAAATTCTTTTATTTAAACAAATTAAAAAAAAATAATGCTTGATGCATGTTGAAACCGTTTAGAAAGAGATGATTTTAACTGACCCCCCCTCCTCCTCCCTTCATTTAAAACTTTATTTACATACGAAATAATTGACCAAAATTTTTTTTTTTTTTTTTTCAATTTTTATATATTATATGTCCGAGTCATTGCTCTTTTAGATGGTGCCAGTTTCGGCCTGGTCGGATGCGGTTGACAAAAGTTTTTAGTAGAGAGAGAGAGAGAGAGAGAGAGAGAGAGAGAGAGAGAGAGAGAGAGAGAGAGAGAGAGAGACACACACACACACACACACACACACACACACACACACATTCTTTATTTAATAGACTAGCAGGAGTCTTCAGCATTTTCATTCTTTTTTTTTTCTTTGAGAAACAAAATAGATATTTCTGACTTACAGATGCAATAGGTTCATATTATTTTTACTTTCTATGATATTCCCATGTTTTTATTAGCTACAAACCCTTTTGAAGCAATTTGGCCTTCAAAAAATTGTATGCGATCTTTTTTAAAGCGTAGCATATGGATTAATGAAGGAAGAAACAGAATATTATATAGATAGGTTAAATAGTTTTGGAGTGCTTCTTTTACATATGAATATATAAACATAAGTGTCCGATGATTAATCAAAATCGGAAAAATTGGAACTTTTTAGGTAATCGGAAAAATATGTACCTATTTTCCTATGCCAAAAGCAATTTCTTTAATTCACTTTTTTTTTTTTTGATTTTGTTTAAAAGAAAAGTTTCCACTGCTGAAAGGGAGAAACAGACCAAATATCAAGGCCTCATGTATGATATGAAAAGAAACTGGAATCTTAGAGAGATATTAATCATACCAGTTATTATAGGTGCCACAGGGCTTATGAAGAAGAACCTGAAGTCCTACCTAACTAATATTCCTGGTGGACCAAGTGCAAAAGAGATCCAGACAATTGCACTTAAGGGAACAGCGAGGATACTAAAGAGAGCTCTCGGTTGGTTTCAATAAAAAGCAGGGGAATGTTGGCAGCTGGTTTGGCTGCACCATACCCAGCATTACAATCTTCAAAGAAAGAAAATTTAAAAAAAAAAAAAAGTAACAATAATAAAGTAATATTTAATGTCAAGGGTGTGAGTTCCGTTATAGAGGTATTGATTTAATTTGAATAAAGTATATGCATCAGGTGCGCTTGAAAGCCAAATCACAACGCAACATAATACGAAAATAAACAAATATTTTACTCGTTTGAAATTTATAATTTAAATATATTTCGGGGTCAAACTCCATTCTCAATATTTTGTACATTTTTTTTTTTTTTTTTTTTTTTTTTTTTCTTGCCATATTGTAAAGTTGGAGAAAAAAGTCAGTGAGTTACTAAAAGATGTACAAAATACTGATGGAGCTTGACTCCGAAATATATAAATTATAAATTTAAAACAAGTAATTGTATCGGAATCAGGGGGGGGGGATATTGCAATCATACCATCACTAAAACATACACATACTTATTTTTAGGTAGAGATAATTTAACATGTAATTCACTCATCAAAGGTAACAAAATTATAATTATTTCAATAAAACAATGAAGAATTAGAGTTCAAGTATTATGCACTTTTTTTTTTTTTTTTTTTTTTTTTTTTTTGAGTGTTTTGATATTAGTTTGTGTTTGAAATCTATTTGTTAACACAGACACACATATGCAAATACGAAGCCGTGTGTAAAATGACGTCATTGTAAGGTTAAAAAAAAAGACTATAAAAAGGAGAGAGAGAAAGAGACGTTAAAGAGGACGATCACGTAAGAGACGTCACAGCCGTAACAAGAAGTCACGCGTGTCAGGGGAATGAAGAAATAAAAGTCATTGTTACAACGGGAAAAAGCGAGTTGAAGTTTTTTTCTATCGCCTGTCTACTTTGTGACTGAGGCTATAACGTGTTGGACAACATTACACGATGAGAGCTGCAGATTTCAAAAGGTTGGTAGTGTTTTTGTGTTGCCTCGCCGAATTCTGCAGGTCCGCCGGCACCATTTTTGTCTCCAATACACAAATGCAATATAGTCATCCCCTTTAACCAAGCTCTTTTTAAAAAGGAGACTTCGTTGGTTCAACCTTACTATGTGTTGCAACCCAGGAGAGTTCATTGATCAAGCAATAGCTCCATTGACAGACACATGGAAAACCAGCTGAAGTACATGATTACACACCATCAAAGCCGATGTTGAGCCTACCTTTGGTTCACAGGTCTATGGTGTTTGCTGTTCATCCCAAGACTGGCTGGCCATCACTATCTTGGCCACTGGGGACCGTTGTGCACAGTCTGCATTCATCTGGGAAGCTGTGTCTTCTAAGGGAGGAGCCAGTTCAACGCATCCTGAGTGAACACATCAAGTCAATGACATCACAGCAAAATGTATTTATTTCAAGTTGAGACCAGTTTAGTTTTAATTGCTGTGATATATTTAAGTGTCTTTTTACACAAATGTTTTAAATTGAATTAAAATTTTTATTACTTTTTCTATTTTCTTTTTATAGATAGTTAAAATAACTTGTTGATATGTCTTTTTTTGTTTTTCTTTTGTGTTTTTCTTTTCTTTTTATCTTTTTTTCTTCCTTTTCTTTTTTTTCTTTTCCTTTTTTCTTTTTTCCTTTTTCTTTTCTTTTTTTTTTTTTTCGTTGAAACCTCGTTAACCTGCATATTTCAACCAATGTCCTAGTCATTTCAGTAATCATCTCTATGGAAATTGCAAATAATGAAAATTCCTTGCCTCAAAATACAAATATATGGTCTTTGTGCAGAATTCCCCCTATATTAAAAAAAACAAAAATAAAGAAAAATCCCTTTAATATACATACTTGTGACAAAACAAAAATATATTTTTTTTTAATTATTTTAACTGAGAAAGTAATTTATTTTTCAAAAAAAAAAAAAATTATGAGTATCCAAAAGTGACTCTCTCGCTCACAATTTTGAAAAAGAATTTCAAGGAACAGGGAGATGACTCAACAATAATTCATACTTATTAGATTTATGTTGTAAAGCCTACAAATTCCCATTAATCACTTAAAAATTATTTTCTTTATAAAACTAAAAGTATTTGATCAATCTACATGATTTTTGGAATATGGTATTTTTGTTTCCTTACAGGTACGTACGTCATGCAGATTTTTGTATTTTAATATAGGGTGCAATTCTGGACAAGAACACAAAATTCTTTGAGATTAACTAGTTGATGAGACTTGTTGCAAAGTATTTGAATTGCAACTTTTTTTTGATTTAAGGTTGGAAAGGTTTTTTTCTTTTCCTAAAACTTTATCTAAATTCTCAGAGTAAGAAATGTTACTGATTTTTTTTACTCATTTTTTTGTTTATTATTCTTTTTTTTATTTTTTCAAATACAAATATGAAATCTACTCCGCAAATGGAGAACTGTTTATCTCAAGGAAAAATCTGTTATGAATCAACTCCTCCCGGGTATCCATGCACGCAGGAAACCTCCCTGGCAGCATGATCAGATTTAGAAGTGTACGGAGAAAAACCGGATGAAATATTTGTCTTATTAACTGTTGCATGACTTGTTGAAAAATTATTCTTAGCATGAAAACACACACACACACACACACACACACACACACACACACACACACACAATAAAAAGAAGCATTTTTGCTATCAATTAGTGAAAATTTTATTTTCTGGAGTTTTATTTTAAAAAAATAAAAAATGCTGACACTTAAAGAAAATATTTTTTATTGTATTTGCCAAGCAAAACCTTATTTGTGCAAATTAAGAAATGCAATATAAAAAAAGTATGTATGTAACTTTTTTTAAATAACATTTCTTCAAACATGTATGTGTAATATATATATATATATATATATATATATATATATATAAGACACTCTGTCTGTGTGAGTTTGTTCCTTATGTACTCCCAAAACAATTGGGCCATTTTTAATTTTTTTTTTTTTAATTTTATAAAAATATATTTCATGTGTCTATGAGTATTTTAGATAGATTTTGTATCGGAATGCCTCTGATAAGTATCAGAAATCGATAAATCCGATTTTGATCAAAGTTAACACACTTATACAGCCTAACATCACAAGTACATTTATCACCATATAAGCAAAAGGGCCCAGTATATAAAATTTACTGTAGGTTTTTTGATATGACAGGGGCACATTCAAAATCAGTGTTTCTGTTTAGAGCACAATTGAACCATGATACTTGACTTTTGTATTTTAAACTTTTCAAGCCATTATATAAATATAATTTTATAAAATCAACAGTAGGTTCTCTACAGTGCAATGTAGATTACAATGTATTGTGGACTGTCATTGATGAGAGACACGTTTCCTTCCAATTGACTAGAGCAGACAATCAATCGATTTGATTGAAAAATGGGTGATTTCAGTGATTTCGATGACAATAAAAGTATTGAAAATGTAGAACTTTCTCCGATTCTCTCTCCTTTGATCTTGAGCACGTGGTACAATGGGGAAAGGAGTGGCTGGTTACTTTTAATGCATCTAAAACCAAGCTTCTCTCTTTACATCATCAACGTTCTGATCCCCATCTGGCATCAGTTGAAATGAATGGCTCCCGTCCAGAGGAGGCCTCAAATTTTGACAAGCTTCTGGGCTTGACCTTTACCCCTGATCTTAAATGGAACGGGTACATCAAATCTGTTGCCAAGGCCACTGGAAAAATGGTGGGATTCTTCTATCGATCCAGTAGATATCTCACTGCTGATGCAATTCTCTATTTATATAAGAGCCAGGTATGTCCAAGGATGGAATACTGTTGCCACATCTGGGCAGGAACTGCTAGAAAGGACTTATCCTGCCTTGATAGAGTTCAAAATAGACTTTGTAGCCTCGTAGGAGATATCCTTTTCTCTTCCCTGCAATCTCTGTCTCACAGAAGAGATGTTGTGAGTTTGTCTCTGCTGTATCATTATTTTCATGGAAAGTGCTCGACTGAGTTTCAGTCTATGGTCCCCCCCTCACCAAACTTTCACAAGAAACACTCGTCTAGCTGAAAACACTATCAATAATCCCCCCCCACTCTTTATCTGTGCCTAAACCTAAACGTAGATTCCATGAACAAAGCTTTTTTATTAGAACTGCACGCCTGTGGAATTGTCTTCCATTTTCCTGCTTTCCAGCTAACTACAATATGGTTGTCTTCAAGTCTAACGTAAATAAGTTCTTGATGAGCCGTTCCACTTGTTAACAAATTTACCGAATTTCCATTACTAACGATTACTATATTGTCCAATTTCTACTGTACACTCTTTAACCCTTATCCTCGAGTGACCTCTGGGCCTTGATAAGTGGTGATGCCTATGTAAAAAAAAAAAAAATTGTTGTTGATCTTCATTTAATACTGGCAACGTTGGGTTTCCCTGCTAGTATATATAACAGTAATAATAGTTTTTAAAATGAAACTTAACTACTTTTTTCAATATTTTATGGTAAATCAAATTTACCCTTTAGCAAAAGATTTGCTATTTTATCGAATTCTCCCTTTTATATCAATGTTTGATTACATGGTACATTTACTATAGAAATCCTCTCGGTAACCTTCTGTGGCAATAGTTTTAAACAAGATTTTGAAGGAGTCCAACTTTGACTCATGAGAATACTACAGGTCGGAGTCAAACTTTTTAATCTAACACATGGCTCTACATTGTGAGTGAAACAGTCGCATTTGCGAGTGATTTTTCGAAGTGGCGACTAGAAATAATGAAACATCTTTTGGCGATTGTATTTCTTTCACTGACACTCTTGCAAAGTTCACTACTGAATGAAAAATATCTTCAACTTTTTTTTTTAAAATAAAACGAGCAAAGTCAAATTATTTAAACAATAAAAGGTTTAACAAGTCTGTGTAAAAAAACATCTGAGGAAATTCGAATGTTTATACCTTGAAGTATCAACATAAAATTTGTTGTATATTTAGAATTACACTTATTAAAAAAAAAAAAATCTTTATGATGTACGTACTCGTCGCAGAACGAAGATGTTATATTCTAAAAATCATATTGGTTTGGCTAGTAACTTTTTTATTTTGGCTAGTAAACATTTAGTTGTCAAAGGTCAACTAAAGATAAATTTGTCCGTAGAGCCCTGTAACACTGATTACTACTGAAATCCCCCCCAAAAAACGTTGAGTTTTGGACTCTTAACCGTCTAGTGTGTAAATGTTGGACTTCATAACTTCAGACTGTAACCCTATTTCTGTTTTTAATCATTGTCAAGCTAAAAATACATTAAAAGAAGAAAAAGGTTGTTTTTTTTTTTGTTTTTTTTTTTAGTTTTTACTATGATTTATATTTGTGTTTCAAACTAACACTTGAGACATTATTTGAACGAAATGTTAAATAATACTGATCATCGATTTCCATAAACAATTTTTTTTTTTTTTTAAACTTTATAGAGTCAAATTCAGTGTTGTCAAAGAAGAGTGCAATGTCCAATTACTAGTGCCAATGGCATCACACACATTTCCAGAACGGTATTTAAAATGAAACTACTGTGTTGATTTTCTAGCCTTCAGGATTTCTAGTTCATCCGCTGTGTGTCGAGTGGCTTCATGCCTTGTTTGTAACAATTTCCCTGAAAAAATAAAAAAATAAATAAAAAAGGTAACCTCCAGCCTTTTCCAGTCATGTGCCTCTTTTCTGATTTCGGAAGATGTATGGAATTTCAATTTGAAACCTTTTTGAAACCTTTAATACATTAGTCTACTGTTCTCAGTCTATCAACCATGATTGGCATAGATTTTCAAGTTCAATTCATTAGATTTGTTAAAACTAATCTTATCTCTATAACCTGATCTAACTAGAGCTCATTATAGTATGACATATTTTTTTGTCAAACAACTGATCATTCTTAGTTAATTTAGTTATTGCTTTAACGGTAGATGAAACTATAGATTTTTTTTTAACAGAAGGTGGATGGTTAGCTGCATAACTCTCATTTCACATATTTTTTCCTTTAGTCCTCACATTCCATCCATGAGCGATGTTTCTGACAAAGGGGGTAAAAATTGCTGTTTTCCAGGCCAGAATCTATTTTATCTAACATTTATCAGTGGCAAGTTTTTGACTTAAAAGTTTTTTTGTTTGTTTTTGTTTTTTGTTTGCTTCTTACATCAAGTGGCTTCATGCTTTGTCTCAAGCTATTTCCATTAAGCAAAAAAATAAATAAAAATAGGTTACACTTTTGCTTGTCTTCAAACAACAACAGAACTTGTTTCTCTCTCTCGATATGTTTAGCCCCATGACCTTATAAAATCAATTTACACAACTTGCAATGAAACATAGATATTGGATGAACCAGGATAGATGAAGGGACACGGATAATACATTTCTTTTTCAGAATAATGCAACAATATGTCTTTGAGTAATTCCTATTGCATTCTTTGAATGTCAATAACTTGCTCCACCTCTCCAGATAAATGGAAATGTTATTTTGTGTTTTGAATGGAATGTCCGTCTTCACTATGACTCTACTATTTCTATGACTTTATTTTCTGATAACAAAAACCTCGCACAACACCTGACAAGGTTTTGTCACAAGATAGTTTTTTTTTTTTTTTTTTATCTCATTCTATTATTTTTATTTGTAACCTATCCAAATAATTTTATACTGTCTCTTTTTCTTTTTCTGTCTGATTAATGACATAATTCCATTGGCTTTGTGTTTTATTTTTAAACAATGTCCTGGTAGATACACGAATGCTATTGTTTCGAAATCTAAAACAATTGAGGAATTTCAACAAGCTTGGATGCAAATTGTCTAGCGTCTCTCTTGAATTCTTCCTGGAATTAATTTAATTGGCATTTGTGAATCACATGAGATCTGTGTTGTTTGGTGGGGTCTGCCTAGACACTGTGTGTGTGCGTATGTTATATAGCAAGACTGGTATTTACCCCGGTTACAAGTCTCTCCACAAACACTTTCACATTTATCTTGTGCAAAAAGAGGGCAAGGTTTAGTTTATGGTGCCACTAGCATCGCATGCATTTTTGTTTTTTTAATTTATTTTGTACTATCCGAGGATGGTGCATTCTACTGGATGCCAGAAATTCACCCATTATCTCATGCATTTCAACGTAGAGATCTTTTTAAGATTCTAACTGCTGCTTTCAGTGAAATTTTTTTGTATCTCTTGCACTTGGTTTACCAGGTATATTTGCCAGGTAGTTTTTAAAATTCTTTTTCATGGATCCTATAATTAGTGGAACGATGGAAATCTTCCTAAGATTCCAGTTTCTTTTCATGTTGAACATAAAACCATATTGTTTTTGTTATCCGTTCCATTTTATAGCATAGTTGTGGAAATTAACTTCTACTTAGGTTGCTTCTTTCTCCTTGTTTCATAGCACTATGTCAGGTTTAATAGCTTCGTTTTCAAGATACGGCACTGTAGGAATTGCATAGTCATAGTAGATAGTGTATAACGTATTTCCAATTGTTTCTTTCTGGCATATGTTTTCCGGACTTGTTGCCACATTTGATATTCAACTTTTAATAGATGGTCCAATAGAAATAATTACATGCTACTTGGTCGGATTTCCAGCCTTCAGGATGTTTGGTTCACCTGCTGTATTTATGTCGGTCAGGAATCATTCTAATCAATACGGATCATTTTATTACTGAGCCGACCTTTCTTTCGCCAGAATGAGATCTAGCTTGTCTCCGCTTTATGTTGTCTGCCTCGTTTGACATACCTCTACATTGTGCATGCATGCAGCGGTCCTGCTGTTTTAACAGCGTTAGCAACCACAACTCTCCAAATTGTAGAGGCGTGGTAATCTCAGGAAGACAATTGAAAACAGTATTTTCCGATTGCTTTCTGTCTTGACTCGAGGGGGGGGTTGTATCTCCCGCCGTGAATTAAAAGTGCTCCCAGATACCAACCTGGAAATTTCTACAACTCGGTGCAGTACATACAGCGCCTAACCTTCCCAAATAGGCACCTATCTGGTACTGGCCAGGCACTTTGTTGCTTAACTTTGGTGATTTGGCAAGAACCAGTGAATCAATGTGATTGTGAGGGAGGTTAAAAACAGGTTGTTCTTGATAACCCAGGAAAAAGATTATATATGGACAGTATAAGGAAAGGTTTGCAAAAAGGTAGATTTCGATGTGATGTGTCCCTTATGCCGTACAGATTTCGATGTGACGTGTCCCTTATGCCGTACAGATTTCAATATAGCTACATAATAAGAATTGATGAGAGTTCTTGAGTTAGTTGACATAGAACAATTGAAGTTGAAGTTCCTATTTACAGGGTAAGCCAAAGACAACATGGTGAGGATTAAAAATTGACTTGAGAGAAAGAGGGATAAATGAAGACCTTGCCAGAGATAGGTCCCATATCACTATGTCAGGCTTAATAGTTTCGTTTTCAAGGTACGGAGCTGTAGGAATTGCATAGTCATAGTAGATGGTTTATGACTTATTTCCAATTGTTTCTTTCTGGTATATGTTCCTAGAATTGTTGCTACATTCGATATTCAACTTTTAGCAGATGGCCCAATAGAAATAATTACACACTACTGCGTCAGATTTCCAGCCTTCAGGATGTCTGGTTCACTTGCTGTATTTATTATGCTGATCAAGAATTTGGCATCATTCTGATTAATAAGGACCACTTTATTGGTGCGCTGACCTTTCTTTTGTCAGAATGAGATCTAGTTTATCTCCGCTTTACTTCACGCTATGTATCTCTTCTGCTGTTACCCCTACGTTATGAGGGGGCATTAAAAAAGGGTTGTTCTGATGACCTTAGAAGAAGATGAAATACGGACAGTGGAAGGAAAGGTTTGCAAAAAAGTAGATTTTGGTATAGCTACATTAAAAGAATGGATGAGAGTTCTTGGGTTAGTTTATGTAGAACAGTTGGAGTTGAAGGTTCTGTTCACAGAGGAAGGCCAAAGACAACAGGGGGGGGGTGATAAAAATTGACTTGAGGGAAAGCGGGATAAATAAAGACCTTGTCAGAGATAATTTACTTTGGAAGTTAATTTTTTAACCCTTTATGACCTGGTTGGACCAATTCGTTCAGACATAAATAAATGATTATAGTGGCATAAATAAAGTGGGAATTGAATCAAAGACACCTTGTATATATTAATTCAGTATATGGGTAAATGCCAGATACCTCCAGATTACAAACTGCCCATTGCTTACGTTTAGTATGCTGCCATCTGTCTCAGACAGTGGAGGATTTCGTTTATTGTCATTAAACTTTTTTCAAGCACTATGGATAATAATCAAGGTAAGTTTATGAAATGTGACAATTCTCAGTGATAGTTTCACAATTGAACTTCATAATGAAAAATCGTTGTAGTGAAAAAGTCTTAAAATCATAGTATTATTACCCTTTAAACTAACTAAAATTAACAAATATTTTTTAGTCATCTACATCATAATTCAGATCATAAAGGGTTAAGACTGTCCAACGCTTGCCAGTATGTAAAATGAATGTTGAGTTAATAATGGTTTAAGGAAATGTCGACAAGTCCGTTTTGTTATTTTTGTTAACAACCAAAATCTCTCTTAGGGAGCTGGTTTTCCCCATGTTTTGGCCTGGTGCCACAATTTGTTGCAATGGGAATCAATCAAATCATAAAATTCTATTAAATCCTGAATTCTTTGATTTCAAATATATATATATATATATATATATATATATATATATATATATATATATATATATATATATATATATATATATATATATATATATATATATATATATATATATATATATACACACTAGCATTTCAGCCTGGCATTGCTCAGGTGTTTTTGGGGTGTATGTTGACCAAAAAAAAAAAAGCGGCCAATTTTTTTTAACTTCAACCCTATTATGACCCCTTAACATTTATTGTTTGGGACTCAAATCAAGTTATTAAGTTAGATCCATGTCCAAGGAACCTATATCTTAAAATTAAAGTGTTTATACCCAAAATTAGCGGAAGAGTTTGGTAGAGGTCTCAGAGATCAAATCGTTGAACTTTGACCCCTTAACAGCCAAATTTCTGGGCGAAAACGGATTACAAAGATTTTCCCAAATCTTAGTACACCGTATATCAAATTTCGAGTCTGTAGACTTAAAATTGACAGTTATTGCATAGGGAAATGTACACAAACACACACGTTCACTTTTATATATATACTAGCATGGGTGCCGGCATTGCCCGGGTGTTTAGAGGTGTATGCTGAGCAAAAAAAACAAAACAACAAAAAAAAAGGTCAATTTTTATAACTTTGACCCCTATTATGATCCCTTAAAATTTATTGATTTCGGCTCAAATCGAGTTATTAAGTTAGATCCATGTTCAAGGAACCTATATCTAAAATTTCAAGTGTTTAACTCCCAAATTGTCGGAGGAGTTTGGTAGAGTTCTCAAAGGTGAAATCGTTGAACTTTGACCCCATAACAGCCAAATTTCTGGTTAAAAATCAATCCCAAAGATTTTCCCAAATCTCAGTACCCTGTATATCAAATTTCGAGTCTGTAGACTAAAAATTAATCGAGTTATTGCAAAGGAAAATTTACTCACATACACATACACTTTCACTTTTATATATAGATATATAGATAGATATATACAGTGTTACTTGTATATAAGAGACCTCTTCGGTCCCTCCAGCATTCTTATATCCAGGTTACACTGTAGATTAACACAGGCTCTAATTTAGGACCAGAGAAAATCTCTCTTATATCTGTGTTTCTTATATTAGGGTCTTTTACATCCGGGTTACACTGTACTTTTTGTTCTTTCCCACTGAAGCTAAGATACACAATCTGTTCTATTAGCCATGCTTTTGAGTAAGGGATTCATGATTGCTCTGTGACAGAATTTACTAATTCAATTTTCCAAAATAATCAGATCCCTTACATGTCTTCAGCTGATTAAAGAAATGCTCAAGAAGAACAGAAAATGGATTTTGGGTTTACTTTTGGCATTCTTGTAACTCTTGCCTTTCCTTATTTTATCCTTTAGTTCTCACATGCCATGAGCAATACTTCTGACAAAGAGAGAAGAATTGCTGTTAATATATTCCATTGTTTACAAGTTTTTGATCTTGAAGTAGTATTTTTTTTTTAGCTCCTTACATCAAGTGGCTTCATACATTGTCTGGAGCAATTTCTATTAAAAAAAAAAAAAATTGGTGCATTTAACGATCTAACCTTCTCCACTCCACCCTCCTATAATAAGCATACAAAATTTTAAACCAGGTTGTTACAGTACCCATCCTAGTGCGCGCACACACACACACACACACACACACTATTGATTCTTCTACTTTAGCAGGCATTGACTGTTGGCCCTGACTGTTTTCATTTGGTTTAAATGGGGAAGATGTTGCTTGGAAGAAACCCTCTGTTCTTAAAATAGCTATTTATCAATACTGCGGGGGGGGGGGGGGGGGTAACAATTTCTTGTGTATCTTTATATTAAAAAAATTTTTTTTTTTTTTTTTAAACAAATCAAAATAAGTTAGATTCCATATATCTCAAAGTATGAAAATGTGTAGCTCTAACTACTATACGTATTAGTTATACTTAGACAGTTAGTTGGTTGTTTTTTGTTTTACGGCATATCAACCCTTTTCAAGCCATTTAATGCCAAATCCAGTTATTTTGAAGAAAATTTTTTTAAATAGGATATATATATATATATATATATATAGATATATATAGATATATACCGGGTGACCCAAAAAAAACAGGCCCCAACTCTAATTAGGACCCGTTTTTTAGTGTTTTGTCCGAATGAAATGAAACTGGTCATAACTAGTTTATTATATTCAAAACATCACATCAAAACATTAGTGTCTCTGGCCAGGGCTATACATTGCGAGTAAATCACTCGCATTTGCGAGTGATTTTTCCAGTTGGCGACTAAAAATAAAAAAAAAACGCTTATGTTTTTGGCGACTATTTTTTTTTTTTTACCGACAACTCTTCTAAGAGTGAATGAAAAATGTCTTTTCAACTCATATTTTCTTAAAATAAAACGAACAAAGTCAAATTATTTAAATAGTAAAACAGTAATAGAACAATATACTTTTTTTTCTTTTTTAAATGAAGGCTTTTGAAAGAAATATCTCTAAAATGAAATTGATCACATGGTATTATTTCGCAAAAAAAAAAAAGCAGTGTCCTATAATGCAGTCTGTCAACGAATGTCTACATTTGATATGGAAGACATACCACTTCAGCCCAAAGAGCAAAAGACAGCTAAAGATCATTGGAGAAGAACTTGAAACAAGAATTTACTCACCAGCACCAGTAAAGGGTACCAGATGGGTTCCCCATGTAGACAGGGCAATGAGAGTTTTTTTACAAGGAAAAAAAGATGGTCCTTTGGCTGAGGATCATGGTCAGTATGCAGCAGTCTTCACTCATATGGAAAATCTTGCAGCAACACACCAAACGCAGATATTACTGGTAGAGCTAGGAAAGTACAAAAGCAGTTGAAAGACCTTGTATTCACCGCATTTTGCCATTTTGTATCTGACCTGTTTGGTGAGCTAGCTTTACTCAGTCTAAAACTACAGGCAAACAATCTGATTCTTCCTGTAGCAGTTGGATCGATTAACAATTGTATGGAAGCTATTACAAGTATGAAGGAGGAATACATTCCTGGGGGAATGTATGAAAAGTTTATGAATTGCATTGAAGATCAACAGTTTTCGAATTTGCAGGATAATCCTGAATTTCAAGGAGTTGAAATGACTGGAAGTCCTGTTTGTGTGGCCAAAGAAAAACTGAAGAAACATGTTGGCTCTACAGTTGACCTTATATTGAAAGAACTGGAGTCAAGGTTCAAAACCTGTTGGAAGCAAAAACAAGTGTAGATGCTCAATCTGTGGTGAAAAGCTTCAAGGTATTTAATCATGATACATGGCCAGAAGGTAAAAGAGAACTTCTCCATTTTGGAAATCACGAAATAGAGGTGATTTGTAACTGGTTTGAAAAACCTCTTGTGACTGCAGGATGCAACGTGGAAGTTGTTCAAACAGACAAATGAAATTCTTTGTTTCTAATACTTTCAGGGACAAGTCTTATTCTGATCTGTGGCAAATTCTACTAACCAAGGACCCATACAAGACTGACTTCTCCAATTTGTTACATCTTGTAAGAATAATGCTGACTCTTCCTATTAGCTCTGAAGAGTGTGAGAGGGCCTTTTCTGCACAGAAAATAATAAAGAGGGACATACGGAGCAGCTTGTCAGATTTAATATTGATTTTTTCAGAAGGTCCAGATCTGGCTGAATTCAACCCAGAGGAATCCATTGAGAAGTAAATGGCTAATGGCAGGAGAAGGATAGCTTTGGGAGGGGGGGGGGGCAAGACATTGTGACTGGCCAGCTAATGTTCTGTAAATCAACAGAGCAGTATATTTAAAAACAAAAAGATTTAAGCTATTTATTCAAGTTATATTTGATAAAATTGAAACTGAATAAAATTTCTGAATTTCCCCCCTTTTAATTTTGTCTATCTCATAATTCGAAAATTAAAAAAAAAACATCACCTAATATTATTGGTTTATTCATAACAGTGAAATAGCATTACATTGGTTTGGCTAGTAAATTAAAATATTTAGTTGTCAAATGTCAACTAAAATTAAATTTGTCCGTAGAGCCCTGTTGGCCTTTTTTTTTTTCTCTGTTCTACAGTATGGCCTCCATTTAGCTCCGTGCATTTCTTGAGGCGCAGCACAAAGTTATCCATGACATTCTTACAGACCGAATTGGTAATGGCTCTCATCTCCCCCCTGATGGCTTAAGTTCCGTGATGGTTCTGGGTTTCCCTGTGTAGACTCTGTCCTTAAGATAGCCCCAAGAAAAAAAATCTGGGGAGCTTAGGTCCGGCTATGGGGTGCCCACTCAAAATCAGTCTTGACACTGATAACTCAGCCTCCGAAGTTCTCTTTCAGCCAATCTCGGGACAGGTTTGAGGTGTGAGAACTTGCTCCGTCCTGCTGGAACCAGAACTTGTTCATGAGCGACAGGTAGATGGTCTGGCGCTCACTCTTGAATGTTTTGAGGACCTTCACATACAGCTCCTTGGTGACAGTCACTGCTGCGCCAGATTCTTCAATGAAGATTGGTCCGATGATGCCTCTGGCCGAGATTGCAGCCCACACCTTGCACTTAGGAGAGTGCAGGGGCTTGGTGGTTACTTCATTGGGTCTGGAGGACCCCCAGAAGACATTTGTCTTAGAGTTCACCTTTCCATCAAGATGGAAGTGGGCTTCATCTGAGGTCCAAAGGAGATTAAGGAAACTTGGTGTTTCCTCGATCTTCTCGACTGTCATAGCCCTCCTCTGCTTCTTGTCTGAGGCTGTAAGGGTCTGCAGCATCTGTATTCTGTATGGGTAAACCCTGATATCGTTCACCAGCACTCTCCTGTAAGTCTCACGGGAGTACCGAGGGACTGACTTCACTTACGCACAGAGCGTTTCAGACTCTGCTGAAGAGACTCTCTCACTTTTTTGACCAGCTCGGCTATTCGCTTCTTGGGACGTCCCGAGTGGCTTGGACGGTTCTCTCTGGCAGCGTTGAGGTTCTCCATGGTCCCATACTTCTGGAAGTGGTCCACTCAGTTCTGAATTCTGCTTTTGGATGGAGTCTTTTCACATTCGAACTGACGCATGAAACTGTCCTAGGTTTTCTTAAACGAGCCTGTCTTGTAGTAAAATTTAACACAGTGTATTCTTTGTCCCAGCTCCCACTGGGGTCTTGGTGTACTCACGGTCGTTGATTCTGCCATGTCCTGTAAAATAAGGGCAATCGGTGAATAAATAAAGTAGATATCACATAAAATGTACACGGGACCCATTTTTTGGGGGGTCACCCTGTGTGTGTGTGTGTATGTATATATATATATGTGTATATATATATATATATATATATATTTTCAAGTCGGTTTTTATTCAACCCATAGTTGGGACCCTAACAGGTACTAACTACCACACCGGGTCAGAGTGGACCTGGGAGCAATGGCAATTAAAGTGTGGCTCCACACTCCCCAAGGCCTGCAAGCTGGGGCCTCACCATCGGATATAGTTTAAGGTCATATCTAGGACCCTGTCCAGACGGGTAGTCTTCTAATATATACGAAAGTGAGAGATAAAAACGCCTTCTTCCTTTTTTTTTTTTTTTTATCTTTCTCCATTTCTTATAAATATTAATGCCGTGCATTTTCTCTCAGATCACATTCCGTATTTCCATATTTTTGCATGGATGAGTTGTAATCGTTTGAGAGTAAATTTAAATAGAAAACTTAACCTGACCTCCCTATGACTACTTAAATATTTTTTTTGTTTTCTTTACATCACTATTTAAAGTTTCAAGGTGAATTATCTCCCTTTAGGCAAATCTTTCAGTGCATCTATTGATGCAGAGGTTTGATCATACTTACCATGCTAAACTGAGCGAGAACAGGTGTATTCAAACTAGTGATGAGATGATTCCAATATTTTTCCCCCGATAATACAATTACCGAGTCCGATTCTTTTGAAATTTTCAAACATTTAGTTAAAGAGTTTTTTTTGTTTTTTTAATTTTCAGATTACCATAAAATTCCATGCAATGTCTGCATATATTTTCACAAAAGTACACTTGGGGTAGGTGGGGCATCCATTACATTATAAGATCTATTTTTTTAATCTTTTCCTTGTAATTGATTGAAAATGATTTGATAAATCTCATGAGATTTTCATCTATATTTTTTCACTTTTGCCAATTTTGCCTATTTATCAATATGGGCCATTTTTAACTATGCCAATTCTTCTGGAGCCTTTTTTTTTTTTTTTTTTACCTAAATTCGTTAGACGTAAATTTTAGTTTTACTAGTAATTTAAAAATGATAAATATTTATCATTTTTAAATTATCAAAACACGTGCGGTGCAGCATGAGTGTCATGTGAGTCTCAGAGTGCATTTCTTAGATGCCTGGCTGAGAGGAGATGGGGGGGGCACAGAACTGAAAATATCTCTGGCCAGAGTCAGACCGCCCAAGAAATATTCTCTTTGTTTAAAAAAGTAAATGCCTCATTTAATGGAAGAGTCCTGGTGAGATCGGCTTTGTGAGAGAAACCATATACAGGGACGAGTTGGATATTATCTTCAGTAAATGTGTCCTCTGGGTGGTTGAACAATGACCACCCACAAAATGCCATAAGAAGCAAGAGATGGGGTTGGGTTGGGAGTTATAGTAGAACGGAGAGTGGGCGATTGGTCTTGGTGAGAGCTATTGAGCAGTTCAGCCAATGAGTCTCTCTAGGCCGTTGAGGATTGTTGGCCAAAGTACTCTGTAAATGGATCTTGTGTGTGTGTCAACCTGATTGTGCAAAGATTTGTGGGTTTGCCATTCAACCTTGGTTAAGCAAATTTGCCATTTGTTCAAAATAATAAACATTATATTGATTAGATCAGACTATTGTTCTCATCATGAGTGTTATTTGTACAACGTTTCGATCAGTGTAGCCTTCAACCCTCCACAAGCATGTTGGTCATTATCTTGGAAAAGAAAAGAGAAAAGTTACTGGCTCTGTAAATAGTGTCGTTTTCTTGGAGATGTTGGGTGGGGTGGGGATTCTTTATGTATGAAAAAAAAAAATTAGTTGGCAAAGGGGAGGTAACTCAATAACATTTGACGGGAATATCTCCCTATTATCGTTGAAATTTTGAGGGAGTTGTACAAATTTTTGTTTTTTCCTAAAATTTGTCAAACACATTTTATTTTCACACATGAAACCACAGTAAAAAAAACAAAAAACAACTCCAAGAATACGGAACCATCTACAAAGCCAGCAACTTTTCCCCTTTCTTTTCCATGATAACAACCAACATGCCTGTCGAAGGCTACACTGACTGAAACATTACACAAATAACACTCAAGATGAGACCAATAGTTCGATCAATACAAGTTATATAAGTAAGTCAACCCTTATCTCAAAAATTCAAAACTGTAAATAAACATTGTCATTGTTTATAAATTGGACTTTTTTTTTTTCTTTTTTTTTTTATTTAAGAGAGTTTTTTGTTGAAGCGCTGACTGGATCAATGGACAACTTTGGCCCATCCCAACAAAGGAGATGATCACAGCTAGTGAAAACATATGGTGCATGTTCACATTAGTACTAGCAATGGAAAAGTATGCTTTAAACAACAAAATATTAAAAGAATTGTTTCTGTACTCAGAATAAAAGTTCAAATTTTTCTCAAAATCCAATATTATCCAAAAGTTCTGATTTTCTTTCATTCCCACCCCCTCCCCAAATTCCTATATTGTTTAATAGTTGTAATACTAATTCATACCTAATTGTAAATTGAAAGCAAAGTTTGTTTTTAAAATTGATACAAATGTCGTAGGCGGAGATGATTCATCTGAGTAACACTCTTCTCCCTTTTTTTTTTTTTTTTAACACGTGACCATTGTTTGTCTTAGCCATTCATTTGGCTTCACCTACTTGTCTTGTAAAAAGGCTTTTTATTTGTTGCGGCAACTCACCCACTCTTCTTCAGGAATGATAGGTGGGGGTTGTTTACAATAATTATTATTGTTCCGTTACACTAGTTTAGTTCTCTCTCTTTCACAGACGCCACCACTACCATTGGCTGAAGAAACCCGTTTGACAGCAGGAGGGATATATATATATATATATATATATATATATATATATACATATGCGTACACGCGCACACACATATGCATACACATACACATGTATGCACACATAGACATGAATATATGAGTTGCCTTCAATAAGTTTCCAGACTTTTTTGTATGGGCACTTTTATTAAAATTCTAGTCCCCATTCCAACAACTTTTGGAAGGCCCCATGAAAGTTTTTTCTAATTCGATTTCTGTATATTCGTCTGTGTAACGCTATGGGCCCGGTCAATAGTGTGACTGGCCATGTGTTACATAAATGTCCTGGAAACGGTACCAGACTGTGACACAATATCCCGGTCAATAGGATTAAGAATATGAGGAGCAGTCGCTTAGACATCTTTTTGTCAGAGTTGAAGAGGAAAGACATACCTTAGGATTTTTGGTGTGGCTGTCTCCTTCACTCTCTCAGGACGACGTCTCATTCTGGCAGTCTTTTACTTGGTATCTTCTTCAGGTTAGTTTCTTTGATTGGAATCGTCTTCAGACACTGTTTCGACATTTAAGGCAGAACATAACAACGTGCAACACAGGTTGTAATATATATGATATATATGAGAAATCTTAATTATTTTATTTCTATACATAAATATATTACAGTATTTTACAATGTTTGAAAAAAACAATCAAAAACAACATTTAGATTATTAGACTTTGAGCTAGCTACCTAACTAGTTGCTGAGGGAGGGGGTGCTCCCCTTCTCTCATTTACAGAGAGCCAAAAATGTGTTCTTATGCCATGGCTGTCAGAATCAAAAAAAAAAAAAAGGAATCGTACAATTGCATTATGGTTCCCCTTTTTCAGTGTATCGCTCCACGTGACCAATTCACACCTTGGCTACGGCGGTAGGGAACCACACGATCAGTGGTACTAAAAATAGTGCCACATCTGTCTGTGTATATTTGGTTTTGTTCTCCCTTTTTATAGAAATATAAGTATCTCCTCCCTTCTAATGAAATATGTATGTGTGTGTGTGTGTGTGTGTGAAATGGCACTAAATAAACCTATTTGGGTTTAACTGGCTTCCTCTAAAGAAGGAAGTTCCATGGGAGTATGAAATTTACAAGCGATCCCCAGTCGCATGTATGTCTCGGTTAGGGGAGATGACGACATTAGGTTTTTTTCAACTCTTGCAGGGAGGTGTCAATGTCCTCCTACATACAGCGCTTGGAATCCCAAATTGGTCACCCATTTTAGTAATCACCAGGCTCAATGTTGCTTAACTTCAGTGATCTGATGGGAACTGGTGTGTCAACGTGATTGTGCCATGTATATATAGGTATATGCTAGGTTTCATCTCATTTATTTTATGTATCTTTCTTTCTCAAATCTTATTTTATGTAATGTTATATATATACATAACTAGCAAGCCGCCTGGCATTGCCTGGTCATAAAATGCGCTTAAATATATTTTAATTTAGGTAGATTTCATATCATTATAGTGCCAATTTTTCGATTGATTATCTCGTACCAATATATAGTAGTGATTTCAAAAGTTTAAAAAAAAAAAAAAAGACCTGGGTCCCATCAGCTAGAATCGAAACCAAAACATAACTCTCCAGCCTTATGCATTACTATCTGATCTAAATGCATATGCATACAAAAACTTTTTAAAAAAAAACATATTAAAGATATAACTGTATATTTGTGCGTAGAAATAAATCATTCTATGCTTGCCAAATCGAATTTGTTTCACAGGTCCAAATACCCTGCATTTTAAGTTTTAAGTCTGTAGACAAAAAATAGTTTGGTAGAAACCGTTCCTCACACAGATAAGATCACTTGCATATATGCGAGAGTCGTTCCAAAAGTATGGCGTCCTATTTTTTAAATCAGAACTAGAACATTAAAGACCTACAAAATTGGCAACCTTTTGTGCTCCAGAATTTATTTTTCTACATAGTCACCAGCATTCTCAATTCAGTTTTGCCATTTTTTTTTTTTTTTTTTTTTTAAATGCTTCAGTTGTAAAAGTCTGAAGCATGCTTTGTCACTCACTTCTCTGTCGCCACCCTGAAATCGATGAACCCATCTCCTAGCTGTGTTGACGTCAACTGCATAAATGTTCAACAGGCGGCAAGATGAATGTTGATTGGTTCAATTTGTTTTGCATGGAGCGATTCATTAACGCATCTCTGCTTCTGGTGCAGATCCGTGATAGGAGTTGCTTTGTTAAAGTTTCACATCGTCAATATGTGTAACAGAGAGATGAAGCTTTCAGGTCATAAATGCATAAGTTCAGTCATCATGACAATGCAATTTGCAATCCCCTCTGATCCATTTGGGTGAAAAGAAAAATAGGAGGCATTACTTCTGAAAAAACCCTCGTGTGTGTGTATATATATTATATATATATATATATATATATATATATATATATATATATATATATAATACACAATTTAAGACTCTAAATTATACTTTACATGAATTTCTTTCCTCTGCATTTTTTGAAACTCGGCAGATTAAGCAAATCTTTATATTTATTTGAGTAACTGCTGGAACAAAAAATTCATATAAAATATAATTTACAGTCTTAAATTGTCTTCTATGACAAGCTCTATTTCCTATTTTGGTTGTTTTGAGCTTTTCATTTCGCAGGGATTACTATATAAATTTATTTGCCTCAAGTTTACATAAGTTTTTGGTTTGTAAACTTAATTTATACTCGATTTTTTATATATATATAGTGACCTTGTTTGAATGGTCTCTACCAAACTCCTCTTTCAGTTTTTGGTTTACAGACTTGAAACTTGATTTACAGGGGATTCGAACGTGGAACAAATTCGATTTGGTCTTTAGCCAGTTTAAAATAGTTACTAAGGGGTCCAAAATTGAAAATAATTTGAACTTGGCAGACATAAGTTGACTTAAAGTGCTCTTGTATGCATGCGCAAATATACATAATAAATATACATTTATACGTTAAAAGTTGTTAAATTTTAATGTTTTCTTATCCATCTTACAATAGCTCAAACAGAAATGACTAAGGCTTGAATGCTAAATGTTTTGGTTTCGATTCTAACTGATGGCACTCAATCCATTTTTTTTTTTTTTTTAACTTTTAAAGTCATTATTACATACTAGGTACAATATAATAATCAAGAGTATTGGCTCTATCGTAATAAATATGAAATTGGAAAAATAAAAAATATATTTAAGCGTATTTTACGATCGGGCAATACTGGGTCACCTGCTAGTATATTTATATATCTATAAAAGTGAGAATGTGTGTGAGGACACTTCTCAACCTATATACTCAACGAATTTTTGATGTACAGACTTATAATTTGATATATAGGATATTCAGACATGTGGAAAACTTTTTAATCTGTTTTCATCCGGAAAAGTGGGCTGCTAAGGGGGGAGGGTCAAAATTGAAAAATCAGTATAGTGGGTTTTTATCTGTTTGTCAACTGTTTCATGAATGCACATGTGGGAATTGTTCACATGACAGATTCCTTATGTTAAGAATAAGTAGGTTTGAAAACACTTTTTAAATATTGTATCAAGCTGGCCTAATGGTTATCCTACTTGACTTCCTGTCTTTAGATTTTGGTTTCGATCTCAGCTTGAATTTTTTTATTTTTTTACTTACAAGAAGTGAACTGATTAGAAAAAAACATAATACTTGCATGCACATGTCTCAGTTTCTGTATGAAATATAGATAAACATTATAATATTTATGCATATTTTACAACCGGGCAATGCCAGGCGGCCTTATGGTATATAAATATAAATTAGCAGCTGCTAATTTTTGATTAGCCAGTCAGCTGTTAAAGGACAAGTTTCAATGAGAGTTTGCCTGTGAAATATTCAAAACTGATATTTTTGGAAGTGTTGTTGGCTTCTTTCAACAAGCTTTCCCACTAGTAATTTGAATTCGGCATGTGTGTTTTTTTTTTTGGGGGGGGGGTTTCAACTTACACATTTTTAAATATCCGGAAGTAAAAGAGATAAATTCAAACATGAGGTTGAGATAAAAGTGTAGCATTGGGTCTCTCCTCAGTCAGAGGAGAAGAAATTCTTCTCGACTAAGTCTATTTTAAATTTTTGGTCCTGTCCAGAATTTCCTAATTTGGTGGTGGTAGGGCTGGATATCCTTCACACTAAAAAGTGTCTTTGTTCTCTTGGAGAGATAAGTAAAAGGGGATATATTAAAACTTCTGGTACTTACACAGTTTATGACCCCAATCTCCAGCATCTTCCGGCAGATTACATAAGCAGCTGGAAGATGCCGAAACGATTAACCCATGAGCTGTCAGAGACAAGTTTCAATGAAAGTGTGAAATTCATTGAATCAAATTTTTTTTTTAACCGAAAATAACTTTTAACATGCTATGTCAGCATGAAATGACCCCTTTTTTTCTATGTTAAGAATGTTTTTCTATTTAGAAAGCTATTCTTAACATGGGGAGGGAGGTGAGTATGCCACGTTTTGAATAAATCATCTGGCAGTGTTTGTATCGGCTTTTTTTTTTTTTTTTTTTTTTTTTTTTTTTTTTTTTTTTTTTTTTGACTGCTGGAAGATGCCAACACAAAGTTGCATGAGGTTTGGTCATTACCTGAACTGAACAAGTACATTTTTAAAATGCTATTTTTATTTCTTATATGAGGAAGGTGGGGTGGTCAGGACACGTGAAGTGTGTAGCAAAAAATCAAACGTACAATGGTTAATCATGCAGCTAAACTAGTCAAGTGTTACTGTGTTCAGCATGGAGCCATTTAGTGCAGAGTTGAGAATATACTTCATGTTTGTGCCCTGGTTGTCTGTACCACACATGCACACAAGTATGCGCGCGCACACACACAAACAAAATTATACAAACACACACACACACACAAACAAAATTATACAAACACACACACACAAATTAAAAAAAACACACACACACATACAAACGCATGCACACACACACACACACACACACACACACACACACAAAGAAGCAAAATTATACCAACACACACCACACAGAAAAAAAAATACAAACACACACAAACAAAAACACGCACACATACACACATACAACCGCACACACACACAAAGAAACAAGATTATGCAAACACGCGCACACACACACACACACACACACACACACACACATAGAAACAAAATTATACAAATGCATACCACACAAGCAAAAACACGCGTACACACAAACAAAAACGTGTGTGCACTCTCACACACACACAAAGAAACAAAATTATACACACACCACGCACAAACAAAATATACAGACACACAACACGCGCGCACACAAACAAATAAAAACATGTGTACACACAAACAAAAACATGTGTGCGCACTCCCACAAACACACACACACACACACACAAAAAAACAAAATTATACACACACCACACACAAACAAAATATACAGACACACACACAGCATGCGCGCACACACACACACACGATGCAATGGTAGTGGCATTATTTCAGCATTCTTGTTACATCTGCCATAATTATCTTATTAAACAGCAAAACTAATGCTTTAAATCACAGGTGATGAACTGATGAAAAGAAATAAAACTGTGTAAAACTTAGATACTTCCATGATAGTCGTATGTGCGAGGTTGCAAAAAAAAAAAAAAAAAAATCTGTTCACCTAAGTCTAGTAACTTTTCTTACTATCAATTAGGTAATGAACTGACATGAAAAGAAATAAACACAGTCTACGAGTAAGGAAAGATTTTATAATTATCAACTGTTTTCTCGTCTTCACTGGTATAAATGCTTAGAAGTATGAGTCCATTATTGCTTTCGATGTTTGGGAAACATCCTCAACTAACAGCAGCTATGGCTATACTCTGGTAAGTCACTCCATTCTCTACTATATTCTACAAAAATTTACAAAAAAAAAAAATGCATACAATTAGTAAATTTATTTTCATCAGATAAGGTTAGGTGGGGGGGGGGGGGTTAGATGGGTGCAAATTTGCCATGATCAAATTTGTCAACATTCCCCAGTAAGGGCACTTCAAGCGATCTATGATACCCCCCCCACACACACACTGGTACTCACTCCCCACATACACAACAACTTTCCAAAGGACGAGATAATTCCTGAAGGAATTACAGAACAGGATCTGATCCAAGGGTTAAATCTGTCAGAGCCTTATGTCAGAATACAGGAACGGATATCACACATTGATCATAACGCTAAAGTATTGGCGTTTTGAATTCATTTTGGTCAATGTGCTCTGTGGTTGTGTTCAGGTGTAACATTGTTTACAGCAATGTTTTCCTCGCATTTTAAATGTGATTGGTGTTGATTATGTCAATATTTCTCACATTTTTAAATCTGATGAATTGAGGGTTTTGACGTCATTTTAATCAATACTTCTGCACATCGTGTCATGACGTAGGCAGTCACGTGGAGTCTGACGTGGACAATCCTATGAACTAAACTTTATATAGAAATATAAACATTGATGAGGTCAATAGCTTAAAACGGATCTCTAAAGTTTTCAATGTGTGTGTAGGGGGGTGTAGAGGGGGACAGGATGGTCTGCTTGTGTTATAGACGATCCCGTCTCCATGTTAGTTAATAGTATGTATGGATTCGTACTGGCATTGAAAAGCAAAGGTCACATAACGATGACGAAAACATACCGGTATATATCAGCGAAAGAATGCAGATTTATTTACATAAATTTACATGAGAAATATTAAGGATGCAGATAGAAAGAATAAGAGTTCGTTGAGAAATGAGTAACGTTACTTGCGATTGATGAGAGGCTGACTGGGTAGTCAGGTAAGCTGGTTGGTGGCCGATGCCACCGAAGTGGTATCTGTTACATCTTGACTGCTTGAGACTCCAGTGCAAAAGAAAGAAACAGGAAGTCACGTGGTTGTGTCGCTCTCCGGTTATCAGAGTTAAAGGGCAACCATCGAGTTAGCCTGGGAGCTTCAATTCCCACAGGAGGCATATTTAAAAAAAAAAACAGTCTGGATGTGTTTTATACTGCTTTGCTCATAGTGAAACTGATTCTCCAAAACCAAATTCTTTTAAATCATTTTCTGAACAAAAAAAAAAAAAAAATATCACTATTTTTTACATAACTAGCGATGGGTGGAAGGGGGTGCCTGTTTTTGCCTGGGCATAAAATATGCCTAAATATGATATTTTAATTTGTCCAGATTTTGTATATATTATTATTGAGTCATGATTTGAAAAGAAAAAAAAAAAAAAGTATTTGGGTATCATCAGCTAGAACTGAAACTGTAACATTCAAAGCTGGTGACGTTACCACCGTACCAACGTGACACATATATGAACTAATTAAAAATAAACTAAGATGAAATTGGAAAATGTTTAATGATTTTTTTTTTTTTAATTTTAACCCATTTTTTTTATCACTTAAAAACAATTTTAACTAGTTAAAGGCCCATAAAAATCCAATTTGAAGCCCCTAGTGCCGCTCTGCGACTTTAGTTTCAGACGAGATGGAGTTTGAAAATATGGAAACCGACAGGCAGACATATATAGCCGTTTATATATTAGATTTTTTTAAATTTTGCTTGAATGTTTTTACATTCTTCTTTAGAAGGGCTCTGTGAGCTAGATTAAGGACTTAGGCTGGCCAGATCTGGCCCATGTGACGTAGTTTGGAGACCCCTGGCTTAAAATAAATCACTGTAAATAACTCTCTGTTCCCCAAAAGCAGACAAATTTTATCCAAGAATTTAGCATTGCAAGACTTTGATTTTCTTGCATTGGTCATTTTTGAGCTGACTTTGAAGTTCTAATTGGGTCAGCTTGGTGATATTTCGGCTTCCTTGACCACAACTGCCATTTAGATTCCACTTGATATGTTGGGACATGGCATGAATTTGTGATCCAATGTCTTTAATAGACCCTGCTGTTTTAGATGGTCAAATAGCCAAATTCATTGAACTCGTTAGTCAAACTCATCAAAATATTTACCTAAATTAGTACTTAATCGTACTAGGTTTGACCAGAAACTAATTTGCATAGGATTTTTATTTATTTTTTAAAGATCTATTGAAGAATTATTCTCATCTCACTTATAACTATTAAATCAATCTATTAGGTCCAAAGTAGGTATACTTGCTGATTACACCAGACATGTGGGGAAAAACGAATGTGCATATATATCCAAGAAAATGACCTCCAGTCTAGTAGAATGGGGACCGTAAATGTATGGTAACATTTAACGCTAATAAAACTAATAAACGTCTTTCCTTTAACAAATAACAAGAAACCTTACCGACTGAATGCTATGACAGATAACATCTTACCTGAGAGCTCATCATTGACAGGCAACATTATTGGAACATTGAATACATTGCCAATACTACTGAAAAAAAGGTGGGCTCCGTCTACCATGCTCGAAAACTACTCACATCTGACAATATACTGTATCTCTACAAAGCTATTGTCCGCTTATGCATAGAGTATTGTTACCGCATCTAACCTGGTGTGCAATCTAACACTAGTCTTAGATAGGGTTCAAAGAATAATGTCCAATCTAATGTGTTCTGCACTGCCAACCAACAAATAACTCTTGTTTCACTTATTTTGTCCTTCAGGCTTCAACTTTCATGAGCGTTTATTTATTTTTTTGTTTTGTTTTTATTTTTATTTTTTATAAAAAGGGAATAATGGCTATTTTCTAGATCGGAATTTATCATTTAACTATTTAACTATTTATTTATTTATTTTATATTTTTTCTTTTTTTTTTTTAATTTTTCAAGCACCTTACATCAAGTGGCTTTATGCCTTGTCTGGGAGGATTTCCATATAAAAGAGATAAGAATACTAGTCTAAATAATACACATACAAAGAAAGCATTGTTTTTTTCTTGCATTGGTCATTTTTGAGCTGACTTTGAAGTTCTAATTGGGTCAGCTTGGTGATATTTCGGCTTCCTTGACCACAACTGCCATTTAGATTCCACTTGATATGTTGGGACGTGGCATGAATTTGTGATCCAATGTCTTTAATAGACCCTGCTGTTTTAGATGGTCAAATAGCCAAATTCATTGAACTCGTTAGTCAAACTCATCAAAAAATTTACCGAAATTAGTACTTAATCGTACTAGGTTTGACCAGAAACCAATTTGCATAGGATTTTTATTTATTTTTTAAAGATCTATTGAAGAATTATTCTCATCTCACTTATAACTATTAAATCAATCTATTAGGTCCAAAGTAGGTATACTTGCTGACTACACCAGACATGTGGGGAAAAACGAATGTGCATATATATCCAAGAAAATGACCTCCAGTCTAGTAGAATGGGGACCGTAAATGTATTGTAACATTTAACGCTAATAAAACTAATAAACGTCTTTCCTTTAACAAATAACAAGAAACCTTATCGACTGAATGCTATGACAGATAACATCTTACCTGAGAGCTCATCGTTCAAACACTTCGGCTTTATCATTGACAGGCAACATTAATTGGAACATTGAATACATTGCCAATACTACTGAAAAAAAGGTGGGCTCCCTCTACCATGCTAGAAAACTACTCACATCTGATAATATACTGTATCTCTACAAAGCTATTGTCCGCTTATGCATAGAGTATTGTTACCGCATCTAACCTGGTGTGCAATCTAACACTAGTCTTAGATAGGGTTCAAAGAATAATGTCCAATCTAATGTGTTCTGCACTACCAACCAACAAATAACTCTTGTTTCACTTATTTTGTCCTTCAGGCTTCAACTTTCATGAGCGTTTATTTATTTTTTTGTTTTGTTTTTATTTTTATTTTTTATAAAAAGGGAATAATGGCTATTTTCTAGATCGGAATTTATCATTTAACTATTTAACTATTTATTTATTTATTTTATATTTTTTCTTTTTTTTTTTTTTTTAAATTTTTCAAGCACCTTACATCAAGTGGCTTTATGCCTTGTCTGGGAGGATTTCCATATAAAAGAGATAAGAATACTAGTCTAAATAATACACATACAAAGAAAGCATTGTTTTTATCCCTCCACCCATTTCTAGTCCTGCTTCAGCTTTGGTTTAATACAATAAATCTTTTAAAAGTGGCATTCAGGTTATTTATTTATTTATTTTTAAATTACTTTTCTAAGCTGTGTGTGTGTGTGTGTGAGAGAGAGAGAGAGAGAGAGAGAGAGAGAGAGAGAGAGACATGTGTGCATGTATAACTTCTAATAAAAACTAAACCTATTTCATTGCTTTAAATGAGATTAAAAAAAAAAAACAAAAAGAAAACACTAATATCAAACAGGCAGATACATTGAATAAGGTTTGGATTATATCCCCCCCCCCCATCTTCATCCGGTGTCTAAGTTTTGGTGCTAAAGAAAGAAAAGTACCAGCTGTTCCTAAAAGGATGGCTTTCTGCTTGAGGCTTTGTTTTGTCATATTAAAGAAAAAAGGAGAATGATCAACAGGAAAGCTTGTAAAAGCTTAAAAAAGTAATTGACTTTTTTCTTTTTTTTTTTTTTTGTACAATCTTCAGATTACTTAAATGAACCACTAAGAAGATGAGATTATATGTTTTAGCTGGAGGGGTGAAAAAAATTTAAATCATTTCTCTTCAGGAAATGATATAATACTTAGATCTTTTCAGACTAAATTTTTGAGATGGGGAATTTACATTGTTTGGCTTACTGTTCTCATCTTGAGTGTTATTCTCACAGTGTTTCAGATGATGCAACCTCTTATCTTCTTCAGGTGTATCTTATCGGACATAAATAAAAGGATTGGTGTACATAACGGGTACAATATAATTGAAAAAGCATATTTTTTACATTAACACACACACACACACACACACACACACACATATATATACACACTAGCAGTTCAACCCAAGGTCACTGCTTATCAGAGGCCACTTTAGGATAAGAGTTAATGAGTGTCAGGTCAATGGTGAGACAATAATGTGATGATCAGTAATGGTGGAACATGGGTAGGGTTTAATTATATAAAAGGGCAGCTCAACATGAACTTATTTACGTTAGACTTGAAAATGATCGTCATAGTCAGCTGGGAAGCAGCTCCACAATATTTTGTTCTGCAGACGGAGAGTTCTAGGAAAAAAAGCTTAGTTCATGGAATTTTTGTTTAGTTTTAGGCAATGATAGAGAGTAAAGTAAATTGTTGATAGTTGCTGTAATTAGACGAGTGTTTGCAGATGTTTTATCAGGTGGGGGGTGCTGTATAGATCGAATCTCAGTTGTTACCTATCATGGAAATAATGATAGAGCAGAGATAGTTTCACTACGTCTCTTCTGTGAGAAAGAAATTAGGAAAGCGAAAAGGTTCTAACCCACTAGATTTCAAAGACAGTTTTTATATAGCATTTTTTTTTATCAACCTGTTGAGATGTTTCCTTTTAATATTGGGGAATAATATTTGATATGTTTATATTTCATAGCGATTCATGTGTTGAAGAAGAGACTTTAGTATTTAACCTACTATATTGAATATGTTGTGTTTTCGTAAATAACATGGGATTGGAATATAAAGAGGAACAAAAAAATGACTATTGAAATTATGCGCACACACACGTATATATAAATGCTCAGATTTAATCTCAGAGATGTCTTCTTAAAGAGTAAGTGTGACATAAGAAACTGACATAAAAGGTAATGGAAATTAAGTATACTAATATAGAAAGACTTCATTATTGCAAACAGTCGAAAATGCATGTATTGTCAGGGTAAATAGAGAGATATGCAATGAATAATGTACAAGTAAGTACAGCTTATTTGTTTATACCTTTGAATATATAAAGTAAAAAAAGAGCCATGCAATGATGGTCTCTCTAAAAACTGAAAATATTAATTTTGCAGTGAAGCATGAGACATCAAGCAATTCATGATGGTGGCAGAAAAGTTTGATGATTTTTTTTTTTTTCACCAAAGAATGACTTCCTGTCTCCTTCCATGTATGGTGAAATTATATTTTTGGATTTTCGGAAATAGTGCATTCTCTGTTGTCTAGTATCTTTCAGGGGAGATAAACTTGGATATGCTTAAAGGAAGATAACTCCTGAATATTTTGAGCCAACAATATTATTTTTAAATGTTTAGGATTCAGTTATGTTGTATTAATAGAATCGTTTTGTATTTTTTTTATTACATCTATAATATAAATCTCACATGTCTGTTTAAATGTTTGTATGTCTGCCTAAAACTTTTGACAGAGGCGACGGATTTTCATGAGATCGGTATTGTTTTTAAAAACATTCATTCCTTCACTTCACCCTAAATTAGACACTTTTCTACAAGGACGGGGTCGTTTTTTCCGCCGATATTTTCGAAAGTCATCCTTTCTTTTCGATTGACTAGCCTTAATTTAAACCTTTGCCACTCCCAGTTTGCCGACGGACGCAATGGCAAAGACGTCACATTTTCTTTTTCTTTTTTTTTTACGTTCTTTTCCTCTTTCGTGGTACAAGTTCGAGCCTTCCTGCCTACTACTACTTTTTTTGCTCAACACACACCTCCAAACACCCGGGCAACGCAGGGCATCCAGGCTAGTTTATTATAAAGAAGAGTTTACCATGATGCTGTCACGACCTTGACCCTTTTGATGGTATTATAACCGCGATGCATCTAAAATTATTTTTTCATCTTTTTAACCATAAAATAAAAAAAATGTTTCTTGATTCGTTTTTAAAACTTGCTGCTCACTGATTTTTGACTATGTTCTATCAAGCAAAAAGAAGGACAGATATTTTTAAGATGCATTCATTCTATACGGTTAGGTAGCAACAAATATGCTGTTTCAAACTTAAGCATCACAAATAAAAGAAAATTGCATTTTTTTAATTTTAATTAACTCTTGAATCATACTCAAATTTGTGCTCATTATCAAAATCGATATCAATTTTCACAAAGCTTTAGTGGTGTATTTTGAAATACAGGTGAAACGGAATTTTGAAATGTAGTTAAGACGGAACTTCGAAATGCGGATTAGGACAACTGGAAACAATGCCAAGATGAGCAGAGAGCACATACAGCACCTGGTATTCCTAAATAGTCACCCATTTAGTATTGACCAGGCTCAATGTCACTTTTGTGATCTAACAGGAACTGGTTTATCAGATGTAATTATGCCATAATCTAAATGAATAAATGCAGAAGTTGGGTCCATTTTGTGCACTAACAGTAGAAAAAGGTTGATCGGTTAAAATATCTTGGCTCCATCATCATTGCAACAAGTCAAGAGGAGGAAGACCTCATCCGCATTAGCAATGCTCGCACTGCCTTCTGTCGATTTCGATCACGGTTATGGTCTCGAAAGGAAATAAGGTTGAACACCAAAATTAGAATCTTCTGCACCATTTTCCTTTATGGCTACAAGGCTTGGGCTGAGTGGCCAAGTGACTTCTGTAAACTGGAGGCATTTGATCATCACTGCCTACACCACATCTTCTGTGTCCACTGGCAACAGTTTATCCACAGCAGTACAATTCACACTCACTGTAAGATCCACTCCCTCCAAAAACCTCTCCTCACTAGGCATCTTCGTTGGTTTACTTACACTCTTCGATGACACACTGGTGACTTCATCTGTGAAGTCATTGATCCAGCACTATCACCAGGCTGGAAGAAACGTTGCAATGGCTAACTCAAAATCTGGTTTAGGATAGTGAAGCAGGATGCTGAGCTAATTCTGAACCATCATCTTTTCAGGGTCTGTCGCTAGAACCTCGAATGGCTTACTCATACCAGAAACAGCCTTGTATTGCTGTGCCTGGTCAGTTGGTGTGCAGAGCATGGTGAACTTGTTGAAAAGAGCCAGCCTAACTAACCCAGGGTGAATGCTGCAATCATGACCATGACTTACAGTAAAGTAATTTTCTTTATACGATTTACTTTAAAAAATTACATACTCCAGCTCAGATGACTGCTAATATGAAAGAATTAATCACTTAAAAATAAGCAAGGGAAATAACTCGTTTTCAATTAAAGAATACAATGGTGTAGTTTAAAAATATGTAAACAAATTAAAGACCCAGGTTCAATCTTCAGTCGAGTTGTACCAAAGACTTAATAAAAATCTCCCCTTGATTAAACACTTGGCTTTTTTATGTAGCGATGCTTGTAAAACGTCACCAAGAGGGAAGGAGGTTGATTAAAAAGACACTCATAAATTTCTATTGAACGATGCATAAAATGAAAGGAAATGAATTTATTTATAAGTTTATCGGCAAGTTTTATGTTTTCATTATAAATTACTAAATAAAGAATCATTTCCATTAAAAATCAAGTTAGTATTATGCATCTAAAATTGAGAAAAGCACTCTTGAAAAGTGTTAACGTTACACAAAAGAAACTGAAGCAAAATAAAAGAGCCACCGAATTTGGCCTGGTGGCATGTTTATCTTACAACGAAACTCAAATTTTAATTTTGAGTAATTCCTCATTTAATAATATTTATTAATGATATGAATTAATAATTTTTTTACAAAAACAACATAAAAATACTTTTGAAAGTTTTTTTTTTTCTATGTAACTATCATAAATATCTGATCTCTCCAGAAAGTTCTTGAGAAATATTTAGCAAATGCTCACAATCAAAAAGAAAATTTACTGAAAAAAAAAAAAAAAAATTGTTCATTCTTGTCAAATTGACGTTTTAGTTTGTAGTACAGTGGCAGTAAACAATGATAATTATTTTTTTTAAATATATTTTTTTTGGTCCCCTGACAAAAGGAGGGTGGATCTGTAAATTCACTGCACTTTTCTCAAGAACTACGCCTTGGAAATTTTTGAAATTTTGCACAAACATTAAACATGATATGAGTGAAAAAAAAAAAAAGTAACAACGGATTTTCCAGGGAAACTTTGGTTGCTCCCCCTAGGGATGTCTTTCAAGTTAAAATGGCTAAAATTGACACTTTTGTGCTTATTAAAATAAATTGATGCCTTGGATTTTTATAAAACTTTCTGAAAAGTTGTAACTGATTTCTATATAATTTTGTTTGTCTATACTTCGCGATAACTCTTGGGTGTGCCCCAGGGGCTCTTTTAGGGCTAATAAAAACACTCAATTTTTGGGACTATTTTACCACATTTGTCCAAAATTTTCTGTGTATGTCTATTTAGCAGTTTTGCATGGTGCTGAACTCAAATTTAAATATGTTAAGACCTTGGGGGCTAAATGGGGGAGGGGACATAAATGATGGATTTAGTCATTTCTTCTTTTGTATGATGCAGAACTCATATTTACATATGTTAGGGCCTAAAACTGCACCATTTGTTCATTTTTCACCAGGATTTGATGTCCCCTGGGAACTTTGGGGGCTAAATAGGGGGGGGGGTGAACTTAGTAATTTTTTTTATGCCTCGTTCGCTGTGCACTCACAGGGGACCATGCATGCTTCACTTGTTTTTTTTGTTTTTTTTTTAATTTCTGAACGAATTTGAAAAATTGAAAATATGAATGTCAAATGTTTAGTTAGAGCTATTCTGTTATTGTTATAGCGATGCCTCCATTCAGTCTCGAAAGACAATGAATGCCTCCTGTAAGGGTAATTGCGCATTTAATTGTAAGGCAAGGGTTGCGCAATCACTAACTGCACCTCTCCTGAATAAGCATTGCTTGAGTTCCAGTGGCAAGGAGAAATCCACAACGATTCTGAGATAATCAGAGAGCACATACAGCACTTGGAATTCCCAAATGGTCACCCATTTTAGTACTGACCGGGCTCAACGTTGCTTAACTTCGGTGATCTAACAGGGAACCGTGATGAGGCTGTATATTGTTATATATGCTTACTTTATATATATATATATATATATATATATATATATATGATTAGTTGTTTTGGAAAAAGAAATCCAGCAGAGTGCTCAATTAAAAGGAAAATCCGAAATATAAGAGCGTATTTATATTTTGTGTACAGAAAGTTGTTAGATAAGACAAGTCATTTGTACCGTCGGTTTCAAGCCCGATAATTAGGACCGTTTAAGATAACCATATCAAGCTCTCTTCAGCGAATACTCATCCTAAGTATTGGCATTGACTGAAGAGAGATTGATAAGGATACCTTAAACGGTCCTAATTATCGGGCTTGAAACCGACGGTACAAATGACTTGTCTCATCTAACAACTTTCTGTACACAAAATACAATATATATATATATATATATATATATATAAACTATTTTTATAGGTTACTTTGAAAAGAATTTTTTCTCTACATTCAAGCATCCTTCTGTAAATATTTTTACTTTTTTCTTTATTTTTTTTTTACATTTTCACACTTAAAATTTTACTTTGGAGACTAATTTTTTTTTTTGTAAGAAAAAAAGTCATCAGATGTCTATCAGCAAGAAATGTTGAAAACGTTGCATTTTAAAAAAAAAAAAAAAAAATGGGGGAAAAAAAAATGGAAAAAAAAAAAAACTTTTGAAGAAAATGTTTTATTTTCTTCCTCAACCTGCAAGTGGAATGATTTCTATCAACTGATCTTTCATTCTCTTCTTCCATTTTAATTTGATTAAAATCTTATCTTGTAAAACAGCAATTTCTCATCCAAAGATGTTCCATTGATGCTGGATGTCTTGGCAATATAAGTTTCCAAGACATGGAGCAGGTATCCCCCACCCAACCAACACTACTTCGTGGATTGTTTATGCAACGATAATTTGTCAGCTGTCTCCTCAGAAATTAACATTGCATTAATGTTTGGAAATATATATATATATATATATATAGGGCGTTCCAAAAGTCTTAGGCACATTGTAAGTTTTCATATCTCCTTCACTATGAATTGTAGTAAGATGAAAGCTAAATGCATTAAGTTTTTTGTAAAGTTATTGATTTTTTTTTCATTTCTTTTCAGATCCAATATCTTAATAGTTCTCGAGATATTCAATGTCAAAATGTGCCCAAGATTTTTTAAACACTATGTATACAATAGAACCCTGAAATACAGTGGCCCTAGGATGAGGTTTTTTTTTCAGGTTACGATGTGGAATACAATATTTTTCCGGCCCCTGGTTACGGTATTTGCCCCGCTTTACGGTGTTATTTATAATGTTATTTGATTATATACATGTTTATTATATTCTGTACTGTAGTTTGTTACTAATTTTTTATGCCGCATCCTAGGGTTCTACTATATATATATATATATATATATATATATATATATATGATACTTCTGGGACTTGAAACCATACCAGAACCCAGAGTCATCATTTGATGAAGGTTTTGTTAGAAGCAATGCTGCTGTTATTGAATATTTATATATGACTAGTGGGGGGTACCCGGCGATGCCCGGGTGTCTTGAGGTAAATCAAAACTCCGGTGGGGGGTGTTAAATAATAATAAAAAAAATGTTTTGGTAGGTGAGTATGAGGATCGATGGAAATTAATGTGTGAAAAAAAAAAAAAAAACGTGCGACGTTAACCATTGGGCCACCGCGACATACAGCGTAGACATGTTTGAATTTATTTATTTAACTATAAAAACAGGCGTGCGCAATTAAAGTTAACTCTGCTGCTTCCATTTGACCTAATTAAGAAGGTCAAATAGAAGTAACGCAGCGTTTGGGTTTGTTTACCCAAATTTGACTGTTTTTTCCCCCAACAAATGTTGGGGAGGGGTAAAGCAGCTCCCAATTGTCCAGATTGAATCTGATATACAAGATTGATCAAAGCTGATTACTTCTGGACGTTTTTCCCGGCGCAATGCCGAGAACACGTCCATTTGAGTTTAGTTTCACTTTATTTATACTAAAAAGCCCAATCAACACGCGAGAAGCCAAAATAGCAATAATTTTGTAAAAATCGACGTAAATAAATCAATACGCTACGAGCTTTCCTAAATCCTAGATATTATTATATAGGACCTATATAAACAGTTGTAAGCGATCGTAACAAACCCGGGAGTGTGTGCGAAAGAAGCCTTTGCGAGACATACACGAAATGGTCACATACATTTTGCCTTTTATATATATAGATTACTTCATTTAATCACATGAATTAATATATGAAGATATAATTTTATTCGTAAATTTTCAGTATTTCAACAGTGCTCAATACATAGATAGAGCTAAGTAGTAAGTTATGAATATTCTGTGTTTCATTCTCGGGAGAATTTGTCAGTCTTATGCGAAAAGTTGTAGTTATCGCATGTTATCCTTTAAGTTAGATTAGAAATAGGCTTATGTATTCTTCACAAACAAGAAGTTACTAATGACACAAAGCAAATATGCTGATAAAATCTTTCTCTTGTTTCTTAATCGCAAAAGACATACTGAATTATTTTGTCTTTAGGGGAAGATTATTGTGGTGGGCTTGTGACCTATTTCAGCGGATGTAGTTGAGAGGAGGCTATGTGATTACTATATTAACTTGTATTGAACAAAAGTAAAAGAATAATTTAAAAAAAAAAAGAAAAACATCTTATCCTCAATCAGGTGTGAGGTAGAATATTATTTTACATTATAGTCGACTTAAATTCTTTCAAAAAAAAAACCCTTAAAAATCCAACATTTGTCAGTAGGTTTCCAGTCATGCTTTCAACTCAGCTCTACCATAAATGAGCTTGAGTACAGAATGCTGTGTTGGGAACACTTCCCAAGTTATTTCAAACTGAATTGATTGCTAGTCAGTATTCTTTTTCCATTAGAATAATTGCGTGATTTAGTTTAAAAAAAAGAAAAAAAATCTTGTTGAAATTCAACCAGAAATTTACTTTAGGTTGTTACCTCCCACCTCACTTGATCCCCCCTCCTCCTCCAATCATTGTAAACTTTTTTGTTTTATCTTTAAAAGAAGGGAGGAGCTTTTTTTTTTTTTCTTTTTTTTTTGTCTAAATCTATTCTCATTTTCACTGATTATTTTGCTGGCTGGAGTCACAACCACTCTTCCTTTTTTGTGTTTTGTACTTGTCTGGTTTAATTCAAAGTCTCCTTGATCTTCCTTCCCTCTCTCTTGACCGGATTCCGGATTTTGTTCCTAGTTGTTTCCATTTCACTTTCATTCCTCCTACCCTCTTATTGTTATTACTCTTGCTCTTTAATAAAATTGGATACAATGAAGCTACAGAAGCAGTGCAACATATGTCGATATTTGTCAGTGGTACATTTTGTTGGTACTGAGAACAGCCCGATTTCCTGTGGATGTTGTGCCGGTAGCTTATTGTAAACTGCTGGAATATGCAGAGCGCTGATCAAATTTTAAAACGCTAGAAAAAAATATAACATCATGATAGAAAATATTTGTCATATAATAATTTTGATGAAGAAAATAGAAATACAAAAAAAAAACTCAATCTACAGTAAGTTTCATGAATAATTTTTTTTTAGTTAATATAGATTAGCAACAAAAAAAATCTTTTTTGTCTTTTATTTTTTTTTTTTTTTTGTTTTTTTTCTAAGAAGGGCTACTGTTTCAAAGAGTTATTTGTGTGTGTGAGATGTGAAAAAAATTTTTTTTTTACATAACAGATTTCAGGCATTCTTGATATTGATACCTCTCCATTTTATATGGATGAGTTGACAATGGCTGTCAAACAACTGAAGTTGTATAAAGAATTTGGTCCTGACACCATACCAGTAACAATCTAGAAGGATTAGCGTTTTCACAATCTTTGCTTGATTTATGTAACCACACTTTTTGTAAATATTTGTCTGAAACTTTGGTACCAGTCCCAGATAATACCATTGCCTAAAAAGGAAGATCTCTCACTTGTGGCAAACTATAGAAATAAATCGTTAATGACAATTGCTGCATAAATTTACAGCAAAATGATCCTTTTTTTTTTTTTTTTTTTTTTTACATAGGCGTCACCACTTATCAAGGCCGATAGGCCACTCAAGGATAAGGGTTAAAGAGTGTAGAGTAGTCAAAAGGACAATATAGTAATCGATAGTATTGGAAGTTCGGTAAATTTGTTAACTTAAGTGGAACGGCTCATCAGAAACTTGTTCACGTTGGACTTGAAGACAACCATATTATAGACAGCTGGAAAGCAGGAAAACGGAAGACAATTCCACAGGCGTGCAGTTCTAAGAAAGAAGCTTTGATCATGGAATCTATGTTTAGGTTTAGGTACAGATAAAGACTGGGGAAAATTATTGATAATGTTTTCAGCTAGTCTAGTGTTTCTTGTGAAAGTTTGGCGAGGGGGGACCATAGATTGAAGCTCAGTTTCCATGAAAATAACGATAAAGCAGAGACAAACTCGCAACATCTCTTCTGTGAGATAGAGGTTGCAGCGAAGAGAAAAGGATATCTCCCACCAGGCCACGAAGTCTATTTTGAACCCTATCAAGGCAGGACAAGTCTTTTCTAGCAGCTCCTGCCCATATGTGGCAACACAACCGACTTATTCCTTTTGTTGTTCATTTGTTTACTCCAAAAGAACCAGAATGGTTTTAGGAGGGGACGATTCATTTGTAGCCAAATCTTATGCATTCACAGGCTCCTGGAGGAGCCACAAGCCTCGAAGATAGATCTTGCTTTTTTGTTTGACTTTTTTTAAAAAGGTTTGATTCTGTTAAGACTTATAAGATGTTTGAGATTCTAGGATTATATGGTATACCAACAAAGATAATCGATGCTATTAAAGTTCTTTATACTGGCACAACTTTGACCATAATTAACACTTGATGGCGAGACTGAACCGTTTTCCATTCAGGCAAACATACTCCAGCATGACACACTTGTCTTTTTCCTCTTCATTCTTTTTGTGAACTATATCTTACACATGACTGTAACGCATGATGCACACAAAGAGGTATCAAATGAAACCTCGACAAAGTTTGCGTCATCCAAATATCTACCTGACTGACACTGTTTTCGATGCCATTTCACTAATTGGCTGACAATATGCACAAATTTTCCTCTTCCAATTCAGATGACGGTATCAGAACATTGAATCAAACACCACTTAAGCATTTCAATGATTATGAATATTTCGGCGCATCTTCATTCAAAGATTCTAACATCAGAAATTTGTGTTCTTTATATCCAGTAAAAATTTGTGTTGAAATATTGAAAATAAAATTGAAATAAATGCTGTTAAATTATTTGAGATTCTAGAATTATATGATATACCAACAAAGATAATCGATGCTTTCAAAGTTCTTTATACTGGTGCAACTTTGATCATATTAACACCTGATGGCGAAACCAAGCCATTTTCGATTCAGGCAGGCATACTTCAACATGACACACTTTGCTCTTTTCCCTTTCATTCTTGTTATGGAATACATCCTACACATGATCTACACAAAGGAGTATCTGATAAAACCGTGACAAAGTTTGCATCATCCAGCTGTCTACCTGACCGCCACTAATTTTGCTAATGACATTGGACTAATTAGCCAGTCACTTGCCAATTCCCAGTCTTTTCCACAATCTTTTGAGCAAGCCTCTCCTCAATGAGACAAAAACTGAAAATATGAACAAATTCTCTTCTTCCAATTTAAGTCATCTTCAGTCAAAGATTTTAGCATCAGAAACGAGATGACATTGTTTGCTTCTAATGATTTGAGCAAAATATCGACATCTCAGCAAAAACATCAAATTGAAAATTTTTCAATCTCTAATACTACCATCCTTTTTTATAGTTTTGAAATATGGACACTTTTAAAAAAAGTTGGAAGCACGCCTGAATGGTACATGTACATGCCTTCTCATGAGAGCCCAAAATCTCTCATGGAAGATCCATCCAATCAAACAAATCTATGGCAAACTTCCGTTTGCATCATCTATTGTTAAAACAACACGAGTTCAGTTTGCAGACGATTGTTTGAGAAGTAAATGAAGTTATTTTCCTACTTCTGTGGAACCCTACTACCCACTCCAGAAGTAGAATGCTCACATATCCAGATGCTTTCGCAAGGGATGCCACTGTTGAGTCGGGATATCTGGTGTGAGCATGTGAACTTCATCATCTCAACTACGATCAGATGATGATGATGGACTTAGCTCAGATGGTAACGAATGATGCTGGAGAGCTAAATATTTTGATTTCAATTTTAGCTGATGACACCAAAGTGATATTTTTATATATTCATTTTTTTTTAATTTTTGAAATCATTGTATATTGGGTACACATTTGCTTTTTTCATTATTATCAATAAAGAATTGGCTCTATAACAATAAATATGAAATCTGTATAAAATAGGATATCGTATTCAAGTGTATTTTTCAACTTCAGGGTTTGTACAGACGTGAAAAGTCCTTGAATTTTTGCTTTTGCCTTGAAAAGGTCTTATTTCTATTATTACCGTGAAAAATCCTTGAAAATTTTATTCTTTATATCCAGTAAAAAATGTGTGTCAAAATATTAAAAACAAAATCCAAATAAATGCTGTTAAATTATTTAAGTATTAATAAAAATATTTTTTAAATATTGAAAAGAAAATCGAAATACATTGTTCTGACATTGCATATTATGGATACAAGAGTTATGTCCCTTTATAACAAAACTGCCTTGGTAGCTTTATGATAAAGGTTCAAATTTTTGTGCCTATTTATGATTTAATTTTGGGGAGGGTCATAAATAAAATTACCCCCCCCCCCTACTCTCTAGAAAATACTTTCCTTGTGTGGACAGGACTTTCCAATGCCCCCCCCCCCAAAAAAAAAGAAAAAAATTGTGATAATTTAAAATTAGGCTGGCTGGGCAAAAAAATAAAAAATGGACAAGATGGCAGCCATCTTGATTGAAAATTAAAAGCCCTAAGGAGAGTTAATATTTGAGATGAAATAAAAAGCATTTAAAACTATTTAAAAACACCAAAAAATGATGCAGATAGATTGCAAAGTAACTTTTATTGGCTATGCTAACATTTATTTGTTGTATATTTGATTTTTTTTTTTAACCATTTAATAATAGCTGTGGATTGTAAAACAAATTCCAAATTTGGTTTTGAAAACTGGAATTTTATCTGAAAAACTTTAAAAAGTCCTTAAAAATGGATATTGAAAATCTGTACGAATCCTAAACTGGGCAATGCCGGGCAGCCTGCTAGTGAGATTATATTATAACCAAAATGAGCCAAGTAGTTGAAATAATATAAATTATATATATATATATATATATATATATATATATATATATATATATATATAAAATAAAATTTAAAAAATGAAACGTTTTGTGTTCTGCATATTTTATCTTCCCAACATTATTCAGGTTCTCTTTAAATGGGTCAACCTGATTTCATTTTTATTCATGGGATTGGTTTGCTTAATGTTTTCTATCTTGTAATAAACACGACTAGCGGGGCTATTCGGCTGCGCCCTGCTTGTATTAATTATAAAAAAATAAAATACCAGAAATGAACACAAACACATTAAAAAAGTTTGGTGCAATACATTAAAAAAAATAAAAAATACATAGTATGGCTACATATTCAGAACATGTTTCAGTTCTAGCTTTAATAAGATCAACATACTTGGATCAAAATGTTTGTTCTTTACACCTTTATATAGTAGAACTTTTATATCACCTCTTTTTTTTTTTTAACTCAAGTATAAGGGTTAATGAATGTTAGGTGGTAGTGTAGGGATCATTAAAGGTTTAAATTGGGTAGAATTTGATTATTTATTAGGTCGGCTCAACAAGAACTTGTTTTCATTGGATTTGAAGGCTACCATGTTGTATTCAACCGGGAAGCAGGCCAACAGAATTGTGTTCAACAGGCGGGAAGTGCTGGGAAGGAAGCTTTGTTCATGGAATCCGTGTTTAGATTTAGGCACAGATAATCTGTTTTGTTCTTTAATGGAATGTGCTCTGATGAACTCATTACACTTGTGCCTCCTTGAAATACGTACGCTCAACAAATTCATCTAGCAGCAAAACTTCACCCCTTAACTGTTGAGGTCCCTAGATGCCAGAAAGCCTTCTATTCTAATAACTTCTTTTCTTTTGACTGCTAGACTTTGGGAATTCCCTCCAGGTCTCCTGCCTCCCTGCTTGGTATTTTCGATGAATATTAGTACAAACACTGATAAAGCGTTTTTTTTTTTTTTTTTTTTTTTTTCACATCAATTTTTGACAGGGGCTTTACATTTATTACATATTTTTTTAATTTGTCAGGATGTTTTTTCTTATTCAACTGTCGCATGTATTGATTAAATAAAAATTCTATCGTTTACAGACGATTAATTTATATTAAAAATAAAATAAAAAACAAACAAAACAAATCAATAAATATTTTAAAATATTAAGAACTTGAATGATGGGAACTTTTTTTAAAAAAAACTTTGTCAAAAAATGGTGCTTTGAATAAACCAAAAAAGGGTTGATGTGCCACAAGGAGAATAGAAAGTGGAACTTGGGTATATAACTTGCGCTTCTTTTGTCCTTTAGTCTTCACATTCCATGAGCGATATTTCTGAGAAAAGGGAGAAAATTGTTGTTTTCTAGGTCTGAAACTATCCATCTAACTCTTATTATCGTTGGCTAGTTTTTAACTTTGAAGCGGTATTTTTTAAATATTTTTTTTACCTCTTTAAAGGAGTATTCGGGAATGCTGACAGATCTGTTCATACCCAGCCAGAGCCCTGCTTCTCCCATTTGAGGAAGAGGGCTTTTCTCCAAATTCTGACTTTGTATTACATCTTGCTGTGATGGGAAACATAAAATATCCAAAACTGAAATCGATTTCCAGACAAATCGAATTTCAATATTTTTTTTTTTTTTTTTTTTGTCTAGATTCAGTAGAGTCTAAATCAAATAGTTTAAAAGCTCGAGTTTTTTGTAAAAAAAAAAAAAAATCATTTTGTTTGTTATTTAATAATCAAAAAAAGTTTGAGAAAATTATTTTTGTTTTTCACTGTTTAGTAATAGAGAAACGGTAAATCGATATTTGGAACCACCATTTTTTCTTCTTTTCTTTTGCTTATCAGGAATGGGTTACTTGTCTTTTTTAATCTCTACTTTAGATTCACAAAATTGATTCATTTTTTTCTGTGTCCCCACCTTTTTTTTTTTTACATATATTTTCCTTGTAAAAAAAACAAAAACAAAAAAACTACAAAGATTGAAATTCAGAAATCACATCTCATTCTGGCTGAATAGTTTTTCTTTTCTTTTCATGTCTGAGGGGAAATTGGAAGAAAAACAGTTATTTTGGCAAGAAACAAAGTATAGTATCGGTTATACATTTCATCCTTTGTCTTCTGCCAGTGAAAGCGAAATCCTTTGAGACAGGCAATTTTTTATTTTTGTCCAACTTTTTTAGACAGTTGGGTTTTAGCTACATTAAAAACTGATCTTGTGTCTGCTTCTTCCCTTATGGAGAAGCAAGAAAATGGCAGTATATTATTATATTCTGCTTGTTTCTATCGAGATGAAAAAGTAAAAATTTCATGTACAAAGTTTCTTTCCTAGAACTGTCCGTCTGTGGAACACGATACTATGTAGCTGCTTCCCGGCTGACTATAGTATGATCCTTACAAATTTAATATAGAAATTCCTGTTGAGTCATGTTCAAGTTCCGCCATTACTGATCATGTTGTCCCATCTACCTAATTCTTAAAGTGGCCGTCATCGGGCCTTGTTAAGCCCCTCCCTCGTTTAATAAAAAAATAAAAATAAAAGGTGGAAACTGCTTGTACGCAATGTCATTTTCCTTTGGAGGATTCGTTTGTGTGTATGGTTGGGAGGAAAGGGCGGTTTAATCAATTTTATACAAAATCTGTGCAAGAACTAAGAAAATTTTATGAGATATTTCAATAGTCCCTATGCTACAATTGAACCAAAAAAAAAAAAAAAAAAAAAAAAAAAACATTTCTTTTTTTCCCCTGCTTAACGCTGTCACGGTGTTTGCACACCATCTACCTAACACTAATTAACCATTACCTTGAGTAGCCTCTGGGCTTTGATAAGTGGTCACCAACCTCCACCCCCAAAGCGTTAAAAAAAAAAAAAAAAAAAAAAATGGCCACTCCACCTCTCCCTTTGTACATTGTTGATTTTGCACCTGCCTTTTTGAAATAGCTTTAGTTTGAAAATCAAAGAGGAATACTTTTTTTTGTGGGTGTGTGTGTATTTTCCATATTCAACAAATTTCACATTCTTTTATTGTTTGTTGGGGAAAAATAAAAGATGGCTTTTATCTTCATAACCTGTTCTGGAAATCTGTTCTTAGATGTTTTGTTCGGAATGTCAAATTCAGTTTGTTTTGTGTGTGATTTTTTGATAGAAGCTCTTCACATCAAATATACATCAGTGATGTCTGTTAAAAAGTATGGTAATACAGACTATGTTGAAATATTTTGATTTAGAAACCCATTCTTAACCTTTTACTGCCAAATTGTACTTTGAAGTCGCTTTTCAGAAAAACACCTGGATAGGAAATATTTCTTACTCTTATGGCTTGTCAACCCAACTAGATCAAAGTACAGGTCTATGCAAAGTTCAACAAGTGAATGAAGGTTTTTTTTAATGTTCATGGGTCAATTGCATGCTAACTTCTGTCACATATGGGTTTTATGATTTAAAAAAATTATTTATTGCATAAAAAAATAATTCTGGCGGTAAAAGATTAACTCGAGGAGGGTTTTTTCCTTTTCTTTTACTAAAACTGTCTTAATTTAACTTAATAACATCCAAATTAGACATATTTTAATACTAGAACCTGTAAAAACCAATTCCATATAACCATTTACAAGTAAGACAAGGAGAAAGAAGAGGAAGTAAAAACTACTTGAAATAATTTATAAACTTTTATTTAAAGAGGGGGAAAAATAAATTGAAAGGGGAGGGAGAAAAAAATAATAATAAAGTCTGAAGTTCACCTTTTAACTGTATAAAAGACTGTCTTTTGACTGCCCAAAAATGTCCCCTTTTGGCGAACCTTAAAGGTTCTAGTAACAGTTCAGGAGAGAGAAAGAATAGAATTAAAAGATTAAGAAAGAGGCAAAACTTACTTTTATTTTTTATTTATTTATTTATTTTTTTTTAGAAGCAAGGATAATTTATATGGAATTTTTTTTTAGAGAGAAAAATTGTCATTCCTGCTTGAGATAAAAATAAAAAAAATGTCTCATTGGATTTTCTTTTTTTTTTATCAAATAAGTCTGCATCTTTTACTCAGCTTTTACTTGGGGAAAACAAACATTGCTTGACCTGATGTATCTCCGACAGCTGAGTCGAACAAAAACTTATTTCTTATTAGAGAAGGCTCTTTCTTCTTGCTGCACCATTAAAGATTATACACTTTCTTTTTCACTTCGAATATTTCCTGAGGAACAAGCAAATTATTGTTGATTGCAATGTCACTTTTTTTTTCACTCATCTGAGATTTAACATTTGCACTTATTTCTTTTCTTCTAGACAAGACTTTTGACTTGATTTTTTAAGACTTTTCTGTTTGAACTCAGCCGGCATTTTTCTCTTCATTTTCGTCACCTAGACGAAAATTTAACAGACGAGATAAGACCTTCATCTAAAGCCTCCTTATTTCTCGCCACAATGGGTTACTACATCCAGGTCCGACATTTTCAAACAACCTTTCACTCCCAAAGACCAAGGATGCAACTGCCTTTTTTCACTTCCATTTTCGCTTAAATCGGCGAGCAAAAAATCACTCGATCAATCGTCAACAAAGAAACAGTCACGTGCTATCAGTAGCTTCCTGCAACTACTTGCACAGAGAGATGGGTTAAAGAAGGAAGAAAAGAAAGAGAAAGAAGGGTAGATGGAAGAATTAAATTCTGACAAAACAACAAAAAAATGTTGTTCAATTAAAATTTATAGTTTGGATTGTTTTGACGACTAGTCTTATTTTGCTTATTTTTATAACTTTTCAACCATATAACCTCGACCTTCATAAGGTGTGTCTGTTCAAATTTAGGAATCTTTGAACTTGGGAACTTATATGGAATATTTAACTGAATTCACTGGGTAAATCATTTTTTTGTTTTATTGTTTTTTTTTAGTTTTGTTTTTTTAAAGTCTCATTGCTTTTTAATGTTATTCTTCTTGTTTGCATGTATTTGAAGCATGTGGTCATGCAACAGTTTCTTAGCACAGCCTGATTAAGTTATATTCACATAAGTTAACAATACGTCATCGACACAGTCTGCCAGAGTCTTGGCCATCTATATATATATATATAAAGGCGAAAATGTATGTATGTTTGGATGTCTGCTAAAAAGTTTCGATTTTTTGGATGTCTGCTAAAAAGACGCGACGAAAATTCACAAACTCGGTATCACATCGAAGCTCCATCCTTTGCTCGAAAAATATCGAAAAATTTGGCCAAAAATGTCAACTTTTTCACCCCGAAATCGACAATTTTCAACAGGGGGGGGGTCAACAAAAACGGTCCTCGCGTGACAATGACCGATTCTACGCATGCATCAGATGACGTTGTGACCTGATTTACTTTAAATAGTTGAAAAACCGAACAAATTTCATGTACGTTGCGTTAGCGCAGTTGGTTAAGGCCTTGGTTCATTATCTAAACGTTTTGGGTTCGAATCGTGGTGTGAGATGTTTTTTTTGTTTTTTTTTTTCGATTTTTTAAATTTAAATATTGAACCAGTGTTATTTAAGCCATTTTTCACATAACGTTCGTTTTTCTGCTCTTTTTTTTTTTTTACTTTGCTTATTCTTAGCGATACCCAAAAACACCCCGGCACCCACCGATTTTTTAAATTTTAATATCGAAACAGGCTTATTTAAGCCATTTTTCACGTGTTCATTTTTCTGTTTTCATCGTTCGTTTGCCTTACGTTAGTTTTTTTTTGTGTTTTTTTTTATTGTTTGATCACCGCATAGCGGGGAAAACAGAAACTGGCTTCTGCAACTTGACATTGTCGCACCTGCTAATTTCGGTTTATAAACGTCAACTTAACACACTTATCAATTCATCTGTTTCCATGGTCGAGATGTTTAGGTCGCAGGGTTTTTTTTCCATTTCCTTTCCACCTCCGTGTCAAACGTTCAGGATTCAAGCCTACCTTTATACTAAAACTATTTTTTTTCTTTTACACCTCCAAACAACCGACCAACGTTTTTTTTTTTTAACAGGGTTGTTTTAATCTACCCCCTCCCCCCAACCAACACACACCTCCAAACACCCGGGCAACGCCGGGTACCCCCGCTAATCTATAAATATAAAAGCGAAAATGTGTGTATGTATATATGTATGTGCAATTTTTGTGTATGTCTGCAAAAGGCTTTTTTCCGAGGGCTGCTCGCTCAGCTCCCTCATTCTTAAAACTTTTTATATCATGTCTATATCATAATATCTACGAGTTAACAACGGGGATCACCTGTTTATTTAATTTGCCTGATTTTGAAACGTTAAATATTCCACATTTTTGGATTGCCGCGTGTTGCTTTCGTTTTTCAGTATAATAAAAAAAAAAAAAAGTAAAACTCTATTCGATTGGTCAATGTCGGCTTCGCCGTCATATCAGACAATTGCTTTATTACTCCTTCCCTAATAATAAACAGGGGAACCGCTTTTCCTTCCTTCCTTCCTTCCTCTTCCCCCCCCCTCAAAACAATCGTTAAAAGACTGCCCCGCACTAAAAATATTCACTGCTGAATAGCCATTGCTTATGTCGTCGTAACGCTTCCGCGATGACCTCATTAAACGCCCACTTGTCAATCAAACCTCTTTGACTTGACTCACTTTTTAATCACTCTTACATTGCCACTGTCGTCATAGCACAGGTGTTCAAGCTCAGCCTATTGGCCTCAAGGCTCCGGGTTCGAGCGTACCTGCTACCAACTCCCCTCATTTTTTTTTTTTTTTTTTTTTTTTTTTTTCCCCCCATTTTTAAAATCACTATCGTTAAGTTTCCTTTTTGTTCTGATTTCCCGCCCCCAACACGCACACCTACAAACACCTGGGCAACCCTGGGTACCCCCCCCCCCGCTAGTCTATAATATAAATCTCACCTGTCTGTTTAAATGTATGTATGTATGTAAAACTTTTGACAGATGTGTCGGAATGACAAAACCGGTATCCTTTTAAACCTCAAACTTTTGCACAACAAATATCGAAAAATTGGCCCTAAACATTAATTCCTTCACCCTCAATGGGGCAGTTTTCTACAAGGATGGGGATCGATTTTTTCGCAGATTTTTTTTTCGAAAGTCATCCACTCTTTTCAATTGACAAGCCTTAATTTTGACATTTGTCACTTCCGGATTTGTGATAGACGCAACAGCAAAGACCTCACACTTTTTTTTTAACGTTCATTTTCTCCTTTGCGGTATGGGTTCAAGCCTGCCTGCCTACTACCATTTTTTTTTTTTTTTTTTGCCCAACACACACCTCCAAACACCCGGGCAACGTCAGTTTTTGAATAAGGAATGACTTTGAATCTGTCGAGCTGAGGTGTCGTTCTGGGTAATCTTGGGAGGTCCACCTTCCCAGGTTGTTGCCTCTTGTCTTTCAGGTGAATTTAGTTTATTATTTACTACCTGAGGCAATCCTCCTGAGAAATGCCAACAGGGCTGCCCAGGCAATTTTTAAAAGATCAAAGTGCTTCTCTTTTAAGGGCTCTCATTTTCTCTACCTTGTGTCACATCTTCCTGTGGCAGGAAGAAAGTAAATACCTTTCCCATTTTTTCATGCTGTAGATCATTTATTAATGAATATATTGGTATTTTTTTTTATCTTAACCACCATACTTCTTTTCTTTTAACAATATAGTCACCACTTATCAAGGCTCGGAAACCACTCAAGGATAAGGGTTTATGGTTACTGTGATGATGATGGAAATTGGATAAGTTCATTTATTTTAGAGGATAGCACTTCAAGAACCCGTTTACATTGGACTTGAAAATGACTGTTATAATTAGCTGGCAAGTAGCTCCATGGTATTGTGTTCCACAGACGAGTTGTTTTAGAAAAAAAATTTGCTCATGGGATTTTTGCTTACTTTTAGGTACAGATAAAGAATAATGGAACTTGCTTATAGTGGTTTTAGTTAGTCGAGTGTTTGCCATGAATGCATTACAGAGGGGAACCATAGAGTGAAGCTCATTCAAGCACCTGCCATAATAACGATAGAGCAGAGATAGGCTTGCAACATCTCTTCTATGAGAAATAGGTAGCAAAGAGAAGGAAAGAGCATCGCTCACTAGATTTCAAAGTCGGTTTTGTACCTTGTCCAGGCGATAAAGGGTGTTCTGAGTAGCTCTTCCCCAGATGCGGCAACAGTACTAGGATGTATTTGACTCTTTTTAACTCCTGTTCATCCCTTACAAAGCATGTTGCCACTTGGATATAAGGGGCTACAAACTTCTCCATATCAGTACAGCCAAGGAAGCAGGTAGCAGGAAGGGAATTCCAAAGTCTAGCTGTTTGAGGGAAGAAATTGTTAGAATAGAAAGCTTTCTGGCATTTAGGGGCATCAACAGTGACGGGGTGAGATCTTATTGCTAAGTGGGTTTGTCGTGGATATGTATGTCGAAGGGGTACAAGAGAAACGAGTTCATCAGAACACATTCCATTAAAATAATTGTAAAACAGGCACAGTGATGCAACATTGCAGCGATGGGACTGGAGTTTAGTTGATAAAGTGGGATATATTAGATTGACGACTCTTTTTTGGACCTTATCTAAGAGGGAGAGACTAGTGGTAGATGCACCAGCCCATATGTGGCAACAATACTCCATGCATGGGCGAATGGTGGTCCTATAGAGGTACAGGACACTCTCAGGTGCGAGCAGTCTTCCAGCTCGAAAGAGGGAACCCACCTTCTTTGCAGCAGACTTTGCAATGTCCTCTATATATTTGGTCCAGTTAGGATTGCATTTGGAATGAGATATCTACTGGAGCAGTAGAATGATCCAACCATTTTCTCCAGCAACCTTGGCAACAGATTTGATGTGTTTCGGATCAGAAGTGAAAATCAGTCCCAGAAGTTTATGAAAGCATTATGGTTCCTGAAGTCAAAGTGAGTTATTTGTTGCAATTGGGTCAGATGGAGATCAGAGCGTTTAAGTGGAAAAAAGTTTAATTGCGATACTTTTTTGTGCAATGACACAACAACTTTGAATGAATAAAATATTTTTTGAGAGGTGGTTTACTTTACTATATAAATTGAGCATAAAATGATTGTTCTTTTCTTGATTACATAGTGTAAGATATGTCGGTAAAAAAAAAATGGCCACAATTTTATAAGCTTTAAAAATAATTTTTATTATTTTAAATTGAAATACGGTTGAAAGCCAAATTACGAAGAATCCACGTGCTGTTATCTGCGGTGTTGTTTTTGAAATGCCCGGAAGAATGCGTTTGGCAACAATTTCAAAGTCAGCATAGTGTTTTCCGTGTTAGAAGCATTGATTGGATTTTAAATTTAAATACACGTGAAATATGTTTGAAAGTCGAATTACAAAGCAATATTATGAAAATATACAAACATTAATTTTAAACAAGTAAATATTTATTTTATAATATTGCATTGTAATTCGGCTTTCAAACGTATTTCATACATATTTTTAATTTAAAATTCAAATTCAATCAACACTTTTAACACGGAAAACACTACCCTGACTTATAATTTTTTTAATTTTTGTTTATGTAGCAAAGGGATTGCACTATGTTTTTTATAGTATTTTAAACTTTTTCCCCCTAAATTACTGGATCCAAAAAGGGTTGATATGCCATAAAATTAGACAACCAAACTAAAAGCAGGTAGAGAGAAAAAAATATATATATTCTGGAGAACATGCACTGTATGGCAAGAAATCATATGAAACTGATACAACAGATGTGCAATGGAAGTCTTCAACATAAATGATCTCAGAAAAAAATTAAATGTGGATAAGTATAGATATTTGTGTTTATCAGGAGACTTTGATGGTATGACCACCTTAAAAAGAATGGATGTGAGTTCTTCCGGTTAGCAGTTGTAAAACAGTTGAGGTAGCAGGGTCAGTTCAGGCTTGAGATAGGTTACCTTGGAAGTCAATTTCTAAAAGTCATCCAACACCTGCCAGCATGTAAAACGTACATTAAACTGATGATGATGATGATGAGGAGTAATTATTCAATTGTTCACGTTTTGTTTGTTATTTGTTTTGGTAATTGTGCATAAAACCAGACCCTAAGTTTCAAATATGGCGGCAGGTCTGTCAGTTGAGGTATGGAAGCTCAAAATGGATAAAATACTCCCGCTTACTTATATATTTGGGCAAAATATCAAGATTTTTTTTTTTTTGGATATATTTTTTCTAACATATTTAGGTTTTTTGGGGTTTTTTCATAAACGTTTTTTTTTATTATTTATTTAATCCCGTGCAGTCTATTATGATCGTCGCCGATTTAAAAAAAATATTATATAGTTAACTATATTTTACGTTTCTTTTTTTTTACTCCCTTATAATAAAAATATGTAAACTTTCTTTATCAATTGATTTTGCGTTTTTTATTCACATAGAAATACCTAAACAGTTTTGACAAAATAGACAGATATAAAAAATAAATAAAAATAAACAGAGATAAAAAGATATGCGACTAAAAAACAGAAAATCAATTAATGTTTACGTATTTTTATGTTTTTATTATAAGGGAGTAAAAAATAAGCATAAAATATAATTAGCTATAAACGTTTTTTTTTTTTTTAATTTTAAAAAAAAATTTTTTTAAATCAGCGATGATCGTAATAAACTGCGCAGGTTTACATAAAGTATATGGTAAATAAAGTATATTTAAATATAATACATTAAAAAAAGAAAACCATACTATATTTAAAAAAAAAACAAGAAAAACATAACTATGTTATAAAAAAATATATTAGCAAAAATATCTTAATATTTTGCCCAAAAGTAATCAGTTTTGAACAATAGCGGAAGTATTGTATCCATTTTGTGCTCCCGTAACTCAATTGACAGACCAGCCGCCATAGGGTCTGGTTTTATGCACCTTTGTTTTTCTTTAAAATTTCTGTGACTCTGTTTATAATGTATAACCCCTTTTTTTTTTTCTTTTTCTATTTTTCAGATTTCTTTGAAAAGGCAGGGACGATGGGGAAGCTGGTGTCCAAAATATTTGGAAATAAGGAAATGAGGATATTAATGCTTGGTTTGGATGCAGCAGGAAAAACCAGTATCCTTTTATTTATTTATGAATTCCAAAGCTGTTATTACTTTGGCTGTTTTGAAATTCAGTACCAAAATTGTTTTTTTTTTTTTCTGGCAAGATAAATTTTTAATGCTCTGCTTTTTACATTTATTATTTTTTTTTTTCAGACTCGATTCCACTGCTCGTAAATTGTAAATTATCATCATTATATCATGAATTCAAAGATTCTAGTGTTGGCATTGGCTTCTCTGATGTTTTTCTAGTTAGAATTCTTTTTACAAAAACATCGGATACTTACGGGATGGATGACGTGAAGATTGCCAACATCCTAAGTGAAAGTGATTTTTGTAGAACTGGATTCGAACTTGGAACACACAGGTTGCCAATCCGTACCGTTAACCACTTGTAACTAATCCAGAAAAGACGTCACTTTTAATAGGTACAAAAATAGTCATTACTTAATTTTAATCAGATTATAAAAATTTAAAAAGATTCTTTCTTAACTCATCAAGCTCTTTCTATGTACGCCATTGAGATATTTTAAACCATTTCAATTTTTTTCATGTGTATTGCTAGTTATATTGTGTTGGGCTTAGTCTTCGGAATCTCCCCGAATCAATTCGAGACATGTGGAGTACGCCTGAGGACTATTTTACCTAGAAATTTCACGTTGCAGTTCCATCCTCAAAGCACTTCCTGATCATTTAATGACATCTGAGATTCGATTGATGTAGCATTACAAATTGATTATTTTCTTTTTAGATAATTGTTATTTTATCAACTTGCATGAAAAGGGATATGTAAAAGATGCTTAAAACCGTTTGAATTATGCAAATACCATCAGTAGTTCAAAAGTTATGAGAATTTTAAGTGCCAAAATTTAGGCTTTTCCGTGGACATTTTTCTTTAGAAAAAGTGGGCTAAATTACGGACCTCAACATTTCAAGAAATTTGGTAATTTCGCCACCATTTATTTATTTTTCAAGCTATTTTCATGAAACTTGGCAGTCTTATGCAAAATTGTATGCTCTTTCTGATTATGCAGTCAAATCTGATGTATCTCTTTACCATAAGCCATGAATTATAAATTCAGATGTACAAATTTCAATTTTCTTTAAACTGGTGCATGATATATATATATATATATATATATATATATATATATATATATATATATATAATGTACCTGTATCCCTTATTTACTGTTTCTATTTCTTATCTCCCCTAGTTTTTCCTTTCTTCTTTGTTGGCTCTGCTTTAATGATCCCAATTATTTCATAGTGACCTATATTTTTTTAATATTAAATACATTTATACTACCCTTCTAATTGTATCCTTATATATTGTACCTACTTTTAATTATTATTTACCATTTTATTCTCTTCCTTCAGTCTCATTTCTAAATGTTATTAAGCCAGTTTTTTCCTATATTTGCATTTTGCATAATTCTATCCCTTCTCTTCTGATGAGAAGCATTTACCTTCAAAATGCCATGGCCTAAAGAAGTTTTTTTCTCAAATGTCCGCTTAACCTTTTTTTATTGTTCTGATGATAAGTTATTATATAACTTTTATTCCTCATCTTTCATTTAATATTATTATTGCACACACACGCACATACATATTATTCTCCATCTGACTGAATGGCAGTAGTTTGAAATCAGTAGAGCGGATGGTTCAGTTTAATTCTTTCTAATTGTATGGGACTTTATCCAAAAATAATAAAACTGAATTAAAAGAAAATAAGATTTTAAAAAAAAAAAAAAAAAAAAAAACTATAAAAACTTTTTTCGTTTAAAGTACTTTATGAATTGTAAGATTTTTTGGCATATGTGCCAAAGAAAATGTGCCACAGAATCTGATTGAAATAATTTTTAACCAATCGCAGTAGTGGCCAACAGAGAACGCCAAAATCAAGAATCTACTAGCTCTGAGCAACATCATGTGATCACAAATGTTCTTGGCCTTTTCTGACCTCGATCAGTGGAGACATCCTTCTAGACTGAGGCATTTATTTTATCTATTTATTTTTTTTGTTCCTATCATCTTGTGTCTAACTCTACTCTTGCGGGGAGACAATTAAATAGGAACATCATGTAATCACATACATGCTAAGATACAAACGCAAACTACTGCCTGCTCATTCCATTCATCATTTTCAATCCTCTCATAATATTCTTCATAATTCAAATTGACAATCCATGTATTTCTTTAACCCTAATCCTTGAGAGGCTTTTAGTTATAATAAATGACATTACTAGTGCTAGGACAAGAGCATATTCTTTTCATTTTGACTCTCGAGTGTGTATCTGTTGGTATCTCATATGCTTTTATATAGAGTGATTTGGTGCTTGGTTGATTAACTGTGTCAGGTATATACTCGAGAGTCAAAACAATGATAAGAATATGCTGTTGTCATAGCCCTACTCATTACTAAGAAAATGTTTAAAAAAGAATCACTAAGCATTTCATTTCCTTTTTTGAGTTTATACATTTGTGTACACACGGTTTGGTCTGAAATCTTAAACTAATTAACCGAACATTATGAATTTGGGAACACAGCTACTAGATTTACAGATGAGTAAAGTGGGCTGTATTTGATTTTAGGGAAAGAGGGCAAAAAGGGTGTGGAAGTGAAAATTCAGATAATCTTCATGGTTTTGTGTGTAACAATAAATATTAAAGATCCATTAATAAATCTTTCCCAAATTCTAGTTTCTTTAGCGTATTTTCAAAAGTCTTTTAGAAGAATAATGAGCACAATCTTCCAATTGAAAATTCAAATATTTCAGATTTAAATTAAATTTAATCCATGATCATTAGACACCAATTTAGCAAGATTCCCTGAATTTTAATTTTTTTCTTAAGACCTCTTTAAGCTTAAGCCTCAAATTTGAGACATTTTCTAGAATCGAAATTGGCATAAGAATTCTAGATAAAAGGTTTAGTATCATATATTGACTTGAATCTTCATAAAAAGGCATAGAAGTGGTGCAAAACATTTCTGTTTAGGAAATTAATTTATTCATCCTGGAGGACAGGTATTCTTTTCATGTGTATAGATCTATAAAAGTGAAAATGTGTGTGTGTGTGTGTGAGGACAATTCTCGACCTATATACTCAACAAATTTTTGATCTACAGGCTTTGGTATATAGGGTACTCAGATATGTGAAAAAAAATTTTAATCAGTTTATATCCGAAAAAAAGGGCTGCTAAGAAGTGAAAATTGAAAAAATTGGTACTTGCAGGTCATCAGATTTTTATCTTTTTGTAAACTGTTTCATGACTGTGCCTACACAAATCGTTCACATTATTTTCAGAATAAGTAAGTTTTAAAACACTTTTTAAAGGTCGTGCCAAGCTGACCTAATGGTTATTGTACTTGACTCACTATCTTTTAGGTTTTGGTTTTAGCTTGAGTATTTTTTTTCATACAAGAAGTGAACTGTTTAGAAAAAGCATTACTCACATGCACATGTCTCAGTTTCCTTTTGTCCTTTTTTTTTTACTTCATTTTTTTAAGGAATTTGATGTAACGTTTAATACCAATAGTATTTCTATTGATAATAAATAAGAAATCTGCATTAAGATATAATATTGCTAGTGTGTGTGTATGTATATATATATATATATATATATATATATATATATATATATATATATATACATACATACACACACACACACACTAGCATGTGTCAGGTCATGTCATATGCTACTGGTACCGTGTAACCCAGTACTACCTGCCTCATGGTTGGGTCACCAGCGACTAAACTGTTCCCCCACCAGACTTGTTTGGTGAGGAGGGTGGCTAGTCTCCCTTAAGGATTAAAAACAAGACCTTCCAAAGGGCGAATGAACCCTTTTTCAGGGTCAACGGCCAACTAGCACCATGTGTGTTTGTGTGTTGGGGTGGAGAGGGCTCCCATAAGCCATGGTGAAGGCAACCTTTCTAGGAGAAGCAAATCTCTGATTTAAAAAACCATAAAGCGGGAGACCAGTACCCGCATTAAGCTGGTCTGCAGTTTAACTTGTTGCTGGCTATCTTGCTCTTGCTTGTTGCTGGATCTCAACATTTTGAACCGAGAGAGAGACTTAGCTGTCGTACAAAGCTAAGACTCTGTAACATCACCTGTGTATAGATACTCCCTCAGGCATTTGTCTACAAAAATGGTCCTGTGGCGATGGAAAAGTTATGACGCATGGAGGCTTGAAATGCTGGAAACATGTAATAATTGATCTCAATGACCGTCTTCAGTATCATGCCTGCGTGAGCGTGTGAATTCACCAGTAGGACTAAGAAAAAAAAAAGTAATTTCTGGGCTCATGGACATTAAGTGTCTGAGGGAGTGGCACTCGTCTGACAAGACGTTTGCAATCATCATATATATATACACACACACGCACACTTTTTATTTGTTTTACATACGCAGTAATATGTTGCTACACATTCATGAGCATGTTTCGGTCAGCCAGTTATAAGTAACTAGAGACCTCTTCAGGTAATATTGCTTATACAAAAGTTTAGTCCATAATGAAAATTATTCAGGAATTTACAAACACAAAAACAAATTTATCAGGTCACATCATGTGTCATACAATTGCACTTAAAGGAACAGCGAGGATACTAAAAAGACCTCTCGGTTGGTTTCAATAAAATGCGGGGCAATGTTGGCAGCTGGTTTGGCTGCCCCATACCCTGCATTACAAACTTCAAAGGAAGAAAAATAAAAAAGATAACGGCCTTTAATATCTGTGAAGAAGGCGGAGAAAAAGAGGGGGGGGGGTTAGAGAAAAGAAGCACAGAGGAAAAAAGAAAGGAAGGAAAAGATAGGAAGAAACAGAAAATATGTGTGTGTGTGTACACACATATGCATATGTGTGTACACACATATGCATATGTGTGTGTATATATACACATTTAGAACTCATCTGAAAACTTAGATCTTAAAAAAACATGTGAAACAATAATGGAAGTATGACTTATACCTGGGCATCTCCAGATCAGGACAGCTAGTGTGTGTGTGTGTGTGTATATATATGTGTGTGTATATATATATATATATATATACAACTACTTAATTTACTCACATAAAATTAATATACAAAAAGTATAAATTTATGCATAAACTTTAAGTATTTACTTCAAAAGTGCTCAATACGTAGGTAGAGCTAGTTAGTAAGTTATACAATTATTTATAACTTACTATATATATATATATATATATATATATATATATATATATATATTAATGTTGTGATGATTGAATCGGGACTAGGAAAAATCGGAAGATTTGGTAGTATCAGAATCAGAAAACTTTTTGCCTATTTTCCGATACCAAAACAATTCTTTTATCTTTTTTTTTTATTATTATTTGATTTTGTTTAAAGTAAAATCTTCCATTGCTGGTAATAATGATAAAATAATAAATATTTATTGATTTTAAAATACCAGTAAAGCTAAAATCGATAGATCATTCTTCACAAGTGTTTTTGGACGTTTAGGAAAATATCTTCATATTTAACGTCTGTTTTTATGAAAATCGGGGAAAATAACAATCTTGTAGTTAAATAATTAGAGATTTATAAAGAATTGGAACCGGGAAAAATATTGGAATCGTCCCATCACTAATATATATGTATATATAGTGAGAGAAAGTGTGTGAGATATATCTCTATTGTATATAAAACAATCATCGTTTAATAATTGAAAAGCTGAAACCCATAACCATTGAGTGTTATTATTTGTCATTTACGATAATATTGTCTTCTCTAATAATGGCTATGTGAATTTTCTATGGGAAATGTCGTTTTGCTCTTCCGCTTGTTAATTATTCATTCACTGCAGCCCATTTGTAAAAATAGTATTTCCAACAAGAGAGAAAGGCTGTTAGGTTTAATCAATAGCTATAATAATTGCATGCACACACACACACACACACACACACACACACACACACACATATATATCGTCAAGAGTGTGAGTTCCATATAGAAACGTCGATTTAATTTGAATAAGATAAAATACGCATCAAGTGCGCTTGAAAGCCAAATCACAACGTAATATTAGGAAAATAAACAAATATTTTACTTGTTTGAAATTTATAACATAAATATATTTCGGAGCTAAACTCCATCCTCAGTATGTTGTTTTTGTCTTTTTTTTTTTTTTCTTTTCTCCTTTCTTGCCATGTTGTAAATTTGGAGAGAAAAAAATTCTTTTTGTAAAGAGCCGCGCGTTAGAAAAGAAAAAAAAAAGACGAAAACAACATACTGAGGATGGAGTTTAGCTCCGCAATATATTTATGTTATAAATTTCAAACAAGTAAAATATTTGTTTATTTTCCTAATATTACAGTGTGATTTGGCTTTCAAGTGCACTTGATGCGTATTTTAGACAAATATTACATAATCGCTACATGAACATGCTAATGTTTCGGACAATTGGTTGGCAAGAACCAAAAGTCTTTGTCAGGCGAATTAATATAACTTATGTGCCACTGAAGGTGACTGGTTCTCAAAAAAACTTTATTATAGTGTTTATAAACAGCTCACCAACCCCAAGTTTGTGTGTTGTGGATTTGGTCTCCATCGTCTTATCTTCTTATGAATGTATTATCATTGTCTCTCACACTGATGGCCATCGAAGGGAGGGCATTGATTCACACATAAGAATAAAATCAAACACAAGAAACAAAAAGGAAAACACAGGGTAATACTGACTCTGACACATCTTGTGAAGATTTATTGCACATTAGGTTGGGTGTGTATGATGCTGTCTCAATAAAAACAATGATCCCCATCACTCCACAAGGCTGATGTCAAGAAGGGCAACTGAACAAAGAAAATTACTTTAAAAAATAAATGAAATAAAAATCTTCAGTCTTATAATATCATTCACTTTTGAACTTTTCCACACCAATTTCATAGTCCATTCTTCCATTTTGTTTTCTCACAGGCACTTCCCATGTTGTGCGATTAATTCTATACCTCTTCATATCCTCCTCCAAACAATCCTTATATCACTTCTGTCTTCCAACCCTTTTAGATCCCACTTTTAGTCCAGAATAAAATATTTTCTTAGAAAATAATTTCGGTGGCACCTTGAAATGGTGTCTAAATAAAAGAACTGGTCCCCATCACCTCACAGTGTTGGCATCAGGAAGGGCATCCTGCCTATAGAAATTTTGCCTCAACTAAGGAAATGAGTTCTAAAGGAAACCTGTCACATATCTGGTTATGTAATTTAAAAAATGACCTGGCCGGGGGGTAAATCAGCTTGTAAGTCAATTTCTGAAAGCTGTCAAACACATGACAGTATATAAAACAGACGTTAAACGTTAGTAAAAGTTAGTGTCACCAATGATGCTTGGTTAAAATAGCACTTGAGAGGGGAAAAATAAAATACTGAGGTTTTATGTATGACATGAAAAGAAATTGGAATCTTAGGAAGATTTCCATCATTTCAGTAATAATAGGAACAACTGAAAAAGAATTTCAAAAACTATATCTGACAAATATACCTGTTAACCAAGTGCAAGAGAGATACAAATAACTGTTTTTAAAGGGACGGTTAGAATCTTAAAAATAAAAAAAAATAATCTCTCTGTTGAAATGAATGAGATAGTGGGTGAATGTCTGGCACTCTGTAGGATATCCCATCCCCAAAAGCACTAGTCCCCATCACTTCAGTGTATTGGCACCAGGAAGGGCATCCGGCCTATAGAAATCTTGCCTCAACTAAAGAAATGACCTTAAGAAAAAAAAAAAAAAAATCTGTCACATTTTAGGTGAACCTGGTCAGTTTCAAAGTCAATTTTTAAAAGCTGTCTGACACATTCGGATATTAAACCAAATACGATGACGATGATTTGCAGAACTGGTGTTCCAGCATTGTCCAGAAAAATTGGGGACACCAAGAACCATCATCCCAGAAGTAAATTCACTGCCAATATTCTCTACCCCTCCCCCCTCTAAAAAAGAAAAAAAAAAGCGAAGCTTGTTTCCTTCCATAATTACAAGAAAACTTTTCAACCAATAGCTATGACTAAAGATACAGTACTTACTTCTTTCAAACTCCTTGGCTTAACATTCACAGGAAACATTATACGTTGAGAGCATTGCCAGGGCCGCTGTGAGGAAGGTGGACTCTCTCTACTGTGTTAGAAAGTTACTTACGCCTGAAAGTATCCTGTACTTCTACAAAGCCACCATTTGTCCATGTATGGAGTATTGTTGTCACATTTGGACTGGTGCATCTGCTGCTAGTCTCTCGTTCCTGGATAAGGTTCAAAAGAGAGTTGCTGACCTGACAGATCCTGGACTGTCATCTAAGTTTCAGCCTCTGTCCCATCGATGAAATGTTGCATCACTCTGCCTGTTCTACAAGTATTTTAATGGTGGATGCTCTGACGAACTACAGGGCCTTGTACTCCTTTGAAGTAAATACTCCCAACAAACCTGACCAGCAGCAAAATTCCACCCTACACAATAGAGATTCCTAGATGTAAGAAAGCCTTCTACTCTAATAGTTTTTCCCAGAACTTCTAGACTTTGGAACTCCCTTCCGGGTTCCTGCTTTCCCAGCTGTACTGACATGCAGAAGTTCAAGTTTAATGTGAACAAACATCTTGCTGTTTAACTCTCTACATAGTATCCCTGCAACTTATGTCTCCAATAGTAGGTCCCCTACATCAAAGTGGCACTGTACCTTGTTTGTGGTGAAAATGGAATTTAAAAAAAAAAAAGTATTTATTGACTATATAAAAATATTTGTAAAAAAAAAATAAAAAGTATGGATTAATGATAACTTCTTTCCAAGAACTGCAGAACTCTCTTGCAGCTGACTGTTTTCCTCCTACTTTGGTCTTTTCAAGACTAAGGTCAATAGGCATCTTCTTTCTTTACTATAATTATCTTTCGTTCTTATTAGGTTCTTACATGAAGTTGATTCATGTCTTGTCTGGAACGATTTCCATAAAAAAAATTAAAGTTTTTCTCCAGTTGAAATAATCATTGGTTAAGAAAACAATAAAAACGTGTGGTTAATTAATGAGATGTACTTTGCAAAGCAATATGCAAATTAATTAATCCTGTGATGTTGAGCGTATAGACAATCATGTTAGAAAGCTGTTCTTATATTGTGTAGATGAAGTTGGCAGTTTTAATCTCATTGTCAGTGGGACAAAATGGCTCAACTTTATAAGTATTCAGCTAAGAAAGGGAGAGGAAATAAGTTTCCATGTTTTTTTTTTTTTTTTAATAATTATTTTTTAAGTGATATTCTTCTATAAAGAATATATTATTGGTAGTGTGGAAATAATGTGGAAATAAATAAAATTTATATAATTTCTACTGCCAGCAAGTTTGTTGGCATGGACATAAGACACTTGACATTGCTGGAAATAACTGAGTGTTCAAGTTTTCTAATCTTGATGTGGATATGCTTGCTATATCTAGCCATACTGAAAAGTTCTGATACTGCAAAACAGCTGTCTGTGAATGACACACACACACACACACACACACACATACATTTTTCATTTTTTGTCGAAATAGAAAACCACACTTTCAAACAAAAGCTACAAAGGTACAAAAACATCTTATTTACAGCCAACTCTCACAACAAACAATAGGAATTGGCCTTCAAGCCAAGATCACAGTATAGTATCTGTTCTGATGCTGCACTGCATCTTTTCTGTCCTCGGTCAATGTAGGAGAAATCCTTCATGACTGGGACAATTTTTATTTTAGTTCCTACCCAGAGTGCCCTTTTTTTGGGTGAGCTGGATTTTCCCCACATTACAAATCGACCTTGTGTCTAACTTTGCCCTCGTGGGGAGGCAAGTAAATAGGAACAATAGGCAAACATTTTTGTTGAAATGCATAAAGAAAAATTTATGCCCACAAGTACATTTAAATCTATCATATAAATATCACCTGTCTGTTTAAATGTATGTATGTTTGTATGTCTGCCTAAAATTTTTGACAGCAGCAACGGATTTTCACAAGATCAATATCGTTTTGAAGCTCCACCCTTCAGATGAGAAATATCGAAAAATTGGCTAAAAACATTAATTACTTCACCCTCAGCACTTTTCTACAAACAAAGGATGGCTTTTTTAGCTGATATTTTCGAAAGTCATCCCCTCTTTTCGATTGACTAACTTTTAATTTAAACCTTCTAAACTAGTCATTAAATATAGTCATTGTCTGTATTTTTGAGATGAGGTGTTTTCATTTATTGAGATTGTCGGACTGACTTCCTCATCTTGGTTGTTATAGTCACAACGTTTTGGCCGTTTTGCCCTCCGGCCTTCATCAGATGTTTTGTATTGAACTGGAGAACCGTTTGTTAGGAGTCTCGAACCCAACCCTTTATTATTATTGCGGGGATACTGTGCGGACTCCAGCTAGGCTCTGGGACATAATTGCTGATTGAAAAGTAACATTCAAAACAGAGAATTAGCAACTATGTCCCAGAGCCTAGCTGGAGTCCGAACACAGTACCCCTGTAATAATAATAAAGGGTTGGGTTCGAGACTCCTAACAAACGGTTCTCCAGTTCGATACAAAACACCCGATGAAGGCCGGAGGGCAAAACAGCAGAAACGTTGTGACTATAACAACCAAGATGAGAAAGTCCAACAATCTCAATAAATAGTCATTAAATAAGTCTCACAATATTTTTCCCCGGATTGCATTAAAAAAATCACACAAAAATATATATATATATAAAAAATGAAAAGGAGAATATTTAATATGTATAAAATATCCACTATACCCTGATTATGACCGATGAGTTGAAAACTTGGACATAAATCAAGAAAAGATACAATTTGAAGGTTTCTTTTATTCCTTATTGCAAAAAGAATCAATAAAAACACCACCATTATGAAATGCATGATTTTTATACAAAGTTGTTTGTTCATTCTTTGGGAAAAAACGCCTTGTGTACGTCTTGAAGGTTTAAAAGTATAAATTTACAGAAAGTAATTTCAATTAATGTCACCCTACTTGTGCATCAAATTGATACTGATATATCCTTGGGTCCCACTCCAAAAATTTAAAATAATATAACAAAGAAATGTAATATGTTATAGATTGAGGTTGGTGAATATATTCTCCCTGTTTAATGCCAGATCTTCTTAGTAGTGTCTGTATGTATGTATGTATGTATGTGTGTGTGTGTGTGTATATATATATATATATATATATATATATATATATAGTCATCCACATACAATACTGTTTCGCTGTTTCACAGCTCATCAGTGCGGCTAGACAGGCAACTGCCTCAAGCCAGGATCGAAACCTGACCGCCCAAATGACAGTCAAGGCTTCTCACCATTACACTATACGGCTGCTGCTGTGTGGGTAATGAATAAACAGTGTTTTGACATCCAAATGCCTCCGCTCGATTTGTTTACACAAAGAACGTCGCTTAATACACTAATGGCAGTTTGTATATCACTTCCCATTATGCTCAACCCAAGATAAGGGCATTATAGTCAATATATATATATATATATATATATATATATATATATAGCCAGTAGAGTTTGGTTTCCTAGAAGTACATCCAATGAAACAACACGTGTCTACCAAAATAGTGCTCAATGAGTGAACAGAGCAGGTATATTAATTTTATTTATACAAACATTAATGGCTACATATGTGCATACATGTTTCTGTAATCACCCACGTTGGGGGATTACGTCTTCAGGCCAAGAACTACCTTCAAAAGACGTAATCCCCCAACGTGGGTGATTACAGAAACATGTATGCACATATGTAGCCATTAATGTTTGTATAAATAAAATTAATATATATATATATATATATATATATATATATATATTGTATATTCCAGTGTATAAGATGACCCTTAAAGTAAAAAAAAAAAAACATCTTTCCATAAGATACCGGTTGTTGCAATCTCTAGCCTAAGCTAAAGAGACATGGTTTCATAATTAGCAGTCATCATATACAACCGATATATGATAAATTTATTAATATTTGCTCGTCTTATCTGACGGTCGCCTCATACACCAAAATATACGGTTAATATATAATGGAATAATATGATATAATCACGTTGACGCATCAGTTCTCGTCAGTTAACCAAAGTTAAGCAATGTTGAGCCTGGCTAGAGCCAAATGAGTGACCATTTAAGAATTCTAGACATTGTACGTGCTCTCCGCTTATCTCCATATTGTCTCCAGTCATCCTGAACCTTCACTTGCCACTGATGTTTAACAATGCCGACTCGGAGAGGTATGGTTGGAGATTGCACAACTTGCCACAAAAATTTCCATGCGCAAAACAACCTTACAGTGGGTATCCATAGTTTGTCAAGACTGAAGGAAGCTACCATGTACATAATGGATACTCTTGTCGATTTTGACGAATGAGGTTCGCCAAAACAATTAAGTTCTTCAGAAATTCACACAGATTTGTTACATAGTGGTGAAGGCCAAACCACAATTTTTTGATACAACTGCTAAAGTTTGATTAGTGCAATGGCTGTCACAAGACTGAGCAGACAGTAGACCTACGGTTTTACATCAGAGTTTTTCTCCTCTGAGACACATGTCTTAACAAAAACTGAGGGCGCATTTCTCCCAGTGAATTAACCCTTTATGATCTGAATTATGATGTAGATGATGAAAAAATATTTATTGTTGATTTTAGTTAGTTTAAAGGGTAATGGTACTATGATTTTAAGACTTTTTCAATATTACGATTTTTCATAATGAAGTTAAATTGTTAAACTACCACTGAGAATTGTTACATTTCATAAACTTATCTTCATTATTATCTTTAATGCTTGAAAAATGTGTGTAATTTATGACAACAAATGAAATCCTCCACTCTCTGAGACAAATGGTGGCATACTGAATGTAAGCAATGAACAGTTGCAATCTGGAGGTATCTGCATCTACCTAGATACTGAACTAATATGTACAAGGCGTGTTTGAATCAATTCTCACTTTATTTATGCCATTATATTCATTTATTTACGACTGAACAAATTCACGAGAAACACTCGTCTAGCTGAAAACACTATCAATAATTTCCCCCACTTTATCTGTGCCTAAACTTAAACATAGATTCCATGAACAAAGCTTCTTTCTTAGAACTGGACAACTGTGGAATTGTCTTCTGTTTTCCTGCTTTCCAGCTGACTATAATATGGTTGTCTTCAAGTCCAATGTAAACAAGTTCTTGATAGGCTGTTTACTGAATTTCCATTACTGATAATTACTATATTGTCCAATTGACTACTGTACACTCTTTAACCCTTATCCTCGAGTGACCCCTGGGCCTTGATAAGTGGTGATGCCTAAGAAAGAAAAAAAAGATACCGTATTTGAATCAGTTCCCACTTTATTTATGCCATTGTATTCATTTATTTATGACTGAATAAACTAGTTTAACCAGGTCATAAAAGGTTAAACATGCCTCCAGATGCTGGTACTAGCCAGGTTCTTTTTTACTTAACTTTGGTGATTTGGTCTTCAGTGTGTCAACGTGATTCTGACATATTTTCTTTGAGAGATATATATACTTCAGAATAAAATTATCCAACAATCAACTGGTATGGAAACCTGTGATTATAAGATTTAGAAGATATTACTGGCAGTAATATTCTATAAGTATTATCCCACCTAAATCAGAATTGCTCAGTGGTCAGTCATGAGATTGAACATTCATGTTATAACATCCACCGGACATATATATAAAAAAAACTTTTTTAACGGACCCATTATATAAACAAAGGAAAATTGCTCCAGGAAAATGCCTAATTCGGATCATGACATTGTGATGTTGATTACTCAAAATACAGTTTGGATCATTTTACCACACTGCCATCAAAGACATTCACTTCGGATTTTACCATGCAATTTGGATGTTAATTTTTATATCTTTTTCTTTAACTTCCCTTACTCTATGACTTTAATTACTCAATCAATTTTTAATTGTATTTTCCATGTCTCACTGACTTAAGCAAATAAAGTGTAAACCATTATAATTATTTGCTAATATTTTCTCCTCTGAAGAGATGATAGACATCGAAATCCTATAGGATTAAGGAGTTAAAATATTTCTAATGTATTCTTTGTCTTACATAGAATAATAAAAATCTTTTGATTTGAAACTCAAATATTTCACATCATAAATTTTTAAATTCATTGAATGACTAAATATTTTATATAACGTCGACTTGCACCTACCAAGTTCCAATTTCTCAATTTTGACTCCTGAGTAGCTATTTTTTCTGGCTATAAACCAAATTTATTTTTTGCACAGGTCTGAATATCCTATTTATCAAGTTTCAACTCTGTAGATCCAAAATTAAGAGTAGTTTGGTAGAGACCATTCCACAGATAAGTATTTACTTTAAATGCAGCTGCAAATGCTATGCAGTTATACACAATGTGAAAACATGCACTAATAAAATGGTGCATAATAGTGAAATGAAATTTATCATTCAGTAAGAAAACAGAAAAAAGAAACTAACAGTGAATTAATAAAAGTTCGTTTTTAAAGGAATATGCAAATTAGTTTTCTTTTTTTTTTGAATCAGTGGTATATTCATGATTAACTATGAAAGAAAGTTGTATTCATTTTTCAAATAGAAAAGTGGACTTTTAATATTAATGCCAGTGCGGCAAATAACTTTATATGTGTATGGATATGAAATTCCTTTTTCTTATTCTGTAAATGATGGTGAGACAAACCTTGAAGAAGGAGTGTTTTCCTCCACTCGCATTCTTTTTATCATTGTTTGTTTAAAAACTCTTTTGCACCAGTCTTGGACATTTTGACCTATTTTTTTTTTTCAAGAGGGATGGAGGGAGGCTGCTTCATTTTTTTTTTTTTTTTTTTTTTTATCAATAATAATAATAATATATAAGAAGAAATTTAAGTTTTTAGAAGGCAGCATAAAGCAAAGGTATTAGACATAATACATTATATACATTATACATGTAAAGCTGTTATAAATGGATAGACTCAAACTGACGCAACTTAAAATATAATGATGGAACCAACTATGCAGTTTCACTTTTATTGATCCAATTTATATGTATAACCATAGATGTTTTTTTTTTTGTTTTTTTTTTTGTTTTTTTTTGTAATACAATATTTTACATGTAGGATGTTTGAATTTCTGTGAACCTGCTCCATATACAATTATATGCACGTTTTAAAGTCGAGCACATGCCTGACGAAGGGAAGACATCCCGAAATATAGCATCATGGACACACCACTTGACCGCCTGATGCAAGTAAAAACATCTTACATGTAAAATATTTTTTATATATATATATATATATATATATATATATATATATATATATATATATATATATATATATATATAAACATGTATTTATGTATGGTTATACATATACACATGAATTGGATCAACAAAAGTAAAACTGCATAGCTGGTTCCATCATTATATCTTAAGTTGCGTCATTGTCCTTGAAAATGGACATTGAAAATCTCTATGAATCCTGTAGTCACCACCATTCTCAATGCACTTTTGCCAGAAATTCAATGGCGCATCTCTGCTTCTGACATACGTCCATGACAGGTTGCTTTCTTAGAGTCTCATACCATCAATATCTGCAACAGAGGTTAATCTTTCTGGTCATGAATACATAAGTTCAGTTACCATAATAACACAATTTACAATCTCCTCTGATCCATTTGGACAGAATAATAATAAAAAAAAAAAAATAGAGGAGACATTACTTTTGAAATGGCCCTCGTATATATAATGTGTTTGAAATGTAACTCCATTGAAGTTAGAAGTTGAGCTCTGAATAGCTCATAATTTCTAACTGCAATATAATTCCAATGAGAAATGACCTTTTTTTTTTATGCATTTTCACCCCAAACAAGGCACAGTGCCACTTTGATGTAAGTGGCTACTCTCTGGGACATAATTTGTCGGGGGTACTATGTAGGGAGTTGAGCAGCAAGATGTCTGTTTACTTTACGCTTGAACTTTTGCATGTCAGTACAGTCAGGGAAATAGGAACCTGGAAGGAAATTCCAAAGTCAAGCAGTTCTAAGGAAGAAACTATTAGAGTAGAAGGTTTTCTTACATCTAGGGATTTTCTTGGGGTGGGATTTTGCTGCTTGTCAGGTTTGTTGGGGGTATTCACATAAAGAAAGGGCTTGTCATTCATCGGAGCATCCACCATTAAAATACCTGTAAAACAGGCAGAGGGATGCAACATTTAGTCAATGAGGCAGCAGCTGAAGCCTACCTGATAGTGCCTATTAAGTTGGTATCTCTTTTGAACCCTGTCTAAGAGAGAAAGACTAGTAGCAGATGCACTGGCCCAAATGTGGCAACAATACTCCATGGGCGAATAGTGGCCTTGTAGAGGTACAAAATACTCTCAAGCATAAGTAACTTTCGACTAATGTAAAGAGAGGCCACCTTGTTCCAAGACTCTAATGTCTACTGTACACTCTTTAACCCTTATCCTTGAGTGGCCTCTTGGCCTTGATAAGTGGTGATGCCTATGTAAAAACAAAAAAAAAAAAGTGTAAAGTGTGAGGTTTTATTTGGAATTAAATTTGGGTCTCAGCATTCGCCACCAGCTTCTCAATTAAGGGAGAAGCCTCGTTCGTCCACCCCCATCCCCTCTTTTTTTTTTCTTTTTTTTTCTTTTCTTAGTTCTCATAATTCATAAATGATCTTTCTGTTAAAGAGTGGAGAATTGCTGTTTTGTATGGGTGGAATGTACAGATGATATAAAGTTGTAGTTCTGTTTGTTCATGAATAAACTATTGCAGGTAGGATATGACACAGTGTTTGGGAGTTCAGGTTTATTTAAAAAAAAACCAAAAAAAAAACCTCCATTTCTTCTGCATTAATGCCAATTATTTATCCCAAATTCAGAACACATGCTAAAAACCTTAAATCCAAGCTTGGCGGCACCTACATGCATAGGATACAAACCATCTTGAACATTTCGCAAAACTTACCTCTGTTTCTTTTGTAATTAAAATTAGGATTCGTTTTGCTATAATGGTTAGTGGCTCTTAAGGAGCTGAGGGAGCCAGGTTCAATCCTTTCTCGAGTTGTTCCAAAACTCCGAAAATGATACTTGATGCCTCTTTGCTTGGGTCAAAGGTAAGTGGAGTAATCCAGGGAAAGGATTGTTGCCCTATCTCTAAGTGTAAATAAACATTGGTGTAGTAAAAAGTAAAACGGACGCCCTTGACTATGGTCGAACTACCTACCTCCAGTTGAAAGGCACAAGAGAGACGAAACCAAATATAAAATTCTGTTGCGGTCATTGTCTCTCTAGCTGTCTTGTTTGACTTAGTTTTTATTCAATGACGTTTTTAAGTTTGTAAAAAAAAAAAAAAAAAAAAATTTTTTTTTTTTTTTTTTTTTTTTTTTACTGCCTATCCTTTTTCCTAGCTTTTGAAGGGTTGGTGGTGGTGATATGGGAAGGAAATTTCTCCTTCATATTCTTATCTTCCTTTTATTGTCAGATGTGAACAATAAGTTTATGTGAAGACAACCTCTCAGGGTTTTTTTTTTTCTTTTTTATGGTTGCTTTTTGTTTTGTTTTTTTTTCTTTTTTCCTAAGACATTTCTTAAGACGTCAATGAAAAATATATTTTCTTTAATTCATTATCTTCGTCATTTATATTTATACACTAGTAAGCCACCTGGTGTTGCTTGGTCATAAGATATGCTTAAATATGATATTTCAGTTCATGAGTATTTTGTATTTATTATTATAAAGCCAATTCTCTATTGATTATTGTATTGTATCCAATATATAGTAGTGATTTTAAAGGTTTAAAAAGAAAAAAATATGATTTGAGTGCCATCAGCTAGGATTGAAACCAAAACATTTAGCTCTCTAGTGGTATTCGCTACCATCTGAGCTAAGAACAAATGGATATCAAAATGTTAAAAATTAACACAGTTAAATGTATATTTGGTATAAATTAAGTTTATTGGTTGGTTTTTGTTTTATGGCATACCAACCCTTTTCAGGTTATTTAATGCCGAATCCAGTGATTTTAAAGAAAAAGTTTTTAATAGAATATATATATATATTTTTTTTGTTTGCTTTTTTCAAGTCCGTTTCTATTTAACCCATAGTTGGGACCCTAACAGGTACTACCACTCCAGGTCAGAGTGGACCTGGGAGCAATGGTAATTAAGGGGTGACTCCACACTCCCCAAAACCCGCAAACTGGGGCCTCACCATCGGATATAGTTTAAGGTCATATCCAGGACCATAAATTAAGTTGACTTACACATGACAAGTTCCAATTTTGCCCCTATTAGCAATTACTTTTCCAGTTCAAAACTAAATCGAATTTACTTTATTATTGGGATGAGTAATTTGTATATTTATTTATTTGCAGACTGTTGTTTTTACGACATTTCAGCCAACTATTCCTCTGGCCTTCATCATGTGGTTAACCCCGACAGGGTAGGAATGCTGAGTCTCTTTACAGTATCCTCAGTAATTACTGGGGCTATGACAACAGCATATTCTTTTCCTTGTTTTGATTCTCAGGTATATATCCATTGATATCTTATATGTTATGTAGAGTGATGAGGTTCTTAGTTGATTGTGTCTGTGTCGAATATATACTTGAAAGTCAAAACAATGAAAAGAATATGCTGTTGTCATGGCCCTAGTAATTACTGCCTTCCATAGTTGATGTTTCACCACAATTTTTGGACAACTAATCCTCTAGCTGACTTTGGGTAGGATTGAAAGCGCTATCTTCAGGCAATGCTCACCTGGAACTGTAAAGATTCAACATCTCTATCCACTGTGCCATGGGCCATGAAGGCCAGAGGAATAGTTGGTCGAAACGTAAAAACAACTGTAAAGATGAAGATAACAGTCTATAAATAAATAAATAAATAAATATGCAAATTGAATTTTGTTCCATAGATCCAAATACCCCATATATCAAATTTTAAGTCTATTATAGAAACGGACTTGGAAAAAAAAAAAAAAAATTTGACTAAAAATTCAAAGAGTAGTTTGGTAGAGACCATTTCATATACACACGTGTTTCCTTTCTGAAAAATGAATGTTTTTTTTAACTCTTGTTAAAGTGTTTTTAAGTATATTTTATTAAATTCTTTAGGTAGCAATTTTTTGATAATGCAAAAATTGTACAACACGAAAACAATTTTAAAAACTTAAATTCTTAAAGCATTTTACATTAACTATTATAACATCACATTCGAGAAAAGCAACAACGTATTAAAATATCTGGCATAGCTCGTAAACAGCACGTTTTGCTAATATTGGCCCGTCAACACGTTGATTTTAAAATTCAGAATTTTAATCGACTTGGGTTTTTTACCTACTTTTAATCGACTTTTTATATACTTTTAACCTCTCGTCACACGATACAATTTATTGTGTTTTTTTACTTTTCACTTTCACCTCATCAAGTCCGTGAATTCCACCAGAAGATGATTCGTCGTCGAATCAAAAGCGCTTGCGATATCTATGAAACTTTCGTTAATATTTTTGATTTTGATATAAAAAAGATTATCGGAAAATCAAAAAAATGAAAGAAAGAATTATAAAGCAAAGTACCTACATTGTACTTAATAATGTCTGCCTGAATATGAATATATATATAATTTGAGGTTGCTATTTTTCAAAAGTAGGGTAACCAATAAAATATCATGAGGTTAATACAGGAGTGCTCATTACGGAAGTAGAGCAAGTTACATTTTCAATTTGTTTTTAAACAAGCAGTAATTTGTTGCTGCAGTCATGAGTATGTTTCAGTCTTCTAGTATTTAGTAACTTAATTTATTAATATATATATATATATATATATATATATATAATGTATAACAACTTAATTTACTCACATAAATTTATATACGAAAGTATAGATTTATGCGTAAACTTTAAGTATTTACTTCAAAAGTGCTCAATACGTAGGTAGAGCTTACTATATATTATGTGTGTGTATATATATATATATATATATATATATATAAGAGAGAAAGAGATTTTAGCAAAATGGAAAATTAATTCATGGAATAGTGGCTATGCAAGACAATATGCTGGTAGAAATAAGGACATAAACATATTATAAAAGACCAATTGACTGAAATATCTTGCTCCAGCTTTAATGATGTGTTTGCGTCCTGATTTCTATTAGTATGCTCAATTGCTTATCCACTATTCCATAAACTAATTTTCCATGTGATTTATCTTTAAATATTTTTTTTTATTATGATAAGACTCTCTCCGAAAGAGTCTTGAGCTCTTTGCAAGTGTAAGATCTGCTATCTTGAATCGGATGTTTGGAAGAGGAGGTAAATGAAAACAGATTGAGTGGCAGCAGAGAATGGAAAATAGGATTCGGCATAATGTACGGATATCATAGTTCAGTTGAACTAGAATCGTGGAAGGCGAAAGAACAACGGTGGAGTTACTATCTTTAAAAGCATATAGGAGAAAATTGACCACATCCTGTCTGCTCATCCTTCGGCTAACATTCACGTCTGTGAAGACTTCAATGTTCACAATGTAGAATGTTAACCCACTCAAACAAGATAAATGATGAGGGGAGGTTCTGTCATGATTTCTCCATTGCTTATGACCTCACTCAGATTTTTCATGAACCCACTTGTATGCCCAACACTGACGGTCAGTATGCAAGTCTCCTAGACCTTTTTCTCACAACTTGCCCTGAGCTATGTTCATCTTTTATTCTGTCTCCACTGGGATCTTCCAACCACTTAGTTGTATCAGTTAAGATAAAAATGAAATGTTATAAGTCCTCAGACGTACCTCTCCATTGTACAGTATATTGAAGCACTTTAGCTGACTAGGATAGCTTCCGTATATTTATATCAGATCTACTTCTGCGTTCCATGTTTAAAAAGGATGTGTCCTCTATAGTATCAGACCTGATGGAATGGTTGTAGGTATAAACCGTTTCATTCCCTCAAAACAATTCCAGCAAAAACCTAACAGCCAGCCGTGGTTCTCTCCAGAATGTGCTGCTGCCATTGCACACAGAAATCACTGTTTCCATTGCTTCCAACATAATAGATGTACTGAGACTAATGCCGCTTCCAGGACTGCCAGTAACCACTGTAAAAAAGTAATAAAGAATGCAAGAGAGTTATATACTCAGTCCGTCAAGTCCAAAGTAGCTAAGCAGTGGCTTGGTTCACACCAGTTTTGGCAAATAACAAACAGGATCCTGAACAGAAGAGTGTGCTCTATCCCAACCATCATCAATGGACCTGAGGTAATCTCATCAGCATTAGACAAAGTCAAACTCTTTGCCAAAAACTTTGCAACTAATTCTACCCTGTGTGACCAAGGCCGCCAACCCCCAGTATTTCCTCCGCTATCAGAAAACACTCTATGCGACATACAAATATGTGTGTGATGTTGCCAAGCTAATCAAAAACCTTGATTCCAGTAAAGCAACTGGCCCTGACGGCATTCCTATTATAGTGTTAAAAAAAGCTTACTTACAAAGCTGTTTAAACATTGTCTTAAGGAGAATTGCTTCCCAACACCCTGGAAAATCTCGTCAGTATGCCCTGTATTTAAGAATTCAGGTGATTGATCATCTCCCTCTCAGTACAGACCTATAAGTCTCCTGTGCGTCATGAGTAAGTTGCTGGAATCTGTGTTAAATAGAGAAGTAGTCAATTACCTCAGCAAAAATAAACTTCTTAGTGACATACAACATGGTTTCCGTTCTGCTAGATCTACAGATTATATCTCATAGGATTAGCGAATCTCTTGACGGAGGCTTCTTTTCTTGGGCAGTTGCTCTTGACAAAGTGTATGGCATAGTCTTCTCAATTATTAAATCATTTCTCTCTGATAGGTTCATAAGTAGTGAATGATAGGCAGAAATTAGAAGCTCACAGTATTAATGCAGGGGTCCATCCTGGGCCCAACTCTCTTCCTAATCTACATCAATGATCTTCCAAATCACATTCTTAGATCATTCGTAGACATTTATCCTGATGACACTACCATCTATGGCAGTACATCAAAGACCGTAAACGACCAAGTTCTCTCTGATTCTCTCTCCTCTGATCCTGAGCATGTGGTACAATGGAGAAAGAGGTGGCTGGTTACTTTTAATGCATCTAAAACCAAGCTTCTGTCTTTACATCATCAATGCTCTGCTCCCCATCTGGCATCAATTGAAATGAATGGATCTAATCTTGGGGAGGCTCCATGTTTTGACAAGCTCCTGGGATTGATCATTACTCCTGATCTGAAATGGAACGATTCTTTGATGGTTCTTTAGCCAATTAAAATAGTTTTTAAGGGGTGAGAATTGGAAAATTGTTAAACATTTTGTACATTCATCTTAGTTTATTTTGAATTTTAATTTTGAATCAGTTTATATGCGTGTCGCCTTGATACAGTAATAACGTTACCAGCTTTGAATACTACAGTTTTGATTTCGATTCTAGCTGATGGCACCCAAATACTTTTATTTTACTTTTCAAATCACGATTCTATAATAATATATACGAAATCTGGACAAATTAAAATATATTTAATCATATTTTGACCAGATGTTGTGTGATTTTACTTATTCAGATAATTTTGACATATTTCAAGCTTTCTTGGTTTTCTCAAGTTTACATCTGTTATGCTGGGCAACGCTGGGTGACCTAAAAAATTCACTTGGATGTCTTCAAGTCCAACACAAACAAATTCCTGATAAACCGCACCCTTAAGTAATGACACCTATCAAATCCCCAATACTAACTATTACTACGATACTATCCCACTGATTAGTGTACACACAATAACCCTTATCCCCGAGTGGCTCCTGGGCCTTGATAAGTGGTGACCCCCATGTAAAAAAAAAAAAAAAAAATCATTAATAATTGTTATCAAAGACGAGATGATGAATGTGAAAAATCTTGCGAATAGAAAAATGTTTGGATAGCAAGAAGACTATGGAATTTTAACATAAACTGATCACGTGAAAAATTTTAGTTGATAAATAATGACAAATGAATATGTGACAGACATCAGGTGATGGTCATGTAGTGATACATGTATTGATGGCGTGATTTAGAAAGAAAGATAATTTTTTATATACACATAGTTTAGTCAGTTGAGAGTCAGAGTTGGTGAGACATGGTCGAGCTGAACAAATGAGGGGGTCAGCTAGCGAATCAGGGGCAGTGGCTTCTGTATGCTGGCAAGGCTGTCTGGAATATGATATAGTCAGAATGTTAAAAACTTAGTGACAAGCAACTTTTCAACGAGGAAACACCTGAAATAAAAGTTGCTGAAAATACACCCAAGACTTCTAGTCATTTCCTTGGGATGAATTGGCATTTGCAGCTTCCAAGATCTGTCAAAACAAGACCCATAGATGGAGTTTCCCTATTGGCCAGATGTAAAACTCCACGTATTCCGTTCCTTTGTATTGTGCATGTTTGTTATATGTCCTGTTAAACACATGCATCAACTCGAGAACTAGACTATCGCCAACACTAAAGACTCTCGCATACATGAACGCTTAAATTAGCAATGCACATGAAAAATTGAAATGGTTTAAAATATCTCAATAATGGCATTACATAGAAAGAGCTTGATGAGCTAAGAAAATTTTTTTTAAATTTGATTAAAAATAAGGAAGTTATGACTTTTTGTGCCTTGCACGTTTGGATATTTTTCCCTCTTTAAGACGATATGCATTTTGTCCCATTTTTTACACTACCTTTTCAGTAAAAATGTTATATCTTTGTTAAAACACAGGATTAAGCAATGGAATTTGCCATACAAGTGTATTTTTGTGCAAGGAATCAGAATATGCTACTGAAAATCTCCAATTAATAGTTTCCAAATAATCTGCAGTAAATGCACATAAATATGCTGCAATTTCTTTAAAATGCCATGTATCCATTAAAACAAAAGTTAGAGAACTCAAAGTTGAATTGTAATTGAAATCTAGGACTATTTAAAAATGAATATATTGCAATATTTCTTTGGCGTTATTGCAGATTAATACCCTCCGTTACCCCCCCCCCCCATCTGACCATCTCTCCAAAATATGATTCTACCTTTTTAGGCAATTACATGTCAACATCCTGAAAAACTTTAATGAAAGATAAACAAAAATTATTTTAGAATTTAATGTAAAATGATTTATTTTGGGCCATTCCAGCATTTTAGGGCAATTAACTATTTACTGTTTTTTTAAGATGATTATATGTAGTTTTAAGAGTGTCTTTGTGCAATTATATGAGGATGGGAAAACTTGCCACACTGGGCTAAGGGAAATTGTGTGGACATACTGAAGGCTTAACAGAAACAAAACAATTTTAAAATGTAGAATGGGGGTTAGTTTTACATAAATTTAATGTAAAATAATTCTCCATGTTGAGGTCATGCTAGCATTTTAGGACAGTTAATCAATTCATTTTTATGGGAGATAAATCATGTGCATTTTTAAAGAAGTATTCATTTATTTTTTTTAGATACTTATATGTAGCATACAGAAGAATTTTGTTTGGTGGGGAGCTTGTCACTCCAACTTAGCGTTATTGTTAGAGGTAAAGAAGATGTAGGAAACCTGCCACTCATATCTAGGGTTAGGATTAAGGGAGTTTTTTTGGGTTTTTTTTAAAGAGGGTGTTTGACACTCATATTTATGGTTAGTGGTTCATAATTATTGGCTTTTTTTTTGCCCACTTATTTATATATAAAAAAAAATTGCTACAGCTGAAAAATCGTTTACAAATTTTAAATAAATTTGATTTTTATACTCAATTGCATTTTATGTCCTTTTTTATACCAAGTAATACATTATTTCATTGTTAAACTTCTCCAGTTTAAAAGGTTTATTTATTAATTTCACTAGAAACTGAGCACCCCTACAAATATTTAAATATTGATTTATTTATTTTTTGCATTTTTTTAATCTAGTAGCTTCCATTCGATAATAATCTGCTGAAAAAATTATAAAAAAGACAAAAAATTTTAAAAAATATTTGAGGTTGGGGTACCACTCACAAGTGAACCAAAAAAAATCATTTAACATTTTTTGTTGTTCAAAGCAAGATACTGTTTGATTAATATTCTGATAACAAAATAACTCTAACTAAACATGTAAGAACATTTTTTATCTTCATATTTTCAATTTCTTTTTTTTTTTTCTTTTTTTTTCAACAGCAAGAAAAAAAAAAACGTCTGTTCTTTACAGCCGTGCTATTGTTGCTGATGATGATGCTACTAATGTAAATACTACAAAACAGTTTTTCATTGAAAATCAATAGAAACAATTTTTTTTTTTTCCTGGTATCATCATTTAAAATTGCTAGCTACCACAAGAGAAAACAACATACAATTATGCTTTTAATGGATAAAAACAGTAAAAAGATTGATTTATTTTCTTGTGGGTGTCCAAAGAAAATTTCAAAATTTTCAATACTCGTCATGTTGAAGTCTTTTTTTTTTTTTTTTTTTGGGGCACCTCAAACTATTAAGTGACGTCTCTTCTGGATTAGTTCTGAAATTTCATGACAAAATTCTTAATACAAACGTGATACAAGCATTTAAAAATAGGAAGGGGCTTTACAAAATCTTACCGGAAATGCTGTTTTATGATGTTAACATTTGTATCATTTTATTTGCTTAAAACTCTTACTGTATATATAATGTACATTATTATTTATCAATCTATTTGAAAGTATATTCATTTCCGAACAAAACGGTATTTTGAGGACTTCAATTGCTTTGGTTTGAAAATATGATTATTTTAGCAGAACCCCCTTGAAATCTGTGATTATCCAAAGCGTTTTATCGTCCATGTGTATTGCTACTTATATACACCCACAACAAATTGTTGATAAACACAGTGAAAATTACTAGACAATTATAGAGACTTTGTAATAAATACGAGTTGCCTTCAATAAGTTTCCAGACTTTTTTTGTACAGGCATTTTAAAATTGTCATAGACTCTTGTAAATCCATTATGTCATCGCTATATCTATGTAATGACTGACCCATCTTTATGATTTCAGGTTTAAATGAACAGCTACAGCAGGAATTGGAATACACCTTACTAAAGCCTGATTGTCACAGCTGATGAATTTCAAAAATGCAATCTGGACATAAGGACACTTTAGAAGAACACGATGCAATAAAATTCTGCTTTAAATTTGAAAAAAAAAAAAAAATGCCACAGAAACATATGTAATGCTTCAGACTGCTTTTGAACCATCTAGCATGAATTGAGCATCAGTTTTTGAGTGGTATAAGAGATTCAAGGAAGGTAGGGAGTCTGTGAGAGATGTGGGAGGAGTAAGGAAGTCAGAACAGTGGAGTTGATTGGCCAAATAAAGAATTTAATAGATAAGGACCGTTATTCATGTGTCTATATAGACAATAAGTGCACAGTTTGATGTCAGTGTGAGAACTGTACGCACAATTATTCATGTGAAAGATTTGTGCAAAGTTTGTCTCAGTCCACAACTTCGTCTGTTTCACAGACTATTTGATAAAGATGGACATCAAAACAGTTCCTCAGCCTCCCTAAAGTCCAGACGTTGCTCACTGTGACTTTTGGTTATTTCCTAAGTTCAAGAAAAACCTTAGCGGTTGTCGTTATGAGACAATTGAGGAGATGAGATAGGATGTGATGAGGATCATCGACACGCTCACACAAGAGGACTTTCATGGGGCTTTCCAGACGTTGTTAGAACGGTACAACAAGTGCATTGCAGCCGGAAGAGATTACTTCAAAGGGGACAGAGTTTCATGTATGTACTATCAATAAAAGTAGCTTTATGAAAAAAGTCTGGAAACTTATTGAAGGCATTGCATATATATATATATATATACATACACACACACACTCCAACTATACAATGCATCCATAATATTGACTAAATTTTAAATTGAAATGATTCTTATTCAATAACATTTACTGAAAGCAACATAAAATAACTGTTTCATAAATAAAGTGATAAATATTCATTTTAAAAAAACAGACTGCTTGTTACAATTAATTGAAAACAATGACACATGTAGTTTTCAAAATTTAACTTTTTCTTCATTTGTGTTGAGATTTGGGTGTGATTTTAAGTTTATTTCCTGGTCATAAAAATAAGCCATGACAAAGCCCATCAGAAGTCGGCAGTTCTAGTCTGAAAACAGCTAATTATTTCTTCAAGTGCACTTGACGATTGGTCGTCATCGTCAGCTTCAATTGCCTGCCCCACTCCTCACCCATCTGAAATAATGACAAAAACTTTTTCCTTTTTTTCCTTTTTTTTCTTTTTTTTTCTTTTTTCTTTTTTTCTTTTTTTCTTTTTTCTTTTTTTCTTTTTTTTTTTTTTCAGATGTCACTAAACTTTTTTTCTTTACGATTTCAAATTTGCAAATCACAATTTAAAATATAAAAATTGTTTTCTTTAAGAAATGACATAAAATTTTATATATATATATATATATATATATATATATATATATATAAATGTTTGCCTATTTTAGCTTTATGTTTTTTTATTATTTTTGTTTCTGTTTATGGCCTTGGGTTCTTTTTTATTTATTTTTTTTTTTTTCTTTGTTTTACCAATGGATCACTTTTTGTCAATGCCAAAAACCACTCAAGTATAAAGGTTTATGAGATAAATATTACGAGAGGATTAGAAAACATTAATGGAATGGACCAAATTCAAATACTTCTTGAAAGTTCATGACAGAAATCTGTTTACATGAGATTTAAAAATGACCATGTTTTAATTTACAGGAAAGCAGTCTTGTGGTAACCTCTCCCACAGACGAGAAAAGTTCTTGCAAAAAAGCTTTGTTGGGAGAAATTCCATGTGCTGATTCAAGTTTCAAATAAAATGCTTAAAAAAGGAGATGCATGAAAAGCTATTTTTTAACTGATCTTGGAATTCTGTAAATGTATCAATATAAAACCCGTTCTAATTCATTGTTTTTTTTTTTTGTTTGTTTTTTTGTTTTTTCCTTAACTCTACTTTTTAAGCCGTGTTATACAAATTGAAATTGGGACAATCTGTGACGACGATACCAACTGTAGGTTTCAATGTTGAAACAGTAACGTATAAGAATGTCAAATTTAGTGTTTGGGTGAGTATACGGCCGATTGTCTTGGAAGCAAAAAATGATAAATAATAAACATTGATTTTTTTTTTTCTTTCAATTTTTAACATTTTTTCAAAAGAAGAATTAGTTTGAACACCTTTTCAAAAGAATTAATTTGAATACCTTTTCGAAAGAATTAATTTGAACGCCTTTTTAAAAGAATTTGAACGCCTTTTCAAAAGAAAAACTAATTTGAACGCCTTCTCAGAAGAATTAATTTGAACGCCTTCTCAGAAGAATTAATTTGAACGCCTTCTCAAAAGAAGAATTAATTTGAACGCCTTTTCAAAAGAAGAATTAATTTGAACGCCTTTTCAGAAGTAAAATTAATTTGAACACCTTTTCAAAAGAAAAATTAATTTGAACACCTTTTCAAAAGAAAAATTAATTTGAACACCTTTTCAGAAGTAAAATTAATTTGAACACCTTTTCAGAAGTAAAATTAATTTGAACACCTTTTCAAAAGAAAAATTAATTTGAACACCTTTTCAAAAGAAAAATTAAACAGTTTAAAAATTATTTTGTAAAATCCATTTTTTAAAATTTGTTTTAGAATGTATTCTTTTACCCTAATAAATGACTTTTTAACATAAAACTTATTTTAATAATAAAAACTGCCAAAATTTAAATTGAATCTGTATTTTTAAGTCATGATTTTTTTTACCTTCCTCAGGAAAAAGATTTTACACATGCTTCATTAATATATATACAAAATTACCTTTTTCCCAAGAAACAATCACAAATTTCTATAAAGTTTTTTTTCAAGAGTTTCAGGCTTGTGAAACTCTCTTCATGTCAACTAATTTTTTTAGCTCAATATATCTAGTGGCTCAATGGCTTATCTAGAGTAACTTCCATAAAAAAAAAATTGTTTCCTGCCCAGAATTACTCCATATTAAAAAAAAAATGAAAGTAAAGAAAAATCTGTATGATGTATGTACCCGTAACAAAACGAAAATATATTCCGAAAATCACCTAAATTGATCGAGTAGTTTTATTTTTAAACAAGAAAATCAAATTTTATGAATAACAAAAGAGCGGTTATCTTGTCTGCCATTTTTAAAACGATCTTTAAAAAATAAAATTAAGGGAGATAACTCAATAATTCAAACTTGCAAGATTTATGTTGTAATGCCTACAAATTCTCATGAATTAATGAATTTCTTTATAAAAATAAAACTATTTGGTCAATTTACATGATTTCTGGAATATGACATTTTTTACTTTTTCATAAGTACAACAGATGTTTCTTTATTTGTCTTCTTTTATTAGTGAGAATTGGCATTAACAAAAAAAAAAAAGAAAAGAAAAATAAACCTGCAATTTTTTTTATAAAAAAAAACTCATCATAATGTATTTTTTGTTTGCTTCCAGGATGTTGGTGGTCAAGATAAAATTCGTCCATTATGGCGCCATTATTACACTGGGACACAAGGCCTGATTTTTGTGGTGGATTGTGCAGATCGAGATCGAATTGATGAGGCCAAGCAGGAACTTCACCGAATTATTAATGACCGAGAGATGAGAGATGCAATTATTCTGATTTTTGCAAATAAGCAAGATCTTCCAGAAGGTAAGCCCAGCTGACCACATACGTGCGAAAGATGGTCCATTGTTACTTTGACATTCTTACCATTTCAGAGTCAAATGATTTTTTTTTTTTTAAAGTTTTTTTTTATTACTTTTTTCTTTTACCTTTTCTTTTTTTTTACCTTTCCTTTTTTCTTTTTTTTACCTTTTTTCCTTTTTTTTTACCTTTTTTCCTTTTTTTTTTACCTTTTTTCCTTTTTTTTTACCTTTTTCCTTTTTTTTTACCTTTTTTTTTTTTTTACCTTTTTTTCTTTTTTTTTACCTTTTTTCTTTTTTTCTTTTTACCTTTTTTTCTTTTTTTCTTTTTACCTTTTCTTTTTACCTTTTTTGTTTTCTTTTACCTTTTCTTTTATCTTTTACATATTTTCTTACATTAACTCTTTTATGTTTCCTTTTTTTTTTTCCTTTTACTTTTTTTTACTATGGGTTGGGATACTGTAGAATATCGTTTTTCTAATTCTTCAACATATCCATTTTACAATTAAACAATTCAGATGATTTTTTTTGTTTTATACCAGTGCCAGGGGATTATTATAGAAGACTGTTGCAAAAAAAGGTAGGCTCCCTGTACTGTGCTAGAAAATTACTCACACCAGAGAGTATCCTATATCTTTACAAAGCCCCAATTTGCCCATACATGGAGTATTGTCACTACGTCTGGGCTGGTGCTTCTGTTAGACAGGGTTCAATAAAAACATCTCAAATTTAAGTCCTGCACCATCGACGAAGCTCTAATCTCTGTCCCATCACCACAATGTCACTTCCGCCTGTTTTACAAGTACTTTAATAGAATGTGCTCTCATAGCACTTGTGCTTCTTCGACATGACATAATACTCTTCACTAACCAAACAAGCAGCAAAAGTCCACCCCTTTCATAACTTTTTTAATGGCTCAGTGTTCCTGCGTTTTCTGTAAACCAGTCGGACAATAGTATGGTCGTTATACTGTGTGAGTATCAAATTTTCTCTTACTTTGCATCTGTGATTGCAAGATAGACCATTAGAAGAAAAAAATTCCCCCCCCCCCACTCTTTTTCACCCCAAACCAGGCATATTGACACTTGGAACGTAAGAGGGCTACTATTTGGGACTGTTTAACAGGGGACTGCGTCCTTCAAAATAGATTGCAGTCTACATTGCACTGTAGAGAACCTACTGTTGATTTTATAAAATTATTTTTTATATAATAGCTTGAATTTAAGTTTAAAATGCAAAAGTCAAGTATCATGGTTCAGTTGTAACATTCATTTGGAACATGCCTATTATCTCTTACCAAAGAATTTACTTTTGAGTTTATATGCTGAGCCCTTCTGCTAAAACTTCTCAAATGCATTTGTTATGTTAGGCTGTTTTGTTTTTGTTTTTTTTTACATGGAGTTCACCACTTATCAAGGCCCAATGGCCACTCAGGGATAAGGGTTATTATGTGTACAGTAATCAAAGGGATAGTGTAGCAATAGTATTGGAGAGAAGTGGTAAGGTGTCATTACTTGGGGGCGGGGGAGTTCATCAGGAATTTGTTTGTGTTGGACTTGAAGACATCCAGGTTGAAGTCGGGAGGGAAACAGGCAAGCGGAACAGAGTTCCACAGGCGTGCAGTTCTAAGAAAGAAGCTTTGTTCATGGTATCTACGTTCTGATTTAGGCACAGATAGGGAGTGGGGAAAATTATTGACAGTGGTTTCAGCTAGTCGGGTGTTTTTTTGAAAAAGATTGGCGAGGGGGGACCAGAGAATGGAGCTCAGACGAGCACCTGCCATGGAAATAACGATAGAACAATGACAGGCTCGCTACGTCTCTTCTGTGGGAAAGAGGTTGCAGGGTAGAGAAAAGGACATCTCCCATCAAGCCACGGAGTCTATTTTGTACTCTGTCAAGGGCGTTAACTTTGATAAAATGTGGACTGTTCCTTCTTTAATCTGATTCTTTCGATTATATATTTTTGATAATTTGCATTCCGATACAAAACCTATCTAAGAACGCTCACAGAAATATGAAGTACATTTGTGTCATTTAAAAATAAATTTTCCTGGCCATTTTAGAGTCCATAGGGAACGAACTTCGATACACACAGTGACTTGCATATATAAGTAAAGATAGGGTGCTGGTTGTTTTGGGATCTGATTTTCCTATGTTAAAGATTTTTTTTTTTTTTAAACTTATTGAAATCTAAATGGTTAAGATTGCAGAAATGATAAAAAAATATTTCTCTTCATAGCCATTTTTTTGTTGTAAATATTTGAATTTTTAATTTTTTAAATTTTTTATTTTTTTTATTTTATTGATTTTTTTTTTATTCCATTTTAGCAATGAAGCCACATGAAATTCGGGAAAAATTAGGACTTACTCGAATTCACGATCGTAATTGGTATGTGCAACCATCGTGTGCAACGTCAGGCGATGGACTTTACGAAGGTCTCACTTGGTTGACCTCCAACTACAAATCCTGACTTAACGTCCACAAGTGATGCGCTCGGTTTTTGACTCATGGACTCGACATTTTGTGTTTTTTTTTTCTTAATTTTTTTTTTTCAACAACAACAACAACAACAACAACAACAAAAACAAAAAATATGATGTAAATTTAAATTTTTGGACTTAAAATTCTAAAAAAAAAAAAAAAAAAAAAAAAGAGAAAAAAGACGATTTGAAAAACTGGGGGAGAAAAAAAAATATCGCTGACCAAAGTTTTTAAATAATAAGGGAAAATATTGAAGAAAAAAAAAAAATTTACATGAAAGATAAGTAAAAAAGAATAAATCCACAAAGAAAATCTTTTAATTTGAGCAAATTGGTTTGAGATATATATATATATATATATATATATATATATATATATATGTATGTAAGTGCGTGTGGGTGTGTGTGCACATATATATAAATATGTTTGTGTGTGTGTCCAATTGATATGGCGAAATAAACCACAAGTTCTGGCTATATATATATATATATTTTTTTTTCAAGCACACTTCCCCGTCACCCCCACGCGCGCTTGTTTTTTCCGTCTGTTGCTGGCAATCCAGTTTCGTGCAAATGTTCTCAAGCAGAATCCATGTTTGGATCTGCATGCATTATTCTGGATGCAGGCAGCTTCAGACATTCTCTTCCTCTTTTTCTCTCCCTGCCCAGGGCTACCCTCCTCCTCGTACCCAGAGTACAAGTTGTTTTAAACTCCCCCACCCCTACTGTTAATTTCTTGCACATTTTTCTGCCCTTTTTAAAAATGGCCGTTTTTATTTTTTATTTTAAAAAACCTTGTAAATTTCTGCTAATGTAAAAATCCCCACTCACTTTGTAGTTGTGATTGTATCCGTTTTTGTTTGTGTGTTTGTTTGTTTTGTTCTTCTTTTTTTTTTGTGTGTGTGTCTTGTTTTGTTTTTGTTTTTTGTTTGTTTTTTTTGTTTTTTATCCCCACCTTTGCCGTAACCCGGGTTCAGAATTTGAATAAATCTACGATAACTCCATCAAAAAAACAAGATGGGACCATTTGCGAAAGACCGCATTCCTGCGGGCCTCTGTTAGAGGGTGGGGGGATAACAGTACAAAATAAAAAAAGAAGGAAAAAAAAAAAAAAAAAAAGCATCTCTTAGGGCAGCTGGTGATCCCCTCCTCCTCCTTAAAATTGAAAGAACCCCATCCTGAGAAGGGAAGAGCCTACAAACAAAACTTCCAACTCTCATCCCTCTCACTTTAGGTGATGACAAAAAAAAACAAAAAAAAAACCTCTATTTAACACGTGGTTCAACACTTGACATGCTTTCACATGCGTGCATGTCTCGAACCACCTTGTACTTTTTTTTTTCTTCTTGCCTCTGATTGAGTCAAAAGGGAGATAATACTTGGCATATGATTGTGTGTGTGTGCGCGCACGCACACACAATCACACACACATGCTTATCTGCTGAAGCTCTTTATTTGCTGCGCTCTATCATTTTGGTCCAGCAGCAACAGGCCAGTGTACCCCCACCCATCCCTTAATTATTTCTTTCTGGAATCCCTCCCCTTCCCATCATGCACATAATTTTAAATTAAAATTAAAAATTTTTTTCCCTTCCAATTTTTATAGCAGAAGTTCAATTCTGAATCCGAGATGATGATTCCTGCTATTCTCATGTGATAATTTTTTTTTTTTTTTTTTCATCTTTTTAATTTTAAATTTTTCTTTTTTTTTTTTTTTTTAATCTCCCTCATTTTGGGGGTAGGGAGAGCACTGTTTGTCAACTGCTGTTAAATGGGGAGAGGAGGGGGACACTTACTCAGTAATCATTTTATAAATGTATATTTCTCCCACTCCAACAAAATAAAATGCCCTGTGCACCCCACCCTCACCCAAGTCTTGACTGTCCAAAAAAAATGAATAAATTTTTCTTTTTGTTTTTTTAAATGCTATAATGGATGAAGAATCTTTGGGTTTGAAGTATTTTCTCTGTTGCTTTCAGCAATCGAAGAAGAAAATAATAAAAACAACCCCCTGCCAAATGTCCCAGTTCACTAAGAGACATTTTTTTTTTTTTTTTTTTCAAATTCTCCAGATCTTTTTTTAAAGTGCTTATCCCCCCCTCCCCACTTCCTTATTATCTGCTGCTGCTAGAGTCATCCCCACTTCCACCATCCCATCACCCCGGTATATACATGTATATTTTTTTTTTTCTTTTGTGAACTAATTTTAAGAGAAATCCAAAATCCCACAGAAAGGTCTCTGCCAAATGTGAAAGCTGCGTGGTATTAAAAGGAAGGAACGTGTTTTGTCACCTCAAATTTTGTTCAGAATGTAGGGGGGGGGGGGCAGCTGCCCCTCACCTCCCCCTACCTGTAAAGGTAAAAGTGGCTTTTAATAGAGAGAAAGAGAAAAAAAAAACATCCTCCCCTTCCTCCTCCTCCCACTGTTCTCCTCTGCCTGGAGATTGTCCTTTCCAACTGACAATAACCTTTTATTTCTCCGAGGATAGATGGATTTAAAAAAAAAAAAAAAGGGAAATCTCCTGTGCATCCTGAAAGATTTGTTTTACGGATGCAAGTGATGGTTGAGGGTGGGGAGAGGTGCAGTGAAGTTGATATTTGTATCCAACCCCTTTTAACCTTTCTTCTCTGCATCAGACCCTTGACTCTCGATCCCCCCCACCCCCACCCGGCCACACACACAAAAAAATGGTTTCTCCTTTTGAAGAAGGATAACCTTTCTCCCCCACCCCCCTACCCCACAAAAGAATCTGTGCATTCGAGATCGGAGAGGCAGCTGCAAAAAAAAATAAAAATATAACCTTTTTTTTTTTTTTTTTTTGTCAGCCATTTTGCAAATTAGAACATCCGTACAAAAAAAATTTAAAAAAAAAAAACTGACCTCCTTTTCTAATGTAAAAAAAAAATAAATAAATAAATAAATAAAATAAAAACTTAATTATTTGTTTTGTTTCCAAATAATTTCTAACAAAACTCAAATTTTTTTTAACTTTTTTTTTTATTATTGGGTCACCACTTATCAAGGCAAAGAATCACTCAAGGATAAGCGATAATGAGATCATCAGTTTGATGATGTACAATAATTATTAGAGAATTGAAAACGATGAATGGACAAAACTTGATTACTTAGAGAGTTCGACAAATATTTGAGATTGGATTTGAAGACAATGAAGATTGGTAGATTCCAACCCAGAAAGCAGCAACTCTTCTCCCTTTGTCATAAACTCTGCTTATGGAACATGAGGACTAAAAGACAAAAATAAGGAAAGCGAGATATACAAGGCTGCTAAAAAGTAAACCTAATATTTCTGCCCTCCTTTTTGAAAACTTTGCATTCTTTTAAATACACAAGTATTTGCTAAAGATATACGGCATAATCGCTTTGGCACACTGGTTCTTGTCAGATCACCGAAGTTAAGCAACGTTGAGCCTGGTTAGTACCAGATGGGTGACCATTTGGGAATTCTAGGCGCTTATGTCGGCATTTGTTTTCAGCCATCCTGAACATACACTCCACTTGCCACTGGTATTTAACAATGTCGACTTAGGAGAGGTGTGGTTGGGGATTGCGCACCTCCTGCCATAAAAATTTCACGCACAGGCACCCCTTGCGGTGAGTATCCATAGTCTGTCAAAAACTGAAGGAGCCTCTGTATTTGCTAAAGATGTTAGAAGCCAGTTTAAACGATTTTCTATTTGATAGTTTAAATACTTTCAACCAATTTCACATAATGGTTAGCATGTCTTACAACAAGAAACCAGGAATTGCAATTTGGTCTGGCACTTTCTATTGAAGTAACAACGGAGTAGAGAGAGACTAACAATGTCTGTTCTGTGAAGTTGCTGTGAGGAACAAAAGATCATTCCCCTTCCCCCCTACACACACATTTCTGAATAAATTTTGAACTCTGTCTTGGCAACAAAGAGTGCTCTGTCAAGATATTTAAAGTCACCAATTATCAAGACCGAAAGCCACTTGAGGATAAGAGTTAATGAGATTACCTGTTGAATGATGAACAATATTATGAGAGGATTTCAAACAAATGGAATGGATGCAACTTTTTCTTTTTTTTTTCTTTTTGAATTTTTTTAAAGATGATTGTGTTAGAGGGTTTGACAAATATTTGAGATTGGACTTGAAGACAACAATTTTATAGTCTGGTGAGAAGCATTTCTGTGGCAATGTGTTCCAAATATGGGGAAACTCTTGAAAGGAAACCACTCTTTGATGAAAATTTAATGTGGTTTTCCACGCACAAAGTTAATTGCAGTTGTTATGGAATAATTCGGTCGAGACTATTGGTTCTTGCCTCAAAGTTTACTCGACTACATATCTCTCCCACCAGAGGGATGCACAATAGTTTTCCCTGTTTGATTGGTGGTATCCTTTTTTTCTTTTTGTTTTTTACAACTATTGCGTTACCACTTATGCTTGAGTGGCTTTTGACCTTGATAAGAGTTAATAAGACAAAATGATATTAACCAAAAGTATTAACATTGACCCATATGTGGACTGTATTTGATTACTTATGGGCTGGTTTATGACAAGAATTTAGTCAACATTGCATTCTAGAACTATCAGTAGGGAAGCAGTCACGTGGTAATGGGTTCCACAGGTGGAAAGCCAAATAATTTCTGTAGGTGTAGCTGTCCATGAAAATTTTGCCTAACACTAGGAGCACAAATGAAGAAAAGGAAGCCTTTCTGTTGTGGTAGTAAGACGAGTTCTTGCTGTAAATGTCTTACCAGGAAGAATCGAAAATTGGAACTTAATCACACACCTTCCATGGAAATAATGATTAAATAAAGAGAGATTTTATTTCCTGTTCTACAAACAAATGCAGCCGATGCATCATTAAGAGTTCATCAAGTGTTGATATATGCAGCCTCGTAAAACGGGTATCGAAACTGATATGTTAAGTCTTATCAGACCTGACATTGGTCATTGCTGTCATTACGCTAAAGACTGACAAGGTGGAAGAGAGCTCAGCACTTACCTCCACGTGGTATCACGACCCAACATAGCTGTTAAACACCTTTCCTGCAATAGTGAGAGGGATAGTTTGCAATGTCAAGACTGGCGAATTTGAGGAATTTACTCAATGTCGATTTTACCCTAATTGTACGAGGGACGTTCCAAAAATAGTGCCTCATATATATATATATATATATAATATATATATTTTTTTTTTTTTTCAGCCCGAATGGATCAGAGAGGATTGCAAATTGCATTGTCATGTTATAATCTGAAAGTTTAATTTCTCTGTTGCAGATAATGACTGTGTGAGACTCTTTTTAAAAAAACAAAAAAACAAAAAAAAAACAACCCCTGTCATAGATGTGTATCAGAAGCAGAGACGCATCATTGAATTCTTCCATACAGAAAAAAATTGAACCAATGAACATTCACTGGTGTATGTTGAACGTTTATGAAGCCAGTGTAATTGATGTCAGCGCAGTTTGGAGATGGATTTGTCGATTTCAGAATGCCGATAGATGTGAGTGACCAAGTGCGCTCCAAACTTTTATAACTGAGGAATCAAATTGGGCTGGCGAAAAGGACAGATGGATATCAAAGCGTTAAAAATTAACGCAGTTAATTGTGCAAATGTATATTTTCAAATGCAAATATACATTTGCACTTTAAGCTGACTCCCACTTGCCAAGTTCCAATTTTGATCCCTCAACAGCTATTATTACCGGCTAAAGACCAAATCGAATTTGTTCCACAAGTTTGCCTATATATGAAGTTTCAAGATCAAAAATTGACAGTAGTTTGATGGAGCATTCTACGTGCACACAGACAAGGTCACTTAGATATCTAAGTGACCTTGTCTGTGTGCATCATGAATATATGCAAGCAACTTCATAAATGTTAACTAATTTGCATATTCCTTTGAAAAACAAACTTTCATTAATTAATTATTCATATTTTGAGATTTCTTAGTTAAATGAAACCAATCATCCGATATTATGCGTAATTCTATTTAAGCATATTTTCTATATTGTACATAATTGTGTAGCATTAAGGATGAAAACGTTCTAACATATGCACACACACACACATGCATGCATACATACATACATATATATATATACACACACCTATAAATTTAAGATTTTTCTCACATTGACATGAAAGGCTTGCTTACCTTTGACCCGATGGGGATCGGGCAATGCCGGGAGACCTTGCTAGTTGATTTAGGAACAGCTTGTAGTCTGGGTGGTCCCATTGACACGAATTCAGGGGAATTTGCACGGCTGGATTATAATGATGATGATGATGATGGTTTGATGTTGTTTTAAACAGAATACGTCTGTTTCTTGATGGATAATCAAAATGATCCCCATCCCCCCAAGAATGGATACTGAAACGCGTGTCTACGCCAGAGTGAAGTCATAAAAATAATTCAGAGGTTTAACAGATGGACTCGTATGTTGATAGACTGCCGATGGAGATCGTTGCCGAGCGATTGAAGAGGGGAACACCAAGGGGTACATGCGTGGCAGACCCGTTGTGGTAATTGAACGTGACGGCTCGTATTCCTGGCGAGGGGACGCTATTTCCTCACTGACGTGATGAGAGAGGAAAACCTTTTCTTTCCTTTTTTTTGCTTCAATAAATGTAAAGGTCGCTTTTTATTATTTTCTTTTCTGCGACCAGGCGGTCAGGGTTCGGCAGGCCATTACTGGACCCCTCCCCTCCCTCCGAACAAAGGCGCCACTTGTGGACATATTTGGAGAGGTGGAGGGGGGGTTACAGCTAACCGATATTGATAACAGGAGGTGAGGAAGGGATGAGACAGGCTTTTTGCCACGTGCTTGGACGACACGTTCCCCCCGATACGCGTGTCTCTATCAGCTGAACTCCCCGAATACTGACGATAGAGAAAACAAAGTGCTTGGCAAAAGCAAGAAAACTGTCAGTCCACGGGGCTTGCATGATTAGGCCAGTGTGTAACTATCATTTGTAAAGTCGAAGGCAATAATCAATTCTATGTTAAGAAAAGCCAATTAAGCTTTGACTTTTTTCTTTATTTGAAAACGCTGTTGTTGAATGCAATATATTTCTCAGACAGCCCAGGTGACAGTTTGGAAGCCGATTCAAAAGTGGAAACAGAGAGCGGGCGACAGAGACGAATTCAACCACTAGTCGAAAACACGGGTGACGCCACAGGTATCGGCTACAGCTGCATCTCAACCCCAAGCCTGTGCATCTGAGCTGCCCTGTAGGGGTTACAATTTATCTATTTAAAAATTATGTGAACGAAGTTCTTACTACGCTCAGTCATGAATATGCAAGAAACTTCATAAAGGTTAACTAATTTGTATATTCCTTTGAAAAATTAACTTTCATTATTTTTTCATTTTTATGGTGTCTTAATGAATCATTTGTTTCATTTAACTATTATGCTCAGTTCTATATATATTCCTATATTTTTTTTTTTTGTGCATTGATATCCATATTAAAAACCTTTTTTTTCTATTTATTTGAAAAGAAAATACAACTTTGTTATATATGGGCTGTGGAATTGCATTCACTAGCAAAAGATCTAGCTAATTAGCATATTTTTTAAATATTTATTTTAATTTGCATATTTTTTAAAGATTTATTTTAATTTGCATATTTTTTAAAGATTTATTTTAATTTGCATATTTTTTAAAGATTTATTTTAATTTGCATATTTTTTAAAGATTTATTTTAATTTGCATATTTTTTAAATATTTATTTTATAAGTTTTTTTCCGGTTTTCTTATGGGATGATCATCTTTAGTTAAGTATTAAAAAATAATTGTTTTAATTTTTAGCCTTGCAGCAGATGTCTTCATAGCTCAGGCATTAACATCAAAGGAAAAAGTAAATCTTAAGCTAAACGTTTTGGTTTCGATTCTTGGTGGTAGCGCACAAGTCTTTTTTTTTTTTTTTTTTTTTTTTTTTAACTTTTTAAATCATTACTGTATATATTGGGTCCAATATAATCTATAATATAAAAAGCGAAAATGTGTGTGTGCGTTTTTTTGTATGTCCGGCAAGAGCTTTTTTTTTTGGGGGGGGGGGGGGGGGTACTGCTTCTTAGTATAATCTAGGAAGTATATTAAAAATTCTATCTCTGATTTAGAAGAGGAAGTCGTCTCTATCTTTTATTTGAGCGACTTTTACACGCTATTTTCGCACTATTTCTTCCTTTCCACGTGTTTGTTTGGCTCTTTCATATAACATTGAAACTGATTAAAAAAAAAAAAAAAAATCGATTCGCTGGCCTTTGTGGCCGGCAGGTGTTGAAGGCAATCAGCTTTGATCACTGTGGGAAATACCCCTTCATCTCAAACAATTGCTATTCATTAAAACACTGCCAGAGCCCTACTCCACCCCACCCCTCTCTTGGGGGGGACTGATTTCCCCCACCACGGCGGAAAGCTGAAAGCTTAACTGTCTTATGTGATTTCATTTCTTCTCCTGCGTGAACGCCTTCACTTTCCCTTTCTATAATGTCAACTCTTTAATCGTTAAATTAAAACGCTTTTCACTTCCTGTCCTATCGTGGCCAAGCGGTAAGATGTCAGGTTTTTTTCACTTTGCATCAAAGCTTCGGGTACGAGCATACCTGTCTACTACATTTTTTTTTTTTTTTTTCTCTCAACACACACCTACAAACACCCGGGCAACGCCAGGTACCCTCGCTTGTCTATAATATAAATCTCACCTGTCTGTTTAAATGTATGTATGTCTGCCTAAAACTTTTGACAGAGGCGACGGACTTTCACGAGATCGGTATCGTTTACTGGACCCTTCGGGCGAAAAATTGGCTAAAAACATTAATTCCTTCACTCTCAACTGGGCACTTCTCTACATGGAGGGATCACTTTTTTCGCCAATATTTTTGATAGTCATCCCCTCTTTTCGATCGACTAGTCTTAATATAAACGTCCAGCACTTTTTTTTTTCTTTCTTCCCCCACATTCTTCAAACCTGCCTGCCTACTACCACTTTCTTTTTTCTCAACACACACCTCCAAATACCTGGGCACCCAGGCTAATATAATGATAAATACAAAATCTGCATTAATCAAAATATCATATTTAAGCGTATTTTATTACAGGACAAGGCCGGGCAGCCTGCAAGTTTATGAATATTTTCTACATTCTGCATAATTGCGTAGCATTTGAGAGAAAAAATTGCAGCACATGCATCACTGACATCAAAATTTTCTATTTAAAATTTAATAAAATGAACTTCATGATATTCTCTTGTCGTAGATAGGAAAGCGACTTCATGTTAACTAATTTGCATATTCCTTTGAAAAACGAACTTTCATTATTCATTTTTTCTGGTTTCTTTTATTTATCATACTCTGTTCTATTTATGCATAGTTTCTATATTGTGCATAATTTTGTAACATAAATGACCTGATCTGTGTGTGTGGAACAGTTTCTACTAAATTCTTCTTTTGTTTTCTGGTCTATTGACTTGAATCTTGATACGGGGATTTGAACCTGTGGAACAAATTCGATTTGGTTTCTAGCGAGTAAAAATAGCTACTAAGCGGTCAAAATTGAAAAAAAGTAACCTTAACAGAAGTAAGCCTACTAAAACTCTTACTTCTCCGTATGTGCAAATATACATTTTTTTCTTTAATTTAAAGTCACATAATTTTGAACATTTTCTGATTCATCTGCCGATAACTCAAGGGGAAACAACTAAGGCTCGAGCGCTAAATGTTTTGGTTTTAATTCTAGCTGATGGCACCCAAGTCATTTTTTTAACTTTGGAAATTATTATTGGGTACAATATAATATTCAATAGAGAATTGGCTCTAATAATAAATACAAAATCTGCATGAATTAAAATATATTTAAACGTATTTTACGACTGGACCACATGGAGGGGGGTGGGGTGGGGTGGAGTAATACAATGTATCAGGGGCAATCAAATAATCAATAGTTTTGGTTCTATAATAAATAAATACAAAATTTGCATAAATATATCCTATTTTACGATTGGGTAATGCCAAGCGATCTGCTAGTATTCTTTAAAAACAAAACAAAAAATGATGTTAGAGTTTGTGTTCCTTTTATAGAAGCATTGGTTGAATTTGAATAAAATGAAATATGTATTAGATACGTTTGAAGCCGATGTTCAAATATTCAATTTTTTAATTAAAGTTACATAATTTGTAAGCCTTAATTTAAAACGTCGTAATATAAGTTTCGAACAAAATAAATGTTTTGTAATGGTGCGTCGTTTCGGCTTCAAACTTATCTAATACGTATTTCATTTAAAAAAAAAAAAAAAACTCCCTGTAGCTGCAGCATTTAAGCTTTTAAGTAGGACAATCCTTGGAGTAAATGTGGTATTATGGTGATTGATGATTTTAGTAAGAAAAACATTTTTTAGTCATCTGCCAAAGGATGAGCAATCACTCATTTTCCCACACTCAAAATAATTTTTTATATATATCGGCAAATCAATATTTCAAAGTGTAGTATCTGTTGATATCACTCTTTCATCTTGTCTAGTGGAGAAATCCTTCTAGATTTTTTTTTTCTTTTTGTCACAATCCAGTGTCTTTTTGGGGAGCTGGATTTTCCCAACATTAAAAACAACTTTGTTTCTAACTGCCCTTGTGGGGAGGCAATTAATAGATTACTTTGGCATTCTCTAAAATCAACATTTTTATTATAAACTAGACCACCCGTGACCCGTTGGGTCAGTACGTTATATTAGCTATGGAATTCATGTATGAGCGTGACACTTGTGGCATAAAGAAAATTTTTTTTTTTTACATAACAGAAGCATTTCTATGAAAGTATATTAAAATGAAAAAAGAATATAGATTGATTTCTACGAGTCGTTCTGTTTATTATAATTGTTATTTTTTTTTAAATTACAGTTACTGAATTATAAGTGGTTGGTCATACTTATAGGTAAATATGCACTGAACAGGTATCATAATCCTTATTATAGTTAAATTCAAATTTTGATATATCATCTTTTAAATGAAATTGTTAGTTGAAAGTACAGAATAATAAAAAAAACACTCTCCACATGTTAATAATGGCTTTTTAAATAGAAAATGAAAATAAAATGTAACTTTTTTCATTTAATTTAAGCAAACATTCAGTACCCATTGTGTAAAGGAAAACACTATTTAATGTAATAGAAATGTGTGCATTTACCGATTCAGCTTTCCGTTTGGAAATGTAAGCAGACGACTTTAAAAAACATGGGAAGAAGAAAAAGAAATTTTTTTGTAATAACGCCCTCTAGTAAAAAGGTCTGCATTAGTTAAGGGGGATAACTCTATCCAGTTTTACATCGCTCCCTTTTTCTCTTTCTCACATATACACGTAACTATTTCTCGCGTACGTAACGAAAACAGAGGGAGTAGGAGTGTTGAAATCTATTAGAGGGAAAGTGAGAGGTGTTTTCTTTCCATAAATTGTATAGGGTAATATTTCATATTATTAATAGATTCATAGATAAATAGATTTTATAATATATATTATAATTATCTATGAATCTATGTATTATTTGTATATATAAATAACTATTTGATCAAATTAAATGAAATTGTTTGTATTAAAAGCGATATAAAAATTCCGGAATTGGAATAACGGATTGAAGACGTTGCTATTTACGCATGCGCAACCGGATGTTGAAAACCGGAAATCTGATTGCAAACATACAAGATCCATAGACTTTTAGTATTATATAGATAATGTCATTTACAAATGTTTGATCTGGATGATTAATGTGAAGCAACCAGTACAGTAGAATGTTGTCCGTGGGTTTACATTCGACAATCTGATAACTTTCGTTTCCTTTATCACATTCTCTAAACAATCTGACAGAGAAAGAATTTTTTTTTCCGGGTTGGAATTTTCCTACCACTTATTGTTGACTAGTTTTTAACCTTTTTTTTTTTTTCTTACATCAAGTGACTTCATGCCTTGCCATATACTACAGAACAAAATTCCACTTTTTATCAAAGTCTTTGGGCTAGTCTCAACTCTTATCTAGTTGACCGAACTCGTTAAAGGCTGTCTTGTTCTTTCTTTAATAAAATCTTCTTGGTAGGTTTCCTTTATATAGCTGGAAAAAAAAAAAAGTCCAAACCACATCAAACTATCTCTTTGTCTATCTTGCTTAGGTACTCTAAGGCAGAGGTTCTCAACCATAGATAAATTTATCCTGAGGGAGTAAAAGAAATTATAGGTGAGGTTGGGGGATACTTGAAGTACCTGGTAATTTAAAAATAATTCTCTTTTCAGATTGTGTCATGTCTAAAATGGACATAGCCGGATTCATATGTCCAATATGGTTTTGACTTTGTTGTTGTGGGTGGTGTGTAGAAGCCTCAGTGTCTTATATGAATCAGGGGTCTACAGTTTAGTAGCAATAAAGGCAAAGGCCAGAAACCACCTAAAAGCCAATGATGATGAAAGTAGCTTTGTCAGAAATAACTCCTCGCATAAACAAACTGATTGACTCAATTGCTACGTGTAACCAAACTCACTACATCTAATCTGGTCCCTTTTTCAGAGAACTCTCCTATAGAAAGAGGAGAGTTACTTACTCTAAGATGACCTCCACTCAATAAAGTTGCTATTATACTCAGCTCTTGGTCAACATTCCTATTACCAGCACATGAACGTAACATCAATGAATCAGTGTTTCCACTGATAATGCTTTTGGTGTTTCTGTTCATTATTTTTCGTAGTAAAAATTAACTTTTTTTTTTTTTTTCTAAATTAAAAAAAGAAATTATGAAGTTTGACTTTCTTTTTAATGATATGAATATATAATACTATCTTTATTAAAAAAAAAAAAAAAAAGTTCTTTTTAATCTTGTTTTCTATTATAGATAATGTATTTACCCCCTACTCCTGTACAAAAAATTATGAAGCCGAGAGGTTGAGAATGGCTGTTCTAAGGATAATTTTTTTTAAATATCTCATTTCAAAGACATTCAGATTCCTCATGATCTGCCAATATAATCCATGTTTCTCTTGCATTTTTTTTTTTTTTCAGCCCAAACAAGGCACCGTGCCACTTGGATGAAAGAAGCTATTATTTAGGACACTATGTAGGGAATTGGGCAGCGAACGGTGTAAGAAAAGCATCCTGATACTAAATCAGACCAATATTTTTTCTAGATTAGGCACCGTTTTCATGTACGAGAAATCATTTTATTATTGGTTATAAAAAAAAAAAAAAAAAAAAAAAAAAAAATTGTCAGTTTAAACATTTGTCATCTTAACCCTCGTGTTGAGAGGCAGCCTCCTTTTTTAGATTCTAGCAGTAGTCTACCAACATACAAGGGTTCCAATTCTCCTTCAAAATATTTCATCACTGAAATATTTTGATGGAATCTCTCGCCATCATGTTCACTCACATTACTAAGATTCTTCACAATATTCTTGAGTGACAATTTTGAAAAAAAAATGCTCCACTGAGGTTGCTCAAGTTCTCTCCAAACTTTTCAACAAAATGCCTTAATGAATCTTGCTTTTCTGGCTCCTGGAAAAACTGCTTCTATGGTACTAGTGTGGCATAGTGACATAGCCCCTTTTGAGGGAGTTGGGGGCTTCTATATTAATAAAATTGGTCCGTGCATGTGAAGTACAGATGTGTTAAGCAGGTGTTTGATTTTGAAAAGGTTCTGCTATGCCTCAAGCCAAGAATGACAGCTTGTTTATAATATTGAACCAAGGCAAAACGATTTAAGACCTTAGAATTTGAAAGGTCAAACCCGATAGGACTCATGGATACAAAAACAAAACAATGTTTAAACATTATGTATGAATGTCCCCCCACCTCTCTCTTTCACTCCCCTTTTCTCTCTTTCAAGGAAGAAAATGAAATTATATATAATTTTGTTTTAAACAGTTGACGCTTGCATTCTGGGGTCGGTGGACACGACATAGCATACGTCTGGTTTCAATTGGTCTTTATAAAAACATGTTCCTCATTGTTAAATCTTAAACTATAAATATATTTATAAAAATGCATTTGTTCACTATTTTTGTACAAGTGTTCGATTTCAGCATGCCATTAATGCCGATGATGGGAAGATGCCTGTAACGATGCAATGAAGAAGCGATCCATGCCAGCGAGTTATAGCCGATGACATATCAACCTGTTTTTGTTGAGGTTTCCATCATGTGCCTATCATACGATATTGTTGGACATCGTGTCTAACACCCGGGGAGCTGGTTGCGTTCCCAGGACGTTTCTCAACCAAGTAACTTTCCCCCCGGGGAAGCGATCGTATCAAAACCAGTTTACAAGAATTCCGGTCAAAGAACTGACCGATCAAATTATCACCCCATTAGCCTCCTCCCTCTTTTCGCCAAAATATTCGAGTCTATAATTAATCAAGCTCTAGTACACCACCTTACAGTTGCTATATTTCTGTCTGACCAACAACATGGATTTAGGCAAGCCTGTTCTACTGGAAATATCCTAACTGTTCTCTCTGAATATATATACCAGGCAGGGGTAGTAGCCCTAAATATATCTAAGGCTTTTGACAGGGTATAGCACAATGGTCTTCACATGAACATCATATATGGTATTACTGGACAAAAATTTAGCATAATTAAATCCTTAAATAAGAGAAGAATGATTCAGGGTGTCAAAATAGTATGATATAAATGCAGGTGTACCTCAGGTTGATCCTTGGATCTTTATTCCTAATATTCATAAATGACCTGATAAAATTGTCTCCGAGAGAGATATATTTGCTGATGACACCACACTCTATAACAGGCATGAGGGGAAAACGAACATATCTAAGGCAATGGCAGAAACACTAGAGGAAGACCTCCAGTCTGCAATGGAATGGGGACAATCAACAACCAATAGCTATGGCTAATGATACATTACCTGAAAATAGTTCGAACTCCTCGGCTTAATGCTAGAAAGTTACGCCTGAAAGTATCCTGTACTTCTACAAGGTCACCATTCGCCCATATATGGAGTATTGTTGTCATATTTGGGCTGGTGCATCTGCTACTAATCTCACTCCTGGACAGGGAGTAAAAGAGGGTCGGCAAGCTAACACGTCTCAAACTGTCAGCTAGGCTTCAGCCTTTGCCCCATCGATGAAATGTTGCATCCCTCTGCTTGTTTTAAAAGTATTTTAATGGTATATGCTCCGAACTACAAGCCCTTTGTAACCTCCAAAATGTAAATACCCCCCCCCCCCCGGAAAAACAGCAAAATCCTACTCCTATACACAGATCACAGAAAACCTACTGTAATAGTTTCTTCCCTAATACTGCTAGACTAGAATTCCCCTCCAGGTTCCTGCTTCCAATTGTACATGCAGAAGTTAAAGTGTAATATAAAAAAAAAAAAAAATAAAAAACAGACATCTTGTTGCTTAACTCCCTACATAGTATCCCTGCAATCATGTTCCAGATAGTAGCCCTTACATTGAAGTGGCACTATGTCTTGTTTGGGGTGAAAAGTCACAAGAAAAAAAATGTAAAACTTTACACCAACAAGAAAAGTTAAACATTTGCACCAAATATCGACAGCAGATTATGTAAAGGTACAGCAATTTATTTGTGCCTCATTTTTGCTCTGGTGAGGAGGAAAGTAAATAGGAACAAACACAGCATTTCAATAAATGATTACGAAATCCATGGTTTAAGCATCAAAATGAAATTTTTTTTTTTTTTTTTAAACCAATTAAATGATGATGAATACTATAAGAGGATTCAAAACGTACACATACCATTTCACTCAAAGTACCTGCCCCCCCCCCGTTTTCTCATCGTTCTAGCAGGGATGAGGCATCTTATCTAATGTCAGACATTCACCAGCTATCTTATGTATTGCAACCGAGAGATCATTCTAAGATTCTAAGCCTCCTTTAAAGTGCAATCGTTTGTATCTCTTGCACTTGATTCACTGGGTATATTGGCCAAATACTTTCACAAATCCAGTTGCTCCCATAATTATTGGAATGGTGTAAATCTTCCAAGGATTCCAGTTTCTTTTAATGTTAGTATTTAGTTATGTTTTTCTTTCTCAACTTCGTTTCACACGGTATCATTAGAGACACCAACTTCTAAGGTTGATTCTTTCACCTCCTCGTCTTATTATGTTAGGTTTAATATTTTCAAGCTGTAGGAATTTCATAGTCATAGTGGATGGCATATGAATTGTTTTTCCAGTTCTTTTTGGTATATCTTTCTCAGCACTTGCTGCGACATTCGATATTCAATTTTTTACAAATCATCCTGTGAAGATATTTACACACTTCATTATGACACGTATCGTAGAACCTGCACTTGTTATCGCTGAGGCTACACATTTTCTTAAAAACATTGATCATCAAGTCTTGATCTTGGGCAACCACTATCATCCTTTCCAGATCAGCAGAACAATCCTCTTTTTAGCCAATCTATATATTCATGGGTGAATTCAAAAGGACCTAACTATTTTGATTAGATCCCAAAACATGAAGGTGGCAAAAGTTACAAAAGCCAATGAAAATTAACTCAACGTCCACTTTCTACTTTCCGTACTAATCACCCAAAAAGAGTTCCTTACCAAAGCCGAAAATGCAGTTTTAAACATTTTACGCATGCCACCACTACACACATCGGAAAGCAAGACTGATTTGACCTTACACTTACACACGCCTTGCTCACTCATCTGGTACTGTTCAGGCTCAATATTGCTTAACTGATGATCTGACCTGATCACCCATGACCACTTACAATGCCAGTTAAAGACCTTAGATCCCCTTTGCTGTTTTCAGTGTCAAGATAAATATCATGCGTTTAAGTGGAAAATCTGTTAGTAAGATTGGGATATGATTTTTTTTTTCATGTTTTTTGATGAAGTGGAGATATTTTGCATATCCAATCCAGACACGCATCCATTCTTTCAATGTGACCAAACTATCAAAGTCTCCTGTTCTGCACATATCTCCCTATTACTGTTCAGATTTAATCTTCCTCCTCTCTGTGTCATCAGATTGAAATCCATCTTTAAAATTCACATCCATTGTATCATTCTTACATCATCTCGCGTCACAAAAAACAAAAATTTGCAGGTACTCACTTCCAAGAGTTTTTGTTTTTTTTTTCTTCATCTTAAATAAACTTTGAACTGGAGTGTCATTTTGACTGAAACGCTTAGTTATTATGCAACACTTTGTTTATGGAGATAAAGATTTGAAATACACTTTCTTCTCTCGATTGACTGGACAAAACAAAAGCTCATAAGATGCCTCCCTCCCCCATACTATGGCTGACTGGACAAGCAAAAAGAAAATAGAACAGAAAAAAAAAGTCAACGTTGCAGTCGTAGTCAGTTTTTAATGAACAAAACTGTAAATCTTATTCATCTGCATTTCATTTTAAGTTAAATGAACAATTTCCAGGATGGGAATTGGGGATTTTTTTTTTTAAGGATTTTTGTGGAGGAGGAAGAGGAGGAGGAGGAGACAGGGATTTTTGAAAGCTGGAAACCAGACCGAGAGTTGGACAGCAGTAACTGTTAAAGGGGGCAAAAGTGGGGTTGGGAGGGAGGGTGATTGGGGCAGGAGATGGAGAACGATCAGGCCAACAATTTGAAGCCCCTCAAGTTTTAATAAGAAAGGGAAAAGTTTATGTCTGAAGAACTTTTAAAGCCAAAACTGGCATTCATCTTTTAACCCTCTCCACCCCCTATCGCTTCACCGATGGGGGTGGAAAAAAAAATCCTAATCAGTTTAAACAAAGGATGTGATTTTAGCAATATTTGTTTTATCCTATTTTCTCTCAAACTTCTATAAGCTTGGAAGGCATATTTTTTTTTTTAATTTTTTTTTAAATTTACTATTTGAGGGGGGGGGGTGAATCAAATTCCTAGTTTTCTGCTCTTTTTTTTATTTTTTTTTTTATTTTATCTCACTGAGCTTTTTTTTAATATTTTTAAAAAATTTTTTTAAGGCCAAATTGGAAGTAGTTTTTCTGCTTTCAGACAGAAAAAAAGTTTACACCTTAATTATTTCCCCTGAACTGCAGCAGTTATAGATAGAAGTGAAGTATTTAGAAAGAAAACTACGGTCAACAAAAAAAAGATTCTATTACAAGAATTTTTTTTCTTGATTTTTTTTTCTATTTTTATTTTTTTTTTGTGTGTGATTTTATTTTTATATTTTTTTTTAATTTTGTGTTTCTTTCCTTGAAGATTCAATTTTAGAAAATAAATTTCAAGCAAACAAAATTGTCCATTTTGTTATTAATAAAAAAAATCCTTAGCTCAACCCCATCAATCTTAAATAGAAACTAATCATTAAAGATTAAAAAAAAAAAAGTTTAAAGTTTTTTTAAAAATTATAAAGATAAAATAAAAATTTTTGGTGTTCAATTCGACTTTGTCGATGGGAAGAAGAGAAAAAGTTTCAGAATCTTCTGATAAAATTGCCATTTAGGAAAAAAGTCAAACGCAAGTTTTCGTTAAAAATCTGAGAATTAAACGAAAATTATAAGCAAAAAAAATTTCATTAAATTTTTTCCATTCTTGGATTTATTTTTTTTTTGTTAAATTTAAAATTTTTATAGTTTTTTTGTTGTTTTAAATTTATTTGAAATTTTTTTGTTTTTCATTAAGTTTGTTTTTAAATATATCCAACTAATCTTTTTGGCCTAAAATATTTTCTTTTAAATTACTGAAAAATCAAGACTAACTTTCCAAAGTGTCTAAGAAATGCCTTGTAGGATTCTTTTTTTCTGTAAATAAATTTTGTTTGCTAAAGAGAATACCCCTCCCCTCGGGAAGAACTGTGGCAGTGAGGGGAGGGGGAGGTGTTGGGGCAGTGACATTCACTCACCACAAAAATTTAGAAAAAGAGAAATGTTTACAACTGATCAGGATTTTTCTATAGAAAACAAACCAACATGTCTGCCAGATTTAAAAGGGGGTGGAGATGGGGTATGATAGAGGGCTGGGTTGGGTTGGGTTGGGCTGGGCTGGGCTGGGCTGGTGTGCCAGTCACAGTGTCAGTTTTTGTCAGACTCAATGATCAGTTTTGGATGAAGAGCCTGCAATCTTTCTAAATTCTTCACCCGTTTGCAACCATACAAGTGTAAAGTGGTCAGCCTAAAAAGAAAAAAAAAAAAAAAAAATTCAGATTTTATTAAAAATGCAAAAAATACAGAAAAATCTTTGATGTATATACCTGGCACATAAAATTATCATTGAGAAGTAAATCTATCACTAACTGTGACAATTTATTTATGTATTTATTTGGAAAATCTGAGTTATATTCCAGAAATGATATAATTTCACTTAAAATTACAGTGTCGGTGGTGGTTGTGGTGGGAAAAGAAACTAATGACAAATTTTAATGGTGAAGCAAGAGTTGTCTAATCACAAACCAAAACAATGTATTTATTTGGAAATCCTAATGATCCATCTTCTAATGGCGACTTCATTTTTCTTACAATTATGGTGGCTTTAGTAGGAACAGAAATTAGTTTATATGTTGTACAATACCTGTCGAGATTACGTTAAATTGTTTCATATACATTTACACTACCCATCCGAGGGTAAGTAAAATTATGTTTTACATTACCGTCCTAGGGAAGGTAAAATTATTTCATATACGTGCCGTGAATTACCTGTCTTAGGGAAGGTACAATTATTTCATACATGTGTTGTGTAATACCCGTCACAGGGTAGGTAAAATATTCTTTTGCTCAAGATAGCAAATGATACATAGACATCAAAAATTCCTCAATATCCTAAGAATAACAGGTATGTTCAAAAGCAACTTCATTTTTCTCATCGTTTTATACGGTCCGAGCAACGCCGGGTAACCCTACTAGTATTTAATAAAGAGTAACAACTATTTAAACTACCAAGATCTTTAAAATCATTCTTGTAATGGATAACAGATACTATTAATCACTAAAAATCGTAAAACAATTTTCTATATAAAAAAAATACTAGATCAATTTATGAAATATTTTTTAAAATGTGTTCAATTGTAGACTTGCAAACAAAAATCAGTTATAAAATTTTAATTTAATAGTGTGTATGCATGAAAAAATAATATTTGAAGTTGATATACTAAATTCAGTATTTGTTTTTTTTTTTTAAATTATGAAGTTCAAAATAAAAGTTCATACAACTTTTTTTTTGGGGGGGGGGGTTATGCTATTCCATAAATATTATAAGAGAGCAATCAACATTAATATAGAGAAACAATTTTTATTTCCAAAAATTGTAGTTCTAAAATATTTTAAGCAAAAAATTAATTAGTGTAAATATCTTTTACAGACGCTCAAATTTTCATTTGGGTTTTCATACATTGAAACAATGGACATTTTCCGAGCCTGTTTTTATTTATATACATATCTTTTATGCCAAGGAAAGGTTCACAATTTCAATATTTGAAAACACAAAATTTATGGAGGACTGTAAGCAAAAGAAAATCCTTATTATGAATAGATATTACTTATATTTGACGTATATTCATCAAGAAATTATGAACTATAATATTCTGCTTGTTCCTTCCTTAGTCTGTTCGTACATCATATTTTGAAAGACCATATACAGTTTCAAGGCCAAACTGCCTTTAAAAAAAGGCCAGATTCACAAAATTTGGCTTTAAAAAGGCAAAGTTGGAATCCTAGCCAAGAATATAAGAGTAACTTCTTTGATGTAGCCTCGTTTTCATATATCATTAAACTATATGATCATTGTTGTAATGATGTGAATTTGACATACAGCACAGTTCTTTGAAGAAAAATCAATGAAACACGTTATAAAATAAAATTGTGCTATGCAGAAAAATCAGCTTAATCAAAAAGTATTTGATTAAATATATTTTTCATTCCGTGGAATTTCCACAGGTTCTGCTAATTTACAAATATTCTGTGTTTGCTTAAATGGGTCCAACTTTTAAAATCCAACAATATAACTTATACGACGGTTTGGATAATTACAAGCATATTATTTGCACCTCCTCCACAAACAAACAATACCATTGACAAACTATCATACTAAGTGTCTTGTGCAGTTATACTTTGAAGAGTTCATCTCTCGTCAAGATAATTTGGTAGAATCAAGTAATGCTAGTCAACTCATAAGAGAAATTAAGTTCATACTTTTCTTATTGATCACAGCATGAAAGTCAAAATGATGGTTCAGGCTAATTATTGAAGGCGTCCAAAAGATTTCATTATCCATGTCTGGATGAACTCTTCTCACAAAATCTTCATAATCAACATTTAAAGGATTGTCAATGTCTAAACTATCGTTTTATAAAACTTCTGTTATAAGCAGAAATAAAGGGAAACCACAAAAAAAAAAAGAAAAAAAAAAAGGATCGTCTCTCCTAGACAGAATGAAATAAGGCGGCAGGACTGACAGTATAAATTGTGCTTGTACAGTTATTTTTTTTCTATGGTTAATAGTTTCGTGCTCATACGAAGTGTTCTTGTTAATTCTCATAACCTACAACAAATATTCTTATGAAGGTTGAAGTTTTCTCTTCTAAAACCAAAGCATTTCAAACATCCTAGCAAGATTGAATACCAAAACAGAGCATCAAGTTATTGAAAAAGTAAAGAAAGAATTGAAATGTGAAAGTTTTAAACTATTGTTTTTTTTTTTTTTTCTTTTTTTGTACCTTTTGCAATGGTTGGTCAGACGTTTTAAATTGCTTTCTGTGATGCCAGTAATGAAATTGAGTTTTAATGTTTCCAAATCTGTTGAACCTTGTTCAGCCAAGCGGCACACACTGAAATAGAAAATTATAATTGTCAGGGGATGAATATTAATCAGTTATATATAAATATATCAGTTATTTTTATTAGCAATAGTAACAACCTGGAACACTATTGTTGTATTCAAATTCACTTCCTTACATGATAAAGTTTTTTTGCACCTGCAATTAAGTCATTCCTTTAGACGGGACACATTTTTATTTATATATTTTTAGGTAAAAAAGATGTATGCGCATGCTGGATTATTAATCTCAACTTAAGATGATTATTTGGATTCTTCACTATTCTCATCTTTCATGTTATTTGCACAAGGTTTTGGACAATGTAATGTGACCTTCAGATGCATCTTGTCAAACTTGGGGAATCTATCGAACTAGAGAATCAGCAAATTTTAAACAAAACTAATCCATGGGGTAGGATGCTCTTGGTCTGCAAGGACACTTCGCACAGTGGATAGAGTACTTGGTTGTAATGGGTACAGTCATGGATTGATTGAAGGTTGAATCCTCAGTGCAGGCAGGCCCAAAATACAACTGCAAATTACTTGGGACTTCTACACATTCATGGTTGAAAGTACAAGAGCATGCTACCCACATGGATTAAGAGTTCAACAAGATACACCTAAAGAAGGTCGGAAGCTACATCAACCACAACGTTGTGCAACTGATACACAAGATGAGAACAATAGTTCGAAGAATCCAAATATGAATAATTAACTTGGTTGTTATAATAATCAAGATGAGAAAAAATAGTTCGAAGAACAAAACCTCAAAAATCATGAAACTAAAAAATTGTTTAAGGAACAAAATCTCAACTGAATATTGCTTAAAAAAATTACGTTAAATTTTGATTTTAATAATTCAAGGGTGCATGATAGGGAGTGGGGTGGGGGGTTTGGTATAGCCTTTCCCCTCGCAATCCCGCATACAAATACCACCATCATAACATTTATGCAAAGCTAAATAACATTCAAGTCTTGGTAACTGATTACATCTATAATCAACAAGGAAAATACTGTACGGAATCTATAGTTTTACACATCTAGCAGCAATTTAGAAAAAAAAAAAAATACCAATTTGAAAAATTGGTTTGAGAGAAAAATTCATTTTAAAAGTTTTGTTTTTTTTAACCTTCAACAAAACAAAAACTTTATCAAAAACCATACAATGAATCTCATAAATTAATATCCCAAATCACCAAACAGAAGTATATGTCCCTTTAAAAAGATTAAAATTAATGATACTAAACTATGTCTAGAATCATTATTCCAACTTGGATCAGAATCCATTATACAATTTTAATTCTTAAAAAAAAAAAAAAAAAAAAAAAAGTATAAATGAAGATGCAGTTTATTTCAGATCCAGCACGAAGCCAGAGTGACGGCCGAAATCGACAATGTTGCCACACGGACTTAGGCTCATGCACATTTCGTGTGCCCTGAGCAACAGAAAGATATTTTCCAGTGACCAGTGGGAGTCTGGTCACCCTTGAGCAATCCACCACTAGACAAGTAAGAATGTAGCCCTGCTGGGTTGCATCTATGGTTCTGTGAGCTGGGAGCGACGAACACGGCCAGAAGTACATCACAAGTATGCTCCCGTGAACCAGGATAGCGACGGATGCGGTCTGGCCCTCGGACAAAAGAGGGCGTTAAGGTTATATATTAAGTTCATTGTAATAGTTCTTAAATTGAAAAAGTAGCCTTTTAATATCAATGTAAGTGCTACGAAAAACTTAACTTCATATAGATACTAGCAAGTTGCCCAGTGTTGCCCGGTCATAAGATACGCTTAAAGATATTTTAATTCATTCAAATTACATAATATAGAAACAATTCTCTATTAAACCTTATATGTAGCAGGGAGATCAAATTTCCCTAAAACCTCTGGCCTTGGAGGGGAGACTAAAACTTGCTATGGTTTCAAATGATCTTAAACGGCATAGGAAGACTTTATTCCAAATATTTCTCATGTTATATCTCCCTCTTTTGGAAATAGGATATGATTATGAATATTTCCAGTATCAAATAATCCTTATAAGCTGTGAAATTTACTTTATGCATGAAAACCAAAGAGGCCAGATATAACATGAGAAATATTTGGAATCCAGACTCTCCTTGATGTTATTTCAGACCATTTGAAACCATAGCAGCAAGTTTTCGTTTCCCCTCCATCAAGGGCAGAGGTTTTGGGGAAATATATATTTTGTAATTCATATGCAAAACCAGGAAAACAAATGAATATAATTGACACATTTTATGAAAAAAAAAAAAAAAAAAGGGGGGGGGGGTAAAAAATAGGCTCTGAATGATGGAGGATTCCCTTAATGTAAGACTAAGGCCAAATGTCACAGTCCACTGCACAATTCAGGTCATTATCTTGCCAACAAGCCTTCATTTGTTAAATTCTGATAAATAGTCACTGAGATTTGGAACTTACAAAATTGCAAAAAAAAAAAAAAAAAAAAAAGGTGGTATATCTATATATGGATATATCTATACTGGTAGCCAACTTGAATATTGAAATGCTCATATCTTTGGTTCGATGGGACGAAACTACATGAAAATTTGCAGGCTTTTTGAAGATAATACTATTCTATGGTTAAAATTTTATGACAATTGGTAAAAGAGAATCTATATTTTTAAACCAATAAAATATGCTCAAATTTGCCTACATTTGTATATATAGTGTCTTGCAGGTCAGCTTCAGTCTTGCTGCTTTGGTTGTTTCCTCTATGACCTTGCCAGATCATACACACATATTTTACCCGTCATTTTTGTTAAAAGATGTCTTGGACGATCGGGCGATTCCAAGCAAGAAAGGTTCACATAGTTATAATTGCAGATACAAATGCCTAACTTTATATAAAAAGATAAACACCTGCAGTTTTCAAACAAATCCACACTAGCAACTAATATTAGATAATAACATTGTTAAAAGTTAATTATCGATCTGTCCATATTTATCTGTCTATTCAATGATATTCTTTAGTTTATATTGGGAGTTATTTATTGTTTATAGAATAAAGTATAGCAATTAGCTTTAGCTGAAGATGTTTGCATAAATTAGCTAGGTTAAATAAAATAACCTTGTGCAGGCAGATGTGGAAAGGTCACACGTTAGTGAGACGTGTGCTTTTTGAATGAGGATGTAATGGAACTGAGGTCAGGAAGTTTAGAGTAAGAGAGTTCGAGTTTGGTCACAGAAGTGAACAGACGTGCTTCAAGCCAGGAAGCGAGGCTGTGAAGAACAAGCATGTAGACAAGAAATGCAGACTTGTGAAGACCATTTGAGACAGCTGAAATAAATTAATATTTTAAAAATGTAAAGTGTTTTTCTGTGGTTTCATAAAAGAACAGGTCTCAATTGGTTATGATGTTGGTCACTTCAGGTTTCATCAGAGTTCAGCAGTGAAGATAGAACTCTTGAAGAAAGAAAGGTATGAAGCATATATTATTCGTAAAAAAATAAAAAAATAAAAAAAATAAAAAAAAAAGATACCTTATATAAATATGAACTGTAATACATACCTGTGTGATAACTGATACATTACTCAGTTTATACGTCAATATCATGTCAATATATCCCGTCGCTAGCAAATAATACATACAATTTATACGTTTTTATCTGATCCCGTTATATCTCACCCACTATACAACACTAATTCCAGCAATACAAAGATTAGAAAAACATTTTTTAAAGTAGATTTAATAAATTATTTTCATTTAGAAGGGTTTCACCACTTATCAAGGCCTGAAGGTCACTCGAGGATAAGTGCTAGTGAGTTTAAGGAGGTCAATGATCGTTAATGGTGGAAATCGAGTAGAATTTGATTGAAGGGAGTGGCTCAACAAGAATTTGTTTACATTGGACTGAAGTTTATTGTAGTCAACTGGAAAGCAGGCCTACAGTATAAAGTTCCACAGGCATATAGTTCTAGGAAAGAAACTTTGTTCATGAAATTTGTGTTTAGATTTAGTTTGATTGATTGGTTTTACGGCATATCAACCTATGTGGTCATTTAATGCCGGAGTCTTTTTTTTTTTTTTTTATAACTTTTTTTATTGGGAGGGGGGGAATGACTTTTTCAGCCTTTCCTCCCTTTTTTATAAAATTGAACTAAGAAATTAAATGTTGTATTTATACATGGATGTGTATATTTGGGTGACTTTAAATTTCCTTAAATTTTCTTATATAAATTTACTTTCCTTAGGTATGCTAGAATATTTGCTGAGTTGACCTTTTCAAAAAGGTCTTCCATATTGCTTTCTGTATAATATAATTTTCTAGTTGGGGCAAGGTCATCACACCCAACTAGGATATGTTTTACTGTGAGTGTCTCCTGGCATGGGATGCACTCTGGCGCCGATTCTCCATTTAGTATATAAGAATGAGTAAAGTTGGTGTGCCCTATGCGCAGCCGAGTCAGTATCACATCTTCTCGGCATGATCTCTTGATGTCCGGACATCGTTCCTTAAGTTCAGGTTTGATTGAGTATAATTTGTTGCCCTCTTGCTGACTCCACCGCAGTTGCCATTTTTCCTGTATGTATGCTTTTATCTGGGGTCTAAGATCAGTATGTGGAATCTTAAAATTGTCAGTTGGAAGGTGAGAAGATCTTTTTGCAGCTGTATCTGCCCTGTCATTGCCTTTGATCCCCACATGGCTGGGGATCCAGACAAGAATAATGTTTTTAGTAGTTGAAAGGATATTGATTTTTTTCTATTAATTTTGTTGTTAGTGGATTTTCTTGTTTTTGATTTTGTATAGATAATAGGACTGATAGAGAATCTGTGAGAATGATGAAGTTTTTGGTGGTTTCCTCTGAAATTATGTTGAGTGCTAGATCGATAGCTATAGTCTCTGCAGTGAATATAGATGCTTCATTTTGAAGATTTCTCTTCATTGTGGTTTTATGGTACGTTGCTGCACATCCAGTGTGATTGTTGCTTTTAGACCCGTCTGTGTAGATAAAGGTGTAGTCTGAATATTGTAATTTTAAATGTTGAAGTTCGTCGTGGTATTCAATAGGGTTTGTGGTAGATTTGGACTTTTTGTTTAGGTTGAGTTTTATTTCAACTTGTTTCATGGTCCATGGGGGTGTTTTAGGCAGTATGAAGTTGTGAATGCTAGAGATTGGAATTTTCGATTCTTCAATGCTTTCCTTCATTCGGAGCCCGAACGTTTTGATAGTTTTTCTTCTCATGTTAAAGAGTTCTTCATATTTAGGATAGAAGGTACATTGGTATGCAGTGTTGTTTGGGCAAGACTTCAGTTTCAGTAAATATTGAAGGGCTAACTTTTCTCGCCTTAGATCTAGTGGGGGTTCGTGTGCTTCCGTGTATAGACTATTCACGGGGGAAGTTCTGTATGCTCCTAGGGCCAATCTTAGGCCAGTATGGTGAATAGGGTCTAGGCTTTTTATATATGACGTTCGGGTTGATCCATATATGAAACAACCATAGTCTAGCTTTGAGCGGACTAGTGCTCTGTAAAGTTTAAGGAGTGTTTCCCTGTCTGCACCCCAATCGGTATGTGCTACCACTCTCAAAAGATTTACAGCTTTGTTACATTTTTTTTTTCAGATAGTTTATGTGTGGGATGAATGTTAACTTTTTGTCAAATAAAATCCCTAAGAATTTGTACTGGTCAGTAACGGGTATGGGCATTCCTTCCATGGTTAGGACAGGATCATTATGCATGTTCTTTAGTTTGCAGAAATGCATGCATTTCGTTTTTCTTTTGGAGAATCTAAATCCATTCTCTTCCGTCCATCTCATTACTTTGTTTAAGCACAATTGAAGCTTCCTTTCTATTATAGATATATATCTAGATCTACAGCATATTAGGAAGTCATCCACATATAGGGAGCAATCTACCCCAGGGTTAAGGTTTTTTACAATGTTGTTAATTCGGATACTGAACAGGGTTACTGACAGTATACTCCCTTGAGGTACTCCATTCTCTTGTTCTTTCAAGTCCGAGAGAGCTGTGCCAACCTTTATTCTGAACTGTCTATTTTTTAAAAAATTTTCAATAAAAATTGGCATTCTGCCTTTTAGTCCAAGCGCCTTCAGATCCCTTGTAACACCGTACTTCCACACAGTATCATAGGCTTTTTCCATGTCAAAAAACACTGCTGTTAAATGTTCCTTCCTTACAAAGGCTTCTCTGATGAAGGTTTCAAGTCTGACTATGTGGTCTATTGAACTTCGGTTTTTCCTGAATCCTGTTTGAAATTCTGTAATAAGATTCTCTGTTTCCAGGAACCAGATTAGTCTTTTGTTTATAATCCTTTCCATGGTCTTACAAATGCAGCTTGTTAGAGCTATTGGCCTGAAATTCAATGGATCTGAGACGTCACTTGATTGGGATTGGATGTTTGAGTTTTCAGATTTGGGGATTGGTATTATTGTGGCCTCTTTCCAGGTCTCGGGTACGTTTCCACTGGACCATATAATATTGAAAATTTCAAGTAGGTATTTCATTGAGGTTTCTGGAAGTTTTTTGAGGATTTCATATGGAATTTCATCGGGCCCTGTAGCTGTGTCATGGGATTTGGTTAGCGATTCTTTTAATTCAGGCAAGGTAAGAGGTTGGTTGTATTTTTCAGTATTTTGTGATTTAAATAGAATTTTCTTTTTCTCTTCCTTTTCTCTAATCTTTTTGAATTTCTCTGTCTGTCACATGATGAAATTTTTGATAAATTATCTGCCAGGTTATTGGAAATGTCTTTTTGATCGGTGTATATTTTGTTGCCTTTAGAGATGTGGGATATTGGTGTACTACTACACTTTCCTTCTATTTTCCTCATCATGTTCCAAACTGTTTTCGCCTTGGTATTCACATTAATTTTGGATATATAATTTCTCCAAGTTGTTCTTTTGGATTCCTTTATGATTCGTCTGGCTTTTGCTCTGTTGTTTTTGAAGAAATCCAGATTTTCGCTTGTTGGATACTTTTCGAATTTTCTCAAGGCAGCTCGTCGAGCTCTGATGGCTTTTCTGCATTCTTTTGTGAACCAAGGTTTGTTGTGATTGTTGGTTTTGGTTGTTTTCGGTATGGTATTATTTGCTATGTTTGTGAGTGTTTTAATGAAGTAGTTCAAATGGTCATCTTCATCATTCTTTTCGATAATTAATTGGTTTTTGCACTGTTCCTGGAAGTCTTCCCAATCCGTTTTATGTAGGTTCCATTTGGGTGTTTTTTGTTCAGTGCTAGTACTTAGACTTTCCAGGATGATTGGGAAATGATCACTCCCACAGGTGTCATTGTGTACTTTCCAGTCATAGTCCATATATATGGAAGGATCACATAAGGTAAGGTCAATGGCGGTGAAAGTACCTGTTGCTGGGTACATATAGGTGTAGTTTTGATTATTAAGGAGGCATAGATTATTTTTATTTATTATGTTTTCTATTTCTTTTCCTTTTTTATTTGTTTCTTTACTTCCCCATATTACATTGTGACTGTTGAGATCTCCTAGTAGAAAAAAGGGTTTAGGGAGTTGTTTTATTAATTGAGTTATCTCAGTTTCGTTGATTGTATCTTTTGGAGGGATGTATATTGAGCAAAGTGTTATAGTTCTATGTAGAGTCACTGAAACTGCAATTGCTTGCAAGTTTGTGTTTATATTTATTTGTCTTTGAGGGACTTCATTCTTCACAAGTATTGATGTGCCTCCAGAAGCTCTGTCCGTATCTTTATTTATGTAGTTGTAAGATGTGTAGTGTTTTATGTTGATGGTATTATTTTCTTTCAGAAAGGTCTCCTGTAGACAGACAAGTGCTGGGCTCATATTTGTTATTAATAATGTGAGTTCATTTTGGTTTGCTTTTATCCCTCTGATATTCCATTGTAATATTTTGTTCATCATTTGGAATTGTGTTCAACTTCCATCGTCTCCAATCCCTCAAATCTATTTTCTGTCGGAGTCCCTGTTCGAGATATAGATCGGGATCTTTCTTTTCCTGTTTTTGTTTGTTTTTTTTTTTTGTCTGGGGGGATTTTTTATTCTTTTCTGGCTTGTGATGTGTTTGATGGTTGTTCGGTTGTTTTTGTAGAAATGGTTTGTGGTTTTGTTTCTTTTTGTGGTTCAGTAGTGTCTTTACTTAATATTATCCTTGGATTGGTTGCAGACATTGCACTATTCATTTTCCTCATTTCTAATAGTTCTTTCATTTCCTTTATTAGTTTGCTTAGGACATCAATTTTCTTGTCAGTTGTATCCGTTACATGTATATGACCATTTTGATTGTTGATTGGATTAGTTTTTTTTGTTGCATCTGCATATGTTTTAGTTTCGATGATTTTCCTGGCCTCTGGGTAGGATATATTCTTTATATGTTTTAGTTTGGTCACTTCTTTTTCTCTTTTCCATATTTCGCAATATCTAGAGCCAGCGCCATGGTTTCCCAGGCAGTTGGCACACTTGAAATCTTTTCTGCAGTCAATGTGTGGGCCACTTTCTCCACATCTTCCACACACTGGTAATCGTGTGCACCGATCTTGATGGTGTCCAAACTTCTGGCACTTGAAGCATTGGAGGGGGTTTGGAATATAAATTTCTACATTTATTTTCATATATCCGACTTTCACTTCTTTGGGTATGGTGAGGGAATCGAAAGTTAGTATATATGTATTGGTATCAATTTTCTCACCGTTTTTTTTAATTTGAACTCTGCGAACATCTAACACATTCTGTTTCTGTAAGTTTGTCCGGATTTCCTCCAAGGGACAAAGTGCAAGTTCGTGGCTTTTCACTACTCCTTTGCAGGTATTTAGGGTTGGATGTCTGTAGCATTTGACTTTGATGTTTTCAAATAATTTTAGTTTCAATATTTCTTTAGTTTGTTCTTCGTTATGGGTTTCTATTAGTAGGCTGCCGTTAAATTGTTTTTTAATAGACTTTGGTTTTAGAGTTTAAAGATTTTTTTCAATTTTAAAAGGTGATAGTTTGCTCAAAGGAGTTTCCTCCATTGATTCTATTACTACGAATGTTGAGTTCCTTGGTTTTATCGTCTCTTCGTCAGAGCTACTGATGTCAGAGACATCAGAGTGGGTTCTCTTTGGGTGGTTGGGTGGTTTTTGGGAGAAATAAGCCATATATTTTGTTTTCTTTTTTCGTCATCTTTGTTCCCCACCCACCTCGGAGTCCTATTTGGGAAGAGCCTGGGGGGAAACCCATTCGCCCAGCCTCTACAGGGATACAATGATGATATAACCGACTTTGGTGGTATCATAATGATTATCTGTTCTCTCTTGATATTGCTATGGGATCTGTAGCAATCCTGAGGGGTTTACAGCCTTGTCATCGATATTCACACCTAATCGATTGACCCTCAGCCACCGCTTTCCATCATATATTAGGGAGTAGGGTTATTTGTGGGAGAGGGGGGATGTGTTGTATTAGTAGTGGGTTTTTGGAATGGGCAATATATGGTGGGGCTTGGCGTGACTGGCCGATTGGTCGGATCGGGCCTCTCCGACCGCCCGTCTAATCGAAGTAAGGGCCAAAGTAATGTGTTGCGGTGCCTAAACTTCTATGTATCCTGGTTTAGGTTCGCTCAATCACCAGGATCACGTCCTAAGACTTTACGGGTAGCAACCCACGGCTAACTGGTTGCCCCATTGAGGGATTTTTACCCTCTGCAGGGGGACAGTCGGTTTGTTCTCATGCCCTACCGACAGGGCAAAAAAATAAATAAATAAATAGATAATTTAATAGAATATATTTGTTTTCTTTTTCTTTCTTTTTTTGTTGTTTCTTTTCCTTTTTAAAATCTGTTTCTATTTAACCCATAGTTGGGACCCTAACAGGTACTACCACTCCGGGTCAGGGTGGACCTGGGAGCAATGGCAATTAAGAGGTGGCTCCACACTCCCCAAGCCCGTAAGCTGGACCTCACCATCGGATGTAGTTTAAGGTCATATCCAGGACCGGGAGTAAGGAAAAAATAAAATAAAAAGGGGGGGGATAGGCTGTTGTTTTTGTTTTTGGTTTTGCAGAACATAATTAAGTTTTACAAAAAAGATCAGAAAACAAAAAAACGTCAATGTAGGTGCATTTCGTCTCAGGAAGCCACAGGGCAGCCTGATCTGGTAGCACCAGGTTTAGATTTAGGCACAGACAGAGCGGAGGAAATTGTTGACAGTGGTTGAATCCCAATTTATATTCAGGAGGTACAAATTCGTTAAGTATAATAGATAAACATGTCCTCAGAAGCAATAACTATTCAAAATTACCAATAGAACTCATGTTTTCCATTCAACAGTAAGAAAATTAACAGTAATGCTAATAACTATTTACATCTCTTGTCAGTGAAACCAAACTCTTGCTAGTGTTATTTCTATTTAATTTATGTGACCAAGTATTAAGCATACATTTTGATGGATTTTGAGCCAGAATCTAATTAAGAAAAAATGGTGCTCATGTAGAATAAGGTTTTAAACCATCACATTTCAGGTGAAAACATGTGTCAAGTCAAAATTAGTATAAATTTTTTTTAAATACAAAAAAATGATTTTAAAAAATGTGCTAGATTTTTATTTTTTTTATTTATTTAAAAAAAAAAAAAAAAATGTTCTGACATTGTATGTTGAAAAATGTCAATTTAGTCAAATGAGCATTGCAGTTACCTCCCTTTGATCTTCTGAATTCGTCAACATCAAGACATCCCATAAAACTAAATCCGATAAATTTTTTACTTGTATTTTTTTTTTTGCTGGATCATTTTTCATAATTTTTGAAATTCGAAATTTCAACATGACACAATGTTTTCATCCGAAGTGCATCATTACACAAGCACCAGAAAAATTGATAAAAAAAAAAAAAAAAAAATTTGCAATGTTTTGTCTGTTTCCATCACAAATCAGTCATTGTCAGTCTCATAATAATCATGTGAATTGGTTAAAAAGAAAAAAAATTCAAGATTAACAGAATGATCAAAATCAAGTTTCATAAGCTTTGAAAAAAAAAAAAAAAAAAAAAAAAAATGCATGCAAGTAGCCTTACCTTTTGTACGTACAACCTGTCGAACTTATGTCAAGGTAAACAAGTTGACGACAATTCGTGGCCAATCGGTTGATACTTTCATCTGTTATTAGTCTGCACCCGCACACATCTATACTCCTGTTAAATGAAAAAAAAAACAGAATTAAATAAAAAATTTATCTTGGTTTCAATAATTCATGTAATTAGTGAGAAGACATTTTAGAAACTTAAAATTCATAGCACATAAATTCATTTTTTCAAGAAATTTATAGAAAAAAATATTTTTGCGATAAAAAAACCCGGGGGGGGGGATTCAATTAAAGAAAGTTTCTTCTCCCTTTCTCCTCACCTGATTCCAGGAAGTGTTGAAGCAATTTTCTGCATGGCATTGTTGCTGATATTTGGACAATTGGCCAACGCGAGAGTTTGTAAACGAGAACAATGGTTGACTATTTTCTCGATGCACGTATCTTTTATCTGCAGGGAGAAATAAGATAAAGGGAGATAATTTAAGTTTTTTTCGTCATAAAAAAAAAAAAAAAAAAAAAAAAAAAAATGACTTTATGGGGTAGTGTTTTACAACGTACCTGTTTGCAGCCACGCAGATCCAAATTTTCCACACAACACAAACTGCTTGAGACTTGGGCAATGCAAGAATCAGTTATCTGTAAAGAACAAAAAGCATTTAAAAAGATTAAAAGTTGAGCTTTATTGTCTACTTTTCAAGGTTTGTCAACAGTTAGCTTGTTATAACAGATGCAATCATAAAATTTTGTTTAACCATTTATCGCAAACAACTTTTTTTACAGTGTAGGTTTTCAAATATTTTTATATAACGCAAAAAAGTGATAATTTCAATTTATATAATTTGTAAATAAAATTATAAGCAAATATTTAAGCGCTTCGTCAAAAAGAACGAAAATTGAAAGCCACAAAATTAAATTTCCATTAAAAAAAACAATGTTATCGACTTAATTGTTGCAATTGGTAACATTACTGAATTTTTTTTTTTACATAAAATGTACTTTTATAATTCATCCATGTAACAAGACAGACTAAAATTACCTTCCCTGCTAGGATACGAACTAGTTTGTTTATTAAGGAAATATAACTTTTACTTTTTTTAAAATATAAAATAACGATAAATTTAATTTTTTTATGAGACCACTGTACTTTCACCTAACAATTTCATAAACAAAACAAACCTTAAAATATGACAAATTACTTGGGACATTACAATGAAGAAAAATTTCATTTAATTGTTCTTGGAATTAATTTTTGGTAAATCCTCATTTTTTTTTTTCAATGTTTTTGTTCATTTTTTTTATTCTTGGAATTGTTGTGAGGTATTCACGTTGCCCATGATGAAAATGATTAGTATAGCAGATGTGTTCCAAATGGAACTTCATGTCAACCCAGGCAACGCCGGGTACCCATGCTAGTATATATATATATATATATATATATATATAGATTGAGGCTGAAAACAGTTACATTGAATAGGTGTCAGCTCTACGATATAATCAAGTTACCTGAATTCATTTTTTTCAATAAAAGTTTAAAAATAAAACTGTAGTATTTTATTTAGAGCGATAATTATTCCATCCTGTAAATTTAAAATGACAAAATTCAAACAGATTTTGAAAAATAAACTTCCAGAGTATTGTTTCTACAAAGTAACATTTGCCTGGAATGGAGTTAACTTTAAAAAAAAGTTAAGATTTCAACAGGAATAATTTTTTCAAATTCATATTTGGCTTTCAAACGTCTTAAACAAAGTTATTTTATTATAAAAAAAAAAAAAAAAAAAAAAAAAAAAACCTAGTACCCACTCACCCCCAGTTACAAAAAAATAAAATACCCTTGTAAAATTTCTGAAACAAAAACATTTGCTAAAATCCATTAAAACATTTCTATTTACAAACTACAAGGGTAGTTCCAAAAATAAAGCTTATGTTTATTTTTGTTTTTTTTTAACTTGAGTTAAAGAGCTACAAAAACTGGAGTGGTACCATGAAATGAGCAACATTTTCTGCTCCAGAATTTATTTTTTCTACCTAGTCACCACCATTTTCATTGCACTTTTGCCAGGAATTCAATGATGCATATCTGCATCATGCGACAAGGCTGCCCATCTTTGTTGATCGGCAACAGAGTCAACAATATCTAGCCATTCACGACTTCATTGGACACCAAAAACACGAGGACTGGACACTAGTTCCATGTCTGCTTTTGAAAACCATGCCTTGAGTTGATCACTTCAACACTTCCTTCAACCAGTGGGTGCATTGTGTGCTAACAGTTTATCGACAAACTCCTCACCAGACTGGTGCAGCATGTGGCCAAACCACAGGAGTCTCCTTTTGAGTAATTTTTTCCTGGCCAAGAATATTACATCTAGTGCGGAGTTAGGAATTGTCAAATGGCAATTTTGTTTACCTGCGGCTATCATTTTATTTAAAGAAAAAAAAAAAAAATTAATAAAGTTTTAGCAAGTTTGAGTTGGCATTTACTTTTTACCGATTTATATGAAAAAAGTTTTCTTAAAATGTTTTTTTTTTCCTGCAATCAAATCTGAAAGGAAACTTACCCGATAACATTGTCCGAGTTGCAAGGTTCTTAAGTTTTGACAGATACTCGCCAGATGTCGGATGCCACGTGAGGTTATATTAAAACAACCAAACATTTCCAGTTCTTTTAAACTGGAAAAAAAATAAAAATAGAAATAAAATAAAATATATATATATATATATATATATATATATATATATATATATAATGTATTATATATGGGTTACTATGAAGATGACCTGAGATCATTAAGTGCCGAGAGTGGGGTTGGTTGTTGGTTGTTTTACGGCATATCAACCTTTTTCAGGTTATTTAATGCCGAATCTAGTTATTTTGAGGAACGATTTTTAATGGGGTATATTTGTTTTTTAAGTCTGATTCTATTTAACCCATAGTTGGGACCCTAACAGGTACTACCACTCCGGGTCAGAGTGGACCTGGGAGCAATGGCAATTAAAGGGTGGCTCCACACTCCAAGGCCCGCAAGCTGGGGCCTCACCATCAGATATAGTTTTAGGCCATATCCAGGACCGTTGTATAAAAGGTTCTTTTTAAATTTTTTTATAAAGGCCAATTTTTTTAAGATTGGAGAGTAGGTGTGGGGATTGTTTTTATCAAATAACTCTTTAATATTGTTTGCTTTGTAGAATCGATTTCTTACTGTTACAAAATCAGTACATTCAATTAATATGTGTTTGATTGTGAGTGGTGTTTGACAAGGTATACAGATGGGTTGGCTTTTTTTTTTTTTTTTTTTTTTTTTTTTTAGGAGATATGAGTGGGTTAAGTGAATATGGCCTATTTTTATTCTTGTTAGTTTGACTTCTAGTCTTGTCATCACTGTTTCCTCCATTCTTTTCCCGAGGTTGGGTTTCACCTGCTGGAACTTGTTATTCTTGCAGGCATTCTATGACTCCTGCCACTTGGAAGTGATGTATTTGTTGATTAGGGGTTTGTAATTAGTGTGAGGTACTTTTGTATTGCTGATATTCGTTTTTAAAGATATTTTTGCTGCTGTATCAGCTTTTTCGTTGCCTTTGAGTCCTATGTGGCTGGGAATCCAGCAGAATACGATGTCAGTGTTTTTGGAAAGGGAGGTGATTCTTTCCAGGAGGCTTATGATTAAAGGGTTGTTCAAGTTTTTGTTATATAATGACGTTAAGACTGAAAATGAATCAGATAATATTAAGTATTTGTTTGACTTGATTTTTTGGATGATGTCTAAAGCTAAGTCTATGGGTTGTTGATTCAGTACTAAAAATTGAGCAGTTGTCTGGGAGACGTTTTTGTAGTATAATGTTATTAGATATGGCTGCACTTCCAGCTTTGTTTAGTTCTTTGGAGCCATCTGTGTAGATGTGTGTCCAGTTTTGATATTGTTCTAATATATTATTGAAGTTATTTGTATAAGTTAGGGGACGCATGTTAGATTTAGAAGATTTTGTTACATTCTTGAGGTTTAAATTTACCGATGGCTGATTAATTAGCCAAGGTGGAGGTTTTGGTTTGAGGGAAACCTGGATTTCTGTGGTATCTTTTTGGACTTCTGTAAAAAGGTCTTTTATACGTAGACTGCATGGTTTGATAATATTTTCTCTCCCATTAAAAAAGTTTGTGTGTTGTGGTTGGAAAACAATTGTTTGCAGGGTTTGATGGGCATGATGAGAGTTTTAAGCAGTAATGAAGGGCTAGTTTTTTCCGTCTAAGTGTCAGAGGAGGTTCGTTAGATTCGGTGTATAGGCTTTTCACTGGTGAAGGCTCTGAGAGCCAGTCTTAAGCCTTGGTGGTGTACTGTGTTTAGTTCTTTAATATGATTGTTGTTTTTTTTTTTTTTTTTTTTTTGTTTTTTTTAAATAGTGATCACCACTTATCAAGGCCCGGAAGCCACTCAGGGATAAGGGTTATTGCAAGTACATTACGTTAGTGTGGAGATTTGATGAAGTGTTTACTTAAGGGGCCGGTTCATTAGGAATTTGTTAACATTGGACTTGAAGACATCTGGTTGCCCCATATATGAAGCATCCATAATCCAGCTTGGATCTTATTAAGGAATGATATAGTTTAAGTAGTGTGGTTTTGTCAGCGCCCCAATCAGTGTGGGCTAGGACTTTAATCAGTTTAATGGTCTTGTGACATTTTGTTTTTAGATTTTTTATGTGAGGTATGAAGCCCAGTTTCCTGTCGTATATTAAGCCCAGATACTTGTGCTGTTCAACGACAGGGATGATATTGTTATCCAGTTTTAGGATGGGATCATGGTGAGTTCTTTGGAGTTTACAGAAATGGACGCATTTTGTTTTTTCTTTTGAGAATTTAAAACCATTTTCTGCGACCCATTCGTTTATTTTATTTAGACAAAGTTGTAGTTTTCGTTCAGCTGTGGTTATGTATTTTGATCGGTAGCAGATGAGCAAGTCGTCCACATATAGGGCACAGTTAGTGCCAGGGTTTATGTTTTCAATGATTATATTTATTTTTATGTTGAAAAGGGTGACGGATAAGATGCTACCCTGAGGTACCCCCATTTCTTGTTCTTTTTGGGCTGAGAGTGTGTTGCCTAGTCTTACTTGGAAGTGTCTATTATTTAAGAGATTGCAAATGAATTCTGGCATTCTGCCCCTAAATCCAAGTTCATATAGGTCTTTTTTAATGCCATATTTCCAAGTAGTGTCATATGCTTTTTCTAGGCCGAAAAAGATCGTTATTAGGTGTTCTATTCTGGCAAAAGCTTCTCTGATGAAGGTTTCTAATCTGATTAGGTGGTCGATGGGGCATCTATTTTTTCTGAAGCCCGATTGATGTTCTGTTATCAGGTTTTTGCTTTCAAGATACCATGTTAGTCTTTTATTGACCATCCTTTCGAAGGTCTTGCATACACAGCTGGTGAGGGCAATGGGTCGTTAATTTGTTGGATCTGAATGGTCTCTTTTCGGTTTAGGTATTGGGATTACTATGGCGTCTTTCCAGTTTTTTTGGATGTTATTGTTCATCCATATGTCGTATATTTGTAGAAGGTAGTGGAGAGATGGTTCTGGTAGGTTTTTTAGAAATTGATAGTGAATTTCGTCAGGGCCTACTGCTGTATCATGAGATTTTTGGATTGGCTCTTAGTTCTGTTAAATGGTTGGTTGTAATGTTCTTCGTTTTTTGATTTGAAGTTAATTCTTTTCTTCATTTTGTTTTAGGGTTTGGAATTTCTTTGATTTTTTGATGAGTTTATGGAGAATTGTTCAGCTAGTTTGTTTGCAATATTTTCTTTGTTAGTAATTTTTATGTTATTGTAAGCAAGGTGTTTGATTGGGTTTTTATTGTTTGTCCCAGATATTTTTCTTACCATCTCCCATACTTTTTTGATTTTCGTGTTCGCATTTATTTTTGATACAAAGTTTTTCCAGGTCTTCCTTTTTGCTTCTTTGATGATTTTTCTTGCTTTTGCTGTTTTTAAATTGATCTACGTTTTCCTTAGTTGGATTCTTTTTAATTTTTTTAGTTTGGCACGGCGCATTCTCACTGTTTCCTGGCATTCTTTGTTATACCATGGTTTGTTGACTTTTGTAGGGGGAGAACTTTTTGGTATGTTTTCTTTTGCAATGGAAAGGAGTGTATTGTTGAAATATATTATGTGGTCCTCAGTCTGGGTGTTTGCTTCTGGTATCAGTCTAGATTTGCAGGAGTTTTGGAATTTTTCCCAGTTTGCTTTTTTAAATTCCAATGGGAGGGTTTGTCATCTGGTTCTGGGTTTTTGTTTTCTAATATAATTGGGTAGTGGTCGCTCCCACATGTATCATCATGTGTTTTCCAGTTGTAGTCCATAAATAGAGTTGGGTCGCAAATTGCTAAATCAATAGCTGAGAGAGTGCCTGTTGCTGGGTGTAGATATGTATTTTCTTTGGTGTTGAGTAGGCATAATTGATTTTGGTTAAGTAGCGTTTCAATTATTTTACCATGCTTGTCATTTCTTGTACTACCCCATAGACTTGTGGCCGTTTAGGTTCATCATTAGTATGAATGGTTTTGGTAGTTGTTGGATTAGGGCATTTAGTGCAGTTTCTTTTATTCTTTCACATGGTGGGATGTATAGTGAACAGAATGTTATTGTTTTATGGAATGTTACGGTTATTGCAACAGCTTGCATGTTTGTTTTTAGGTTTATTTCACTGTGTGGGATGTTTTTGTTTATAAGTAGTGATGATCCTCCTGTAGCTATGTTTGAATTCTTGTTTATGTAGTTATATGAGCAGTAGTGTTTTATATTGTATTATCTTCTTTTAGGTGGGTTTCTTGTAGGGCAATTATAGCAGGACAGAAAGTTTTTATAATGAGTAATATTTCTTCAAAGTTGGGTTTTGTTCCTCTTATGTTCCATTGAATTATTTTATGAGCCATGGTTTGTCTTTTTCTGGTTTTGGACTGTTGATGTTTATGTCTACGTCCATAGTTTCGATGTTTGCTTGGGGGTTTCAGGTTTCAGATCGTGAATGGGGTCGCAGTGGGTGGTGGGGTCCTGATCTAGAGGTTGAGCGGGATCTGTTTATTTTACTTTTATTGGTAGCGGTCTTGTCGGGTTCTTTCGAGGTCTGTTTATTTTTTATGTCGTAGGGGTTGTTTCTATGGATGCTGTTTGGAGTTTAATAGGTTTTTGTGGTAGAGTTTTAGTTTGGGGACTTTGTTTTATTTCGGTTATATTCTTTAAAAAATCTTTACTTTCTGTGATGGTTTGTTTCATGGTTTTTTTAAATTAGTTCTCTCATTTTGTTGAGTAATTTCATGAATACTTCAATTTGGATGTTTGAGGGATTTGTTTTTGTTGTATCATTTGGTTCAAAGTTAGGCTGTGTATTTCTTTTTGTTATCTCAGAGTATTTTGTGTTTTCTGCTAATTTACGGGCTTCTTGGAAACTTATGTTTTTGGTGTATTTTATTCTGAGAATTTCTTTTTTTTTAATTTTCGCATTCCTTTGAGTTTGCGCTATGATTGGATGGCAATAGACGCATTTTGGTGCGTTTTGGCAATCAGCATGTGTTTCTTTGTCTCTGCATCTCATGCAAGTTGGTGGTTGTGTACATCGATCTTTATGGTGCCCGTATCATTGACAATTGTGATACCTGAATGGGCTTGGTATGTAAATTTCAGTGTTTATTTTTTCATATCCTATTTTTATGTTGTTAGGTATTTGAGGAGTATCAAATGTTAATATGTAAGTGTTTGTGTCTATGATTTCGCCGGATCTTGTTTTTATCTGAATTCTTTTGATATCAATGACGTTTTGATTTTTAAGATTATTTTTTGTTTCTTCTAAGGGGGCACAGGACTAGTTCAGGGCACCTGATTACACCTTTGCTAGTGTTCAATGTTCTGTGGGGGTAGGTTTTTATTTTTTGATCATCAAAAAGTTTCCATTTGTAAATTTCAGTTGCTTGTTTCTGGTTTGTTATTTCGATTAACAGTGCCATTTTTTTTGTTTTTTTGTTTAGTTTTTGGTTTGATTCCTTTTGATAGTATTCTTTCTATTTTGAAAGGAGATATTTTTGTTATTTGTTCTCCTTCAATTGTTTCTATTACAAAAAATCTCGGGAAGGTTTGTTGGTTTCAGTTTCTGAGTCTGAGCTAGTTAGATCAGAAACTTCTGAATGACTTCTTTTGAGGCTTATAGTAGGCCATTTTTCTAGTTTGTAATTTTTCTTCTCTCGTGCTCCCCACCCACCTCGGAGCCCTATATGGGAGGTGTTGGGGGGGAGGCGCATTCGCCCCAACAGCAACAGGGATACACGGGAGGTATACTCGTCTCGTTGGTGGACCTCAGCACCTATAGTTCGTCCATTTTTACTAAATAGTTTACAATGCCAATAGTTTACAATGCCAATAGTGAGATAAAAATGACTAAAATAAAATTTAAAAATATAAAGTACAAAATTTAAAAAATATTAAAAAGGTAAAAATAAAATGATATTGAGCACTCTTATATTAACCTCATTAAACTTTACCTCTGGAAGAGAACACGCACACATACATATATACATCACACACACTAGCAGGTCGCCTGGCATTGCCCAGTTGTAAAATATGCTTAAATATATTTTTAATAATAATACAGATTTTGTATTTATTATATTGGACTCAATATATAGTAATGATTTCAAGAAAAAAAAAAAAAGCTACCACCAAGCATCGAAACCAAAATGTTTAGCTCACGATTTACTTTTTCCTTTGATGTTAATGCCTGAGCTATGAAGACATGTTTGCTGCAAGGCTAAAAATTAAAACATGAACCAATAGCTATTACGTTATGCATGCATATTCGTAATGCTGTCGTTTGACCTTCAGCTGGCAAATTCCATTTTTTTTTTTCTTTTAATTTTCCCTGGCTAAAACGTAATTATAAAGTTTTGCATGGATTCGAATGCCCTATATGTATTAGGTTTCATGTCTGTAGATTAAAAACCGACAGGAATTTGGTAGGCAAAATGTTTTAAACAAATATATACATGCATACATATATATATATATATATATATATATATAGAAAGAGGTTTGTGTTTACTATAACCTTTTTATGCAAGCACAAATGTAGAATATCTGCATGAATATAATTACATGTAATAGTTAAATAATGATCATCCCATAAGAAAAGAAAATAGAAAATTAAAATGAATGTTTAAAAGAATATGCAAATAAGCTATATCTTATGCAGCTGAATAAAATTGAACGACCCATTTATAATAATGATTTCTTTTCTTTTTAAATAGAAAAAAGGATTTTTAATATGAATATCAATACACAAAAAATTCAGGAGTATAAATAAGGCAGAATTTTCATCTGGAAAATGAATCAAAAGTAGAAGAGTCTACCTTACTAGTCATATACAGAAAGAAAACATGGAAGAAAAGGGTTATGGTTAAACGTACCTTTTACCATGTAAAGTTGCTAAGGTTTTTAAACCATTGTCAGCAATCAGCCCACAACCATTTAAGCACAAACTTTCTAATCTGTTAGAGAAATGAGAAATATTTGTAAAAAAATTTTCAAATTGATCAATTATAAAAACATTTGAAGTGGAAAAAGTTTCATTTAAAATCAATTTAAAATCAAATGTGCGATTATATAAATGCCGACTCATCTAGACGGTATAGTTTTAATCCCAGCTTGAAGCTTATCTAGTCATACTGAAGAGGTGTGATAGAGCAGAACAGTATCTGTGGACAACATTATACTGGGTTGTCTAAAGAGTTTGTTCAGTTTTGTTTTTTTTAGGAAGGCATCAATTTTAGAAACAAAAGTTTATGCAATTGATTTTCCATGCTTGATTTGTAAATCTTGAGAATGTCTGAGATTTGTCTGATTGTCAAATTGTAATTTTGTTCACCTACAGCTATCATTTGATTACCATTGATCATCTTTGGCCAGTCAGAGCATGGAACATTTCTCACTGAAAATTTTCCATTTTGGAATCGAGCAAACCATTTCTGGCAAACTCATCCTGTAACAACATTCTCCCTTATACACACAACATTTTATCCAGGTTTCTGTAGTATTAGATACTGCCTGCTTGATCTTCTATTTCAAGGCCTAAATTACATGTAAAAACTTGAGATCTCTTGTTGGAGACTTCTTACACACAGAAGTAAACATACTCGCTACACCAAATACAGAATTCGAATAGGAAAACTGGGAAAATGGCATTAAAAAGTGAGACTTTTTGGCTAATCCAATAAATATAATCGCATCATTTAAAACTGATGGATTTCCCCATTCAAAAAATAAAACATGGCATTTTGGAACACAACAGCATGTAAGATTTTTTTTGTCTATAAAAGAAAAAACTGAATAAGTTTAACACATCATTCAATAAATCTGTCCTAATAAATTTGACAAAATATTCAACGTAGTGTATCATTATAGAAGGAGATGGATTTCAGCAATTTGATTTTCGTAGGATTTGGTTTGGGTTTTAAAATAGGTTTCAGTTCCCAATATCACTTCACTGGAAAAAATATTTTCCTGGAACATTCTTCTGAGGTCTGCAAACAACCAGAGTTAGAACTGAAAAATAGGATGGGTGTGGAAGCAATTCAAAGTGCAGTTCATATAGTTTTATCAATTTGTGACAGAGCGCACATTCTTTTTTTTTTTTTTTTTTTTTTTTTTAAAGATTTCTGTCTTTAAATGCACCAATAATGCTGTATAATGTTCAGAAAGGTACTCCTCTGCATGACACATTAACCCTAATCTGCACCCAACACTATGAGATTGCATGAAATAGAACCCGTGATTGCAATTTGCGACAGCCTTTCCATAGTGAATGACCATCCATGTGTGACGAAGAGTCACACCCTTCAAAAGATAACTTAATATGTATGGGTATAAATCTAGGAGAAAACTGATAAACTATCCTGTTATCCCGTGGCATCCAAAGAAAGTGTGATAGCAGTCTTGAAGCCAGCACAGTTGTACAGATGGCCATCATGATAACGGACAAGCATATTGCTCCAGTGAGCAAAGAATTATGACGAGATGGTGTCTCAACAAATTTTATTTTTTTTGGAGGGGTTGATGGTAGAAAGTACAGCACAATCACGTTGACACACCGGTTCTCGGCAGATCGCCGAAGTTAAGCAACATTGAGGCTGGCCAGTACCAGACAGGTGACCATTTGGGAAGGCTAGGCGCTGTACATACCTTCTGGAAAGGTTGGGCGTGGGGCCAGCACCCTCACCCCCGAAAAAAGAACTCGTTCACTACAAAAAGTTGTAGATGGCCTATGCCCCTTCGGGGCTCAGGGCTATGGATGGATGATGGTAGAAAGGGCATCCAGTCATAAAAATTTGCTTCAATCTCATTATCTTAAATCTTATATTAAAGATGGCAGAACTCCTAATGCTCAGACTTGGGAAAGGGAAGTAAAACCCGAGTAAGAATATTCGCTATTCATACTTCTTTCCTTCAACAAAACTTGTATCACAAAATATAGTTTCCGACAGCAGTTATATTTCTCCCATTAGAAAGCAATATTTTATAAACAAGTCAAATTCAGAGTTGCATCATTTTCTAAATTCGCAGCATCACTTAACTAATTGATAAACTCATTTTGCAATCGCAGTCGAGATGATAGTTTGGTAAACTCGTTATTTTATGACAATAATCAAGATGGAGTTTGATAAACTCCATAATCTTGGCTGTTCATGTGTGCATGCCACCATTACACACATTGGAAAACAGGAAGACGGACTATTTTCCACCTACATACAGCGCCTCCATAGTCCCAAATGTCACCAATCACTTAACTAAACGATAAACTTCATTTTGCAGCAGCACTAGGAATGGAGCCAAACTCAGCATTGCTTAACTTCAATATGAAAACTGCGGTATCAACATGGTTGTGCCTCTATAAAATAATAATCTAATTGGGCTCAAATTTTGTACATGTACAGTTTGAAAAAAAAAAAAAAAAAAAAATCATTAAAAATAAATTAAGAAAAACACAAAAACTCCTGAGAACTATAGCTCATACAAACTGGGGAGCTGATCACAAAACAATTCTAAAACTCTACCAAACATAGTTGGACTATGGCTGCTTTATCTACAGTGCAACAAAAAAAATCCTACCTCTGAGAACTTAACACAACTCACCACCAAGGACTCCGACTAGCACTAGGAGCTTTTACCATCACACCAGTCAAGAGTCTATATACAGAAACAAATGAACCTGCACTAGAATGCACTACAATACTACATAAAACTCACATCTTACACCTCAAGCCCTATATACCAAAGGGTGGTTCACCCCAGACAGCAAACCCGATTTAAAAATCAAGCCTTATGGTTTCTGCATGAAATCTAGTAATGGTTCATATTATATTGAAGGTGTTTTTTTATATTTTGGTTGACATAAAACCCGACCTTCATGTGCCGTGTTGAACTCTAGAATATTTCTTTCAAATTCTGAAATCTGCATGGAATTTCAAATCAAACCCTTTATTTAATCTACTGGGTAGCATGCTCTCATTTCATCAGTCATGATTATAGAATTCTTTGTGTTCTCTGCACAGACCTTTAGCAGAGTTTCACTTAAAACTGAATTTTACCTAGTATTTGTTACACCACAGGTATTTGTGTTGAGGAAACACTCAAGTTAGAACAGTAATATGAAAATCCTCATCTCACAAATTCAGAAACCTAATATTGAGTGATATGTTAAAAAAAAAAAAAAAAAAAAAAAAAAAAAAAATCAGACTTCTGGTTTCTCTTACCTATCACAGGATTTTGCAATGGCAGAGAGTCCACTGTCCGTCACTGTACACCAACTGGCATCAACATGTGTCAGGTTACGACACACTGTAGAGGCAAGCAAAATATTATCACCAGTTAATTGACCTCGGCTGCAGCGGCTAAAACGCAGCTTCTAAAAACCAAAACGAAAGAAAAAAAAAAAAAAAATTATAACAAATAATGGCCACCAAATGTTAAGTTTTGTTTTAGGTTCCTGTTAAAAAGCAATAAACTTAAAACATGACAAGAAAAATGTTGGCCAACCCATTGTAGAAATCTCAAAGAAATGTTTTTTGCAGATTCAAGATAAATTTCTTCACATTTGAAAAACATTAATTATAGGTGTTATGACTTTTCCTGACAGACCTTTCCTATAGAAAAAGAAAATTTATTTTAGTGTAGAAGATAATTACTCAAATATGAAATTTGAGTAAAATGTATTTTATTTATTTTAAAAATTATATGTGCATTATAAATCCTGAAAATCATATTGAAATTGGATTTCCTGAATTAGAAAAAGAAAAATTTGTGCTAGTTCATAACCATGGTTGTGGCTCTACTGATCTTTTGGTAAGATAGTGAACAACCGCTAACCATCAGCAGAAGCATGACCATGGACGTGAACTAGTGCAAAATACCCCTCCCTCACCCACGTTCAAATTCAAGAAATCTAATTTCAATAAAATTATCAGGACTCATTAACACTTGTATAATTTTTTAGTGAAAATCAATGAGCCAGGTTTTAAATCCAATTAAAAATAAATAGTTAGCAATTTCTTGCAACCATTTTCTTTTTTTTTTTTAATTTTTGGATAGATTTGCAACCCAGTAACATGAAATTTAATAAATTGAGTATTAATGTCCTAATTAACTAATTATCTTCAAAAGAGTTTGAGAAGATTTTTTTTTTTTTTCTACATATTTTAACTTTCAAAAAATCCTTAGCAGGATTAAGCTTTTCCCTGCTTTGTATCCGACTACAATATGATTGTCTTCAAGTCCAACGTAAATGAGATGTCCCTTTAAGTAATCCAATTTACCAAACTTCCACCACCAACAATTACTACAATATTGTCCCATTGACTGCTGTACACTCATTAACCCTTATCCTTGAGTGGTCTCCAGGCCTTGATAAGTAGTGGCTTTGCATTAAAAAAAAAAAAAAAAAAAAAAAAAGTTAAAAAAAATTGCCTGAAATTATAAAATTAAAAAATTTTTGGTACTTAGTTAAAAAAAACAAAAATGCAGAAAATTTTTTATAATGTACGTACTTATGGAATGAAGGTGTCATATTCCAAAAATTACGTAAATTAATCTTTTTTAATTAAGAAAATCAAATTTTACAAGGAAGCCAGGCTGGGAGTGGCCATGTTTTGAATTTTGCCAAAATTCAAGGGCAATAATTCAATTCGACTACAGGGTTTTTTTTTGTATACAAAATAATTGAAACTTTAAAATCGTTAAAAATTGTAAAATTTGATTTTAATTTTAAAAATAAATAAAATACCTTATCAACTTAGGTGATTTTTGGAATATGACATCTTTGTTCCATGACATAAGAAATTTTCCATTTTAAGTGCAATTCTAAATATGCAACTTTTTTTCTTTCATAACTTTTTTTTTTTAAAACTTTAGCCAATCAGTAAAGTTATTTGCAGTTTTTATTTCAAATCAAAATCAAGTATTAAGTTTTAGATACAAAACAGATCCTAAAATTTGCATTAAAACTGCACCATTTTCCAATACTTACCAAAAGAGAATTTGTACAATGTTTAAAAAGATAAGTCAATCCAGCAGCCGTCACTTCGTCTCCATAGCACTGAATCAATTCAAGACTAGAAGGATGGAGATGAGCAATTCGCATCAGCCAAGCGTCTTGCAACATCTTCTTTGATAACGTTATGTGCCTCCCTAGAAAAAATAAATAAACGCCATTTAGATCTTCAGTTCTGAGCTGTGAGATCTGATCTTTGTTTCCTAAATTTAAGCTTTTTTTAAAATTTACAAAGAGAAAAAAAAAAAAAAAAAAAAAAACACCCTGCCATAAAATAAAAAAGACCTTTGCTCATAGAGACAGGGCCATAAATTTATGAAAAACGAAGACAACTCCAGATTCACATTTGTAAGTGCTACTTATCAGACTGAAAATTATTCTAGCTTTTGGATAAGTATCAGGTGATGCAAATTAATGTATTTTTATAAGAAATTTTTTTCCTGCTGACTGCTTTCCTCCTATCTACAACATTGGGCTTCTCACGATCAAAGCCATCTGATCTTTGCAATAATCACCTTTTTGTACTTGCTAAGTTTTGAAACAAACACCATCTAAGATGTACCCACCCCAGCACTTAAAAAAAACAAAAACCTTGAAATGGGACAATGATAAACTTACATAAAGATTCATCTTGAAGGATTCTGTGAAACTGTTTTGAGACGAGAGAACACTGAAAACGGTCATGATTGCCTAAGAAACTGAAAACATTCAGCCAGATTTCTTCTGGAAGATGATGCCATGGATATACGTCACCGTTATGCCACTTTGTCAGCTGTGGTAAAAAAAAAAAAAAAAAAATGTTAATTTTTTGTACGACTGGTAAGATGAGAAAGAGAAAAGTGTCTTGATAATGAAAGAGTTTATTCGTGGAGGTAGGATAGAAAAATACTTTCCTTATCTTATAAACAAGGAAATATTCAGGTTAGGTGTATTTATCATGAGCATGTGGCACAAAGACATAGCTTCTTTTGCGGGAGCTGGGGGCTTCTACATTAATAAACCTTATGCCTAACTTGGTCTGTACATGTGAAGTGCAGATGTGTTAAACAGGTGTTTGTGATTTTGAAAATGTTCCGCTATGACTCAAGCCAAGAATGACAGTTTGTTTATAATATTGAACCAAGGCAAATGATATAAGACCTTAGAATTTGAAAGGTCAAACCCGGAGAACTCTTCAACGAGGCATTCGAAAACAAAACATTGCGTAAAACGCATCTCTCACTCCCCTTCTCTCTCTTTCAATGAAGAAAAAGAGAATTAAACAATTCTATTGTTTTAAACAGTTGAATCTTGGGTTCTGAAGTCGATGGACAGACACGACATAGCATGCGTTTGGTTTCAACTGGTCTTTATAAAAATATGCTCCTCATTGTTAAATCTTAAATTATATATATTTTTATAAAAATGCATTTGTTCGCTATTTTTGCACAAGTGTTCGATTTCAGCATGCCATTAATGCCGATGATGGGAAGATGCCTGTAACAACGTAATGAAGAAGCGATCCATGCCAGCCAGTTATAGCCGACGACATATCGACCCATTTTTCTTGATGTTTCCAACATGTGCCTATCGTTAGATATTGTGTTTATTCCCCCGGGGAGTTGGTTGCATTCCCAACAAATGTTTCACACTTCCATATTTTTTATCATCGAAATATGTGAAATCTTCCATTTGTCAATCAAATAGATTGATTGCCTGTTCGAGTTGAGGACCCATCGCTGTGCACTGGAAGCTTCACATGCCTCTCGCAACGACTTAGTCACAATACATTGTAATCTACATTGAACCTGAAGAGAACCTACTGTTGATTTTATAAGATTATTTTTATATATAAGGACTTGAATTAAAGTTTAAAATGCAAAAATCAAGCATCACACTTCAATGGTGCCTTAAATGTTCATTTCAAATGCACCCTGTCATATCAAAGAACCTACTGTTGATTCTATATGGCTTGTGTGATAAAACTTCTCAGGTACACTGGTGATGTTAGGCTGTGTAAGGTGTTAACTTTGGTAAAAATCGCCTATTCCTTCTATCATCGGATCATTTTGATTGATTACCGATACTTATCAAAGACATTTCGATACAAAACCTATCTAAGAACACTGTCAGGCACATAAAGCAGCTTTCTGTAAAATGTAATAAAAATCAGCCCAGCCATTTTTGAGCTCACATAGTTCCTTTTATATAATAGTAGAGATAATACAAAATTATAGTATCGGATATTTTGTCTGCCTGGAGATGATTTGAGTAGTAAGATACAAAATAGAATGACAAGTAGTTGATGGAATTAAAAGTTGAATTTAATTTTACACTTTACCTCAGATTCAAAAGCATCGACATTTTCTGATTCTGAAAAAATTAAAAAAAAGTCATATAGAAACGTTTGTCAAAGTCATAGAAAAATTTGAATAAAATAAAACGCGCATCAAGTGCACTTGAAAGCCAAATCACAACATAATAGGAAAATAAACAAATATTTTACTTGTTTGAAATTTATAACAAATATATTTCGGAGCTATACTCCATCCTCAGTGTTTTTTTAAACTTGCAGATTTGGATTTGAAAAAAAAAAATTTTTTGCAGAAGAATGTCAAGATAAATAAGAACTTTTCAAGCCATTAACTGAAGTTGACAGTGATTCATTAGAATTATAAAAATAGTATGAAGATAGGTGGAGAGGGGGAAGAGTCATAGTAGAGGTTAACATAAGAATCCGCTGTAATAGTCAATTTTTGAAAGGTAGATAGTACTAATATATGGCTAATCAATGGAAAGCTTTATAAAATAGGACAAATCAAGATTCTAAAGACGCAGATGCTACAAAATGACACTGAAAAATTTTTAGCAGCAAAAAAAAAAAAAAAAAAAATTTTTATTCATTTATTCGGTTGTATTTTTTAGTTATAAAAATGCAATTTGTTAATTAAACTTTGAACTTACAAACTGATAAGTAAAAGAAATTGTCATACTACACAATTTATTTGATAAGAAATTTTACAAAAGCTTTGAAAATAGATCAGTTTAAATTAATAGAGTACAAATTTAAATTAAGTTAAAAAGATCCCCGACTTCATACTCATTAAGATAAGCATTTTTGTTCGTCAATTATTTTTTTCAATTTAAAAAAAAAAAAACTTTCAATTTAAATTTTTTTTTTTTTTAAATTGATTTATTTACAAATCGACCCCTGCTTGTAGAAAACTGCCCTGTTCAGGATGAAGGAATTAATGTTTTTGGCCAATTTTTCGATATTTGTCGTCAGAGACGTCATCCTCCAAAATAATACCAATCTCATGAAAACCTGTCTAAAGTTTTAGGCAGACATACAAACATACATTTAAACAGACAGGTGAGATTTCTATTATAGATGACGAAAATTATAGAAATATTCTAATGTGATGGAGATAAAAAAGGAACAAATCAAAATTATATGTTCAACATTTCGTCTATATTTCAAGACTTCCTTGGGATGATGGATTTGAAGAAATAAAATACCAGTACAATATTTTTAAACATATTTGTTCTTTTAATTCGAAATGAGCAAAGAATGAAGCTACATAGGAACTTTTATTACATTATCAAGTCAAAGGCTACAGAAAGAGGAATAAGGAAGAACCCTGCTAAGACCATGGTATTTCAAAGCTAAATGCTTATTAGAAGAGGAGAAAAAGCCGGCATTATACAAATATAAAGGTAAAAAGACACAGACTTTGAAAACATTCAGATTAGAAATAGAAAAATTTTTGAGATTAGAATTAGAAAAAAAAATAGTGGGGTGGGTTGGGGTGATATGATGGAGAGAGAAGAGACAAAAAACAAATGAAAAAGAAATTTTAATTAAAATATTTTAAAATCAGAAAAACTAAGGATTTTTTTAAATTAACAAATCTACAATAAAAAAATTATAAAATATAAATAAAGCTGGACAAATTAAGTACAGAGGTAGTAAGAGGAGAGTAAAAAAAAAGGAAAAGTTAATATGTAAATAAACTCAAATTCTTGGAAAACAAGTTGTGCATGCGTGGTCTCCCTCTGGTGCTGCATGTGAGATGATGCCACAAAAAAAAAAAAAATAAAAATAAAAAAAAAAAAAATATAATGAAGAAATGATGAATGTGAAGGGCCAACATTGCCTTCACATTTTCAACAACATTTCAGAAAAATTTAATGGATGGGGCAAAAGTTATGGGGTAAAAGGTGTCATTTTTTGCAATTTTGGGGCATTTCTGACCCCTTTTAAGCTCCTGGGAATGTCGAATCCCAGTGAAAATGGACAAACGGTGCAGTTTCATACCTTAAGACATGTATATTTAAATTCTGTACCATGGAAAACCACTACATATAA
>NC_136510.1:17377194-17722194 GCF_053919585.1 Euprymna scolopes | reverse complement strand
GGCCTTTTCAAGACAAAATTCAAAAACTTTTCAAGTCTGCACGAACTCTCTCTCTCTCACACACACACACACACAGGGTGTGGCATAAAATAACGCAATTTTTAATTTTTTTGAATTAAAATTAAAGGTGTTACTTATGCTATACCCTGTATACATCTCCCTTGGACCCCTCCAATGTCTACTTACTTTGAATTCTTTTTCTTGCTGTTCTTCACCTGGCCCCCTCCTCCGCATGGACCATTCTTCTTTACTTCTTTCCGCTGATGATTGGAAGACTGACTTCCTCCTTGCTGTTGACAACCAACACTTGAAAAGGTATTCAGATCTCTGCAGTTAGACGATGCCCAGAGCGTACTTGACTTCTCCCAGTGCCTCCGAGAGACATGAGCACCATTTGTTGCAGGTCTGAAATCGGTATTGTTACCAGAGTAACCATTCGGACTGGATGCAGAACGATGGTTGATCTCTGCTGTTGCCCCAACACCTGACCTTCCCCTCGTCTTCTTTGGTCCCTTAGTACAATTGTACCTCACACCCTGAAGTCTTGAAAACCCGTCTTCATGTATCCGAGGTGCATGGATAGGTTCTTGACAATCCCTGTCATTGGAGCTGCCAAACTGACGATCATCAAATTCAGAGGAACTGGCCAAATTCAATGGTGGAACGGGAGGTTGAAAGTTTGGATCAGAAGAATTAAAAATTTCTTCATCCATTACAAAAACTGCCTGGGTTATATTCTGTGCATCTTGGTTGCAGACATCCTCGTATTCGTAGTTTGGTTGAAAATTGTGTACATGGGTGGACCGTGAAGATTTTGAATAAATCTCCGTATCCGAGAAACTTTCAGGCTTGTTAACTCCAAACGAGAGGTAATTTTCAGCCTTAGAAAATGACCGACTTTGGCTGTCATGGTATGAGGCCGATTTCTGGTTGCTCATAGACAAACTCCATCCCGGAAATGAGGAAGAAGACGAATGGCTAAAAACATTTTCAGTTGCATCCACTATAACACCGGGATCATCTTCGTACAACTCTTGCTGAGAGACGACAGGTTTCTCTGGGCATGAGCTCCAAGTAAATTGAGCAGCCCAAGACTGCTCTGTAGACTCTGGCTGCTGAGAAGTACTCGAATGCAAGTTTTCTGAACCAATGTGCATGTTGCTGTTGCCAGAAGGGGGAAGCGCCGACCCATTCGGATAAGGAGGAGCATCCGTGTTGGAATGGCAGAATTGAAGATGGTGTAACGCATTCTCCATATCCCCGAAGCTGTAGTTGGAATGGTGAGGCGATGAAGTTGATGCGGACATGGGATCCAGGTAGCTCTCAAACTGTTGCGTTGAGAGATCAGCCTGCTTGGTGCCGCTCTGTTCCACAGCAGAAAAGGAACGAGACCGAAAGATGGGTTTACCATTCGTGTAAGAAGCGCCAGATCCTAAACTGGTGCTAGGAACCTCTTCACCGCCGCCAATGCCATTTTGGAGCCTGCAATATAAAATAAAAAAAAGTCTGCACGGGTGTCTATGTTTCATTCCATCAGGAAATCATATACAAGGGGCTTCCAGAAGTAATGCCTCCTATTTTTTCTTCATTCCACCCAAATGAATCAAAAGGAATTGCAAATTGCATTGTTATGAGGACTAAACTCATGCATTCAGAACCTGAAAATTTCATCTGTTGCAGATATTAACTGTGCAAGACTAAGAACACAACCCGTCATGGACATGCATCAAAAGCAGATATGCGCCATTGAATTCCTCCATGAAGAAAAGAAAATTAAACTGATCAACATTCACCAGTGCCTGTTGAAAGTTTACAAAGTTGATGTCAGCACAGTTAGGACATGGGTTTGTTGATTTCAGAGTGGCAATAGAGATGTAACAAAACGCACAGTCACCACTGGCAAAAGTGCATTGAGAATGATGTTGACTATGTAGAAAAATAAATTCTCAAGAACAAAAAAATTTACTTTTTAAAATGCTACCACTCCTGTCTTCAATGTTTTAGTTTTTAAATTTAAAAAATAGGCCTTACTTCAAAAGAACCCTCATATATACTTAAAATGACAGATCACCTTATTGAAATAACATTTAATATGTAGAAAAACTAAGAATAAAAAAAAAGGTTTTAATTTTTTGTAGGGTACTTCACTTCAGCTTAAATTTGTTTTAAATCACTACAGAACAGTAACGATGTAGGTTTTAAAGAACAAAACCATTTTTTAAAGCATTACACTGCACCAAAATATTTCAACAAGATTGCGGCAGGTTAGTTTGTTATTCACAGCAAGGTCCTACATGCATTTACTAAAAAAAAACTTAAAATTTGTAAACTTAGTACTGCCATTAAGACCCTAAGTCCAGATGGCAATAGCTTCCCCCCCCCCAAGAATATGGTTACATCTAAGATTTAACTAAAATCACTAACATTCAAACGCTATCTGGTCAGAAAGTGGATTATACTCATCTTAGTTAAGAAAATATAAATTATAACACACGTAGTTTTGAGCTGTTAAATAATTGAATCACTGACAACTGAACTAATTTATTTTCCACACACGGAAGATGTTTATTATGCTTATCCTTTTTATTATGGTCTCGCTTTGTGACATTTTTTTTTTCAATTATTAACTTGTCATTTTTTAAGTAATAGTGCGTCTGTGCACTATTACTTAAAAAAAATAAATTAAAAACAAATAACCCTTTATGACTTGAATTATGATATAGATGATTAAATTGTTAATTTTAGTTCAAAGCGTAATGATACCATGAGAGTCTTCAAACTGGAAAAAGCATATTTCAATAAAAAATAATGAACTAATACATACAAGGCGTGTTTGAATCAATTCCCACTTTATGTAGCTATATTCATTTACTACTGAACAAATTAGTTCAACCTTGTCATAAAGGGTTAAAATGACCAAGTATTTATTACAATTTTCTGTGAGGATGGGGGTCTTTTACATTTAGCATTTTGGCTAAGATCAAAGTGTAATATCTGTCCTGATACTACACTTAATCTTCTGTCCCTGGTCAGTGAAGTAATCTTTCTAGGCAGAGGCAATTAAAATTTTTTTTCAGAATATGGAGTGACCCCTTTCTATACAACTAGATTTCACTCCCACATTAAAAACCCACTTGCATGGGGAGGAGGGGGGGGCATATGAAGACAGAATTAAGAGTATAAAAAATATTTCAATTTTACCAGTTTTAATTTGTGGTCTACTATTTTTCAATAATAACTTTGTAAACAAAAAATATTACATAGAAAAACACATTAAAAGAAAAAAAAAAAATGGATTTAAAGTACAAATAGTTTTTATTTTAAAAGAAAACATGGAGGTTTGTAAACAAAAAATGTTCTCTTTAAATATCATGAAAACGTTTTCCAAAAGAGAAAAAGAAATCAGTTTCATTAAAAAAAAAAAAAAAAAAAAAAAGCAAGTCATTGAATCAGCACCTAAGGATTAAAAAAAAAAAAAAAAAATTAAATGGAGAGATCAGCTAAACACCTAGCTCAGAACAGTGAAACATCGTACCAAACTGATTCTAGGCCCTCACCCCTATGGTGTTCATCGCTGGAATCAGGATTGGCTAACAATTCTATCTGCTACTGCAGTGAACCATCGCACCTGGTCAGTATTTGTCTTAACCAGTTTGTGTGCAAAAAGTGTATCTCAACCTTGCCATAATTCCATTGCACTTGTAAAGTACTGCAAAAATTGCTCCCAACTCCTTTTCTACAAACTGGGCAGAGGAACTTTCCTTTTTCTGAACACTATAACCACTGATTATCACTTTGTTTGCGATAACATTCACTTTCATAACTTTATAGCATTTCTTCAAATGTTTAACTTAATTGTTTCACAGCAAAGTACTAGATCAATATAAGCACCTCTCCAAAACAACCCAAACAAAATTGCCTGGACAATGCTTTTAAGACACAAATGAAAAGCAACAGACTTAATACCGATTTCTAATATACTCCCATTAACATTGAAGCTGTCATGTGATGTTAATTCTAAAATGACTGCAAATTTCTGTACATTGGTTGATCTAGCTTTAACAATAAATTTGCCTCTTATAAACAAGCAAAGCTTATTAGACAACATCTCAACATTGTCAAAAGCTTTTTCCAAAGCCACAAAAGCAAAATACTGGTTCTTATTACCAAGATGCTTCTTTTGCATTTGGATCAAGATAAACAAGCCGCGCATGCGTGGTCCCCCTCTGGTGCTGCATACGAGATGATGGCACAAAAAATAAAGAAATGATGAATGCGAGAAGTGTGAAGCGCCAACATTGCCTTCACATTTTCGACAATGTTTCAGAAAAATTTAATGGATGGGACAAAAGTTATGGAGTAAAAAAAAAAAATTTAATTTTTTTGCAATTTTGAGGCATTTGTGACCCCCTTTTGAGCTCCTGGGAATGCTGAATCCCAATGAAAAATGGACAAACGGTGTAGTTTCACGCCTTAAGACATGTATATTTGAATTCAGCACCATGAAAAACCACTATATAGACGTACATAAAGTTTTTTGGAGTAATATAAAAAAATTAAAAAAAAAAAAAAGAGCTCCAAAGACATGGTTTTTTAGCCCTAAAAGTCCCAGAGGGATGTGAACCAGAGTTTTGCCAGGGTCACCCATACTGAATTTATATTAAGAATAATGGCCTCCACATCTTGGCAAAATTTCAGGAAAATCTAATGGACGGATCAAACGCTATGGGGCAAAAAGTGACATTTTTAAAAAAAATTTTTTACCTCTTTTGAGCCCCTGGGGATGCCGAATCTCAGGGTAAATGGATGACTGCTGCAGTTTCAGGCCTTAACATGTATATTTCAGTTGACCACTATTAAAAACCACTATTATAGTCAGACATATCAAGTTTTTGTTGAGAAATATGAAAAAAGTTACAAAAAGGGGCGTTTTTAGCACTAAAAGTCCTTGGGGATGCAAACCAGAATTTTGCCAGGGTCACCCATACTGGATTTATATTAAGAACAATGGGCTCCACATTTTAGCCAAGTTTCAGAAAAATCTAATGGATAGATAAAATATTATGGGGCAAAACGTGTCATTTCTGACCTCTTGAGCCCATGGGAACAACGGGAATTGTCGCAAAATAAATTTTTTATTGTCCACATCTATCTAATGAAGTAGAATTTGTGGCAAAATTTCTGGAAAACTAATGAACGGTTATCTGACAATCATCCGGACTAACGGACGCACGGATGCCACTGAAAATACGGGTGCCTCTCTGATAAATCAGGGGACCAATATAGTATCAACAGACACAAAACCAATCTGCTTATCTGACTTATTTGCTAACTCTTACAATCCCAAGTTCTCTTTCTTTGATCAATGACACTAAATCTAGAGTCTATTTTCACTCCAACAGTTGACCTATTTATACTGTAAGGTTTACATAGAATGCTAATGTACATTAAAACATTGGCATAAGATCCAAATTGATAAGCCAACCTGCTAAGACATGATTCAGAGTTAAATTCTAATCTTACGTGTATTCTATTTTTAAATTGTGGTCGACTTATGGAACAGAAGAACAATTGTTTTTGTAAAGAGAAAATCTTTTTCATTTATTCATAACCCAAGTAATGTTTATTTGTAAGGAAAGGAATTTTATTCTAGCCACCTAAATTATTAACGAAAGTAAAGACCCCACATAACAGGTCAAGATAACTAATCTATATAATAAAGTAAAATCTATTTTTACTCTGCTGCTTTGGCTAAAAGTTTAGAACTAGAAGCCTCATATGCTAATCGGTTCTACCAGATAAAGCCATCAAGCATGTTTCCAGAAAATATGCGTTCATTTGTGACAATATTTTTGATCGAAATAGGTTGCTGTGACACCAGGTTTTTCTTAAAAAAAAAAAAAAAAAAAAAAAATATATATTCATGAAAGCAAAATCAAGATAAATTTTTTAAAAAGTTTTCTTCATCAGGAATCTGTTAAACAAGTGGCTTTGTAATCAGCGCAGGTCACTTAAGGTCAGTGGGCAGCAATGACATTTTTCCCTGAATTTTGAAAAAAAAAAAAAAAAATAGAATTCCAATTTCAGAAAAAAATGCATGTTAGTCTCAGGAGGAAGAGGGGTACAGTGAGAGAGGAGACCCCCCCCCCCATCTCCTGTGGTAACAGAGAAAGAGAGACTAGAGAGGACTTTATAGTTCCAGATTGCTTTGCTGGATTCTTGACAACATATTCAACTGTATTTTGTACCCAAGAGAAAAAAAAAAAAAAAAAATGTTGAATTTTACTTATTTTGTGCTTGAAAATGACCTTTGCTCAGTGGTACAACTGATGATTAATGTTGAACAATTGCCCTCTTGATCTTTGACAACATGGAGTGAGTGATAATTTGATGGAACAGGACCCTTCAACATCTGCAGTCTTCAAAGTGGCAGCCTTTTTGCGAGAAGGTACCAAGTAACCACCCAGGAATGACCAAAGTTGGGAACCGTTTTCCTGCTTTCCAACTAACTACAATATGGTCATCAATGTGAACAAGCTCTCGATGAGCCATCCCCTTAAACAATTTACCAAATTTCCAATACTAATGATTACTATGACATTTTCCCATCGACTACTGTACACTAATTAGCCCATATCCAAGTGAACCCTGAGCCTTGATAAATGGTGACTCCTTTGTAAATAAAAAATTAAAAAGTCATGAGGAGGAGTAAGCAGTACACATTTCATCTTTCATAATTTCTTATATTTCCTCTGGAAATATTGTTTTAGTAGAAAAAAAATTAACATTTGCAAATGCCACCATCTACTTGATGCCTCCACATTCAAGTACATTTTGATGTTCAGAAATTTTTTTTTTTTTTTTTTTTTTTTTTTTTAAATGGAGTTTAAACATAAAATTATTTTTAATACCTATAAAGAATTTTTTCTTGCATTCTGCTCGGATCGCAACCTTTAACACTTACTAAAAAGTGGTTGAAAAATATTTAATACCCTTTCGTAATTTCTAATCTTGGCTATAAAAGAAGAGAAAAATTGAAAATCCCAGCAGGTAGCAGGTATATCAAATAATTTTAATAATTTGAAGATAAAGTGACACTTACCAGTTTTCCTGGCCAGCAACTTTGGATGATGTATTTGTACTTTGATGACCATGGTCAGAATAACCACTACCATTAGAGGGATGCTGCTGATGATGAAGCCTATCAGCATAAGAGGAGGACGGGGAGGAAGGGGAAGGCGAGTAGCCGTGGCGTCCCATTGGACACTGAGGTTGGACTGTATTATTAGTGGCATAACTTTCTCCTCCCCTGGCAGCCTGCTGGGCGGATTGCCGTTGGTTAACAGCCGTGTAATACTGGCAAGGGGCCTGCGGCTGATGTTGATAAGAGTGATGAGCAAAGAAAGGTGGAGAGACGAGAGCATTGACAAAACTGAACATGTCTGGCACCATCTTCTTTGGGGCCATCAGATTTGGATGGGAGCCAACAGAAAAGGCGTTCCTGTAGATATCGTCCGCAGTGTATGTAAAGTTTGGGGGAACAACATACTGTTCATAGTTTCTCAATGATCGTGGGTGAGGTAGCTGTTGAGGGTGGTATGTAACACTCACGTCATCGAGGGCGTAGTCACCTTGTACATGCACAAAGTTATGTCTCAGTGGAGGGGAGGATGACTTAATTGGAGGGTATCTTTTGTCGGACCTTAAACTGCCATTTCCATTCCAGCAAGTAGAGTTATCACCAGCAGCTCTCTCATTTCGACCCTGCTGGAGACCTCGTCTAAAGACCGGGGTTGTTGCATTGGTAGCCAAATCAAGGTATCTGTTTGCTTTTGGCCTGTGAGTAGAGAGGCCAAGTTCTTCAGGGTCGGAATCGTAGTTAGGTGTGATCGGTGCCAAGTCACTATACAAGGACGTTTCTGATGTATCATCAGGAGTTTGAAAATTTAAATCTGATGAATTGGATTTCAGAAGCTCTGTTTGGTAATAACTGCCGTCACTTGAAGATCTTTTGTCACGAGGATTCTCCTTTGGCCGTTTAACACGGGAGATGAACCTCTTAGAAATCTGGCAATCTGATGGAGGATCACAAGATATGTGGTTGACCGCCGTGCCCTGAGACACAGACCTACTCTCACCTGTGGGCTCAGGCGAAACTGGAGGCAAAAACCCACCTTGGGATTTGTCATATTCATCTTTTCCCATAGTGCAATGCATCACATTTGCAGGCTAAAAAAAAAAGAAAATAGGGCAAGAAAAATAAATTAGTTTTATATAATATATATTAGCAGATATATTCGGCATTGCCCAGTATTAAATCTAACATTAAATTCCTTCAAGTGGGGGAAAAAAAAAAAAAAAAAAAAAAAAAAAAAATGGACAGAAACAGACATGTGCATGCGTGTTTGAATATATATTGGGGGGTATACTTGGTACAAAACAGAAAAGTGCTCAATACATGAGTAGAGCTAAATGTGCTTTTATTCTTTTAACTTCAAGGATTTTTGCTCAAATCCAATTTGATTTGAGCAAAAATCCAAGCTTGAAAGAATACAAAACGCGCGCTCGGGCGTTATTCTACTTATGCTTCTAGAGAAGCATTTTCCGGATGAGTGGTGGTGGTGGTGCTTGAAGTTGTTTTAGAATTTTTTTTTTTTTTTTTTTGCAAGAAAAAAAAAAAAAAAAAAAAGAAAATTTCAAAGAATTTTAAAATACATCCAAAGCCAAATTTAAACCCAGGCTTTATATGATACAAGCTCAATCTTGCAACATAAGAGACCAATGGTGTAGAATACTAAGCAACCCAGATGAATGCGTTGGTAAACAAATGACACTGAGAACAAAAGAGGTCAAAAGTTGTATAGTATCACACATCAAGCAGAAAAGTCACAAGAGTAATTGAGAGAACAAAGAAAGCAGTCTAAATCATTCTAACATAAAAAACAAAACCATTGATTCAAAATTATGAAGGGTTTTACTGAGCAGGATTCCACCTATTCAAAAAGAATAAGACATTCGATATACATCAAATAAATAAAATGACACCTTGAAAGGCCAACACATGTCCATCGTACATTCTATCAGAGAGGCGGTAGCACTCTCTATATAGGGATGGCCCATACACGCCTATATACGCCTACAAAACAAAACTATCCAAATCTCAACTAAAATCAACTTTTAAGTTTCAAAAAGCACATATTCTTACAGAGAAGCGTCTTACGAATCCAGCGAGTGTCAGAACGTCAGTTAAAATGTCAAAAGAGAGCAAAAAAAAAAAAAAAAAAAAAAAAAAAAAAAAAAAAAGGGGTACAAAAATGGCCAATTGTTCTTCTTTCGCTTTCTTTTGAGACGATGTATCTCGGTGTACGAACGGTCTCTGACAACAGTTCAAGCATCAATCGACTGCTCTTTACACGGAGAAGTGCAGTGACCCATCACTTTTTAGCTAACTCCATAATTAAATAAGATTACGTGTAATAACAAGTTTTAAACACTATATACCCAATGTAGACAGACCACTTCGAACACGGAACTTCTCTCAAAAGGGACAGCTCCAGATAATACACCGGATGCTCACAGACGTTCCAGTTTGCCAGTGGCCTATATTTCTTGGACGCTGAATATTTGAGGTGAACGTTAAGGTTTTTTCTTTAAACAGTAACCCACCAGCGTTAATGAAACCACAAAATCTTTATCTCAGTTGATCAAAATTGTTATAAGAGTAACCTATCAGCAAGTACGACGTCAAAAAACAATGTTATAAAAACAAATAATTCTTCAGATTTTGGACTGTAAAATATGTACAAAATGTCAATGCTGTGACCAGGATTCGAACCTAGGTTAGCACGGCCACAATGTGGGGTCCTAACCTCTAGACGATCACGGCTAACACTGACGTCTGTCGCTCTTGGCAGAAAGACACATGACTACTGTCAAACTATTGAAAAATAAGGAGGAAACTTGAAATTCTCACGCATGCGCAAAAATACACTATAACAACCATTGTTAAATGCAGCTGAATCTCTTCGCTCGCTAAGAAAAGTAGATCAGACCAGTTCTTCTAAGAACTCACCAAACGCCAAAGGAAATAAGTTAAATCAACTGCAAACGAAACTGCAAGAAAGTTATCTTCTAAGAACTCACTGGAAGCGGACCAAAAAGAATCAAAATCCAAGCCCTAGCCACAAAAATAACTAGATATTGTGGCTACTATACACAATCTACTAATAAAAACAAGTTAGTTTTCTAAAATAAACTACAATAAATTAACCAAGTAACATCACACTGTCACTGATTAGGACTTCATATAAAGATAACTACACTATTGGTGTATATACCGTTCCACACTATTGGTGACGGGGCAGTATCTCAATTCTACGAGAGTTGTCTTGCTATAAGATAAGTGATATTATAGTAAGATACACATAAGTGTTATATGTTTACATTTAATAAAAAATGCCAAAGTCAGCACGTAGTAAAAAAGCTCAGAGAAATATAGACTATGAAAAAAAACAAAGTCAAGGTATTATCTGAGCAAAAAGAATACTATCAGAAAAATGCTGAAATAATAAAAATTAAGTATCATGCAAATCCTGAGGCAAAGAAGGCTGCCTCACGTGCTGACTCAAAAGCACGGTATAACAGGGATTCCGAGGGAAAAAAAGCTGCCTCATGCACAAACTATTATAAATATAAATATCAAAAACTGCCAAATCTTTGCCAAAACGCCAAAGAATGAACCAAGAAAAATTTAATAGTGAAGGTATGAACATTTTAGAACTTTATAACTGTTTTATCAGAGAGGCGGTAGCACTCTCTATGTAATATAGAACCGATGGAGGACCAAGAGGCAACTCCTAAGGCCCAAAACCCAAAGACCTAAAACCCAGCAGGAAGCGACCTGCTACTAATGGAGGCGGCAATGAGCCGCCTCCTAAAAAAGACAATACTATCATGAATGTAAGTTTAAAAATAAGACTGTAAGTAAAAATACTAATTAACAAGAATAAAAAAAAAGCATTGGAAATGCAAAAGGATATAGGGATGGTATGCCAAAAAGTATACAAACAAGATAGCTATGAATGGCTAGGCACATGGAAATAGAATTGCATCCAAAGTATAGCCCTATAGCTTTTTACAACCGTAATGATGGCACGCAATGAAGATTGGAGAAAAGTTATAGGGCTATACTTTGGATGCAATTCTATTTCCATGTGCCTAGCCATTCATAGCTATCTTGTTTGTATACTTTTTGGCATACCATCCCTATATCCTTTTGCATTTCTAATGCTTTTTTATTCTTGTTAATTGTTCAATTCAATGAAACAAATATAGAAATAGATATCTAATATATATTATTTATTATATAGCACTTTATAGTGAAAATTTCAAGGTTATTATATAATTATTTTTTACACAAGACATTAACCCCCATCCATCGAGATTGGGGGGGGGGGGGCGGACAAGTACAAATCCCTGAAAAAAAATAATAATAAAAATAAATAAAAAAAATAAATAAAAAAAATAAAAATTGACAAAAAAATAAACATTTCAGAATTGAGAGTGATAGAATTTTTATATTGAGATCAATCCAATTTCTTTATTCTTTGGGCGAGAGGACATTTTTTTTTTTAAAGAAAACAATGTACGATTTCAAAGAGTTTTTAGAGGGAGCGGGGAGGGGCTTACCACTGCTTTATTGGATACCAGACATTCATCTGCTATCTCATACATTTCAACTAAGAGATCTCTAAGATTCTAACTGTCCTTTTAAGTGCAATTGTTTGTAGCTCTTGCACTTGGTTCACACTTTTTTTTTTTTTTATATAACTTTTTCAATAGTCCAGTCGTTCCTGTAATTACTAGAATGGATTTTTTTTTTACACAGGCATCACCACATTATCAAGGCCAAGAGGCCACTCGAGGATAAGGGTTAAAGAGTATACAGTAGAAATTGGACAATATAGTAATCAATTCGGTAAATTTGTTAACTTATATGGAACGGCTCATCAAGAACTTATTTACGTTAGACTTGAACACAACCACATTGTAGTCAGCCGGAAAGCAGGAAAACGGAAGACAATTCCACAGGCGTGCAGTTCTAAGAAAGCTTTTTTCATGGAATCTACGTTTAGGTTTAGGCACAGATAAAGAGTGGGGGGAATTATTGATAGCATTTTCAACTAGACGAGTGTTTCTTGTGAAAGTTTGGCGAGGGGGGACCATAGACTGAAGCTAAGTCGAACACTTTCCATGAAAATAACGATACATCAGAGACAAACTTGCAACGTCTCTTCTGTGAGATAGAGGTTGCAGGGAAGAGAAAAGGATATCTTAAGATTCGAATTTCTTTTCATGTCATACATAAGACCTTGGTATTTCTCAGCTCTTGTTGCAATATTTTTTTGCATATAAAGAGGGTATGACCAAAGATTTGGTAGTTTCTATTTATAACCATAGCTGATAAGAACAAACCAATCAGATGCCAGAATCTGATTTAAAAAATATATTGAATCTGAATTCTTCAGTGATTGCTTTCAGTCTTGACACGAGAAAACCACTACATTATTATACTCATCCTGACTGGATTAATTATTTATCTGGGAAAAGAATCTGATTTTATTTATGTTGTAATTTTTTTTTAGCTCGAGACAACATTCTTATATTTCAAGAATGTAGTTCCACTCAAGAGCTCCGTTTAACCTAGCATCATTAAGAACACTAATTTCTATTAAGGTCGCTTCTTTCTTGCTCCATATAAGTATGTCAGGTTTAATAGCTTAGTTTTCTAAGTGTATAGCTGTAGGAATTACAAAGTCATAATGGCCTGCGTAGGACTTATTTCTAATTGTTCTTTCTAGTTGATGTTCCTAAAATTTGCTGCTATATTTGATATCTAACTTTTTACAGATGGTCCAGTAGAGATATTTACATATTGCATTGTAAAGTAGCTGTCCCTGAGCAGAACCTTACAACTGGACGTCAGGTGGCTCACACTACTTATGTGGTTGAAACTGCACTTGTTATTGCAGAGACCACTCCTTTAAAGCACTGGTCATCAAGTCTTTATTTAGTAAAGGCTCTTGTGACCGAGCAAACTTGTTTAGGAAAAAGTTGTTTGTTAGAATTAGGTCATATGACAATTTTAATTTCAGTATTGGTTTCATCTACATACACACCTCGGTTTCTATTTCAGTATTTTTTTTTTTTTTTTTTAATCTTTAAAGGAAGCCATTCATTTTCATGTGATGCTTAAAACATTATCTTATGTTATGCCATTATTACAATAAGGAATTGGTCAATTTGTGGCTCAATCATTCTGTTACAAAGACTTCTGTTGAAACAACCTTTCAGAATTCATTTTCAACAGTGAACTTAAAAACATTTTATATTTTAGGATTGGTTGGTTGTCTTACGGCATATCAACCCTTTTCAGGTTATTTAATGTCAAATTCAGTGATTTTAAGAAATTTTTTTAAATAGAATATATTTGTTGTTTTGAAGTCGGTTTCTATTTAACCCATAGTTGGGACACTAACGGGTACTACCACTCCGGGTCAGAGTGTACCTGGGAGCAATGGTAATTAAAGGGTGGCTCCACACTCCCCAAAGCCTACAAGCTGGGGCCTCACCACTGGATATAGTTTAAGGTCATATCCAGGACCTATATTTTAGGAAGAATGAAAATTTAAATTTTCATTCCATTTTAATTCTTTAACTCTTAGTGTGCCATGAAAAAGGATGAAGCATAGCCAAACAAAGCCATAAAAGCAATTGACAATAAGTTCAGATTTTAAACTAACCATACACTCAACCTTCTTTTTTTTAGTGGGGGGGGGGGGGTAATAGTCGGTTTTGTTAGGTTTAATTTTTTTATAAATTTTAATATTTTTTTAAAAACTGGAATTGCATATAGCAATGCAAGAAATGTTAATATTAATGCAGTTCGCAGTTATATTGGAAACTAGCAGGACCAGCGAAATATGACCCAATACCAGAAGAGATTATCGTATGCAAATCACAGATTATGAATAAACAAAAAAAAATAAATAAATAAAAAAATTAACTGAAAGATGGTGGCAGTTGCTAGTGGTAGCCACTGTCAGTTCTGGAAAATTGCAGGCACTGGCAACAGTTACCAAAATTAAATCATTTGGATTCCACTATCTTGCGTGGTCTGGCAATGGCAGCTAGCGGAATCCACTGGCTATCATGGACTAATGTCAACTTAAAATTGACCATTCCAAAATGAAAGTGGCGATTCCTGGTGTGGAGAGGTGTTTTGAGGGCAGTGGCTGCCTCTGCAACAATCAGTTATTGTCGGTCACAACTAGTTTTTTAGTATCCATTGCATCGCTTCAAAATGAAATTTCTGTCGGGCACTATCATCCAGTGGCGGTTATGATTTATCGGTGGTAACTGAGGAATAGTTCTCTTAAGGTGGTTACTATCACTTGATGACACTGGCTGCCTTAGTAACTGTCACTGTTATTAAGTGTCGGTAAACGGTGGCTCTACGTGATGCAGTGTTAGGTTTCAATTCTGTGTAAAGCAAGGGGTACCCTATTTTTCATTCTACCCAATACCGATTTGCTGCGTTTATGTAGATATATCACAGCAGGTTTTTATATTGAAGCAGAATATGGACCATGCTATACTTTACATACGTTCAAGTAAAAATGAATTGCATACAGTAGTCATTAAATTGTTAAGTTCCTACCATGTTAATCTGGGTTTATAAAGAATATTTTAGCATGGTTCATACTCTGCACAAGTACCCATTTGTTAACTGTTAAGAGCATGAAGGCATTTTAACAGATTCTAATCTGCAATAACTTAAAGCAGAAACAGAAGTAGACGGTGATAATTCTCGTCCCAGTTCATAACACTTGTGTTTTTTTTTTTTTTGTTTTTTTTTAAAGTATTGACTATAAAAAATATTTACGTTTATTTATGAATTTTTGTATTACACAAAAATACCCAGAGATATCGAGTTTTGTTGCAAATAAAAAGTTGTTTTTTGTTTGTTTTTAAATGAACGCTTATGTTTGCACAATATGTCAAACTTGATGTTCTATAAAGAAGCAAGTTTCAAATACGTTCCTGTAATGAATGTGGTAAGCTCCACAATGTATTGGGTCATGAATCCGTCTGAAAATCTTGACCATTATACATGTTCAGTATTTATGAAATCCATTATGAAAGTTTGTATCGTTTTTCTATATGTGATAAAGGATTCCATGTTTTCTTTATCAAAGCTAGTTATCATGGAAGCCATATTGGATTTTAAGAAGTCATTGCTATAGTGTTCAAGAACGCAAATCAAGAATCCCTGATACAACTAAGCAAAGTACCGAAGACAAAAATCAGAGCATTCAGTATTTTTTAAGGGGATGAGTGTTAGACCACTTAATCAAACGGAATAATAAAATGAGAATCACGGGCATGAATAATAATTGAACCCTATGAAATATTTGATAACAGTGTAACCGGGAGAGGAGGATGTCATACTAATATTAGCAATACGTTCAGCACTGGACAAGGCACACACTGCTACTTAATTTGATACTCCGTTTTTAAATTAGTAAGAACATTTCTCCTACCTCCAAAATAAAACTTATAACTGGATTCAAAAAAAAATTTACTTTAAAAAAATGGTATTTTAATATTTTGTTGCAATTTTTATATTTGAAGGAATCGTTATTTAAATCCGACTTAACGACGAAACATGCCAGCATAGCATGCCCGCTAGCAGTAGATCACCTTTTGCACATAAGCGGTTGGGGTGTGTTCATTCACATAAATACTTAAAGTGGCAGTTGTACCCATCAACAACGTTTCCAGTTGTTTTAGCTAATCAGGAAAAAGAATTATCTTTGCTACAGAATTTAAACACAACATGTACGTCTTTCCAGTCAAAAGTTAGAATTCCTCAAAGTTGATGCTTTGTAGTACAAAAGACAATTAGATAGGAACTGCGTTCAAACACTAATAGCAAATATATTAATTTCTTTTGTCCTAAAATTTGAAAAGAATTGGATAAAAACTTACACATGAATCGATAGTGACAACCGCATGTAAGCATAATTGTGACATGCACACAAATCTGCAAATAAGTGTTCATCAACTTACGAACAAAGTATTCATTTTATTTGTTATTTAATAAACATAAGGTTTTAATTATGGACAAAAAAAGAATAACCGACAATGAACATTTGTTTTTTGTTTTTTTTTTGTTCTTGGCTTTTAAGTCGCAAATAAAACATCTCAAAAGTTAACGCTTTGTTATACAAAGATAGATAGAAACTGTTCAAACGCTATTTAATACTGAATATATTAATTTCTTTTGTCCTAAAATTTGAAAAGGATGAAAAACTTATGCACGAATCAATAGAAGTAGTGACAACCGCATTTGAACATGAGAATTTTTGTGTACTGAGACATGCACAATAAAAATCTGTAAACAAAACGTTCGTCAATTAACTTACGAACATAAAGTATTCATTTTGTTTTTGTTATTTAGAAAACAAGTTTTAATTATAGAAAGGAAAATTTTTTTTTTTAATTCTTTGAAAAAGAATAACTAACAATGACTATGCTTTTAAAGGAGTTAAAACACAAACCACTTATCCAGTTTAAAAAAAAAAAAAAAAAAAAAAAAGAAAGTATTTTACTTATGTCCAAAGAAAGAAATGGATTGGATAGGCAAAATGTGAGGTGAGGAGGAAAGAAGAGATGGCACTTTTAATAGAAATACTAGCAGGCCGCCTGGCATTGTCTGGTCGTAAAATACAATTAATGATATTTTGATTAATGCAGATTTTCAATTTATTATATGGGACCCAATATATAGTAATGATTTTAAAAGTTAAAAGACTTGTGTACCACCACCGATAATCGAAACCAAAACGTTTAGTTAACGATTTATTTCTTTTGACATCATTACCTGAGCTATAAAGACCTGTTTGCTGCAAGGCTAAAAATTAAAACCTGAACCAATAGCTATTATGTCACGCATGCACATTTTTAATGCCGTTGTTCGATCTTCACCTGGCAAATTCCATTATTTTAATTTTCACTTTAGCACTGATTTTTTAAAAAATTTTTATTACATTTTCACCCCAAACAAGGCACATTGCCACTTTGGTGTAGGGGCTACTATCAGGGACATAAGCTACTGGGTACTATGCAGGGAGTTGGGCAGTAAGATGTTAGTTCACATTACACTTGAACTTCTGCACGCCAGTACAGTTGAGAAAGCAGGGAGCCGGAATGGAATTCCAGAGTCTAGCGGTTCTAGGAAAGAAACTACTGGAGTAGAAAGCTCCCTTACATCTAGGGATCGCCACTGTAGGAGTGGGATTTAGCTGCTTGTCGGGTTTGTCGAGGGTTTTACGTCATGGGGGCACAAGTGCTTGCAGTTTGTCAGAGCATTCATCATTAAAATACTTGTAGAAAAGGCAGAGGGATGCAACATTTCAGCAGGACAGAGGCTAAAGCTAGGATGACAGTTCAGGGCCTATCAGGTTGGAGACTCTTTTGGACCTTGTCTATGAGTGAGAGACTAGTAGCAGATGCACCAGCCCAAACATGACAATACTCCATACATGGGCAAATGGTGGCCTTATAGAGGTACAGGATGCTTTCGGGTGTTAGTAGTTTTCTAGCACGGTAGAGAGAGCCCACCTTTCTTGCAGCGGCCGTGGCAATGCCTTCAATGTAATTGTTCCAACTCCTGTTTCCTGTGAATGTTAGGCCAAGGAGTTTGAAAGATGTAATCTCAGATAAAGAGTCGTTGGCCATTGCTATAGGTGGTAGAGAGGGTTTCTTGTAATTATTGAATGAAACTAGTTTAGTCTTGGCAGCATTGAACGCAACCAACCACTTTTGTCCCCATTCCACCACAGATTGGAGGTCTTCCTCGAGTGTTTCTGCCATTTCCTTAGATATGTGTTCATTCGTTTTCCTGTCGTGCCCGTTATAGAGCGTGTTGTCATCAGTATATATACCCATCTCAGAGGCAATTTTGTCGGGGAGGTCATTTATGAATATTAGGAATAATAAAGGTCCAAGGATAGACCCCTGGGGCACTCCCGCATTTATATCATTGTTTAGATGTACAACTGTCGAGGACAACCTGGATTTTTCTCATATCTAAGAAGGATTTAATTATGTTAAGTATTTGTTCAGTGATACTGTATGATCTGATTTTCCTGAGAAGACCTTCATGCCATACCCTGTCAAAAGCATTAGATGTATCTAGAGCTACCGCGCTACCTTCCCCTGCTTTGTCCAGTGAATAGTATATAAGTTCAGAGATTACAGTTAGGATGCCTAAATCCATGTTGTTGGTTGGTCAGAAGTTTAGCATCTGTAAGGTGATGGACTAGAGCTTGGTCGCATACAACTTTAGATTTTTCCATAAAGTCAGAAGGGAAGTAACTCGTTGATAAAAGCAAATAAACACTTCACCGACGAAATTTGTTATAACTTAGGGTAAAAGAAAGTATTTTTCTAAATTTCAGATATTCATCCAGGGCAACACTGCTCAAGAATATATCAACTTTGTGGGTGTTCGTTTTGTAGGGGTTCCCCCCCCCTCAATTTTAAGCTGGACATACACTTTAATAGATTAGACACAAAGTTTGTTTTTAATGTGGTATCTGTTCAGCCACCCACCCACCTCCTATCCTCTAAATATGCACCCTGCTTGATACAAAAATAAAAAATTGCACAGTAAAAGATCTCTCCTGAACAGAAAAGATACTATACTTTGATTTTGTTTTGGAGATTTAAAAATAAAGAAAGTATTATATTTTAATTAGATAAAAATACAAGATTAACGAGCAGTGCCAGCCAGAACCAAATGAAGATGCTGGTAACCTGCTCATACCTTTCTAGCTATTCCAACATTTCCACCACAAAAAGCCGTTGGAAATTCTAAGGCTGCATCTAAAACAAATATACACATTCAGACTTCTTAGTATTGTACCTATTTACTATGCCTCCCCACGGGACAGAGTTAGACACCAGGGTCGTTTTTTAACGTGGAGAAAAGGTACAAAAATAAAAATTGTCTCAGTCGTGAAGGATTTCTCCTCCACAGAAAGAGAACAAGAAATAGAAGTGCAGCATCTGAGATGAGCAACTATGACAGTTGATGTTTTCAAACAAATATTTATACAACTTTTCTGATGTCATAATAGTCCTTATCTTTCATTTATTAGACATCAATGAACCTTTTAAAATATTCCTCCAAAACGTCAACCTTTATGATGTCATTAGCTTTCATGAGATACATATATATATATATATATACGGCACTGTCCCTCGACACTAGCGCACAAATACATGTATTTGGTGACTTTAATGTCCACCACAAAAACTGGCTTGGATTCTCTACTTACACAGATGCAGCGGGCAGTACAACTCATAGCTTCACTATATCTCACTCCCTATCACAAATTGTTACGTTTCCAACCCGTTTCCCTGACCAGGAGGAACAACACGCATCACTTCTAGATCTGTTTTTGACCACAGTTCCCGATGACTGCATAACGAAGGCCCACAGCCCACTTGGGAACGCTGATCATGCAGTGATAATGGTTGAAATCGCCCTAAACTCTAGAGCCAAAAACTGAAGAGCCAGTGCTCAAAAACAACGAGATATTATAAAAAGGCTGACTGGAAAGCCATCAGGGAACTAATCAGAGATGCCCCATGGAGAAATATTTTTTCTCTCCCTGCTGAACAATGTGCAAACGAGACCACTGACTGGTTCAAAACTGCAATCGAAGCGCAGGTTCCCATGCGGAAATTTTATAGTAAGCCCCACTCTCTCCAATGGTTTACGTCGACTTGTGCAACTGCCATTGCTCAAAAGCAGCATGCATACCATAGGTTTAACGAACATAAGTCCAGTTCAAATAGACTGAAGTATATAGAAGCTAGAAATAACGTTAAGAAAGAAATAGCGACAGCTAAGAGAATTTACGGAAACCACTGAAAAGCGCATCGAAGGACAAAAACTAGAAATTCGAGACTTCTGGAAAATCTACAACAGTGTAGTAAATAATGGGCAATCAACAATTCCCCCACTAACCAACAATCACGAGGTTGTCTCCTCAGCAACCGACAAGGCTAACATGCTTGCCAGTCGGTTTGCCTCAAACTCCACACTGGACCCTTCCTGACTTTCCTATGTGGACAGACGCCACGCTAGACGATCTGAAAACCACCCCTGCTCAGGTGGATGCTATCATAAAAAACCTTGACACTTCAAAAGCATGTGGACCCGATCTTATCCCAGCTGTGCTATTAAAAAAGTGCTCAGCCGAAGTAGCTCCAGTTCTCTCCAAACTCTACAACAAATGCCTTAATGAAGTTTGCTTTCCGGGTTGTTGGAAAACTGCTTCTGTTGTACCAGTATTCAAGAATCCTGGCAAAAGGACTGACCCATCAAATTATCGCCCCATTAGCCTCCTCCCACTTTTTGCCAAAATATTTGAGACCTTAATTAACCATGCTCTAGTCCATCATCTTACAGATGCTAAACTTCTGACTGACAAACAATATGGATTTAGACAAGCCCGTTCCACAGCAGACATCCTAACTGTGATCTCTGAATGTATATACCATTCACTGGACAAAGCGGGGGAGGGCAGAGCGGTAGCTCTAGATATATCTAACGCTTTTGACAGGGTATGGCATGAGGGTCTCCTCAGGAAAATTAGATCATACAGTATCACTGGTAGAATACTTAACATAATTAAATCCTTCTTAGATAAGAGAAAAATCCAGGTTGTCCTCGACGGTCGTACATCTAAACAATATGATTTTTTTTTTTTTTTTTTTTTTTTTACAGAGGCATCACCACATTATCAAGGCCAAGAGGCCACTCAAGAATAAGGGTTAAAGAGTGTACAGTAGAAATTGGACATTATAGTAATCATTAGTAATGAAAATTTGGTAAAGTTGATAACTTATATGGAACGGCTCATCAAGAACTTATTTACGTTAGACTTGAAGACAACCATATTGTAGTCAGCCGGAAAGCAGGAAAACGGAAGACAATTCCACAGGCGTGCAGTTCTAAGAAAAAAGCTTTGTTCATGGAATCTACGTTTAGGTTTAGGCACAGATAAAGAGTGGGGGGAATTATTGATAGTATTTACAGCTAGACGAGTGTTTCTTGTGAAAGTTTGGCGATGGGGGACCATAGATTGAAGCTCAGTCGAACACTTTCCATGAAAATAACGATACATCACAGACAAACTCGCAACATCTCTTCTGTGAGATAAAGGTTGCAGGGAAGAGAAAAGGACATCTCCTACGAGGCTACGAAGTCTATTTTGAACTCTATCAAGGCAGGACAAGTCTTTTCTAGCAGCTCCTGCCCAGATGTGGCAACAGTATTCCATCCTTGGACGTACCTGGCTCTTATATAGATAGAGAATAGCATCAGCAGTGAGATATCTACTGGATCGATAGAAAGATCCCACCATTTTTCCAGCGGCCTTGGCAACGGATTTGATGTACGTGTTCCATTTAAGATCAGGAGTAATGGTCAAGCCCAGAAGTTTGTCAAAACTTGAGGCTTCCTGAAGACGAGAGCCATTCATTTCAATTGATGTCAGATGTGGATCAGAATGTTGATGATGTAAAGAGAGAAGCTTGGTTTTAGATGCATTAAAAGTAACCAGCCATTCTTTACCCCATTGTACTACGTGCTCAAGATCAGAGGAGAGAGAATTGGAGAGAACTTGGTCGTTTACTGTCTTAGATGTGCTACCATAAATGGTAGTGTTGTCAGCATAGATGTCTACAAATGATGTAAGGATGTGATTTGGAAGATCATTAATGTAGATCAGGAAAAGAGTTGGGCCCAGGATGGACCCCTGAGGGACACCGGCATTAATACTGTGAGCTTCTGATTTTTGCCCCTCAACTACTACTCTTATGAACCTGTCAGAAAGAAATGATTTAATAATTGAAAAGACATTTCCAGCAATACCATAGCTAGAGATCTTATGAAGTAAACCTTTATGCCATACCCTATCAAAGGCCTTAGATATGTCAAGAGCAATTGCCCTAGAAAGGTTGCCTCCGTCAAGAGATTTGCTAATCCTATGAGATATAACTGTAAGCACATCTGCTGTAGATCTAGCAGAACGGAAACCATATTGAGTGTCACTAAGAAGGTTATTTTTGTTGAGATGGTTGATTACTTCTGTATTTAACACAGATTCCAGCAACTTATTCATGACGCACAGGAGACTTATTGGCCTGTACTGAGAGGGTGATGAGCGATCACCTGAATTCTTAAATACAGGGCATACTGATGAAATTTTCCAGGGAGATGGGAAACTATTCTCCTTAAGACAACGTTTAAACAGTTTTGTAAGTATGGGCGCTAGTTCAGGTTGAAGTTTTTTGAGTACTATAATTGGAATACCGTCAGGGCCAGTTGCTTTACTGGAATCAAGGTTTTTGATTAGCTTGGCAACATCACGTACAGATATACGTATATCACATAGCGTGTTTTCTGATACAGAAGGAAATATTGGGGGTTGGCAGCCTTGATCGCAAAGGGTAGAATTAGCTGCGAAGTTCTTGACAAAGAGTTTGGCTTTGTCTGATGCTGACGAGATTACCTCAGGTCCATTGATAATAGTTGGGATGGAGCACACGCTTCTGTTCATGGATATGTCCCAGGGTTCTATCCTTGGACCTCTATTGTTCCTGATATTCATAAATGACCTCCCCAACAAAATTGCCTCCGAGATGGGTATATATGCTGATGACACTACACTATGGCAGGCACGACAGGAAGACGAATGAACACATTTCTAAAGAAATGGCAGAAACACTCGAGGAAGACCTCCAATCTGTGGTGGAATGGGGACAAAAGTGGTTGGTTGCGTTCAATGCTGCCAAGACTAAACTAGTTTCATTCAATAATTACAAGAAACCCTCTACCACCTATAGCAATGGCCAACGACTCTTTATCTGAGAGTACATCTTTCAAACTCCTTGGCCTAACATTCACAGGAAACAGGAGTTGGAACAATTACATTGAAGGCATTGCCACGGCCGCTGCAAGAAAGGTGGGCTCTCTCTACCGTGCTAGAAAACTACTAACACCCGAAAGTATCCTGTACCTCTATAAGGCCACCATTCGCCCATGTATGGAGTATTGCTGTCACATCTGGGCTGGTGCATCTGCTACTAGTCTCTCGCTCCTTGACAAGGTTCAAAAGAGAGTCGCAAACCTGATAGGCCCTGAACTGGCATCTAAGCTTCACCCTCTGTCCCATCAACGAAATGTTGCATCCCTCTACCTTTTCTACAAGTATTTTAGTGGTGAATGCTCTGACGAACTGCAATCACTTGTGCCCCCATGACGTGAGCACCCTCAACAAACCCGACAGGCTGCTAAATCCCACCCCCACACTGTAGAGATCCCTAGATGTAAAGGATCTTTTTACTCCAATAGTTTCTTCCCCAGAACCGCTAGACTCTGGAATTCCATTCCAGGTCCCTGCTTCCCCAACAGTACTGACGTGCAGAAGTTCCAAGTGTAACGTGAACCGACATCTTACTGCCCAAATCCCTACATAGTACCCCAGTAGTTGTTGCCCTTGATAGTAGGCCCCTACACCAAAGTGGCAATTTGCCTTGTTTGGGGTGAAAATGTAATAAAAAAAAAAAAATAAATAATAAATAAAAAAATTATATATATATTTTTTTTTTTTGGAGAGAGAGGATCACCACTTATCAAGGCCCAGAGGCCACTTGAGGATAAAGGTTAAAGAGTGTACATTATCAGAATCCTAGTAATCGTTAGTAGTGGAGATTCGGTAAATTTGTTAACTTAAGTGGAACGGCTCATCAAGAACTTGTTTGCATTGGATTTGAAGACAGCCATATTTTAGTCAGCTGGAAAGCAGGTAAACTGAAGACAGTTCCACAGGTGTGCAGTTCTAAAAAAGAAACTTTGTTCATGGAATCTATGTTTAGGTACAGATAAATAGTAGGGGAAATTATTGATAGCATTTTTAGCTAGACGAGTGTTTCCTGTAAAAGTTTGATAAGGGGGGGGGGACCATAGATTGGAGCTCAGACAAGATCTTGCCATAAAATAACGATGTGAGAGGTTGCAGAGAAGAGAAAAGGGCATCTCCTACTCAGCAGCGAAGTCTATTTTGAACTGTCAAGGCAGGATAAGTTGTTTCTAGCAGTTCCTGCCCAGATGTGGACGTACCTGGCTCCTATATAAGTAGAGAATTGCATCAGCAGTGAGATATCTACTGGATTGATAGCAGGATCCCACCATTTTTCCAGTGACCTTGGCAACAGATTTGATATACGTGTTCCATTTCAGATCAGGTCAAGCCCAGAAGGATGTCAAAACATGGAGTCTCCCCAAAATGAGAGCCATTCATTTCAATTGATGCCAGATGGGGATCAGAACATTGATGTAAAGATAGAAGTTTGGTTTTAGATGCATTAAAAGTAATCAGCCACCCCTTTCCCCATTGTACCACGTGCTCAAGATCAGAGGAGAGAGAATCAGAGAGTACTTGACCATTTATGGTTTTGATGTGCTACCATAGATGGTAGTGTCGTCAGCATAAATGTCTACGAATGATGTAAGGATGTGATTTGGAAGATTATTAATGTAGATTAGGAAGAGAGTTGGACCCAGGATGAACCTGAGGGACTCCAGCATCAATACTGAGAGCTTCTGATTTCTACCCATCAACCACTACTCTTATGAACCTAGCAGAGAAACGATTTAATAATTAAGACATTTCCAGCTATACCGTAGTTGGAAATCTTGTAGAGTAGACTTATGCCAAACCTTATCAAAGGCCTTTTACATGTCAAGAGCAATTGCCCTAAAAAGAAAGCCTCTGTCGAGAGATTTGTTAATCCTATAAGATATAACTGTTAGCACATCTACTGTAGATCTAGCAAAATGGAAACCATATTGCATGTCACTAAGGTTATTTTTTTGCCGAGGTGGTAGACTACTTTAACAGATTCCAGCAACTTACTCATGATGCACAGGAGACTTATTGGCCTGTACTGAGAGGAAGATGACCGATCACCTAAATTCTTAAATACAGAGCATACTGATGAGATTTTCTAAGGTGTTGGGAAGCGTTTCTCCTTAAGAAAACACAAATAGCTTTGTAAGTATGGCCATTAGTTCTGGTTAAAGCTTTTTGAGCACTATAATTGGAATTTCATCAGGGCCAGTTGCTTTATTGGAATCAAAGTTTTTTATTAGTTTGGCAACATCACGTACAGATATTTGTATGTCGCATAGCACGTTTTCTGATACACAAGGAAATACTGGCAGTTGGCGACCTTGGTCGCAAAGGGTAGAATTAGCTGCAAAGTTCTTGACAAAGAGTTTGGCTTTGTCCGATGCTAACAAGATTAACTCAGGTCCATTGATGATAGTTGGGATAGAGCACACGCTTCTGTTCAGGATTGTTTGCTATTTGCCAAAACTGGTGGCAATCAAGCTGCTGGTTTGTGAACAATCTGAGCAAGGTCATAAGCAATGGAGAAATCGTGACAGAACCTCCTTTCAACATCTGTCTTGTTCGAGTGCGTTAACCATTCCACATTTTGAACATTGAAGTCTCCACATACGTGAATGTTTGCTGAAGGATAAGCAAACAGGATGTGGTCAATTTTGTCAGATATGCTTTTAAAGATAGTAACTCCGCTGTGAGGGGGTGATAGAGAGCAAATATAAATGCAGTAGTATGAACAAGTGCAACCCGGATCTTAGGATCTTCTCTGGAGATGTCCCTACCACATGGAAAGCCATCTTTAATGTAGGCACATATTCCATGGTGATCTTGAGGGTCGAATTTAGAAGTTAAGTTAGAGTATTCTTTGATTACAAACTCATCTAGGGAAATAGTCTGTCCAATGCCAGTGTCGCTTAGGAATAATAGGTCTGGTTTAGTCTTTTGTAATTGGGTTAGAACCTCTGAAAGGTTGGAATGTAGACCCCTGATGTTGGAGAAGGAGACATGGTAGTAGAAGTCTACATTGGAAGTTGCAGACCCAGGTTTATCCGTGTATTTTTTCTGGAAACTTTTCATGATTAAGTTTTAGGATTTGTGGTATAGGTCGACAGACTTACTTAGAGTAGGGCAGAGAAGGAAAGTAAGAGAAACGAAGAAATGTATTTTTTTTGTAGACCATGATAAGGTAAAGTCGTAACAATTACCCACTAGTATGGCATCGAGAAGGCCCACCAGAAGCTACTGCATGGTCCAGAATCCATTCACCAAATGGCAATACAGCAGCCCCAGTATTTTGCACCTGCTGATAGGACAGCCTCCTTAGTTAATCCAAGGTTCGGATCCCTGACTATCAGGCGGATAACGTCAGCCCAGATAAAATGTCTACCTCCAGCACCCTTACTAGTGACATGGCCACAAGGATAGAAACAGAAAATTTCCAAGATCTCTGGCGACTGTTCATGCAAAATACTGCCAACCTAGAATACGTTTTCTCTCTTTGTCAGATAAATCACTCATTAAAAAAAAATGAGGACTGAGGGACAAATAAGGAGAAGCGAGAGTCACGAGAGCTGCCTATAGCAAATCCACAATGCATTGTCTACTCTCCATTAAGAGAGAGAAGGGAAAAAAAACTTAATTACTTAGTAAAAGTTTTAAATTAAAGATATTGTTTGTAGATACCTTCCCCCCTCCCATATTTACACATGAATTTATATTGTGGAATCAACATGACACTGTTACTTAGTTTTTTTTTGTTTTGTTTTTTTAAATATTCTAGACACATTTGCATTTTAAGTTTATTATAATAAAAAAAATAAAAAAAAATAAAAAGCTATGACCTTAACCTTAAAAAAATGGTGTGTACCATCCCTAGGTAGGGGACCATCATGCCAGGTTTGGTCATGATTGGTCCACTGGTGTGGGCTATAGGAAAGTTGTACACAGACACAAATGCTACGACTTTATATATACATACATTTGTAAGTGTGTAAACGAAGTTGCCAACCAGCATAATCAAAGTGATGCTATATTTGCAATAAAAACAATATCAAAATGTTGATTTGAGTTGAATTTTCAAATGGGAGGTTGTACTCATACTCTCTAAAAGCCCTTTAAAATATGCAGAAGAAACTGAAATTTCAAAAACATTAATTGATGCTTATTACTTATTGTTAAAAATTTATAAACATCTAAATTTTCACTTTCTCATTGTTTATAAAACATCAAAACTATTGTGGGGTGGGTTTCAGAAGAACACTCAGAAGATTGCTATAAAATCCTGTCAAATCATAATCAAAAGGAAATTGATTTATTTACAAGTTTATATTATTTGTGTTTTGTTTATATAAAACTTTGGGGAAATAAAAAAAAAACAAAAAAAAAAAAAAAACGAATATTGTAAAAACATTTAAATTTTGATTTGAGAGTGTAAACTCAACTAGATTTGAAAGCACACAGTGGTAAAAATTGTATTAGATTTAAATAAAATTAAGCTAATATACATCAGAATTTAGTTGATCCTATAATTGATGAGTTATCAAAATTCAGCTACTGCATCTGAAAATCTTCATTAAAAGAATTTTGATACTTGTACAGAAGGGTGAATTTTTAAACAAACATTTCAGGTGAGAACATTACATACTTACATACAATGATGAAATTAGTATTTATAAAAATGATCCAGTAGTAGATTAATTACAAGTAAAAACAGAATTTAACAAATAACCGTATTTTAACATAGGTTTTAATGTTTAAAGTTGGAGAACTCTTGAAATCTCATTCTTTATGACAAACCGACTTATTGCCCTTGCTTTCCTTGAAATCTGCTATCAGGAAAGAAAGAAAACAAATTCTAACACATCAACCGAATAATTTTTCTTAAGTATATATATATATATATATATATATATATATATATATATATATATAAAAACAGTGTTAATGATAAACATCTAGTTCTGGAAGATGAGGCGAGATAGATTGCAAATTAAATTTAATTATGAGGTTAGTTTATTAAAACATACTAGATGCTCAAATGTGGAGTTATCTTTCATTTTTAATGCTTTCATGACATTCACCAAAACAATTTTATATATATATATATATACTAGCAAAAGTACCCGTCGTTGACTGGGTTTAAAAACAGCCTACAGAAAATGGACTTTGATTTATGAAAGTATGATAGGTTATGAAAAGGAAGGGTTGTAAATTTGGGTTGAATTTAGGGGTATCAAAACCAAAGCAAAATATGATGAAAGTAAAAATAAAATGGATAAACCCCATAATTTATTATACCATACCTGTTCACACGGAAACACTTATCACAATATTCTGTGGATCTATATTAAAAAAACCTTTTTAAACTTTCTGACATATTTCCATTCTATAGAGGTCAGGTGCGAACGAACACCCCATAATTTTATTATACCATATTTCTTCAAACAAACAATTATCAAAGTATACTTACATAGATATGAAGTCTTTATTAAAGTTTGTGCCTATTTCCATTCTATGGAGGCCAGGCGCGAACGCAGACCCCACAATTTTATTATACCATCCCTATTTCAGTTAAAACATACTTATCAAAGTATTCTTATGTACATCTATATCAGAAACACTTGTAAACGTTTTTTTTTTGTTTTTTTTTTTTTTAATTTTTAAATTTTTTATTTCCATACTTTGTGGACCAGGCATGAACGCAGACCCCACAATTTTAATGAACCACTGTTCCACAGAATCAAAACATACCCATTCCTGTGTCTCGATACATCTATCATTATATGTAATCAGTTTTTTAAAATAGTCAACCATATAGGAGCCTATACGTGACCACACACACACAGCTTTATATTATAGATTTGCCAAATACGTTGCTTTATCTTCAAAGATTTTTAACAGTACTTTATCAATGAAAAAACTGACTTAACAGAAAAAGGTGATTTTTTTGCATCAAGTGCTTATATTTCAAAGTTATTTCTTTTTTAATTGAAAAACTATATGCTTTCAATCAATTTATATTTTACAGACATCCTATTTTCTATGAAAATAGGAAAATGTATTTTGTGAACATTGCTAGTTTATGCATAATGATCAGTTAATTATTTTAGAAGTAAATCTTACGCATACAAATATATAACATTGCTATTATATAGATGTACAAGTGTAGAATTATTTTTTAAAAATTTACTAAAATACTTAAATCAAAGAACAAAATTTATTTTTAATATGAATTTAATACGGACCATGGGTTTCATAGCAAATCTGACCAATTCAATGAACCCAAGCATATCGGTCACTATAGATCAAACAAACTAGAGACAAACTTTGTGGACTATACAAATATCAGTGCTTCTGCATTCACCGACCTGCGGTTTCAATGAAGTTGGCTCAGGCTTGCTCAGCAATTTGCAGAAATAACCAAAAAGGGTTGAACGAGTATTCCTAAATTTTTAACAAACGCGCTGTCTATTTTTAGACAATACAGATCTATGAAGGCTACTTTTTTATAAATTGGAAGAAATTTTTAAAAAAATGAAAATAAAATTTTTGATTGCACATGTTAAATACACATTTGTAATTTTATTGTATTTCCATATTCATCATAATTTTCTCGTAGCGGTTTAACATTTCAAGATTGATTGCTTCTGGTTATTCCCGACAGTAGCCGAGCACACCAGAGAACACTTTGGAAACCATGGGTCGGTAAACGCAGAAGTACCGAAAAAAATCAAACTCATTGGTTATATTCAATGAAACCATTTTTCGAATTTGCTTTCCGTTTAGCAAAAGTCATGCCAGTGTATACCGAGCAAGTCATTTCTAATTAATAATTCTAGTTTAATTTTAAAATTACATAAAAAAAAAATTAGCCTTTACTTAGAAATGCTTCTTTTTTTCAGAATGGTTTTATTTTAATAAAATGTTATAATCAAAATATTTTTAGTCTTAATTTTTTTTTTTTTACAGAATGTTTTATGTAATAAAAAATATTTTTAAAGTTGACATAATAGCCTTTACTTTTAAAAGGTATATTTTTTTTTTAAATATTTTGTGGTAAGATATTTCTTTTAGTCTTTACATTGAAATTTTATATTACACACAAATTATATAAGCATTAATCAGAAGGGATTTTATCTGTATACGAAAGAGGTATTGCAAGTTTATCTGTTATATAATTATTTTCATGGCAGGTGCTCGACTGAGCTTCAATCTATGGTCCTCCCTGCAAAACATTTCCAACAAATACTAATTTAGCTCCAGCAGTCAATGATTTCCCTTTACTATCAGTGCCTAAAACTAAATGAAAATTCATGAGAAGTTTCTTTCTTGTGGAACACCATCTTAGGCTGCTTCCCAGCTGACTATAACACTGTCTTTTTCAAATCTAATGTACATAAAGTTCTTATTGAGCGATCTTAAATAATCAAACCCTACCAACCCACCATTATGATCAGTGTTGTCAGTCTACTCAACACTTATTGACCTTCATCCTCAATTGGTTCTTGAAATTAGAAATCAGAGTTTGGAGGAAAGGATATTCTGGTGACATTTAATATCTAACATTTTAAAAAGGGATTCTGTATGTCTGCATATATATATATATGCATATATATCAGACCTGACCGAATGGTTAATTGTAGGCATAGACAGATTCATACCATCCAAACAATTCCAACAAAAAACTAACACCCAGCCATGGTTCTCCCCAGAATGTGCTGCTGCCATTGCACACAGAAATCACTTTTTCCATAGCTACCAATGTAATAGATGTAGAGACTAAAGCTGCTTTCAGAACTGCCAGCAATCACTGTAAAAGAGTATAAAAAATGCAAGCGATGCTCTTGACATATCAAAGGCCTTTGATAAGGTATGGCATAAGGGCCTACTTCACAAGATTTCCAGCTGCAATATAACTGGAAATATTTTCTCAAATCATTTCTCTGATAGGTTCATAAGAGTAGTGGTTGATGGGCAGCAATCAGAGGCCCACAGTATTAATGCTGGAGTTCCCCGGGGGGGTCCATCCTGGGCCCAACTCTCTTCCTGATCTACATCAATGATCTCCCAAAACACATACTTAAATCATTCGTTGACATCTATGCTGATAACACGAACATCTACGGCAACACATCAAAGGCCATAAGTGACAAAACTCTCTGATTCCCTTTCCTTTGATCTTGAGTGCATGGTTCAGTGGAGGAAGAGATGGCTGGTTACTTTTAATACATCTAAAACCAAGCTCCGAACTTTACATCAACGCTCTGTTCCTCATCTAGCATCAATTGAAATGGATGGCTCTCGTCTGAGAGGCTTCATGTTTTGACAAGCTCCTGGGTTTGACCTTTACTCCTGACCTGAAATGCTGGGAAAATGATGGGATCCTTCTACCGCTCCAGAAGATATCTCACTACTGATGCAATTCTCTGTATAAAAGCAAAGTACGTCCAAAGATGGAGTACTGCTGCCACATCTGGGCTGGAGATTCTAAAAACAGCTTATCCTGCCTTGACAAAGTACAAAATAGACTTTGTGGCTTAGTGGGGGATGCCCTCTTCTCTTCCCTGCAACCTCTCTCCCACAGAAGAGACGTTGCGAGCCTGACTTTGTTTTATCGTTATTTCCATGGCAAGTGCTCATCTGAGATCCAATCTCTGGTCCCCCGCCATCGCCAATCTTTCGCGATAAACACACCTAGTTAAAACCACTGTCAGTAACTTCCCCCTCTCTTTATCTGTGCTTAAATCAAAACAGATTCCATGAACATAGCTTCTTTCTGAGAAGTGCACGCCTGTGGAATTCTCTTCCATTTGCCTGTTTCCCACCTGACTACAAAATACCAACTATTACGACCCATTGATTATTGTACACAAAATAACCCTTATCTCCATGTGGCTTCAGGGCCTTGATAAGTGGTGATCCCCATGTAAAAAAAAAAAAAAAAAGTCATGGCTGATGGAACGAGAGATTAAATAAAGGGTTCCATCCAAAATACCATGCAGATTTCCAAGATGAATAGAAAGATTCAGAATTCAAAAAGATTGCCCTGAAGAAGATCAGAGGTTACATTAACCTAAACATTGTGAAAATAATCAAGATGAGAACAGTCATCTAAAAGAATCCAAATAAGAATGAAGCAAATTATTTAACTGTTATTGTAATTAATGGACAATTTGAGCGAGAGAAACAAAATTGTTTTTGTTGTCACTTATTTTCTACTCATTAAGTTGTTGGGTTTTACGGTATGTCACCCATCACTAGATCATGTTATGCCACGATTGTATGCATACATTTTGGAAACAGTCTAAACAATTGTTTCTATTTAACCCATAGATGTGATCCCTGGGTCAGAGTGGACCTGGAAGTAATGGTAACCAAGGAATGACTCCATACTCCCAAATTAGGATCACATCACTGGATGCTGTTTTGTGTCATACTGCATATAGTTGATGTGAAATTAGAGTAAGTGGAAAATAGCATAGACAGAGTAAGAAAAAAAAAAAAAGACATTCAATTTAACCCCATAGATGGGACTTCAAGTACTAGCATTCCTCTAGGTCAGAGTGAACCTGGGAGTACTCAAAAGGTACTAACAGAGAGAGTGGACCTAGGAGTAGTGATAACCATCCCAAAACTCAAATTGAGGTCTTACAACTGCATGCTATTTTGTATAATAATTTATATGGTTGGAAAGGTGAATCCGAGTAGTTGATCGGGTTAGGAAATAGGTAAGGAAAAAAAAAAAAAAAAATTGGATAGAAAATGTTGATATGAATGTCAGTATGAAGTTAGGGGGATACCCAATGTTGTCAGGGATAGTTTAAATGCCGTGCCATAGGATAAATTCTATTTAACCCATGATAGGTACTACTACTCTGTTAGAATGGACATGAGAACAAACACTAATTAAAAGATAACTGGCAACCATTAATATTAACCCATTGCTTCGTGACACTTTATAGGAAGTTGATGGTGGCAGTAGATTTCACATTACTGCTGGGAAAAAAAAAAAAAAAAAGTTCCATTTGTTATTGTTTCATTTCAGTATTGACTTTATAATGTCTAAACTGTTTATGTTCATTTACTTTTAAGAATGTATTGCATATATTTTTCTAAATGTTTAGATATTTATAAAATAAATTGGAAAAAAATATTTGAAAAATCATAAACATTTGATAAAAATGTTTACAAACATTCTTATATTTCAGCGAAATATTTAAAAAAAATTTAAGTAAATAAATGGATATTCTTATTATATCATGAAACAATAACTTAGACTTTTATTCAGGCTGTCATCGTCTTTCTGTAAATGGTCATAAAGCAATGGCTCAAATGAGTAAGTATACATCATTTCAAATTAAAGTATACATTTTATAAAACTTCCAAACTGGATTCTCACCACAAAATATACTTGAAGATCATATCACAGAAAAATGTATTTGATGACGGCAGGCACTATTCTTAGCACGAGGACAAATCAAATGCCTCTACAAGCAAGGCAAGGATTGAATCCTTGAAAGATTACCCCCACTCTGAAGTAGAATGAAGTCATGGCTAAATGCAACCTTCCCAAAAATGCAACATTTAAACTCCTTGGCCACACACTTTCAAGATACATGCAGTGGAGTACATGGAAAATGCTGTCAAGTCATACTCAAGAGGCAGACTCCCTCTACCCAACTAAAAAACTCACAATAACTCATGTCCTATATATGTCTATAAAGTCATCATTCAACTATGCATAAAGAATTGTTGCTAAATTGAGAATGTTGCAAATGTCTAATCTAATAGGTTTGCACTCCAGCCCCTGTTGCATTGCCACATCCCTGTGCTCGTTTTACAAGTAGCACCACATGATGTGCTGCAACAAACTTTTGGCACTTGTACATAAATACCCTCAACTTAAATTGCATTTCATTGTTGATTTCCATATAAGATTTTCTAATAGTTTTTTTTTTTCTTGGAACTGGTTGCCTTTGGAATTCCCTCCTTGATCCGTTTTCCCAACTGTACCAACATGCAGAAATGTAATGTGAACAAACATCTTGTTGCCCAACTCTCCACTCAAGTTGACCCTCTTAAGCTAGCCTCTCATCACAGTCACTCCTTGTATTCAAATGTCAGTATGTTTTGCTTGTCTGGGGCAAACAAAGGTGAAAATTTCTTTAAATATCCAGGACTCACAGTAAGAAACAAATTGATGACAACTTTTGCAAAATTGATGCAGTTCCTTAACCTAAATAGTGATGACCTTTCAGCACTCGTTCAGAATATAGTCTTAAAATAAAAAAAAAAAAAAAAAAAAAAAAAAAAGAGAGATAACTAAACCTTTGTTTGGCATGACAGTGGACATGACCACAGTTTCTGATCATACTGCAGAGATTCTGTAACAGTAATTCTTTTCCACTGATATTCCTCAGGATTTGAATCATCTCTGATGGATGGACATGTATTGAGACAGTGGAATTGATCAGCATGCTACTGTTTATTCATGAAGACAATTATTCGCACTAGAGCGTATCGTATGTTTACAAAGCCACAATCACCCATGCATGGAGTATTGTTGCCATCTATCACCAGTCTCTCACTTAGTCAAAAATACCGTGGGAGGCATGTGGAGCCATGGTAAAAATAAAAATCTGAAAGATTCCTGACACGCGATATTATTGATTTGAAAAGTCATTGAATTAGTTTGTATAGAGAAAGAAATATAAAAAAAATCACTTTTCTGTGATGCTTATACATATTTGTGAACCATAAGTATTGTTTATGTGTTAAGAAATTTTTAAATTATCTTAGAAAAAAGATAGAGGATCCTATTTTGGATAATTGCCTACTTTCATTTTGTTAGAAAGAAAAAGGAACCATGATACTGGACGGCCATACAATCCGTAAGTCCATCCAGAAATTACTGTTGAAATGAAAAACGATAAAATAAATAAATATATATATATAGCTAGCTACTTTGTGCATAACATTATAAAAATTTTCTTTTAGAGTAATGGCTCATTAGAAAAAAGAATTTTTTTTTTTTTAAATAAATAATTGTAATTTGGCAGACCTATAAACATTAATTCTCAACATGGTTGCCCTTATTGGATTGGTAAAATTCAGTAAAGAGTTACAACCAAAGCTGACCACACCGAAATAAAGTCAAGATCGTGAAAGGGAAAACAACCTACAAATTAAAAATTTACTTTTTTTTTTTTTTTTACTGATATTTACCTTGTTCTATTATTTTGTTTTAAATTGCTTTTTATTCATTTTGTATTGTAAACGTTTCTAGTGCTTTTTATTTTCTGTAATTACAGATAATCATTTATTTTATTTTTCAGAATTCCTATATTAAAAACAATAAATCCGCATGATGTATGTAACCATGATGAAATGAAATATTTCAAATATCACAAATTGATAAAGCAGTTTGATTTTTAAATCAGATAATTAAGCAATCAATGGGAATTAATAGATATTACAACAATATTTCTCACAAGTTTGAATTGTTCAGCTATCTCCCTTTGTTTTGACTAAAATGGTGGCCAGATAGTCTCCTTGGTTACTCATAAAATTTGATGTTCTTTTAAAAATAAAATTAATTTACATGATTTTTGGAATATATTTTCACTTTATTTTATGTACATCAGATTTTTTTTGCCTTAATATAGGGTGAATTCTATACAAGCACTTTATTTTTAGTTTTGATATGATTTCTTGCAGCCTTCATATCTTGGTCTATGAAATTCAAGGAATAGTTTATTTTCAAGTGACTGACTGTAGGTGTTCGCCTATTTGATACAAATAGGATTTATTTATTTCATTCATAAGAGTTAAAAGTAACCTCATTGATTGGACCACCCAGAATAAAGTTAATTAAAAAAGTAGAGTTGTTCTGAGGTTTGAATCATACAATTGGTTTCAATAGTAATTCTCTATACTGAATATTCCACGAGGATAAAACGTGTACATATATAGATAATTAAATTTTTATTAAATATATACATACACGCACACACAGTAATAAAAAAAAAAAATTTTAATTTAAAAAAATGAAGATCCAAATCTTTTAGCAAACAAACCTATCAAAATAGTAAAGTTCTGAATGGTTAAGTGGAGAAATTCGCCTTGCTCTTTCTCTTCTGATAAGAAGCATTTGGTTTTGAAATGCCATATCAGTAAGAGGTTCTTTTTTTCCTTATTGACCTGATGATGTAATGAAGTCTTTATTCACCTTTGACTTATTTTTTATTTATTACATTTGCTTTGGTAGAAAAAAAATCCAACAAAGTTCTCAATAATTTAATATTTATAGTGCTACAAAAAGATCAAAACCTAGCATTATTGGTAAATGAAATATAAACAAACCTACCGTCAGCTATGTTTAAAATTGGATTATATATCAGATTTGTGTGTGTGTGTGTATATATATATATATATATATATATATATATATATATATATATACACATATACACACACACACCTACAAAATAATAAATACTATCATTAAAATTGAAACCTATCAAGATAATCAAATGCTCGTACTAGATAGTGCAGTTAAAGAAAATTGAATAAATTACAAGTCACCACTTATCAAGACCTGGCGGTCACTCGAGGATAAGGGTTGATAAGAGTACAGTGGTCAATGGGACAATGCCATAATAATTGTTAGGAGAAATTTAATAAATTGGATTACTTAAGGGGAACAGCTCATCAAGAATTATTTTATGTTGGACTTGAAGACAGCCATATTGTAGCTGGAAAGCAGGCAAAAGGAAGAGTTCCACAGGTGTGCACTTCTAAGAAAGAAGCTTTGTTCATGGAATCTATGCTTAGGTTTAGGCACAGATAAAGAGTGGGGGAAATTATTGATAGCGTTTTCAGCTAGAAAAGTGTTTCTCATTAAAGTTTGGCGAGAGGGGACCACAGATTGGAGCACAGACAAGCTCTTGCCATAAAAATAATGATAAAGCAGAGACAGGCTCGCAACATTTCTTCTGTGAGAAAGAGGTTACAGGGAAGAGGAAAGGGATTCCTCCACTAGGCTACGAAGTCTGTTTTGAACTGTCAAGGCAGGATAAGGTCTTTCTGGCAGCTCCTGCCTAGATGTGGCAACAGTACTCCATCCTTGGACGTATCTGGCTCTAATATAGGTAAAGAATTGCATCAGCAGTGAGATATCTACTGGATCGATAGAAGGATCCCACCATTTTCCCAGTGACCTTGGCAACAGATTTGATGTACGTGTTCCATTTCAGATCAGGAGTAACGGTCAAGCCCAGGAGCTTGTCAAAACATGGAGCCTCCTTAAGATGAGAGCCATTCATTTCAATTGATGCCAGATGGGGATCAGAACATTGATGATGTAAAGACAGAAGTTTGGTTTTAGATGCATTAAAAGTAACCAGCCACTTCTTTCCCCATTGTACCACATGCTCAAGATCAGAGGAAAGAGAATCAGAGAGAACTTGGTCGTTAACAGTCTTTGATGTGCTGCCATAGATAGTAGCGTCATCAGCATAAATGTCTACAAATTATCTAAGGATGTGATTTGGAAGATCATTGATGTAAATTAGGAAGAGAGTTGGGCCCAGGATGGACCCCTGAGGGACTCCAGCATTAATACCGAGAGCTTCTGATTTCTGCCCTTTAACCACTGCTCTTATGAACCTATCAAACAGAAATGATTTAATAATTGAGCTATACCATAACTAGAGATCTTGTGAAGTAGACCTTTATGCCATACTCTATCAAAGGCCTTTGATATGTCAAGAGCAAATGCCCTAGAAAGGAAGCCTCCGTCAAGAGATTTGCTAAACCTATGAGATATAACCGTAAGCACATCTGCTGTAGATCCAGCAGAACGCCAACCATATTGAATATCACTAAGTTTATTTTTGCTGAGGTGGTAGACTACTTCTCTAACAGATTCTAGCAACTTACTCATGACACACAGGAGACATAGGTCTGTACTGAGAGGAAGATGACCGATCACCTTAAATACAGGGCATACTAACAGTTTTCCAGGGTGTTGGAAGCAATTCTCATTAAGATAACACTTAAACAGCTTTGTAAGTATGGGAGCTAGTTCTGGTTGAAGCTCCTTGACAGGATTTGGCACAGAAGTCTGCTTCACAAGCTTGGTACCTATGGAATATTTGAAAATGTCCTATCAAGGGTCAAACCCTTTCTCTTTGATAGGTCTATAAAAGTAGTTGATGAGCAGAAGTCAGAAGCACATAGTATGTCAGCATGCCTCAAAGATTCAATTTGGACCCAACCTGCTTCCTGATATTTACTGGGCTTTCAGAGATCATTTCTTGACATCTATGCCGATAACAGTATATGGCAACACTATGAACAGCATTGATGATTACAAATTCTTGTCTGAAGCTGGGTAAAAAGTGATTTACTTTTAACACCTCTAGAAAAAATGTTTCTCTTATCACAAATGCTTAAATCCTTATCTTGTGCCAGTTGAAATGAATAGCTCGATCCTTGAGAAAGCTCTTTGGTATCAAACTCCTAACACCGATTTTCACTCTGGACCCCCAAATAAAATATTTACATCAAATCCATTGCTAAAAAAAAAAAAAAAAAAAAAAAAGGTAAGATAATTCTACCACTCCAGAAAATCCCTCACTTCAGATGCAATCCTTTATCCATATATAAGAACCAATACCTTTTAAAATGGAGTATTGTTGCCACATCTGTCGAGGTGTCACCAAGAAGCCTTTTTACCTTAATACAAAATTGAATCTAGCCAGGGATCTCTTACCTACAGCCCCTTTCTCACAGAAGAGATACTGCTAGTCTTTCTTTACTCTATCGTTATTTTCATGCAAGATACTCGACTGAGCTCTAATCACAAGTTCCTTCCTGTAAAATGTTCACAGCGAAAATTTGTCTACAACCATTGTAAATAAATTTTTCTTCCTCTGTCTATCTAAAACTAACAGAACTTTTACGGCCAAAGTTGCTTTACAAAAACTTCCCATCTGTGGCATACAATACCACAGGACTGCTTCTTGCTCATTACAACAGTCGTTTTAAGGTCCAATTTTAACATTCTTGCCGAGCAGTCCACTTAAATAATCAAATGCTGACCATTTCATTCATTGTTTCAAATCCTCTTGAGGTGTTGTTCATCGCCACCTGTAATTCTTGAGCACGTGGTACACTGGGGAAAGGAGTGGCTGGTTACTTTTAATGCATCTAAAACCAAGCTTCTCTCTTTACATCATTAACATTCTGATCCACATCTGGCATCAATTGAAATGAATGGCTCTCGTCTTCAGGAGGCCTCAAGTTTTGACAAGCTTCTTGGCTTGACCATTACTCCTGATCTTAAATGGAACATATACATCAAATCTGTTGCCAAGGCCGCTGGAAAAATGGTGGGATCTTTCTATCGATCCAGTAGATATCTCACTGCTGATGCAATTCTCTATCTATATAAGAGCCAGGTACGTCCAAGGATGGAATACTGTTGCCACATCTGGGCAGGAGCTGCTAGAAAGGACTTGTCCTGCCTTGATAGAGTTCAAAATAGACTTCGTTTGTCTCTGATGTATCGTTATTTTCATGGAAAGTGTTCGACTGAACTTCAGTCTGGTCCCCCCTCGCCAAACTTTTACAAGAAACACTCGTCTAGCTGAAAACACTATCAATAATTTCCCCCACTCTTTATCTGTGCCTAAACCTAAACGTTGATTCCATGAACAAAGCTTCTTTCTTAGAACTGCACGCCTGTGGAATTGTCTTCCGTTTTCCTGCTTTCCGGCTGACTACAATATGGTTGTCTTCAAGTCTAACGTAAATAAGTTCTTGATGAGCCGTTCCGGCGTTCCATATAAGTTAACAAATTTACCGAATTTTCATTACTAATGATTACTATATTGTCCAATTTCTATTGTACACTCTTTAACCCTTATCCTTGAGTGGCCTCTTGGCCTTGATAATGTGGTGATGCCTGTGTAAAAGAAAAAAAAAAAATCTCATTAACTCATCCTAGAATGACCTTAAAAATTTTGATCAGCGGTAACTAATTAATAAAATAAAACGTATTACCAATATGCATATAAATGTAAAAATATTAACGTTTTTGTTTTGTTTTAGGAAGCATTTTATGTGGTCACTTTCCACTGTCGTAATTGGTTACCGGATTTTACCGAGCAAACACGGTCTGGTCTACTTAAGCAACGTAATTACCAACGAATTAATAGTTTAAAGGCTTTAAAATTGCTTTCGAATTCCACACTATTGAGAAAAAGAGCCGTAACAGGTTTTCATCGTAGCCTTCGACATTCGAAAGTACTTTTGAAGTCTTTAAAGTCACGAATCAATATTAATTGCTGATTAAAATTAAAGTTTTTAGACAAAAAGATGTTTATTTATATATATTATATATAAAGTTTTGTTCGTAAATTAAAAAAATATAAAAACGGAAGCCCTTATTCTAAAATTATTATTGAACAACTGTTCATGAGAGAGAGAGAGAGAGAGAGAGAGACAGACAGACAGACAGACAGACAGACAGAGGGGAAATAAACTTTTCTAATAAAGAAAAGTGGAATTAAAATACAAAAGAATTAAATTAAACAGGATTTTCTCTGTCGACATAAAAACAAAGTTTTAAAAGTATAAAAAACTAATTATCTAAATCATTCGTCCTCCCACGTCCACAAAAAAAATAAATAAATAAAAAAGAAACACCTTTGTTGTCGTCAAGTGGAATTCGAATTGTCACATTCAAAAGTTATTTTTTAATAAAAAAATGTAATAAAATCAAATTTCATAAAATATTTTAATCGAAAACAAAAATTTATCATTAATATATTTTTTCTGCAATTATAACTTTTTTTCTATCCATTACGAATCATTTGGTTTGTTTTTGTTTTGTTTTTTTGCCAAGTGATATTAAACTACAGAAACAGTTGGGAAAACAAAACAGGTAGATTTAAAGAAAAGTGAAAAAGGTTATGAACCAAAAAATTCCAATCATATATATATATATATATATATATATATATATATATTAATTCTAAGATTAAAATATTAAAATTGAACGAATCTGTGGAAAGTTTCATAAAAAAAAAATAAATAAATAAAATAGTCCAATGTTATTTTCGGTTACGTACGTTTTCAGCGTCCCAAATGTATTTTCAATATTATATTGCAATTCAAGATTTAGTTAAAGAAAAAAAATATTCATAAAGAATTATATAAAATAACAGGAATCGATATACAATGAGAAAGAAAATAAGAAAAACACAAGTCGAAAAGTCAAGTATTATGGTTCGTGTGTGCTAATAAACCGGGGGTGGGATTTCAACCACGTCAAAGTCACTATTTTAGCTAAGGACGACTTGATTTAAAACTTTAGAAAGAAATAGTATATAACGAAATATTATGAATTTTTGTTACTATATCTTTAAAAACAAAAAAGTTTTTTGAAACTACAAATAAAAGAATTTGGGACGCTGAAAACGTACACAATTTTCAAAAACAAAAAAGTGTATTAATATATATACGTATTTTTTTTTTTTTTTATGTCGATTAGATTAAAATGGGAATGTTTTTGCATTATTTAAAATGTTTTAATATAAAAAAAAATGGTAAATTTACAAAAATTAAATTGAAAACAAGAAGCAGGTGTTTTAGACTTTAAAATAATCAAATTCATTTAGTTTTTTTTTTTTAGTTTTTTTTTTTTTTTTTTTAAGGTGAATTCATGTCATTAAAAATGGAAAAATCTCCGATTTGGAAAAAAAATTATTTTAATGGTGAAAAATATAAATTTTAGTCTTTTTCCGAATCAGTTTGTTTTTGTTTTGATAAGGCACTTTGGGCACTTTTGCAATCGAATCGTCATTTATACTTTGTTACTTAAATTAAATAAATTCGTTGAATGTTTTAAATAAAAATTATGGGTTTGTTTTACAATCCAGAAATTCGAAAAAAAAAAAAAAAAAAAATGTTGCCAAAGGCAAGATAAGTTACTCTTCTACCTAGCTGGACAAGTTTTTAGGGGTTTTATTTATTGTAAAATGTTTATTCGGTTGAAAAAATAAGTAGTGTCGAGCGCTCGAGCGTACACGAGCACAAGAAAAAAAAAAAAAAAAAATGGCCGCGTGGGGTTTCATTTGAAGTCTCGACAAAGAGTTAAAAATGTACAAAATACTGTTGAAACCTAGCCAATAAATGTTGCAGGAACATTTATTGGCTAGGTTTCTAACAGTATTCAGTATTTTTTTAAGTCATTGTCGCGATTTCAAATAAATGACCGTCATTTTAATGGTAGTTGTGTAATTCAGATATTCGTTCAAAACAAACTCGAATACTCCTAAAAAATTAAAATAGATAAAAATTAAATACAAATCAACTTTTTAATGGCAAATCTTCATTTGGTCGTCCAGGCCACAAATACTGTATATTCAGATTTTACGACGTCTTTTTTTATTATTTATTAAATTGTTAGGTGAAATTAAAGAATACTCAGAAAACATCCTCCCAAGTTAAGAATGAGCTTCTAAATGTTATTTCCGCACAGCACAGTATGCATAAGTACTAAAATTTATATTTAACATATTTCGGCTTCTTAGAAATTGAAACTACAAATATTACTTTCGTTTCACCTTTAGCGAACACATTATCCGAACAGAAAGAAAAAAAACTTGAGTGTTTATAAAGATCGGCCCCCATGGATACTCATTAGGTCAAATAGCCGCACAAGCACAACAGTCGAAAAGCAACTACAAAACTAAATTGGTTCTTGAAACTAAAAAAGAAAACCTGTAAACATTACGTTCTATTTACATATTATACACTTTGTAAATTGTGTTTTATTTTATTTTTTTACTTTTTGGTATTTACTTTAAAATAATAAGTATTTAGCATAATTTAAATAACTTATTGAAAATTACAGTGAAATTAATTTTCGGTACTCATGCAGAGAGTGATCCGTGCTGAAACTCTTCCTGATCTAGATCAATGATCGTCCAAATCACATCCTTACATCATTTGTAGACATCTATGCTTATAACACTACTATCTCTATCTATGGTAGCACATCTAAGACCGTAAACGACCAAGTTCTGATTCTCTCTCCTCTGATCTTGAGCAAGTGGTACAATGGGGAAAGAGGTGGCTTGTTACTTTTAATGCATCTAAAACCAAGCTTTTATCTTTACATCATCAACGCTCTGATCCACATCTGGCATCAATTGAAATGAATGGCTCTCGTCTTGGAGAGGCCTCGTTTTGACAAGCTTCTGGGCTTGACCTTTACTCCTGATCTTAAATGGAACACATGCATTAAATCCGTTGCCAAGGCCACTGGAAAAATGGTGGGATCCTTCTATCGATCCAGTAGATATCTCACTGCTGATGCAATTCTCTATATAAGAGCCAGGTACGTCCAAGGATGGAGTACTGTTGCCACATCTGGGCAGGAGCTGCTAGAAAGGACTTATCCTGCCTTGGTAGAGTTCAAAATAGACTTCGTAGATGTTGCAAATTTGCTTTATCGTTATTTTCATGGCAGGTACTCGGCTGAGCTCCATTCTATGCGCCCCCCCCCCTCACCAAACTTTCACAAGAAACACCCGTCTAGCAGAAAACACTATCACTAGTTTCCCCCACTCTTTATCTGTGCCTAAACCTAAGCGTAGATAAAGAGTGGAGGGAAACTAGTGATAGTGTTTGAGGGGCGTGCAATAAGTAATGCCCCTGTCCACTTCCAGTTGTCTGATCAAGCTGAAATTTTGCATGTGTAATGATTTATATCTCTACTGGGTTATGTGGCAAATTACAGCTCTGAACTAATTGTGGTTTCTGTTTTACAGGTGCTTGAACTGAGTCAGGTGTGAAATGGTGCCAGTTGAATGTTGAGCAGTGTTTTTGTATTTGAAAGGACGCACACCACAGGAGACTTGATGAAATGAAAGAAACTTATAGTGATAATGCCCCATCATATGACCTTGTAAAATGCTGGCATCATGAATTCAAACATGGCCGACAGTCTGTGGAAACAGCTCCCAGACCTGGTCAACCCCCTCCCTTGCCATTGATGAGGCATCTGTCCGTCAAGTTTAGGCTGCCATTTTGGAAGATCGGCGCATTACTATTCGCCAAATAGCCCAAGATTAGTACAGGGTCTGTGGAAACTATCATTCATAACCATTTGCATATACATAAGGTGTCTGCCAGATGGATTCCCAGATTGCTCACACCATTCCAGAAGTGAGAATGCATCGAGTGCTCGAGGACGAATTTGGAGATGTGCCAAAAAGACGAGTCAAAGTTTTTCAAAAGACTGGTTACACAGGATGAAACCTGGGTCCATCACTATGATCCAGAAACCAAAGCCCAGTCAATGCAGTTGAAGCACTTGGACTCACCACCTCCAAAGAAGGCAAGGGTGCAGCCCTCCGATGGCAAGGTCATGCTCACAGTCTTCTAGGACCAGAACGGAGTAGTGATGACCAATTTCCTAGCAAAGGGTACAACAATTACAGGAGCCTATTATACTTCACTTTTGAAATTAAGGGAAGCTATCAAAATCAAGAGGCGGGGCAAGATCAGCAAATGTACCCTCCTTCTGCAGGACAACACTCCGTCCACAACTCGCATGTCGCCAGATCAGAAGCATGGGCGTGTGGTTATGAAACCCTCCCTATTCTCCTTACCTTGCACCCTCCGACTTTCACATCTTCCCAGCCGTGAAGTTGTTTTTGAAAGGAAAGCGTTTCCCAGATAATGCAGCCTTGATTTCTGAAGTCACGTCGTGATTGGAGGACCAACCTGGGGTGTTCTACAAAAACGGTCTCCAGAGCTGCATCAAACGATGGGAGAAATGCATAACTCTGGGTGGTTCCTATGTAGAGAAAGACTAATAACTGTGCCAAGTTTTGTTGCTCTACTGCTATAGGAAGTGGGTCAGGGGCATTACTTACACGCTCCTCGTACAATTTTAAAAAAAACAAAAAAACAGATTGGATCGATCACTCTCTGCATTAGTACCTAATTTTCTTATCTATATAAATAAAACTAAATTAGGCGGACGTTTAGTAAATTTACTAATATGTTTCTCAATTAAACTTAACTTTCAGATTAAAAAAAAATAAAAAAATTGACATTGTCGCGGGATCAGTTTTCAATTATAACGTTCTATTAAATTGAACACATACTTTGTGACCAGCACCGAGAAAAATATTGTGACTCACGTGATCGGTGATTCCCGTTAAAAAAAAAAAAAAAAAAAAAAAAAAGGGGGTTACGGAAGAGAACTTTCTTGGCAGTCTTGCAGTTAAGTCCCGGCAATGTTCAATAACTCTAGAAGGGTCACATCAGTATTTTACGCCGTCAAATAACGAATATTATGAATTATTATTTTTAAAATAAAAATTATTAAAGTTTTAAAGTGAAAAAATATGTAATTAATATTTTTTTTTAATTAACAAGTAAATGTTACCAAAGGCAAGATAAGTCACTTTTTTTACCTAGCTGGATATGTGTTTAGTGTTTTTATTTAATGTAAAATGTTTATTCGGTTCAAAAAACTAGTGTCGAGCGTTGTTTGTACACAAGTATTTGAAATCTCAACAATGACTTTAAAATGTATACAAAATATTGCTAGAAACCAGCCAATAAGCATTCCTATATACAAAATATTGCTAGAAACCAGCCAATAAGCATTCATATATACAAAATATTGCTAGAAACCAGCCAATAAGCATTCATATATACAAAATATTGCTAGAAACCAGCCAATAAGCATTCATATATACAAAATATTGCTAGAAACCAGCCAATAAACATTCCCGTAACATTTATTGGTTTCTAACAATATTTTGTATATTTTTATTTTTAACTCCTTGTCGAGACTTCAAAGATAAGAGATATCACAGCCATTTTTTTTCTTGTATTCGTGTATGCTCGACACTTTTTTTCGAACCGAATAAACATTTTACATTAACACTAAAACTTATATAGCTAGGTAAAAGAGCGACTTGGACTTACCTTTGGTAGGCAATGTTGACTTTATTAGTCCACAAGATGGAAGTGAACAGATGGAAAAAGTGGAAGGGAACGCAAATTTTAACAAAACTAGCGAGTTGACTGTACAGATTTAAAAAAAAAAAAAAAACTCGACTGATATTAATAACTAAGAAATTCTGGTGCTAATGCAGAGAGTGATCCGCACTATTTTTTTAAATCATATTTCCAAGTTTAATTTAAGTTTTGTTTTTTCATTCAATTGTAAGGTTAAAGTACAGAATAGATACAAAACACCCTCCCCATGTTAAGAATGACTTTTTAAATAACATTTCAGCATGGATCACTCTCTGCATGAGTACCGAAAATTGTTAAATTTTTACGTGCCCATGTAGGTGTATCAGAATCGGCCATTAAAAATGCCCTATATGAACTTGAATAAATAAACTTACTATCTTTCGAAACTTGAAACTACTTGAAAAATGTAATTCAAACCCTAATTTTTCTCCATTAAAGGAGCAAAGACCAAATTAAAAAATAACTAGTTTAATAGCAAATTATGCAATATGTTTGTTTTTTTTTTAAATCGGTTTTCTTTAAAGAAAATCAGCGAAATTTTACTTAGTTCGATTATAAATATATATATATATATAAAAAAATCTATAAAAAATTCTATTCAATGTGTACTTCCATTAAGAATTCATCCATATTTATACTTATATTCGATGTCCTTTTTAAATAAAATACTTTAAACAAGGATAAAAAACAAAAAAAACTCAGATCAATTGACTGTTCAAATAAAGGGAGAGAAATCTGATTTTTTCGCGATTATCTTACGGTGACTTATAAACGTCATAATTAATATCTCTTTATTGCGTGCTGTTAACCAAAATTAGTATTTTGATACTTCCGTAGTTGAAAAAAAAAAAAAAAAAAAAAAAAAAAAAAAAAAAAAAAAAGCACATATTTAGTTTTTGCCGTTAAACAAAAAATCCAGTCGACCGATTTTTTTTTTTTTTTTTTTTTAATGAAATACGAGTTTTTGATTATCCTATTTTTAATTTATCGAGTGAATTTTTTTTTTTTTTTTTTTTAATAAAAAACTTTTAAATTAGAATATTTTATTTATCGATCTTTTATCTTCAATTTGTGATATAAAACTTTGGTGAGTAAATTAATTATTTAAATTTTAATAGACATTTCAAAATGGGGGGGGGTAAAAGAAAAAACGTTTGTCTTAAATATTATATTCGGTTTATTGGAAAGAGCATAAAATTTCACATTAACCCTGAAAATATCGTAAAAAATTGAACTAATAGAAAAAATTTCAGCGATTTAAACAAAAAACAAAAAAATGGCTGGTTGAACGCGCAACTTTGTAAACACTTTTAAATAATATTTCTATTATCTTTTAAACTTTAATAGTTTATTTTGGAAGTATATTCCATACAGAAAATAAACCCACTTTAAGAGAAATTACGAGTTTTATATTTTATTCGCAGTTTTCTGTTAGGTGTCAAATTCCCCCAAGATTCTGATACACACCGAATGCCCCAGCGTATTATAAACACCCCAACCTCCCATGTTAAGAACGGCTTTCGGAATAAACACCTGCCCCCAATCTCGAAAGCCGTTCTTAACATGGGGTGGTTGAGAGGGGGAGGGTTACGTGGTAAAAAAAAAATTTTTTTTTTTTTTTAGTTGGTTTGAACTAGACATAATTTCACATAACATTTTAATAAAAAAGATACCGTAAAAGTTGAATTTCATGGTTCTTTCTCTGCATAATTGCCAAAACACAATGAAAAATAAAAACAATGAAATGGAAAAACTAAAAAACTCGACTGATGATAACCAAGAAACGTTTTTATGCACAGAAAGGGCCATGAAATTCAACTTTTAAGATATCTTGTTTATTAAAATGTTATGTGAAACTACAGTCTAGTTCAAACAGAATAGTTATCAGCAGTGGAGTTTTTTTTTCTGGGCTCCCGGCTGTACAGTCGTTTCGCTAAAATCTACGTTTCCGTCCACTTTTTCTATCCGTTCACTTCCGCCATATTGCGGACTAATAAAGTCAACATTGCCCCTTAATATTTGTTTTTATTCGTTTTTTTTTTTTTTGTTTGTTTGTTTTTTTTTTGGGGCCCACTTTTCGAATCTCTGGATTCGAAGACAAACCCCGAATATCACATTTAAAATTGTCGCTGGCAAGTATTATGAGATTAAGACCTACGTTTTCCAATGTATCTCTAATAAATTCACTGGTTCCCATCGTTGACAAGTAAATCCGGTCTTTTTAATGGCAAGGCTTCTTCATTTGTTCTTCCAGACGACAAATATCGAATATACTAAGAAAAAAAAAAAAAAAGCACGGTACCTTTGCAGATCCTGCATAAATACCAAACATTTAACGAAAATATACAATAAATTTCAGAGTAAATTAAAATCCGTTACAAGAATAAAATATAAAAAGGTGGGGGAGGTATGTCTCCGTTTTCTCTTTCGGATTTGTGATTACGCGACTAAAAGTTAGCAAAAAAATAAATATAAAATAAATAAAAGTTAAAAACTAAGAAACCAACATTCGATATAAATAGATTGTATTTTTTTTTTTTTCAAAGATGGGTACTTATGCAGAATACAGACCGTGCTGAAATAATAACATTCAGAAACGTTATTAAACATGGGAAGGGGGAGGGCTTTTCATTTTTTTTAAGATTCTGCACTTTCACCTAACAATTTAAGATATCGTAAAAGAAAAAAAAATTGTATTTAACTCGAAAATTCTATTTTTAAAAAATAGCACGTATATATATGCGTATATAACCAAAGATGAATAGAAGTGGATTGAAGCGTATTTGAATACTAACATATACGTACCACCTGCAAAATAGGCTGTTGTTGTTGGGTTACGCTTTATTGATATTATCTTATCTTGCTTTAATCGTCGTTGTCGGCTACAAGAAAGTGTCAGTCGGAGAAAATAATTAAAATATTGGTTGACCTGTTCTTGTGGTTGCCCATCCATGCAGGAAAAAAAAGTTAAGCCGGCTTTTCCAATGACAAGTGCGGGTGGGGGATAATTATAGGACAAGTTTTTTAGGGGTATTTTTCCCCGTTAAAATAAAAGTTCCGGCTAATTTACAGCGTCTACAAATTAAAACCATTTATATTCATCTGCATACCGTGTTGTTGTTGCTTTCATTATCCCCCGGGGAGTGTTTAAAGGGCAGACGCCACAATTGAAAGCTACTCTCTTTTCTAGTCTTGTTAGCGAGAGACGAGTCGAAACTACTTCCGCTTCCGGTGAGTCGTCTGCGCAATCGGAAGTTGAGTTGTTTTTTTTTGTTGTTGTTTTTTGTATATATAATATATATATATAACATCAAAATAACAACATTTTTTTGTGCTTATTTAGAATTAAACTTATTTTCGAAACAAGAGTACAAAAAAAATCTTAAAATCCGTCACTGAACGGAGATGCCATATTCCACAACTTACGTAAATTGATCAAGTAGGTTTTTAAAGTAAGAAAATCAAATTTTATGACGAAGCAAAACAAAAAAACATTGAATGTTTTATAAATAAATAGGAGACAACTCAATTCGAACTACCGAGATCCAAATCAGCTTAGTTGAAGATACAATTTACGAATAAAATCGCTAAAAATCGTAAAAAAAATGTTCCTATATATAAAAAAAATTACTTAATCAATTTACGTGACGGGCACTTACATCATAAAGATTTTTTAAAATTGTTTTTAAAACAATTATAGTAATTTTGTGAAGAAAACAACATTCAAATCATGTAACTGTTAATGTGGAGATATTTATGAAAAGACTGGCAGGTTTAAAAATTCATATGCATAATCTAATATACATGGTGTCCAAAAAGTCACTGAAGGGTTTTGAACTTAAATAGATTCTTTATTTTTTACTAGCCTGGGTGCCCGGCGTTGTTCAGATGGTTGGAAGTGTGTTGAGCAAAAAAAAGTGGTAGTAGGCAGGCAGGCTCAAACCCGTATTGCGAAGGAGGAAAAGAACAAAAAAAAAAAAGTGACGTCTTTGCTGTTGAGCCCATCGCCAAACGGAAGTGACGTAGGTTTAAATTAAGACTAGTTAATCGAAAAGAGGAGATGACTTTCGAAAATATCCGCGAAAAAAGCGACCCCCTCCCTGTAGAAAAGTGGCCAGTTGAGAGTGAAGGAATTAATGTTTTTAGCCAAATTTTTATATTTGTCATCCGAAGAGTCAAGCTTCAAAACGCTACCAATCCTGTGAAAATCCATCGCCTCTGTAAAACTTTTTAGGCAGACATACAAACATACATACATGTATACATACATACATTTAAACAGACAGGTGAGATTTATATTATAGAGGACTAGCATTTCAGCCCGGCCTTGCCCGAGTGTTTGGAGGTGTATGTTGAGCAAAAAAGAAAGTGGTAGTAGGAAGGCAGGCTCGAACCCGAACTGCAAAGGAGGAAAAGAATGGGGAAAAAACCTGTCATCTCTGCGGTTACGACCACCGCCAAACCTGAAGTGACTTATGTTTTCATTAAAGCTAGACAATCGAAAGAAGAGGATATCTTTCAAAAATATCGGCGAAAAAAGCGACCCCCCCCCTGTAGAAAAATGCCTAGTTGAAGGTGAAGATGTTAATGTTTTAGCCAAGTTTTCGATATTTGTTGTATGAAAGGTCGAACTTCAAAATGATATTGATCTTAGTAAAATCCGTCGCCTCTGTCAAAAGTTTTAGGCAGACATGCAAACATACATACATACATACATACATTTATATATTGGTAAGTAAAAATTTTCGACCCAAACCAATGAAAAAGCTTGCCCTATCTCTGAATACCCTTTATATAAAATTTCAAATGTTTAGACCAGAAATTGTCTGAGTTAATTAGGTCAAATTTTTTAAAACTTTGATCCCTATTATGACCCCTTAACATTTATTGTTTTGAGCTCAAATCAAGTTATTAAGCTAAGTCCATGTCCAAGGAACCTATATTTAAAATTTCAAGTGTGTAGACCTAAAATTGTTGGAGGAGTTTGGTAGAGTTCACAAAGGGCAAATCATTGAACTTTGACCCCTTAACAGCCAAATTTCTGGCCGAAAACCGATCACATAGATTTTCCCAAAATAGGTGGAAGATACATACTAGCAGAATATGTGGTGTCACCCAGGATAGGATAAGATAGGTGGAACATATATGAGATTAGCCAGAATTGACTGATGTGTTTGTAATAAAATAATCAGCTCAGGCAATATATCAAAGCTCCTGGAGACAATCACTTCACAGTTTTTCCCACAGCATTCCGGCCAATGAATGAATGCTCCTGAATGCTCCTGAAAACGGTCGGAGGTTTCCGACCGTCTTCAGGAGCATTCACGCTGGATGTTATTGGTAAATGGTGAAAAATGTTTGGATTTTTGCTTTCCCAACAACATAGCCATTAGAAATTCAAAACGCAAATAGCGCCAAGTCTTTTCTTTTTATTAATAAATCCTGTTCCATTCTGTTTTTTAATGTTTATATATTTTTGAGATGACGATTGATGATTATTTTTTTTTTTTGTATTATTTGGATTATTTTGACTATTATTCTCATCTTAGTTTTTTTTTTTTCCACAACGTTTTGGTCGATCTAACTTCATACCGTTTTCTAAGCTAAACAGTTTGTCAAAGACAACGTAAAAGGATATAAAATATGTAAGGCGGTACACAACATATGAGAGAAGGACAACAGGTTCTGGTACTAAAAAAAGAATACATTGTAGCCCTAATTTCAATAAGAAAGAAACTGTTTGAACCATGGTATTTCAAAGCTAAATGCTTCTCATCAGAAGAGGAGAAGGGCTAGAATTATACAAAATGCAAATATAGATAAAAACTGGCTTAATAACATTTGATTATGAAGGAATAGGATAATATGGTAAAAAAATAATTAAAAAATATTAAAAATAGGTACAATATATAAGAGTAAATCAGAAGGGTAGTATATATGTAGGTAATAGAAAAAAAAAGGAAAATATAGGCTACTATGAAATAATGGGGATCATTAAAGAAAAGCAAATAAGAAAAGAAAAAAGGAAAAGATAGGTGTTAGGACGATACAAAAGTATAATGCAAGGGGAGTAATTCTTTACTTCTTTGGGCAAAGTTGCCTCCTTTTTGTCTGTAGTCCTAGACTTTAAATTCTCATGACTTCTCGCAAGATCAACGACCGGAAGTACATAGTGGAAGAACTACACAGTGACTTTAAACATAGAGAATTGAGCATCATTCCCGTTCGTTCCTGTTATCATACTTGGACTTGTAACCTTTCATGTACTATGTTTGTATTGTCGTTACGTGTGTGTTTGTGTGTGTGTGTATATCCGTTTTCCTGCTTTCCGGCTGACTACAATATGGTTGTCTTTAAGTCTAACGTAAATAAGTTCTTGATGAGCTGTTCCATATAAGTTATCAAATTTACCAAATTTTCATTACTAATGATTACTATATTGTCCAATTTCTAATGTACACTCTTTAACCCTTATCCTTGAGTGGCCTCTTGGCCTTGATAATGTGGTGATTCCTATTTAAAAAAAAAAAAAAAATATCATCATATAACAGTGAGTGATTTCCTTATTTGTTCATAATTGTTCCATTCTTTCATCAGGTACTGCAAACATACCCACGAGAAGGTTGGACACCCTGCATCTCACTATATAACAACAGGGAAGATAGATAAGAAAGTGGAGAAAAAAGGAGATAGAAAAAGTAAATAAGGGATACGAAGTACATATATAAATAAAACGATCTGAAAGTGAAGAAAATAAGATCCAAAAACTTTTTTAAATCCGGATTAAAACACTTTAAGGTGTTCAAAAAATTCTAGCCCTTCTCCTCTTTTGATGAGAAGCATATAGCTTCGAAATACCATAGCTTAAAGAAGTTTCTTTTTTCTTAATTTTCCCCTTTTACTTCTCTTTATTCTCCTGATGATATAATAAAGATATATACTTTTTATTCCTCATCTTTCATTTAATATATTTGTTTGCTCCTCTTAATAGTGTAGAGCTTTTCTAATCTTGATAAGTTTTGCTGTGTTAAAGATTTATTCTTTGACTAGCGGGGGTACCCGGCGTTGCCCGAGTGTTTGTTTCCGGGACGGGGGGGGGAGTTTTAAAAAATGTTATGGTAGGTAAGTAGGAAGGATCAAACCCGGAGGCATGAGTAAAAGTAGGAAAATAAAGTGTGAAAAAAAAAACAAAAAAAAACATCTGCAACGTTAACAGTTCGGCCACCAAGAAAAGTCCATTCCAGTTGTTTAGAAAAAAAACAAAAAAAAACGACTACGGTAGGTTGGCGCGAACGTGAAAATATAATGTGAATTGTCCAGTACGCTAACCACTATGCCACAGAGCACTGCAGCTCAGTTTAGTGATTTTAAATAACTTCACATGAAAGAACTACGAAGCCAAACCGGTGTTCTCTTCTCAACTGTTCCTTGTGAACGATCCCCAAACGGTGTTAAGTGGTGGCAGGGGGAGGAGGAATTTATTAGAGAGAAAATATTTTACCACTTCCATTGATCTTAACCGATTTTGGCCGTGACTTCTCAGCAGAAAAAGTATAGAAATCTAAGATTATCAAGGAATTTGAGAAATAATAAGCCTATAACACACCTCAGATATTGTTCTGCCGTTTGTGCATATTATATTTGCATGAAATATCTTGATTTTTAATCCTATTAATGTAAAAATCAGACGGGAAAAAATGAGTTCATTTTATTTATATAGAGATAACATAATCCTATATATATTAATTTGATTGCAGAAATTTCCCTCTGAACCAAAATACTGTAGGTTTGCAACAACGCATGACGCATGCACATTTATTAAGTCTTGCCTATTAGCCACTATTTTATGTAACTTTACAACAATATTATCTACACATTTAAGTGTTACATTAAAATCTTACGTTATTTCCAAAGAGTGACACGATCAGTATCTCACCATCTTTCGAGGAAGTAGTTCCTCATCTCTACATATTCCTACTCTGCTAGGTTTTCGCTGCTCTTAATTGGTTATCTTACGCCCTTCTTTTCTACTCTTTCTCTCTCTCCCCCTCATTCTATTCCTATCCATGTTTGGTTTAATATTTTAAACTCCCCTCGCCCCTTACTACCTTCCAATGTTTCTTAAATCTTAAAACTTAACTGCTGCTGATGTGGAATTGGAATTGAAATTCTTTTTCCTTTTTTTTTTTGTGCTTTTTCTAATATCTTTTTTTCCTAATCATAATTATTTTTTTTGTTTTTTTTTTACACAGGAATCACCACATTATCAAGGCCAAGAGGCCACTCAAGGATAAAGGTTAAAGAGTGTACAGTAGAAATTGGACAATATAGTAATCATTAGTAATGAAAATTCAGTAAATTTGTTAACTTATATGGAACGGCTCATCAAGAACTTATTTACGTTAGACTTGAAGACAACCATATTGTAGTCAGCCGGAAAGCAGAAAAACGGAAGACAATTCCACAGGCGTGCAGTTCTAAGAAAGAAGCTTTGTTCATGGAATCTACGTTTAGGTTTAGGCACAGATAAAGAGTGGGGGGAATTATTGATAGTGTTTTCAGCTAGACGAGTGTTTCTTGTGAAAGTTTGGCGAGGGGGTACCATAGACTGAAGCTCAGTCGAACACTTTCCATGAAAGTAACGATAAAGTCTGATGAAGTTATTGGATCGTTGATACGATTCGGTAACTGAAACATGTGTAACTAAGCAGATAAAACGGTAATAAATATATATATACATATTAGAGATGGGACGATTCCAATATTTTTTCCAATTCTGATACAATTACCGATTCCGTATTAAATCCCCAATTCCGGTACAATTACCAATTCCAATTCTTTATAAATATCTAAATATTAAACTATAAAGTTGCTATTTTTCACGATTATCGTAAAAACACATGTTAGATGTGCAGATATATTCTCAACCGTAAAGATATACTTGTGATTGCTGATCTATCGATTTTAGTTTTACTAATAGTTTAAATCAATAGATGTTCATTATTTTAGTATTTCTATCAGCAGTAGAAGAATTTTCTTTAAAGAAAATCAAATAAAAAAGCAAATTAAAAGAGTTGTTTTTGGCATCGAAAAATAGGCACACATTTTTCCGATTCTGATACTCTGAAAAGTTCCGATTTTTTCAATTCCAATTAATTATCCTAACCTCTCTCTCTCTCTCTCTCTCTCTCTCTATATATATATATATATATATATATATATATATATATATAATTATTTTTTTTTTTACTATAATAATTAAATACCTACAGACACTAGTGTTTCATCCTTTCGGGATTCTTCAGTGCAGGGTGTCACGATTAACACCAGCCGAACGATTCGAACCCCGCGACACAAGACATCTCTGGCTCGATTAGCGGAGACCGTATCCATTCGGCTACCATTAACCATGTGAAATAACGTTGAATTTTAAACATTTTAATTTAAATGTTCATTACGTCAGTCAGACAGTGATCTAATCGTTATACGATGATCTATGCATAAGAGCTAAATTGACCGACTTTTAATTCAACTGAAAGTGCTCAACGATAAGAAATGAATTTCTTAAAGGGGCTGTCATAATTATTTTTTTTTTACTATGATAATTAAATACCTACAGACACTAGTGTTTCATCCTTTCGGGATTCTTCAGTGCAGGGTGTCACGATTAACACCAGCCGAACGATTCGAATCAGTAAGTTTACAGTAGATTTTTTTTTAATTTATTGTATTTATACTTTTTTTCGGTTTCTTTGTTTGGATATTCGTCTGTATCTGTTACTTTGCTAGGCTTAATCTGGTGACTGCTGGTCGAGTCAGAACCATAATTTATGCAAAATCCCTAGGATCCGGGTCTAATTCTGCTAGAATTATTTTTTTATACCTGACAGGAAACTAAAAATTCCCTTGAAACTTAAATCAAAATTCTTTCATAAATCCTTGTGCAATGCTGAGAAACGGGTCCTGCTAGTTATATATATATATATATATATATATATATATATATATATATATATATATATATATATATATATATATATATATATATAGGTTAGTTTGTACATACCAATTGTAATGGATTAAAAAAAATTTTCATAATTAAAACTTTTTTATATTTAAAAAAAATTTTAATATAAATTTTGAAAAAAGTCCAAGCTCAATGAATGCTTTTATTTATTTCCAGAGCATATATAGTGTAATATAATAATCCTCCAATTCCAAATATCAACTTTTCTCAGTTGGTAATTTATTGCTTTTCAAGAGGTAACCATTACAACATTGTTTTGTTTGCGACTAACAAATCTGCAAAATTATGTTTTTGCTGCATTTTTAGTAACAGAGGTTCACCTTTATATATATATATATATATATATATATATATATATATATATATATATATATTAGCTGGGGAAGGGGCGACGTTGCCCAGTCATAAAATATAGTTAAATAATAAAGAAAAAAACGGGACTTGGGTACCATCTTATTGTGTTATCAAAAGAAAAAATTGCTGTGTGGTGCATAATAAAGTTGAGAATCTTAAAAGATAGGAGAGTGAAAAAAGAAAAATAATGCAGCGTGATGGGCACAAACTTGCAAAAATTAAGTTCATAGGTGAACATGTTATCGATCGGACCATGACAACACAGATGTTATGACATTGTAAATCTAGCTTTTTAAAATGAAACAATGAATCGACCGTTTGCACATGCATGATTAACAAGCAGTATTGAAACCGTTTTACTTGACCCCACCTTCAAACAAAACGACATTTCTATATGAAATAATTGTCTATTATTTCTATTTTTTCGATATTATATTTCCGAGAGATCACTCTTTCTAACGGTACCACATTCATCCTGCTTAAACGAGGATAACAAAAGTTTTTAGTGGGCACACAAACACACACAGACGGCTGAGGAGAGAGAGAGAGAGAGAGAGAGAGAGAGAGAGAGAGAGAGAGAGAGGGAAAGAAAGCGAGAGATTTTTTTGTTCAAATCAAAATGAATATTTAGTTTTTTATCATAATAAACCGATGATAGAAATTAAAATTTTAAAAATGTTTTATATGATTGTTTTTTCTTTTTCTTTTGTTCAAATCAAGATAAATATTTATTTTTTTGATGATAAATCGATGAGAGCAGATGAAAGTTTTTTTGAATAACATTAGCTACTGCAGTTTCATTGGTTCAGCATTTTGGCACCTTGAAAGGTTTTATATAAAACTGCCCAGAAAATTCTGATGATAACACGGCCCTTCTTCTATTGGGTTGGGGAAGAAGTTTGTAGGATTTTCATGCATTCTTATTTTTACTTTTTACTTTTTCACAAAATGTATATAATATTTGTTTGATAGAACTTTTCCTGCTGTACAAAATTATGCTAATTGTCTTTTTGTGCTAATTCAATTTTTTATTACTTTTTAGGCTTAGAAATGAAATATCCGGGTGGTAAAAAGCAACATTTTCGACGCTTGTTCTTCTTAGCTTTTCGTCGAGGCCAAAAAGCAGTTGAAGGAGTCAGAGACATTTGCAAGGTATACAGAGAAGGTGTCTACAACACAGAAATGATTTGCAAAGTTCAAAAATGCTGATTTTGACGTCGACGACATGCCCCGCGATGGAAGACCTTCTGAACTCAACGAAGACCGTTTTAAAGAACTTTTGAAGGAGAACGGTCACCAAACAAATCGTGAATTGACAAAAAAAAAAAAAGAAATGAACTGCGATCACAAAACGATTCCCAATCCACAAAAGCAAAAAGTAAAAAAAAAAAAAGAAAATATAAAAACGCTACAAACTTATTCTCCAAACCAATATACAAGTACCATGTGTCCACTAATGTGACTAAACTCCTTCCATTCATACCTAACTTTATATATATAGATTAATAAATATAAAGCAAAATGGTGCAATTAAGGAATGTAACAAACGAAACAAAAATAAAAGTTAAAGTACAATACTGGATCGGCAAAACAAATTAGGTTGCAACTACACTATAATAGTAAAATTAAGAGAATGAAAAAATCTATAAAAAACAAATAATAATGGTATCTACTGATTTTATGTCAATTTCATCTAAACGCAATGATTTTTACTTAATTGACATGTCAGAAGTACTTAATTATTACCGCATTATTTAAAAAAAAAACAAGTTTTTAATCTTTACTGTAAAAACCCTTGCCATATTTCTTTGGGAATACATGAGATAACAAGGGAAATAACTCACTTATGCTGAAAACAAGGCCACTAACTCATATTCATAATTGATTTATTACAAAATTAGCTACAGTTACATTCTATTTACGCCACCCCTTGGAACTCTCTGGTGTTTTTTTTTTTTTTTTTTTTTTTTTTCCAAACATTTTATTTTCGTTAATTTTTGTCCTAAAATGTTTTCTTTAATAATATTTTTCTACTTCATCGTTTTTCGTAATTTTTGGATGTATTCATTGCTATAATATGACAATTAAGTAGAGATTATTAGTTTGCTTTGAAATTCAATATTAAAAATTTCGAATTTCACTATTATAGTGTAGTTGCACCAAATAGAAATGTCAGTGAAAAATAAATGTAATTTTTTAAGAATCTCTATTCAACAATCGAACAAAGACTTTTTAAAATTTACGCTTCAGTTTCATACAGAATATTTTGTCTGACAAAAAAAAAAAATAAAAAAAAATTGTTGGCGCTCATGGAATTAGAATCAATAATCTAGGGGAGATAACTAGTCAAAAGCATATTTTGCAAGAGACAATTTAGGACGCTAAATAATCAATAAAACAATTTTAAATTAAAAAAAGACCCCATCTACATAAGCGCCAAATGAAGTTAATCTCGGAAGTTACTGATACAGTACATGATAGTCTCTACAAGAGCTGAATGAAGTTACTCGCAAAATATGCTTACTTTTGTCAAGTCAATACTAGCTATACCCTTTAGATTATTGACTCCATTGCTATAGGCCTTTTCCTCGCTCTCCCCTCTCTATCTACCATCCTGCTCCTCGTCTATTAATCAGCAGAAAGGAGATCCCGTAAGGAACTAAGTTTATAAACATAACCCTACTTCTTTCAATCATTTTAAATACAATTCCATTAAACGGACAATTGCTCAAGATCATCAAATGGTTCTTCAATCACCTTTAAAAGATTGTTCCTAAGTTTAGCGTCTGTTTCAAGATTGATTCGCTGAAGTTCTAAAGATATGATGTCAGAGCTGATGTCTGAAGAACCACTTGGTATATCCCCCAAATAAGGAAATCGATTCATTAATGATTGATTGTCTGTCAACTGCTCGGACTTTTCACACGAGAAACGAGTCCCGAACGTCCCGATGGAATCGCTTTCTTTCTCAGGTCTTTCATTAAATTTAACTTCCAGCTTATCTATCTGGTTTGTGCTGCTTAGATTCTCCCAAAAGGAGAGCACCGTCTTTGGATGGGAATTGTCCGCAGATTTTGAAGCAGTGGAATAATGGAAACTGTCAATCAAATAACAGCCGGAAGAGTTCCATTGTTCATCAGTTCGGTTCACAAGAGCTTTTTCAAGATTTTTGGCTTCCGAACTTTCTTTCCAAACGTTATTGGTCCAACGTCGCATATTCTTGTCGGATAAGCCAAGTTGCTCCTGGGTAACGTTGGAAAAAAATCTCTCGATTTCATTAAAGTTTAAGTAGTAACCTATGTTCATTGTCCGCTGCAACAAACTATAGATTTGACCATTCAATTCCGGAAATAATTGACTCAATTCTAATTCTTCAGGTTTCAAATCGAAACTGATTCGGTAAATTGTTTTCAGATTGAGACTTTTAACCTTGATGCAATGTTTAAGGAGTTGCACACTAAAGCGCGCCATCAGGCTGCAGAAGCTGAATCCATTCAGACCTTCTTCCTTGCTGTGATAGTAAAAGTTTGCCGATTCGATGACAATCATCCAGTTGACCTTCTCACACAAGAATTTGACAAGACTAGGAATGTCTGTATCTTCAGAAAGCCGCAGATCAAGATAGGAAGTGACATGAAGATCTGTGAAGTTGTTGATCAGCGATAAGAATTCTTTGGTTGCCTCGCGATGGACTTTACTACAAGGACAGCAAATGACCAATCCTTGGACATTGGACGGTCCAGACCTTTTGGTATCTAAAAAGGAGAAGAACAGAAAAGGCAGATCAGCTTCTTTAGTTTTGTTTGACTGTATTCAATATAAGAGAAAAAGAAAGGAAAACATTGTATATGAATAGAATACTTTATATTCTATTTTAGCAAGATTAGCATGAGTAGAGAACCTATATATTAATACCCTAGTTCCTTTAATGTATGTATGTACGTGTGTTACAGTTTCCAGATTATAAATTATTCGATCGGGAGATCCTATTTATTAAAAAGGAGAATAGAAGGTGATAATATACTACGAACATTAAATTAATATATAGATCTGCTAATTTAATGATGGAGTATGTTATCACTTTCTATCCTCCTTTTTAATAAATAGGATCTCCCGATCACTGATGACGCAATATAAAAAATAAAAATTAAAAAGAAAATATCGCTTTGGGGGCAATTCGTGAAACTAAAATATACCTTCTTGGTCTTCTGGTTGGGATACAAGGGTAGAATCTGTTCTGTCTAAAGATGGTATAATGATATTGTAAGGTTTCCATTTGCACCAAGTGTCCATACAATAGGAATATGTTACAGACTCATATAAGGATATTGGAGATAAACCGTAACAGCCAGATATATTCTGACCCTACTACATTAGCCAAATTACTTAGATAAGTACTTTTACAGTTTCAACAAAAGGGCTACAATAATATCCCGGGGTCTCCATTCACACTGAACATCCACAGAATATCCAGCAGCAATATATTACATATGAAATATGCAACTGTGGAATTTCCACAGGTCCCACTAGTTTTAATTAATTCTCTGAGTATGTTGGATGATGCTAAAATTCACACTGTATTGCATTCGCTTTGCACACACGTCTAAAGTAAAAGATGATAAAAACCTGTGATGAACAAAGACATTTCATTTATTAATAGTTTGTCTACAACAAATTATAAATAGAATAAAACAATTCGAGTAGGTCTGAAATTGTATACAGAAATACATTATTTCTTTAAATCTAGTTGTCTTGTGTTACTATATTTATGGTTTGTTGTAGACAAGCTATTAATAAATGAAATCTCTTTGTCCATCAAAGCCTTTTATAATCTTTTACTTTCCACATGTGTGCAAAGCAAATGCAATACAGTGTGGATTAATAATGAATTATTGCCCCAATGCATGAAGATTTTATGATAATTTTTTGTTTTGCAGTGAAATAAAAATGTCTTTTGGTGACTTACTTGATGAAAGATGAAATCTTTGTCGTTTTTTTGTTCGAACTGAAAAAATAAAAGTAAATTTGAATAAAACCAGCTTGAAATTTAAAGAAACTGAAAATGGGGTAAAAGATAAAGATGATTATCTCTGTGTATGCTGAGTAGCCTTACTAGTATATATATATATATATATATATATATATATATATATTGTTTGGCTGTGGAGTTTATATATATAAATATGTACATATATTGTTTGGCTGTGGAATTTATTATATATATATATATATATATATATATATATATATATATAATAAATTCGACAGCCAAACAACGTCGCAGCCCACAAGAGCCATGACAGTCCATGAACCGGAAGTCCAAGACACATCCGAACTCAGGATTCGAAACCCAAGCCTCTTGCATGCGAGGCAAGCACTCTACCAACTGAGCAAACGCCCTGTACACAAGAATTTCTATTAACCAACACAGATCAAGCAAACCGTGCCGAAATCCAACTGTGAAATGAACCTACTTCATATATATATATATATATATATATATATATATATATATATATATATATATATATATATATATATATATATATATATATCATCATAAATTTTAGAATATACATTCTCAGAAACTTGATGTGTAACATGGGCACATTATTTTTGTTGTGAACTTTACTATTTAGGCAGTGTACCCACTCAAACTCTCATTTCACTCTCAAAAACCTTGGAAAATAAATTAGATACAAAAAATGTGATGCCGAAGAGAATTGCTCTAAATTAAATTTTGAATTTTGTTACATGATACATTTTTTTTTAAAGATCGGTGCACATATGAGTGTCGTAAATATTGCTGTGTAAAATCCTAAACCTTTAGCTTCCTTAAAGAAGGGAAAAAATAAATTAAAATTGAAACTAAAATTACATTTATTGCATATACCCGTCCTAGAACAGATATTCTACTGGTATTTTAAAGACACAAAATACATGCTAAAATATACTTTAGTTATGGGATTGAGTTATGTTTGAAAATAAAGTTTGTTTTAATTGTTCTAATTAGCTGTATTTTATAATTAACTTTCTTTTTTATGTATTTCTCTCGTCGCCTCTCACTCTATGTTGATTCAGCCACTCTCTAATATTTCTTAATGTTTCATTTAGAAAAAAATACATAAAAATTTACATAAGTGTGTGTATATATACACCACAAGCACATATGTAAATTGAATGACCAAATGACAAATTACGTTTCTGGTACAAGGATTTAAGGACCTATGGTGCAGTGGTTAGAGTACTTGGAAAATACAGTAGGAAAAGTGACCTTCTTCTGAAGGTTGAAGGTTCAATTTTCAGAGTGGGTGACTTAAAACACAACTGCAAATTACTTAGGACTTCTACCCATTTATGGCTGATGGAACGAGAGTATGTTGCCCCCGTGAATTAAATAAAGTGTCCTGTTCAAAATTCTGTGCAGCTTCTTGAGTTTAACAGAAAACTTCTCAAGTTCCACAAGACACACCTGGAGAAGGTTGGATGTTACATCGACCAAAACGTTGTGAAAATGACACTCAAGATGAGAACAATAGTCCAAAGAATCTAAATAATACAAAAAAAAACAAATTTGTTTGTTTATATTATTATTATTATTATTATTATTATTATAATAATTCTGCTTTTGTTTATCAACATCTCTCTGGAAAGGGATGGGATTCATTTCCAGAGGATTTCCCTTAATCCCGGCTTCAAACTAGGAGCTTCAAAGATCAATGGTTTTCCTAAGGATGTTGGTGGTGCCTACAATTGCAGATGTCTGAAGGCCACCTATAACATCGGGGATTTGTAGTTTTTTCAATTGTCTTTCCAGACGACTTGATACTACTCCTAGTGTACCAACTACAACCGGGGTTATTTGTGTTTTAACCCCGTGTATACGCCTTATCTCCAAGGCCAATGGAGCATAATTGCTCCACTTCTCATTCTCCCTAACATTCTTGTCCCAGGGTACTGAAAAGTTTACAATCTGTCAGTTTTTTGAGACCTTGTCAATGACGACCAAATCCGGACGATTATGTTTCAATTGCTTCGTCGTTATGACACTTTTGTCCCACCATATCTCTACCTTGCCATCCTCACTTGTTTTCACTTCATCAGGCACCTCCTCAAACCATTTTCCAGCACACTTCACCCCAACCCTCACACACACCTCCCAATATATCCGGAGTCCTATGCAATCGTGTCTTTTGCAGTACTTTCTCTGGGCCAGTCCACTACACCCTGCTGCAAGGTGCGCAATTGACTCTTAGGTCTTACCACAAATCCGGCATTCTGCAGCAACTTCCTCTCCTAAAACCACATTTTTGAACAATCGTGTTCCTAATGCCTGCTCTTGGGCTGCACAAACAAAAGCTTCAGTACTCTTAGCCAGATACCCAGCTCTAAGCCATTAGCCACTTCTGCTATATCCTGGAAGAACCTTGCATGCGTTTTCTTCCTAGCCAATTCCTCTGCCCTTTCTCTATCCATACGTTTCACATAATCAACCTTGGTCTCACATACCTCCACATCATTGACCACAACCTTAAGCATCCACTTCTTACTTCTAACCACATGCTCCTTCGACGACATCTCCTCACTTCTAACACAATTTTTTACATTTTCAATCCTCTCCCACCATCTTTCCTCTTTTGATACAGTCTTGCTATGCTACTTCGAATGTGAAATATACCAAACATTGCTAAAACTTTTCTTGTTTTGATATCCATGACATGCAAAATAATAATAATAATAATAATAATAATAATAATAATAATATAGAAATAAACAGTATTATTTAGATTCATTGGAGTACTGTTTTCATCTTGAGTGTCATTTTCACAACGTTTCAGTTGATGCAACCTTGAACCTTCTTCAGGTGTATCTTGGGAATGTTTCTGTCGAACTCAAGAATTTGGATTGAAGTCCTAAGTAATTGGCAATTGCATTTTTTGGTCGCGCACACTGAGAACTCACTCTATGTTGATTCAAGCTTCAGGAGAATACACTTTCACAATTGAATTTTCCAAGTACTTTAACTACTGCTCTATGGGTCCTTGTGGACAATTCTAGTACGAATTTTGGGAGCCTTAAACCTATTATTTCTAGTTGTAAATATCATTATTTTATTACGATTTATTTTTCTACATATATATATATATGTATATATATATATATATATATATATATATATATATATATATATATATATACTCATCTGCATACAGTACTGTTTCGCTGTTTTACAGCTCATCAGTGCAGCTACACAAGCAACTACCTCCATCCAGGATCAAAACCCGACCGCCTAAACGACAGTTGGAACTTCTAACCATTGCGCCATTCGGCTGCTGCTATCGAGCAGTGAATTAACAATGTTTTGACATTGTCCAAATACCTAAGCTTAATTTGTTTACACAAAGAGCATCGTTTAATATGCTAATGGTAATTTGTATATCACTTCCGAATATGCTATATATATATATATATATATATATATATATATATATATATGAATGGAAATGTATAAAAAAGAATATATATAATTGTTTATTTATTGTGCACTGTAAAAATGCAGAAACGTAAGATGTAAATAGTTTATTGTTTAGGTATGCATGCAGATTCCAGAATTTGACAGAAAGATTTCTGAATTTGACAAGATGCACCTGAAGAAGGTGAAAATAAGATAAGAACAATAGTTCAAATAATACAAATACAGTGCGAAACGATAAAAGTGTTGCACTAGAGAAGACAACACTACAGCTTTATTTTAAGACTTTTATTGAAAAAAAAATCAATTCGGGTAACTTGATTATGTAGTAGAGTTGACATCTATTCAATGCAGCCGCCTTCAACCTCAATCACCGTCTCGATACGGGTTTGGAACTGGGAGCATGCCTTTTTTCACAAGCGCTGGCAGGATCTCGGTGAATACTCAGCAGATGGTGGCTATCAGGCTAGCTTTGGTGTTATGGAAGGTCGTGTTAGTGATGTTCTCGATGTATGACCAAATGAAGTAGTCTTGTAGGTTCAGGTTGGAGGAGAAGTGGGACCAGTGAGAGAAGAGTACAAAGTCGTAGCACTCCTTTTGAAGCCAAGCCTGGGTCTCTTTGGACTTGTGGGTTGGCACTGAGCCTTATTGCTACACCTAGGGTCTGCCAGCAGCCATCCGATTGCATTAGGGGATGACCACACTCTTCAGCACATCCAGGTACGCTTTGGTGTTGACTTTCAAGCCGACTTCAAAGATGTGAGGTGGCATGATATAGTCCTTACTTGAAGCCACACCAAAGACCATAACCGTGGCTGGAAACTTTGTTTTCATCACTCTAGGCATGTCCCTGTTATTTATGGCAATCTAGCAATGCATTCAGAGGGTACCGGCAATGGTCCTGTTGTCATAACTTGGATTGGTAGAGAGCATGAGTTGTACAGCAGCGCTTCTCCAATCTCGCTCATTGAACATTGTGTCAATTTTAGACATGATAGAAGGTTCCTATTACTCTTGGGATTTGTACACAACTGGCCAACTAGTAGATGGTCTGCAACAAAAAGAAAGAAAACTAGTTTTCATCAAACGGAAATGGAATCATGTCATCTTTTCTAGGGCAATAAGTTTATCACTCCACACTGTAATATACTAAACAATGTTTCAAGCAAACCACCTCAACCAATTCACCTTTTTATTTTAATTGCCATAGCTGAAGCCGTACTGCCACTCCTGGTGCTATCAGCAGCTTTTGTTACCGGACAGAGTATTTTTGTTTAGCAGTTAAAGTACTATTTCTGTCCTGACAGATGGATAGGCCAACAGGTGCACAGATACATCTAAGAATGAACTTACCATACCAAATAAAGGAGGCAACCACAACAGACGCAATGAGGAATGCTGACAACACGGAAACTGAGACGATAACTTTATTGGTTGCTGGTCGAGCTGAAGGATCAAGATCTTTATGGGTCAATAATACGACAGTAGATGTTAACCCCTCATGTGTAGATGGTATGTTGGTGGTAGAAACGAGATCTGTACTTGTCGATGGTAGGGTTGTAGTGGAGCTCTTCTCTGTAAACACACAACCTAGAAAAAGAAAAATAATATGCACTCATTTACCTTAGATATAGGTTTTTCATGAAACTTCCAACAGAATTTGCTGACTAGGCTTTACAAGTCAATGATTCATCCCTACTTGGAATACGGGCCTCTAGTGTCCATCAGAGTCGGCAAGGTGTTCTCTAATTCTCTTGAGCGTCTACAGAGTCCTGCCATTAGATATATACTACATATTCCCTGCTGGGACCCTGTTCTCTTTGGAGTATATGATCTGCTTGGATTAGATCTGCCGTCTTCTCATCGGAATGTAACAGTTGCTTCTGTTGTCTACAGATTATTTCATATTTCTTGTCTCACAGAAATGCTTAAATACCATCCTGTGCTGCAGCTAAACCTGCGATGATATATATTCACATTAGATCCTCTGCATAATTACACTTTGCTCAGAGATGCACCAGCGATCTCCTTTCACATGGTGTTCTGCAGTCCTGAACATGCTGCCTCAGAATTGTGTGAATGAACATGTATCACTATCACATTTTCGGAGTTCTGTATTGTATATTTTTACCTTTAAATCTCTTTTAAATTACTTTACATTTTGGGACTTTTTAGATCATTATTAAAAATTGTCTCTGTTGTAATAATGTTCTTTGCCAGGATAATTGCTTTTGGAAAGAAACTTTTAAAGTGAAGAACATGCTGCAAAGTTGAAAAAGAAGAAATAGACAGTCAGAATCAAATATCGATTTTTCAGATACATTACTATTTAAGTTTAACATAGAATATCTGACAAGATAACATTATAAATTAGATACATACCGATTATTATTTATTTAAGACAATTTTTAAAAATAATATGTACATCAAGAAGAGATGGGCAAAACTCAAAATGTAAGGAAGATAACACATATTTTTTTACATTTAAGTTAAAGAATTATTTTTCTTACAATTTAGCCTTTTGGGGTCATTATTTAATTGTCGCCATTGTAATGATCTTCCTTATAGAATAATCATTTTCGGAAAGAAACTCAAGTGAATTACACTTTTATTAATCTAAAGAACATGCTGAAAAAATAAAAAAATAAAAAATGGTTAGTTAGAATCAAATATCGGTTAGTCAGATGAATTGTTATTTTCGTTTATCATGGAAAATTTGACAAGATATTAAATGTATGCCAATTTCAGTTGAATAAAGCTGAAATCACTTAACTTTTTCGGGTTCTTCGGACTGCTGTTTTCATCTTGACGACCCATGGCATAGTGGATAAGTTACTTGATAAAATTAATTGTGAAGTTACACCCTTCTGGAGGTTAAAAGTTCAATCCTAAGTGTGGGTAATACTCAGAATAAAACTGTGAATTGTTTAGGACTTCTACCCGATCATAGCTGACGGAACAAGAGATTGCTATCCTCGTGGATTTAGTTTGAAATTCCATACAAATTCCCAAGTTAGACAAAAAGATTCTTGAATCTGATAGAAAGATTCCCAAGTTTGAAAAGATAAACCTGAGGAAGGTCGGAGGTTACATCAACAGAAACATTGTGAAAATAACACTCAAGATGAGAACAATAGTCTGAAGAATCCAAATAATACGAATAATTAATCTTTATCTCAAAAATTCATAAATGGCATTTTTGGGGGATTCTAATAAATATTAGCGTTTTAAAGGTTCTACTTTGTCAAACATTGTCATTATTAACATTAACGAATGAACGACAAATTCAATAATTAAAATAATAATCACCTGGTTTATTGATTCGACGAAGAATTGTCCTTCCATGTGAAAAATCCTGAACCTAAAAGAACAAAAATAGAACGTTTTTTTTGCAGAAAAATCATATGATATTGAAGAATAAAATCATTCCTTGCACCCCCCCTAAACAAAATAACATTTCTACATGAAATAATTGACTATTTTTTTCTAATCTTTTGATATTATGTATCCGAGAGATCGTTCTTTCTAACGGTACCAGGTTCATGCAGGTTTGATGTGGATGACAAAAGTTTTTAGCAGATACATAAACACACAGACAACTAAGATTTATATAATAGATGTTTCTATAATAATTTTGTTTAATTTTCGATTTTTTTTAATTCATGCAGATTTCGTATTTATTATTACAGAGACAATTCTTTATTGAATATTATATTGTACATAATATATGCTATTGATTTCAAAAGTTAAAAAAAAAAATTAACTTGGGTGCCATCAACTGGAATTGAAATCCAAACATTTAGTTCTCCAGCCGCATTTCCTAGAATGTGAGCTATCGACAGATAGATAAGAAAGATTTAAAATTAAACCATTTCAAGCTATGAATGAATTTGCATGTGCACAAAAGTAATAGAAATATGTCAGCAAGTTGAAATGAACATTTTGCATTTCAACTCGCTGACATATTTCAATATGCGTTATTCATCCATCCAAACAAAGATTTTACTCGTTATAAACCATCTTTGTTGTATGACTACTATTTCCTGTTAATTTCAGTGCTGTGACCAGTAATTTAAGAGTTTATCGGTTAAATACTTATACACAGATGGACACACACACACATACATACATCTACTGTTTTATTTATATAGAAGATTTTAATAACTAAAACGAAAATAAATAAAAACACACACACAAAAAAAAAAAAACTTATCCAGATATGTAGGAGAGTAACTTAGCTTGCGTTTGGTAAGATTTATTTGTTGCGTATTTATTTTTTCACTTTATTTTTTATTCTGGAAAATCGCTGAGAACTGTGGAAAATTTTAATGTCATCTGCGGCCATTTTTCCTGTAATCGTCCGCCAAGTCCTGCTCACAACTACTTTCGTAAATTTAAAAAAAAAAAATGAAGAAATCGTGAAGCAAAGGGAAGAAAAAGAAACAACTCACAGAGATTGCTTCATCGTTTCCACAAGTGAGACATGAATAGTTAAGGAGGAGACAATCTGTGTTAGCAGAAGATGAACTCTGAAATGAAAAAAAATAATAAATAAAATTATCAGTTGCAGCTTCTGTCAGATTCATTTTCTTTTGGTAAAAATGTCACATTTGTTTTGGTTTTCTGCGAATCACAATTTTGGAATGCCAGAAACCAAGCAATTCTCTGCCAAATTTGTGACTACAAAAATAGATCTCTAATTATAAGTTCAGAAAGGTAGAGAAAAACCATTCTGGCTAGAATAATAGCATAATAATAACAAAAATAAAAAATAAAAATAACAACATAATTAAAAATAATAACAACAATATTATTATAATTTTTATTATAATCATAATAATAATTATTATTAGTTTTATAAAAAAGTTCTGTAAATATATTAAAAATCCGCACTCAAAAAGACACCCATTTATTTAAATATATTTTGTTAAATTTACGTTCGTTTTATTACTTACACTAAAAAGTTTTGTGTAAATAGAAAAAAAGTTTTTTTTTAATCCTTAAAAGGTTTCTAAATATTTAATATTAAAGAAAATGTTTTGTAAATATATATTTTTTCTTTTAAATCTTAAAAAGTTTTGTAAATATATTTTAAAAATATCTTGCTCGCGAACATTCGACCATGTCTGCTATTTGACGTGTTTACAAACAACCAACGGCAATGTCAAGGTCGAACAACCGGTGTCACTTGAAATGTTCGCCAGTATTCGTCTACTGCTACGGTGTATCTAATCTTTACTTGGTCCTTTCTTTCTTTCTTTTTTTTTTTTAATTGGGATTGTGTTTTTTTTTTTTTTGGAATTATCTTTTTTAAACTGGGATTGTGTCTTTTTTTAAACTGGGATTGTTTTGGGTGTTTTTTTTGGGTTTTTTTTAACTGGAATTGTGTTTTATTTAAACTGGGTTTGTGTTTTTCTTTTTTGTTGCTGCTTGGAAGGAGAATTTCTTTGTTTCAGTCAGTGTTGCAACAAAGAACGAGTGGGATGATCACGACCTGTGCAGCAAACACATACATGCACGTTCATAAGACTACATACCTAAAAAAAAAAAAAACAATCAACGAAACTGATATTAATTAAAAAAAAAAAATTTTGCATGAAAAAATAATTGCAGATTTATTATAGCAAAATTTTTTTTAACAAATCCAAACTTAATATTATTTGTATTCTTCAGACTACCATTCTCACTTGAGTTGTGAAAATGACACTCAAGATGAGAACAGTAGTTCAAAGAATCCAAAATAATACGTAAAATACAACTGCGAATTACTTAGGACCTCTATCCAATCATGGCTGACGGAATGCTACCTTTGTGAATGTAAATAAAGGGTTCCGTCCAAATTCCAGAGTTTGACAAAAGCATTCTCAAGTTTGACAAGATACACCTGACGATGGTCGGAGGTTACATTGACCGAAATGTTATGAAAATGATACTCAAGGTGAAAACAGTAGTCCGATGAATCCAAATGATACTGTTTACTTCTTTTTTTTTTAATTTTAATTTTTATTTTTATTATTATTATTATTATTATTATTATTATTATTATTATAATAATAATAATAATAATAATAATAATAATAATAATAATAAACAACAACAGATTTGTTCTTTTTCGTATTATTTAGATTCTTTGAACTATTGTTCTCTTCTTGAGGGCCATTTTCACAACGTTTTGGTCGATGTATCCTCCGACCTTCTTCAGGTGTATCTTTTGCAACTTGAGAAATTTTCTGTTGGAGACAGAACGGAAACTGAACATAGTCCAGGGCAAGTTGTGAGAAAAAGGTCTAGGAGACTCGCATACTGGCCGTCAATGTCGGGCACACGGGTGGGTTCGTGAACAATCTGAGTGAGGTAATAAGCAATGGAGAAATCGTGACAGAACCTCCCCTCATCATCGGTCTTGCTTGAGTGGGTTAACCATTCCACATTGTGAACATTGAAGTCTCCACTTATGTGAATGTTAGCTGAAGGATAAGGAGATAGGACGTGGTCAATTTTATCAGGTATGCTTTTAAAGGTAGTAACTGCGCTGTTGTGCGGGCGTTTTGGTCGATGTAACTTCCAACCTTCTTCAGGTATATCTTGAGAAATTTTCTGTTGAACTCAAGAATCTGCACAGAATTTCGAACAGGACCCTTTATTTAATTCATGGGGGCAACATGCTCTTGTTCCATCAGCCATGAATGGATAGAAGTTCTAAGTAATTTGCAGTTGTGTTTTAGGTCGCCCACACTGAGGATTGAACTTTAATCATCGGAAGAATGTCACTTTATCTACTGTATTTTCCAAGTACTTTAACCACTGTGCTATGCATCCTTGAATCCTTGCACCAGAAACGTTATTTTGTCATTTAATTTACATATGTGCTTATGGTGTATATATACACACATTTATGTAAATTATACAACTACACTGAAAAAAAAAGAGAGAGAGAGAGAGAGTCACTCTTTTTCTAAATGATCACAGAAACATTAAGAAATATTAGAGAGTGGTTGAATCAAAATAGAGTGAGAGGAGGTGAGAGAAATACATATACAGCTAAAAGAAGATCGAAATAATACGAATAACCAATCCTTATATTATTTTTAATTGGAATTAATTGAGATGAGTATTATTTATTAATTTTATTTATTGCGGACTATTATCTTAATCTTTTTCTTTACTGTTTCATGAGGTTTTGGCCAATTATTCCTTTGGCCCATGGTGCAGTTTATAGAGACGTTGAATCTCTATGGTTCCAGGTGAGAATTGTCTGAAGATAGCAGTTTCAATCCTACCCAAAGCCGGCCAAAGGCTTACTTGGTCAAAACGTGGTGAGACAACAATAACTACGGAAGGCAGTAATTACAGTGAATGCAGTCAGGAGATTCAGAGTTCCTATCCATCATGGTTACCACCTGACGAAGGCCAGAGGAATAGTTGACTGAAAGGTCGTCAAACAACTAAGAAAAAGATGAGGATAATAGTCCGCAATAAATAAAATTAAAAACCAATCTTTATCTCAGAAATTCAGAAACGTAAATCTAAGCTTCATTGTTTGGAAATTCTGCACTAAGAAATAAAAACTCTGGGATGTTTCCCCCACCCTCATTAGCAATTACTCAATAATGACGGATACTTCAAGTATAATCACAAAATAATCATTATTTCCACTGCGACTTTTGATGCATTTGGTGGGGTTCAAAGAACAATTTTCTTTTGACACGGGGAAGGTTGAAAAGTGAGGACTAGTTGATCACATAGGGAAAGAAAAAGAAACACGCTTCCCTTTATGGAACGATGGCAAAATAATTGACAGAGATGTAAGATGGAGAGTAAGACGACTTAAAGAAGCAGCACATATGCTAAAAAAAAAAAATACTAAGCAGACTGAGCATAGATATTAGAAGTATATTGCAACCTCTAATTATTAAAAAAAATTATAAACCCTCCTTAAAATTTCAATGGTAAAATAAGACTTTATTAAAGTTACCCCCTCTTGTCAACCAAATGTTTTTACACATACGAAACCACAGCAAAAGAGACACAAAACAAAAACAAAGAAAAAAAAAACTAAACAAAAACAAAACCAAAACAAAAACAAAATAAAAACAAAACAAAAACAAAACAAAAACAAAAACTAAACAAAACAAAAAAAAAAAACAAACAAAAACAAAAATTAAACAAAACAAAAACAAAACAAAAACAAAAATTAAACAAAACAAAAACAAAACAAAAACAAAAACAAAAACAAAGAAAAAACAAAACAAAAACAAAAACAAAAACAAAACAAAAACTAAACAAAAACAAAATAAAAACAAAACAAAAACAAAATAAAAACAAAACAAAAATAAAAACAAAAACAAAACAAAAACAAAATAAAAACAAAACAAAAACAAAACAAAAAAAACAAAAACAAAAAAAAAACTAAACAAAAACAAAACTAAAACAAAAACAAAATAAAAACAAAACAAAAACAAAACAAAAACAAAAACTAAACAAAAACAAAATAAAACTAAACAAAAACAAAAACAAAAAACAAACAAAACAAAAACTAAACAAAAACAAAACCAAAACAAAAACAAAATAAAAACAAAACAAGAACTAAACAAAAACAAAAACAAAATGAAGAAAAAATAAAAACAAAAACAAAACAAAAACAAAACAAAAACAAAAGCAAAACAAAAACAAAACAAAAACAAAAACAAAAACTAAACAAAACAAAAACAAAACAAAAACAAAAACAAAACAAAAACAAAACAAAAACAAAACAAAAACGAAAACAAAAACAAAAGCAAAAACAAAAACAAAAACTAAACAAAACAAAAACGAAAACTAAACAAAAACAAAATAAAAACAAAACAAAAACAAAATAAAAACAAAACAAAAACAAAACAAAAACGAAAACCAAAACAAAAGCAAAAACAAAAACAAAAACTAAACAAAACAAAAACGAAAACTAAACAAAAACAAAATAAAAACAAAACAAAAACAAAATAAAAACAAAACAAAAACAAAACAAAAATAAAAACTAAACAAAAACAAAATAAAAAAACTAAAAACTAAACCAAAACAAAAACAAAACAAAAACAAAACAAAAACAAAACAAAAACTAAACAAAACAAAAACTAAACAAAAACAAAATAAAAACTAAACAAAAACAAAATAAAAACTAAACAAAAACAAAATAAAAACAAAAACAAAAAAAACAAAAACTAAACAAAAACAAAACCAAAACCAAAACAAAATAAAAACAAAACAAAAACTAAACAAAAACAAAAACAAAACAAAAACAAAACCAAAACAAAAACAAAACAAAAACAAAACAAAATCAAAAGCAAAACAAAAACAAAACAAAAACAAAACCAAAACAAAAACAAAACAAAAACAAAACAAAATCAAAAGCAAAACAAAAACAAAACAAAAACATAAAACAAAACTAAACAAAACAAAAACAAAACAAAAACAAAAACAAGGCAAAAACAAAACAAAAACAAAAGCAAAACAAAAACGAAAACAAAAACAAAACAAAAACAAAAACAAAAACTAAACAAAACAAAAACAAAACAAAAATAAAATCAAAGCAAAAACAAAACAAAAACAAAAACAAAACAAAAACAAAAACTAAACAAAAACAAAATAAAAACAAAATAAAAACAAAACAAAAACAAAACAAAAATAAAAACAAAACAAAAACAAAATAAAAACAAAACAAAAACAAAAAAAACAAAACAGAAACTAAACAAAAACAAAACCAAAACCAAAACAAAATAAAAAAAACAAAAACAAAAACAAAAACTAAACAAAAACAAAATAAAAACTAAACAAAAACAAAATAAAAACAAAACAAAAAAAAACTAAACAAAAACAAAACCAAAACAAAAACAAAATAAAAACAAAACAAAAACTAAACAAAACAAAAACAAAATAAAAACAAAACCGAAACAAATACAAAACAAAAACCAAACAAAAACAAAAGCAAAACAAAAACAAAACAAAAACAAAAACTAAACAAAACAAAAACAAAACAAAAACGAAACAAAAAACAAAAACAAAGCAAAAACAAAACAAAAGCAAAAACAAAAACAAAACAGAAACGAAAACAAAACAAAAACAAATACACAACAAAAACAAAAACGAATCCAAGAATACAAAACCATCTACGGAGCCAGTAACTTTTCTCTTTTCTTTTCCAAGACGAAGGTCGGAGGCTACACTGACCAAAATGTTGCATAAATAACACTCAAAATGAGAACAATAGGCTGATCAAAACAAGTAATAGAAACAATTTTCATACTTGATTTCTTTTGTCGTTTGGCAGGCTGGTCATAATCAGCACATAATTATAATTAACAAAAAAGTCTATTAACAAGAGGATGTTACAGAAGTATATGTCATGATTCTGGGGCCATAACTGCCATGGATTGCAGTATTTACTTCCTTCTCACCGCACTTCACAAGATCGGAAGGTGGAGAGAGTCAAGCTAGCACCCCTAAAGAAGGGGCACTCTGGTCTTTTAAAAATTGTCTAAGCAGCCCTGTGGACATTCCCTGGTCAAGGCGCCTCAGACAGTAAACAATAAAATTACTCCACCCCAAACAAGAAGGCAAGACCTCGAAAGGTAGACCTTCTAGGATTACTCAGAATGTATGCCTTAGCCAACCAGATAAAAGGTTACTATGATATGTAATATATCCCAGGTTATGCCAGCATGTTGAAAATTGTGATTTCGCTGTGAAGGTTGGTTAGTACAACAAAAGTTTAAGGGTTAAGGCTAACGTATGTCAAACTCTGTAGTTGAGGTCGATGATAGTACCTGAAACAGTCACAGGTCGTTTGAAAGAAAACATGGAAAGAAAGAAGAAAACATGGAAAGAAAGAAAGAGGGAGAGCATGAAAGAAAGAGAGGAAGATATCTCTTGCATGTAAGTTCAATCTGATTTCCGATTTGGGGCGGAAACGATACGTCGAAGTTGGCACAAAACTGCAGCGGAAAAATAAATGCAAAAAAGCTTGAGTCAACAGTGCGAGAGATTATTCACCTGTAGACCAAATAAAGTGATATATGCCAGAAAATCGGCGACGTGTTTTCGTCTTAGATGCTCTTTACAGTTCATCGACAAGTGACGAGAAGAATCAATCACAGAAAACCAAGATAACAGAAAAAAGTTATGGTGAACTTCATCACATGTTTATGCATACACACACTTGATGTATCACGATGACATACACAGATACAGACAAAGAGACACACGTAATGAGATATACACCCAACAGACTACCCCCCCCCCCGAAATCTTACAACTAGAATAGCTCAGTTTCGAGTAGCATTTGTGTGTCTTCAATCTCAAACCAACACCAAATGAATGGTGTGAATTGCCCATATTTATTTGCTCCCTCATAAGGGCAGAGTTAGACACGAGATCGTTTTTAATGTGGGGAATATCCAGCTCCCAGAAAGGGGCACTCTGGATTAGGAGACAAATTTTAATTTCCTTAGTCTGAAAGGGTTTCCCCTTCACTGACTAAGGACAGAATTAACTTGAAACTACACTGTGAAAAATTATTTATTTCTGAAAAACACAAAAATAAATTAAGCACTAGGTCATTCCAATGTGTTGGTGATGGGGGGGGGGTCTCTGGTCATCCTTGTCACTGTACCTTTTATATGTCTATGATTTTCTTAGCTAGAATCTTCAATCACCATATTCACTCTAGGGTTTTTTTTGGGGGGGGGGGTGCTTTTAATGGCGTGAATTGCTAACGTCTCTGGGCGATTCCATTATTCTTGAAAAGGGTGGATCAGCTTACACTATAACAATTTCCTAAAACACTTTCACCAGAACAAGAAATAAAGGAAACTGACAAAAACTTTTTTTCCTGTTTTTAAAATCGAGATTTTTTTTTTTTTTATACAAAGAAGTCACTGCTTATCAAGGCCTGGAGGCCACTCGGGGATAAGTGTTAATGAGTGTTGAAACAATATCGTAGTAATCGTTAGTAGTGGAAAAGGGGACGGCTCATCAGGAACTTGTTTACGTTGGACTTAAAGCATCACCATCACCACCACTTACTCTCGGTGGCCGTGCTTAAAGACGACCATATTGTAGTCAGCAGGAAAGTAGGGAAAGGGAAGAGAGTTCCACAGGCGTGCACTTCTAAGAAAGAAGCTTTGTTCATGGACTCACCAAATCAAGAATTTTCTGGCACGTGCTGAAGCCCGACATACAATTTAGGATTCCAACTTCGTATTTCGTATTTCCCATCAAATTTTTCATATTAACACAAAATCCATTTTCAGTTAAATTATAAACGATCTGAATTGACCCTGAAACAGTACAAACAAAAATCATTATTTGGTTATTAATATTTAAAAATGCAAAAAGGTATATAAAAAAATAAATAAATAAAAGTTTAACTGCAAAACGCAATGAATGTCATTTTCAAAAATTGTAACCTACATAGTGAAGGACGCATGGAGGAGTTACTAATCTGTTTTTTTTTTTTTTGTTTGTTTTTTTTTTTACACAGTGGTCACCACTTATCAAGACCCGGAAGCCACTCAGGGATAAGGGTTATTGCAAGAACATTACGTTAGTGTGGAGATTTGATGAAGTGTTTACTTAAGGGGGCGGTTCATTAGGAATTTGTTAACGTTGGACTTGAACACATCCAAGCTGTAGTCCAGACTGTGGAGTCACTAACTTGTAAGGGTGTGAGTCAGCGTTCACCAATTAAAAATCGGGATCCATCAATTTTTAGGACCGACGTTGCAGGTGCAGAAATCTCTTGAAGTCGAAAGCAGTAGGGTATACAAGGGACCGTTAAAGGTAAATTTAACGCAGATCGCCGATTAGTGGAAGGGTGTCACCAGATCACATCCTCACGCATATAAAAAATAATAAAAATAGAAATAATTCCAGAAAATAATGACACTTGACAAAGAACTAAAAACCACTGTATTAATATGAAATAAACAACATTTATTTACGCGTCAAGAATATTAGCTGAAATCATTCCAGCGTAAGTGTTTTCTTGTAATGAGTGTTCATTATGGAGGATTAGCTAAATGAGGGTTTCGTGAGAATAGCATGGATTTAAAATCACTGATTTTTCTGTGTCCAGAGTGTCACACATGGTTTGCAATAAATGTGATTATTTTCTGAGAGCAAAAATGAACAGTCCATAATCATGAGGGCAAAAGCGTACGTGTGTTCATTACATAAAAAAAAAAAAAAAACAGTAGTTCGAAATAACATTGTTTAAAAAGGGAGAATTAAATTCCCATTCAGTATGGTAATTTTCCATGAAGATTTAGGTGCATGTGCATGGCCCGCAAATTCAAGATGGGGGGTTTTAACGCCTCTCAGTGGTGGAGTTATTCTGACATCCAGTTCTTGGGGAAACAAGAGAGAAACTAATTTGATTGTCGCGACGGTCACTACAATAGAAACTGGCAGTTCTCCCTTTCCGTAATTCGTGCCAACATTTAAGTTCAACTTGTTCTCTCAGCGGCTAATAGCCTAATCACTCGACTCGCTTAATGAAATTAACACTTCTCAATAACATGACGATCCCAATTCTCAAAATATCAAACTCTCACATCGTAATTAACACCTTTCAATAGCGTGACGATCCCAAATCTCCAAAATCAGACTCAAAAATCGTAATTAACAGTTCTCAATAACATGACGATTTCAATTCTCAAAAAGCCAGACGTTCAAATCGTAATTAACATTTCTCAATAACATGACGATTTCAATTCTCAAAAAGCCAGACTCTCAAATCGTAATTAACATTTCTCAATAATATGACGATTTCAATTCTCAAAAAGCCAGACTCTCAAATCGTAATTAACATTTCTCAATAATATGACGATTTCAATTCTCAAAAAGTCAGACTCTCAAATCGTAATTAACATTTCTCAATAACATGACGATTTCAATTCTCAAAAAGTCAAACTCTCAAATCGTAATTAACACTTTTCGATAACGTGATAATCCCAATTCTACAAAAGACAGACTCTCAAATTGTAATTTACATTTCTCAATAACATGACGATCTTGATTCTAAAAAAAAGTCCGATTTTCAAATCATAATTAACAACTTTAATTTCTATCCGAGACAGCTTATAAAAATAAAAATTGGCAGCACTTGGAGATATTCTCTTCACCGCCAAAAAAATTTACTTTTTTACTCCACAATTTGTTCTTCTTAACGCAGCCATTTCGCTCATATGCAAATTAATGATTATATATTTTTAAACTCAAATCTCAAAGTATTCGCTACAAAATTATTGCATTTCCATACTCCACAACATCCAAAAATGCATAATTGCATAATGTGATATTGGCATAATTTCGTCACGCTTATAGTTAAATAAGTTTTTTGTCGATATTTAGATTTGATGTGTTCGTCCTTTTATAGTTTAATTTTACGATAATGATCCAAAACTCGATCCCATGTCACGTCTGCATCTTTTAACAGTTTGCGATAAGCTACTGGAAAAAAGCCAATGCGATTAGTCAATTAGCAGTCAGCTTTCAGCAGACAACAAAACTGTTTATATTAATATGAAAAAAAAAAAAAAAACGTTTCTGATATTTTTCTTGGGGAAAAAATTGTTTTTGATCATAGTTGTTTCCATTAAAAAAAAAAACTTATGTTCGTCATTACAAAAAGACACTTATTTCATTGAAAGTTTTCTTACAAAAAAAGTCTTAGATACTTCCGATGAAAAAAAAACTGATTTTTGTTGATAGCTGTTTACATCTTTTCGTCTTTAAAACAAAAGAAAAAATTGAATTTCTTTAAAACATTTATTGAAAAAAATAAATTTAATATAGTTTTATTTTTAAAAAATCCAAAATATTTCTTTCTTATGCTTAAGTTTACTTAGGAATAAGAACATAAGATTTGTAGAATAAGAAAACAAGAAGTCTTCTTTTGTTAAAGTTTGGTTTACATCATTTGGAATTTATCGTCTCAGCGTTTGTGGTTTTTTTGTTTTTTTTCAGCTACTTTTCCGGTTGCTTATCGTAAACTATTGTAAGATGCAAATGCGATCTTGGGTCAGATTCTGGATCAGTATCAATTTTTCAATAATAAAAAAAATAAAATGGATTTATCACATATTGCATTCAAACTCTTAAATTATTTGTAATTCTATTTTTTTTTTTCAAAAATAAACTGCTGTTTGAATTTAGAACTGATATAAAGATTGATTATATACTAAGTTTATAATTAGGCTTAATTATAGACTGCAGTTGCTAGCACGATATTGCCCCAGCTAGAGTTATCACCCTTTTTAGTTAAATACATTTGCCACAAGGAGTCGCCTGTATGGCTCTTTCTCCAATCATGCCCTATAACTATTTTTTTTGTATTTCAAATCTAAGATAAAGAGATGCATTTTCACATGTTTCTTGTTTTATCCAAACTCACTTTAGACAAAAGCCAGTCAGAAGTATTAAGTCCATGTTGATTTCCTTCTCCTCTTCCTCCTTGTTTTGAGGTTTTTGTTTCTTTACAATAATCTGTAGAGGAATTAATACAACTTAAATGAATCAACAATGTGGTTCATACAAAGGAATTATTTAAACTTTATTCACAAAGCATCAGAAAGTGTAGCGGATTCAAAAGTTTGTTCTACGATGGGGAATTTAAAATTTAAAAATGTCTCAAATGAAATATTTTCAATGCGTGTTAAGCTACTGCTGATGCGTGCGCATGAACAGTTGAGTTTGTGTGCGTATTTTCTCCCACAAGTTGTTTTAGGTAGTGCTTACTTGACGTGGACATAGTGTGCCTTGTTTAAACTTATGTGTGCCTAGAACACAAATAGGAATAAGAATGTGTATAGGATTTGTCGAATAAGAAAGACAATAAGTCTCATTCTAACATTTAAAAACAGCTTTATCGATTATCTTTGTTAGTTTGACTTGTATAGAGAAAAGGGTTAGTCGTTGAAAAGTGTTCTTTTTTTTTTTTTTTTTAATTTTCTTCCTTTGAAGATTTTAACGCTGGGTATGGGGTAGCCAAACCAGCTGCCAACATTGCCCTGCTTTTTATTGAAACACACCGAGAGCTCTTTTTAGTATCCTCATTGTTCCCTTAAATGCAATTGTCTGGATCTATTTTGCACTTGGTTCACCAGGAATATTAGTTAGGTAGGGCTTCAGGTTCTTCTTCATAAGCCCTGTGGCACCTATAATAACTGTTGGCAACGTAGATTAAAGATTAGAACGCCTTTTGAAAGAGAAATGTGTTCATGTGTGTGTGCTGAAGTTATGGTCCAAAGCCATGATGTATTATTTGTCTCCATTAAAGTTAGTAGTAGAAACGTGTGTCACAAAAGATTAGAGACAATACTGTAAGAGAGTTCGTGTGTGCATCACATTAAAGTCCGTGTGTGAAGGTAGCCATGTTGGCTAGTCGAATCCCGAGCCCAAAGGTCGGGTGAGTTCTGTTGAGTCCCAAGAGAGAAGTTGGGAGTGACAAGTCCGTTGCATGTAGAATTGTTGCCAGTCCAAGATCTGTGAAGAAAGAGAGAGTGTGTTGCCGGTTTAACCTTTTATAAATTCGGTCACATGACTGACAGTTGGCGTCTGATTGGACAAGACAGAAAGGAAGTGTATTTAAAATCTTCACCCGCAAAAATTCGCTCCTGCTTGTGTTCGTTGCAATTCGTTTGCTACAGATTTCACGCAAATTAAATAAATTAACAAAGTAATTTGTACAAATAAATTATAGATATTTATTTACCACACAACAGAAAGTATAGCGAGTTTATACGACGGTGAAGTGAATCCAGAAATATTCCAGTTGGAACATTTTCAGCAAGTGTTAAGCTACTGCTGATGTGTGAGTATGAAAAGTGTGTGTGTGTGCGCACGCGCGTGTGTGGTGAATATTTTCTTCCACGAGTTGTTTTAGGTAGTGTTTATTTCACATGAAGAGTAGCTCATTTAAACTATATAATATTTTGTGATAACAATTTGTTGATATTGGTCGGGACTGAATTAGACTGCTCTATTCTTTCTTTGTATAGTGTGGGCATTGGCTTTAGTGCCAAATTTTTAACGATTTCTTTTTGCAGGATTTTGTGAAGATATTTTTAAAACTCTTCTGACCTTTATGTATTCATAACTGTTCTTCTGTTGCTTGACACTTTCCTATACGTATTAAAGGCTCTTTATAGCAGTCTTGCTTCTGCAAAGGTCAGAACAAAAGAGAAAGGATGTTCAAACCTATGTGGACTCTTCAATCAAGCTGGTTTTGTTAGGCAATTTGTGATCAGTTTTTTGTTTTGTAAGGCAGTTTGTGATTGGTTCTTTGTTTTGCTAAGCAGTCTATGATTGGTTCTTTGTTTTGCTAAGCAGTTTGTGATTGGTTCTTTGTTTTGTTAGGCAGTGTGTGATTGGTTCTTTCTACGATAGCTACTCGAATTTTATATCGATACAATAAAGATATTTTTAAAAACAATAGTTTTTTATCATTATTATTATTATTATTATTATTATTAATTTAGATAAAACTAGACGAATACCTTCTTTTTTTTTTTTACACGGTGGCCAAGAAGCCACCCAGGGATAAGGGTTATTGCAAGTACAGTACGTTATTGTGGAGATTTGATGAAGTGTTTACTTAAGGGGGTGATTCATTAGGAATTTGTTAACGTTGGACTTGAAGACATCCAAGTTGTAGTCAGGTTGGAAGCAGGCAGACAGAACAGATACCTGTTCCAGGAGAGGTAAAATTAATTTTCTGAAGAAAAATTAATTTTTTTTTAGATAAAATGTTATTTTATAAGCTTATACAAATAAATTAAACTGGGATAAAATCTGGATAAAATAAACACGTTTTAGATACGTTTGAAGCCAAAACAACGTATCTAATACGTATTTATTTTATTCAAACTCAACCAGCGCTTCTATCAAGGAACACAAACTCTAAAGCGATAAAATCTGTTTTTATTGTTTTTTTTGTTTTTTTTTACAAGTTTGAAGTTTATAAGAATATAAAATCACTGATAAATGATAAAAAATAAAAATACAACACAAAAAAATGAATAAAATTTAAGCAAACCTATTGTGTCCATTCTGCAAAGTGAATCTGTTTCTTGCTGAAAAATAAATAATGTGTTTTATTTTATTTTTCATGGAAATGGTTCCAGACGAGGCATGAAACCATTTGATGTAAAGAGCTAGAAAGAACGAAAGATGATTATTGAAAAACAGGAGACCTTAACCTTGAAAAGATCAAGGTCATAGGTAGGAGGAAAACAGCCAGCAAAAAGAAATCTCTACAAATCTACAGATTTTGGGAATAAGCTACTGGAATAGGAAACTATATTATAAAGAGATATCAAAACGGCAAATTTGTGAAGACCACTAGACCAATGAGTCAGACGAGTTGGAACAAAGGAAGCAGGGAAAATATCAGACAATTCATCAAATTTGTTTACATTCGACTCTTCTAGAAACATATGTAAAATGTTTGTTTTGAAACTATTATAAAATTATAAAATAATATAAATTTTGAACTTAATATGGTTAATCTATGCTTTATTTCTCTCTGATTTCATAATGGTTGGCTGTCAGTTGCACTGGATCTTAACAACAAATGGTAACTTGGGTCCAGGGTTTGAATCATACATCTGTCAAAAGAGTTATACATAATGACTCTTGGTATATAAAATTAAATATATGCATGTGTAATAGTCTTATATGTGCATTAGAATTTACTCAGATGATCAAAAGTGAAATACAGAAATGTTCAGAAATTATATATATAAAAGAATAAAAGTTTAGCTACATTCTAAGTTCTAAATATTCATTTTCTTACTAAACATTTCTTTCAGAATATTAAAACTTTGAAACATTTTTTACAGAGCTGTTTTGTCCAGCAAATACAATTATTATTATGTCAATATCTAATTTTTTTTTTTGTGCATATACTCCTAAGAAAAACAGAAATATGCAAGGCAATATAATATCAGAAAAAGAAATTTCATAGAAGGACTCAGCATCGCATATTTGTTAAAGTACTTATATACAGGGTGTTTCAAAAGTCTTGGGAACATTACAAATGCGTATATCTCATGAACTATTCCAGGTAGAAAAATGAAACTGGTGCCATAGTCTTAAATGCATAAAGATTTGATTAATCGTGTAGGATGAGCTCATACCAATTTCATTTTTCAACTCCTAATAGTTTTTGAGTTATTAAAAATCGTTATGTTCCCAAGACTTTTGAAACACCCTGTATATATATATATTTATTTCAAAACTATATATACATATTTCAAAGGCGTACCAGTAGTTTCATTGCATTGAATCAACCATAAGAGGCTGAATGGAATCAACTCAAATTCATCAGCGATTTTGAAAAGGCGAAACAACGCGAAATAAACAATCAGAAAAAAAAAAAAACACCGTTTAACGGGTGGTTGTCTTTATTGGAAGTTCCTGATTTTAAAAAGACCTTAGTAACTGATGCTAATAGATTATTATGGTTGATTCAATGCAATGAAACCACTGGTACGCCTTTAAAATGTGTATATATAGTTTGGAAATAAATATTTGTATCTTCAGCTCTCACATCCACGATCGAGCACTTTATTTGATTTTTTTCATTGCCTCCTAACACGCTCTCTCTCTCTCTCTCTCTCTCTCTATATATATATATATATATATATATATATATATGTGTGTGTGTGTGTGTGTGTGTGTGTGTGTGTGTGTGTGTGTGAGGCATTCCAAAAGTGATGCCTCCTTTTTTTTTTATTCCACCTGTATTCATCAGAGGGGATTGCAAGTTGTATTGTTATGATGCCTGAACTTATGCATTCATAGCCTAAAAATTTGATCTCTCTGTTGCAGATATTGACGGTGTGAGACTCTAAGCATGCATCAGCAGCAGAAATGCGTCATCGAATTCCTGGCAAAAGTGAATCGAGAATAGTGGCGACTATGTAGAAAAATAAATTCTGAAGCACAAAAGGTTGCTCGTTTTAATGGTAGCACTTCCATCTTCGTAGCTCTTCAACATTTTGAGTTAAAGAAAAAATAGTAGGCATTTTACTTTTGGAACAACCCTCGTATATTTATATATATGTGGAAATATGTTTCTGCAATTGTATTTCACCTTTTATCTATACCAATACTTTAATTTATGAAGCTCGATGTAATTGCAGAGTATATAACAAATAAATGAAAAAGTCTACATTCAAAACCTCAAGATGTTGACCATCTTACCGTTTATTTGTTTAAGTAAATTGGTATGCACAATTATATCGTAAACTGTGTGAAAATATGTAAGAATGTCATTATATATTATTTTTTAAATGTGATTAATATCTCGTGTGTGAAAGAGTATAAATAAATACTAGTGTTAGGACGAGTAATTGGAATCGGAATCGGGAATCGGAAAAATCGGATTATTTGACAGTATCGGAATCGGTAGCGGAATCGAAAAAATTTGTACCGATTTTTCGATGCCAAAACGCTTCTTTTGTCTTTTTTATTTGATTTTGTTTAAAGTAAAATTTTCCATTGCATTATTGATTTTAACCCATCAGTGAAGCTAAAATCGATAGTCCTTCCCCCATTAGTATATTTTTACATTTAGGAAAATATCTGCACATTTAACATGTGTGTTTCTATGGTAATTGGAGAAAAATACAACTATATAGTTAAATATTTAGAAATTTATAAAGAATCGGAATCTGTAATTGTATCGGAATTGGGAAAACTAATAAATGCATACTGTTATTTTTAAATATTTTTTTTTTTTATTCATGTTCACCCCTAACAAGGCATATCGCTACTTGGACATAAGGGGCTATTATTTGGGATCATGCCTAGGAAAGATTAACAAAATGTTGGTTTACGTTACATTTAAACTTGTTGTTTTGAGCAATGGCTCCTCACCTTGGGGTTGGGATTTAAGTGTGATGTCAACTGATACCACTAGGGGGTCTGCGTTTCCAAGTGGACCGTGGGCATTAGTCACACAATCCTTGGGTACTGTGGTGTCATATAGGTCTAGAAGTGAAGCCTGCTGGTGTTGACGATCTGGAAGGCGGTTTAGGAACATTAACTGCCTGCGTTGGGAAATGAGCAATAGAGAAGCTATAAGTGCAACCTGAGAAACGAAGCCAATTTTTACGGTGGACAGTAAAGTCACCAAACGCATGCATTCGAATGTTACTATCTAAGGAGAGTGCTGCATCTATACTATCAGAGAATGATCAAAAAACGCCATCTTTGATTTGGGAAGCAGAGGTGGAGGTAATCCATAACAATATTCAATTTCTTCAAACATAAACAGTGACATAAACACAAACATAAATAGTGGAATGGGGACAAAAATGGATGGTCAAGACTAAACTTGTTTCCTTCAATAATTACAAGAAACCTTCTCTACCACCAATAGCAATGGCCAAAGACTCTTTATCTGAAAGTACATCTTTTAAACTCCTTGGCCTAATGTTCACAGGAAACATGAGTTGGAACAATTACATTGAGAGCATTGCCAGGACCGCTGCAAAGAAGGTAGGTTCTCTCTACCATGCTAGAAAGCTACTAACGCTCGAAAGTATCCTGTACCTCTATAAGGCCACCATTCCTCCATGTATGGAGTATTGTTGTCATATTTGGGCTGGTGCATCTGCTAATAGTCTCTCACTCATAGACAAGGTTCAAAATAGAGTCGCCAACCTGATAGGTCCTGAAATGTCATCTAAGCTTCAGCCTCTGTCCCATCGACGAAATGTTGCATCCCTCTGCCTGTTCTACAAGTACTTTAACAGTGAATGCTCTGACGAATTGCAAGCACTCGTACCCTCTCGACGTAAATACCCCTGACAAACCCGACAAGCAGCTAAATCCCACCCCTTCACACTAGAGATCCCTAGATGTAAGAGAGCCTTCTACTCCAGTAGTTTCTTCCCCAGAACCGCTAGACTTTGTAATTCCCTTCCGGGTTCCTGCTTCCCCAAATGTACTGACATCCAGAAGTTCAAGTGTAACGTGAACCAACATCTTGCTGCCCAACTTCCCACATAGTACCCCTGCAGATTATGTCCTTCTTTGGTGCAATCACCATCCTCAAACACCAGACTGTAGACATGTCTGCTGGTACTGGCTTGATGATGCCTAACGTAACATCTCTATCTAACTCCTCTGTCATCTTTTTCTAATGATGAAGGACAGGAATGGATAAACGGGATCCTGGTAAATTAGTCTAGGACTGTTTCTCTTTGAGGACCACTACATGATGCTATTCTGTTATTCGAGATTGGCATGTCAGCTTTTGATATCTGATGTAGGAAGTCATGAGGGATTAACTCTAAGTCATTCAGGGCTGACTCGGATAAGTAAAATCTCGATATGCTCTCTGATATGTAAACAACTTGTCTGTTTTTTTAAGCCCAACTTTAATACGCATAAAGATTATTCCCTTAATGTGTAGTAGGTCGTCCATAATTCCACGCCATGATAGCGCCATGTAAAGTGGACCCAAAAGTCTCTTGAATCTGAGACCAATGCTATATTTATAACGGCGAATGACGCTACCATTCTCTACAGTATCCTTGAAAAATATATGATTTGGCTTTGTTTTCCGACATATCAACCCTTTCCAGGTTATTTAATGCCGAATCTGGTCATTTTGGAAAAAAGTTTGTATCCTCTAAGTTCTTCTAATCTTCACGGTGTTGCATTGGTTGTTTTATAGAGGAAACTTGTTGCTTTTGTTTTGCAGAACATGGTAGAATTTTGACAAGGGGAAACGAAAAAAAAAAAAACAATAACATCAATGTTTGGTCTATCTTAGGTCAGAAAACCGATCTCTTCAGACAGTCTGATCTGGTAGCACTAGTCCTTGAAAAAATGGGTTACAATATACAAGGTTGTTGCTAGAACAGAAGGAACAAAAAATATGATAGTAGAATAAAGAAAGACAGGTTTATTGTAATAGAGAGAACAATGAATGGATAGAAAAAGATTAGGAAGATATTATTAATCTCTGAATCAAGATAGTAGTGAATATGGTGTTCACTGAATATGGTTCTCTGTATTAGCAAGTCAACATAGTAAATAGAGATTGTAAAATATTCTATTATACAAACGAAACAACTATTTCAAAATTGAGCTTGAAAGATGAAAAAAGTCTCTTATGCAGCAATAGCAGGCAGAGGTTTGATGACGCCATGGTGATGCCCATGGCCAACTTCTTGATTGTATGTCCCAAAGATTCAAGTACAGGGTGGCCCACTTAAAAGTATCCCAGACAATGTAGTAGAGAAGAGGAAAATTCTTTTATTGTTTAAATTACCTGTAGTCTTATAAAAGATGCTGGAAGTTGACATCTATGCATTTCTGGGTACGTTTAACAATGTTTGCAGATACTGCCTACAGATCTTCTCTGGTGATTCTCCTAATAGTGTTGGTAATGTTCTCCTTTAGTTGATGTAGATTGTGAGGACTATTTACAGAAACATCTTGTTTTAACGCTCCCCAAAGATAAAAATCACATGATGAAAGTCCGGGGAACGTGATGGCCATAACCCTTTGCTTATTGTTCTCTCTTCTGTAAACATGTCATGAACTCGTGTCAGTAATCTGTGAGACGTGTGGCATGTAGCGCCATCTTGTTGGAAAAAGAATTGCATTTTGTTTTGTGGTGTCAGTTGGTCGGTAAGAGAAAGATTAGAAAGATTGGGCTACTTTTAAGTGGGCAGCTTAATCTGAAAAGAAAATTGATTAGAGAAAGATTAGATAAAGTTGGGCTACTTTTAAGTGGGCCACCCTGTATGTCCTAGTATTGAGAATTATTATGAGAAAGGGAGATAGTTTGAATATAATTGGATACCCCACCACCACCACCACCACCACCAATTTGAATGCTCGAAGACAGTGTATCATCGCACCCACTCACTCTGGACGCATGCAAATGAAAAGGGTGTGAAATTGTGTTAGAAAGAGGGGGAAAGACAGATAAAGGGAGGGAAAAGATAAGGGGAAAGAAAGAGAGAGTGAGAAAAGGGAGCGGGAAAGAGAGAGAGAGAGAGAGAGGGAAAAGGGGAAGAAAGAGGGCAGAAAAGAGGGAAAGAAAAAGAAAGAAAAGAGGAAAGAGAGAGAAAAGGGGGGAAATAGAAAACTAGAGGGAATAGTGGGATTGAGGGAGAAAGAGAAGGAAGAGGAGAGAAACAGGGAAGAGAAAGAAAGAAGAGAGAGAGAGGGGGGGGAGAGGAAAAAGAGCGAGAGAGAAATAGAGGAAAAGAGAAAGAGAGCAAAGAGGGTAAAGAGAGAGAGAGAAAAGTGGGGGAAAGAGAGAGAGAGAGAAGGAAGGGGAGAGAGAGGGATAAGAGGAAGAAAGAGAGAGAGGGGTAATGGGAGAGAGAGAGTGGGAATGGGAGAGAGAAGGGAAAATAGAGTAACAGAGAAAATAGGGGAAAAGAGCAAAGAGGGAGAAAGAAAGAAAGAGAGAGAGAGAGAGAGAGAAGATGAAAAAAGAGAGAAAAGAGGGGGAAAATAAATAAAGAGTAAAGAAGGGAAGGGAATAATGGAAAAAGAGAGAAAAGGAAGAATGGAAACGAGAGGGAAGAGAGAGAGGCGAGAGTATGATAGAGAGAAAGAAGAGAGAGTATGGTAGAGAAAGAAGGGAACGCGAGAGGAGGGGTAAGAGGAGGTAAAGAGAGAGGGATGAGGGTGCAACTTGACCAAAACAGAAACAAAAAAACATATAGTGTTTGTTGTTTGTCCTTGACAATTAGCATCCATGATTCGCAGAGTGATTGAAAACGAAACTCCAGCGTTGTCAAGTAAATAATTAAAACAGCAAACGATTCCTTTATCTTCAGAAGATAGGGAGGAAGGAACGAGAGAATGGAAGGGGAACTGAAATCCTGGCTGCAAGTGACACACTGCCTAGGCAACAGGTATCTGTGTAAATAACTTCTTTAACGAGAAATCAGAGAGTGAAATCTCCTTGCCGATATCTGTAACTTAAGCCGGCACTTAAAGCCATGTCATTGTAGGTCAAGTTGAAAAATAGACATTTTGACTGATTTTTATTCAAACTATTCGCTTCTTCTTCGTTATTGTAGCGAAATTCGAAAATTTGAAATATTGAAGTTCAAATAAAAACCAATGGTACCTACTGAATTGTCTTGTCACAGTAATGTACATATCCAAACATTACGAAAAACGATAAGATCGAAAATTAATTATTAATGAAAATAGTTTTCGAAAACAATTAGCGAAAATTGAGTTTTATATATAAAAAAAAAAAACAAAGAGTTCTAGTTGTAACAAAAGGGAGATAAATATTTTCTGAAAACTGAAAATTGTTGGCCAATTTAGCAAAATTTAATTTTTGCTAATTGTCTCTGAAAACTGTTTTCATAAATAATTAATTTTCTACCTTATCGTTTTTCGTAATTTTTGGATATTTTCATTACTGCGACATGACAATTCAGTAGATACCATTGGTTTCACTTTAAATTCAATATTTCATTTTTCGAATTTCGATACGATAACGAAGAAGAACTAACTATTCTTCATCTATCTATCTATATCAGGAGTTTCAACCGAGGTCCACATGGACTCTAAGGGTCCATGGAATATTTCCGGGGGGGGGGGAGGCTACAGGCGAAATATAACAAATTGGGAGTCCAAAATGATGTTTTGGTGGTCCATGAAGAAAACCAACTCATAATGGTTTTTATTATTAAAAATTTCATTTTGATTGTAATTTTGATTTGACATGAAAAAAAAACTGAAGTAGACATTCAAACGAATTTGAATGTAATTTGTGCTGTTTTTTATTTTATTTTTCTAAGACACACACACATTAAAATTTATAAATTCATTTGCGCGGGAATTGCAACATTCACCCACTTGGGTCTAAAAGGAGGACGCTTGAGAAATGGCCGATGTAGTTGAAAGTATGTTTTTTTTTTGGGGGGGGGGGTCGTAAAAAATATGAATTTTTTACCAATCAGGGCCCGATTTAAGAACTTATTTTTTGGCAAGCCTCTGGGAGCCTCTAAAGAAATATAAAAATGCAAGAAGAACTTCTCGTCAGAGAGGGACAACAGACACCAACAGGAACGCTCGCCAGCGAAATTCAGTAGCTGAGATGACAGCTTGTCTCGCACGTCAAGGAACATTGCTTGACTCTCTCTTTCTCTCACTTCGTCACAACACGTAGTCGGACGCTTTCTCTCGCACTCTCAAGTCGTCACTTTCTTCCTCCCGCCCTTCTTTCATACAGGTTGCTACCTTTGCGCACACACAAAAAAGTAATTTCTTTTCTTTTTTTACGAAAATAAACAAAAGTTTATTTTACATTATTTGGTGGTGTATTTCTTTTTATTTATTTGTTTCGAGGGGTGGGGACTTATGCAATTCCTCAACAATTTTCTAGATTTCAAAAAATTTACATAAAATTGCCCTGAAGAAATAAACAAAAAAAAAAAAAGGAAAGAAAAAAGTGATAGGAGCTTGTTTTAAATATGTGTCTCAGACAGTCGGTTCTTTTCGGAGTACTAATCTCCTTAGGGAATTTCAATACAATAACAAAGAACTAACTATTTGTAATCTATCTATCTATATCAGGGGTTCTCAACCGGGTCCACAAATTGAGAGTTCAACATGATATTTTGGTGGTCCATGAAGAAAACCAATTCATAATGGTTTTTATTATTAAAAATTTAATTTCGACTGTAATTTTGGTTTGACTTGAAAAAAGCTGAAGTATACATTCAAACGAACTTGAATTTATTTTCTAGATTTCAAAAAATTTGCATCATAAAATTACCCTGAAGAAATAAAAATTAAAAAAAAGAAAAAAGTAATAGGAGCTTGTTTTAAATATGTGTCTTTTCGTATTATCCTTGTCTGCTTGACGTTCGCTCTTCCATACTAATTTCGTTAGGGAATTTCTTCCAGAAATACTTCTATCTGTCAAACCCTTCTAGGAGACAATCTATTAAAATGTCGAATTAATCCAAGCAGTTCATATCAGTTTAACATTGAACTTCATCGTGGAAAGGTAAGAGACATTAAAAGTTTCTAGTATTCTTTCGCATTTGTTTTTAATTTCTGCATGTCAATAATGAAAAAATTATTTCCCAGTATAAAAGCATAAAAAGACTGAAGAAAAAAATGGCTAATTTTTTTTTTCCTGTTTTGATACAAATTTTAAATATCAATTCATATGTTGGCAATTATCTGATATAATTATCAGCTTTGGGGAAGTTAAAAATGTCAATGGTGATCCTAATGATAATAAAGAATGGCTTGTATATATATATATTTTTTTTTCAGTCATTCAAGTTATTCTAACTATAACATTTCTATTTACCAGTTTTACCTCAAACATTTACCATGCACTCTGTTTATAAATGTCTGTTATATTTGTCGAAAAATGTATAAAAATAAATACCAATATATGTACAGTTAGATATTATGAACTGCAATAATCTACTGGTGTGCAAATCCAGTGATTATCTGTTTTACAAAATATTATTGGATTTAATATTTTATATAAGAATATCCCAGCTAAATATAATTGCTCAATATACTAGATAGAGCAAATATATTTTACTAAACTCATGGGTTAAGGAAATATATTTTACTATACTGTATTCTTTGTCTTGTTGGAATTTTTTTTGTACCAATAATGGTGCAACCCCCCTGTTTACATTTATTATTGTTTATCTGGTTCTTATATATGATTTTTTGTATTTTGTATCCATTATGATTTTTAGTTTCGTATATTTTGGGTTTGTACGAAACTCCCTTTAATTTGGAGAAAAGGGAAATGCTAGCTCTGTAATGACGTCACGAGCTCAGCGCGTATTTCGTTCTCTTTTGAAATTCTGCTGTTGTGGAGAGTGAACGTGTTCATTGCCAGGCGCTGAAAATGGAATTTTGATGAGCCCTCCTTCAAAGAAGCAAACCCGGCAAGAAATTAATACCCGGCTGTGACGAGACAGGTTTCTGGAAATTAACTACGTGGCTGCGGTCCTGCACGAATTTATTTTATTATTATTTTACAAGGAGTGGAATTTAAAGAAAATACCTTTTACGTGACAAGGTATTATGAAATTTCCTATCCGGACAAGCAACGAGGTCTTGCTCTTGTAATACATGTGTGTCTACGGTTTTCATGCAAGGAAAATTCTAAAAGAACTTTAAACAAAAAAAAAGAAAAAGGCACGTGCCTAACAGGCTTTCTATTGTGAGTACACTCCTAAAATTAACTTCATATGCGAGTGTGATTGGGAGATACTACTATTTTGTATATTCTTGTTGTATTCATTAATGGATACACACAACTTCTTTATAAGAACCAGTAGTGTTGTTATTTTTCTTTACATGTTACTTTTTTCATGTTACATTGGCGTTAAGTTTAATGCCCGCAAAGGGAAAAATTTGCAACTTATTGTAAATAAAGTTTCTTCTTCGTTTTAAAGCAAGACAGTTATATTTCATTCCTTACCCCTTCCCCCTCTTTTGTTTCATGCTTTTTTTCAGCTTAGTTACTTTAGCGTCGAATTTATCTGGAAGGAAGATAAATTCCGACACTCTTGCATACAATAAAATTTCTATATTTGAAATTTAACTTTTTCAAATCACAAATTTTAAATTTCTAAATTATGATATATATATATGTGTGTGTGTGTGTGTGGATGAGGCTTGTAATCACGTGCTCCCCTCAAAAGCGCCTTAAGTTAACCACAAAAAACACATGCCATGAGTAGAGGGAGCAAAAAAAAAAAATACGGAGGCAGAAGTGAAACAAGTTTCAACACACAACTTTATCTGCCATACGTGTGTCAGTCTGTGCAAGTCAAATGTTGGCCTGAAAAGTCATCTTTGGGCCCATGGACATGGTTTGGATATCACTGACGATTAAACTGAAAACTATGATTAGGTTGGTGGGGAGCATTGGGATGGCTAACGTCTGTGTGTGTGTGTGTGTGTGTGTGTGTGTGTGTGTGTGTGTGTGTGTGTGTGTGTGTGTGTGTGTGTGTGTGTGTGTGTTGCAGACACCCCATGGTTACTCCAAGTAAATAGAAGTGCAGTACTCCGTTGAATACTTATCTTACGGATTTATTCCAACACCATGTAATAAAACGAAACCAATGTGTCTCATATGTATGGAAGTACTTTCAAATGATAGCATGAAACCTTGTAAACTAAAATCTGTCTACAAAAGAAGCACACAGGAAAGAAAGATAAACTAGAAGAATATTTTAAAAAGAAAACTTGATGATTTCCAAGCTAGGAAAACAGTTTTTATAAAGGAGTCACCACTTATCAAGGCCCGGAGGCCACTCAAGGATAAGGGTTAATGAGTGTACAGTGGTCAAGGGGAACATGTCAGTCATCGTTAGTAGTGGAAATTTGGTAAATTGGATCACCTAAGGGGATTGCTCATCAAGAATTTGTTCACATTGGACTTGAAGACAACCACATTGTAGTCAGTTGAAAAGCAGGAAAACGGAACAGAGTTCCACAGGTATGCAGTTCTAAGAAAGAGGCTTTGTTTAATGTTTTATATTAGTTTTATATTATGCTTAGTGTTTAATAACGAAGTGAGTAAAATGTGCGATAATTTACTGGCATGAAATATGAAATTAGCAAAATAATAACAAAGGTAGATTAACCCCATAATGTTGGTGAAAGAGTAATTCTACCAGAAGTGTCTGTTATAATTTCGTCAGTTATGAAACAAAATTCAAGTGAAATTACTAATTCCATCCCATTAAGCAATTTTGCATCACAACGCGTTGATGAAATGTCAGAGGATGCAGAAAAACAATTGATAGCCCATTTGTAAGTGAAACAGTTTGCTCTTCAACTTGATGAATCCACTTTTAGAGAGAACGAGGCCATTTTATTAGGGGATTTAACAGTGATGAAGAACCCAAAGAGTAAATGCACTTTGCTGAAAGTCTTGTGACAGACATAAAAAGTGAAACAATTTTTAATGAATTTGTTACTTATTTCCAGGAAAACAATATTCCACTCAAAAATATAATCGCTTATGCTACTGATGGTACACCTTTCGATGACAAGCAGATATAAACGTTTTATTGCATACTTAAAAAAAAAAAAAAAAAGCTGTGCCGGAAGTATTTTGTATTCACTGCGTGATACACTGTCAACATTTAGTAGCAAAGAAAATAAGTGCATGTCTTCACGATGCCCTTACCGGCGTAATACGAGTAATTAACCATATTAAATTAAATTCTCTCTGAGATCGCCATTTCCATGAATTATGTAAGCAAAATGGAGAAGAGTTAGAGCAGCTTGTATTACATACAGAGGTGATATGGCTATCAAAGAAGAATTGTCTTCAGTGTTTCATTGCACATTGGGAATCTATTTTTCCTTTCCAATTATTTTATTCACGTTCACCCCTAACAATGCCTACCACCACTTAGATACAAGGGGCTACTATTTGAGACCATGTCTAGGAAAGATTGACAAGATGTTAGTTTACGTTACATTTAAACTTCTGCATATCAGTACTGTCAGGAAAGCAGGTAGCAGGAAGGGAATTCCAAAGTCTAGCTGTTCAAGGGAAGAAACTATTAGAGTAGAAAGCTTTCTGACATTTAAGTGAAGGGGTGAGATTTTGTTGCTAAGCCGGTTTGTTGGGGATATGTATGTTGAGGGGGGCACAAATGCAACGAATTCATCAGAATCAGAGCACATTCCATTAAGATATTTGTAAAACGGGCACAGAGATGCAACATTGCAGCGATGGGACAGGGTTGGAGCTTAGTTAACAAAGTGGGACCGATTAGATTGAAAACTCTTTTTTGGACCTTACCCAAAAGGGATAGTTTAAGCTTTAGCTTTTTTGTGTTTAACCCTGCACTCGTTTGGAATCAAGTAAATAGAGACAATAGAAAATAAACTTTATGCAGTCCAGATTGATCTGCCTAGGAATCAATTTCTGACTGCAGATAAAAAGCTCAATATTTAAAAATATTAAATAGAGCCTATAAATTAAAAAAAATTTTTTTTTTTTTTTTTACAAAGGGGGGTTACCACTTATCAAGGCCGGAAGCCACTCGAGGATAAGAGTTATTGTGTGTACAGTAGTCAATGGGATAATTTCTTAGAAATCATAAGTACAGGGTGATCCCCCTCCCAAAAAAAAAAAAACGGGCCCCAACTCTAATTAGCACCTATTTCTTAGTGTTTTGTCCGAATGAAATGAAACTTTGGCCATAACTAGTTTATCATATTCAAAACATCACATCAAAACACTAGGGTCTTTGGCCTTTTTTTCTCTGTTCTACAGCATATGTTCTAGATGGCCTCCATTTAGCTTTTGTTTTTTTGGGGGGGTCACCCTGTAGTGTTACGTAGTGTTATTATTACACTGATGAATGTATGTTCTTTTGTTTCCATGTTAAGAAGGATAAGAGTCTTAAGAGTGTTCATGGAAGTAAGAGATCTTTGAGGTTCATGTGTGTGATCATGTTGTGAGATATGGAGACATTAACAGGTGTATATAAAGAGAGAGATTGAGAGTTTATAATTGAGAGAGAGTACATATAATTACACTTTGAGAGGGGATTTAATATATAGATAGATAGACCGATAGGTTGGCATTTATGCCGATAGATTGAGAGGTTGGCATTTATGCTTTGACAGTTTGTATGAACGGGAGTGTTTATATAACATAAATAGAATGACACATACTTTCTAAACATATATTTTTTAGATGATGAATTTCGGATAGTTCTTATATATAAATTGACAATACCTTTTTCATGTAATGATGGACACAGGAGAGGGCAGATATAAAAACATGATGAGCATTTATTCTTCCACTTGACCGGTCAATGGCTTGCATCCAGGAATTCAAAGTTTCTTCTTACATTTTCTTTTTCTGTTTAAAACCCTCTCGCTTCTAGATGGGCCAAGATTCGAACTGGTCAGACTCTCGTCTGACTCTCTGACTGTCTGCCTCCCTTCTGACGTCTCTTCCTAACTAACTAACTAACTCTCACTTCCTATATTGAGAAATCCATACATGTCTGGCCAACGTGACCACAACTCACGTGCCATCAACACGCGCAACCTGCACACTTCGAAACATTCTGATTTCCCATTTTCCTTTGTTGTTCTCACAAAGGAATTCAACATACATATCTAACTCATTTAACCCATTTTTTATTATCCAACATTCTTTCTACAATGAATAGATTCCAGCCAAAATTATATTTATTATTTATTTTATCAGAATCAACAATTTACTGGACATTCCATTTAAAACCTATTGTTCTTTAAAACTTATCTCCAGGGTTCGATTCCCGTTTTCTCTAATTTTATTTTCATTTACTAATTCTCTTTATTTTTACTTACATGAAAAAGGCGACAAGCATTTTTCATGTAACAGTAGTAGAAATTTGATAAATTGGATTATTTAATGGGACAGTTCATCAAGAATTTGTTTACGTTGGACTTGAAGACAACCAAATTGTAGTCAGTTGGAAAACAGACTAACGGAAGAGAGCTCTCAGAAGTCAAGCCTCCCCCCCCTTCCTAGAACTAACACTTGATATCTCTTTATGAGATTACATAGATATTTGAATATTCTGTTGAAGTTCTCCTTTACTTCTTAAACACTCAATTTAACTTTCCTCTCCCCAATTGACCATTTAAATATGTTATAGTGTATCTTTCTTGTGGTCTCTTGGTCTCACTGGACAAGATTTCATCTAGTCTGATGGAGTATCCAGCTTCGTGTCGTTACTTGAGTTTACATCACTCGTACAAGTGTCGGCAGTGAAATATTTTCTTACTAAACAGAAAAACAAATCAAATACGAGTAGAGATAGTTATCTTGACCATATTTATTTCAAAATTAGAGCATTATCTCTGCCAAGTCGAGTTAATAACTATGTTTGTTTTTGTGCATGATACTGTCCATCCAGCATGGCCATAGCCAAGATTGCACTCATTACACGAGTTTGTAGTGTAATTCAAATCTTGTGGGTAGCTGAATACTTGATGCTTCACCAGGGCTATCAAGGGTATTTTTCATCATGATGCCATCACTAGACGGGGTGCCTACCACAGATTAAGAGAGTCCCATCTACCCTTGAGAGAAGGCTAGACCTCGCCAGTTTCTCAACCTGGTATTTTACCTCACAGTACACACCGCGCCTCGCCTTCCCAAATGGTCACCTATCTGGTACTGGCCATGCTCAACATTGCTTAACTTCAATGATCTGGCGAGAACCGGTGTGTCAACGTGATTGTGCCGCATAATACTGTAACAGCAATAAAAATCCAAAATATACTTCACGATGTAAAAATACGTAAAGAGGTTTTCATGTTCAAACTAAAATTACCATCTTTACATTAAATTTGCTTAGTGTCCCTCTCTCCCTCTCTTTCTTTCTCTTTCTCTCTCTTCCCAACACTGGCTAGCTGGTAGTCAGTTAAAGAAAAGTATCCCTGTTAAAGTTTGTTTGTAGACAAATTGTAAAATAAAGCTATTAAAAAAAAACAATTTTGTTAATTTTGTTAATGCAACAATGACGAGAACCACAACAATTGAAAACAATTGAAATATAACAATGCTGAAGCAGTAAAAAGACCAAGCATTTTTCCAGTGACCTTGGTAACGGATTTGATGCAAGTCTTTTATCTCAGGTCTTCAGTGAAGGTCAGTCCCAGAAGTTTATCAAAGCAGGAGCCTTCGTCAAGGTGAAAGCCATCGATTACAACTAGAGAAAAATGAAGTGAGAGCATTGGTAGTGAAAAAAGAGAAGCTTTCTTTTAGATATATTAAAAGTAATCGACCACCTTTTCCCCCAATTGTATGACATATTGAATTATCAAGAAAAGAAAGCACTAACCAAACCTCCACTCCACGAAACGTACTGGGAGCTTTGGGGAGGCTTATTGGTATGCAAATTCCAGTGAAGATCAATGGTTGTTGTCAGCGAGAAATCAATGATTAGTCACAGCGATAACACAAAATCATTTGCAAAACTTATTAAAAAAGGTCAACATCATGAATTTTGGAATATAACCATTGGCATTTATTCTCTCTCTCTCTCTCTCTCTCTCTCTCTATATATATATATATATATATATATGTGTGTGTGTGTGTGTGTGTGTGTGTGTGTGTGTGTGTGTGTGTGTATCACACACTATCTACCAAGCTTTAGTTTCTGTCGCATCACCACAATGCTGCATCCCTGTACTTATTTTACAAGTACTTCCACGGAATTTGCTCCAAAGAACTTGCAGTACTTGTACCTCTTCAATGTAAATACTCTACCATAACCAACTCAACAAGCAGCAAAATCCCACCCGTTCACAGTCGAGATCTCCAGCTGCTGGAAAACTGTCTGCTCTAACAGCTTCTTTCTCTCAGAGCGTTTGCTTTTGGAATTCCTTCTGTTGTATTACCAAATTGAACAAATGTTGTATTGTCAGTCTTATTATATAAACATGCCTATGTATGTCTAATGTATATAAGGTATACATGTTTCTGTAATCGATGCTCGTGCATCATCTAGTGGTTAGAATTATAAATGTATGTGTCGATCTGTTACGTGTATATTTAATAGTCTTTCTTTGTGTATGTGGGTGTTTTCACATATTCACTACAATAACGAACGGGACAATATAACTGACAGTTTTTAACATTGACGAATAACACCCTTGTATGCTTGACACATACCTTATTCATTGTCTCTCTCTCCTCTGATCGGGCAGGCATCTGAAATGAAGGCATCTTCTTCTGAATGGAACACCCAAAATGCAGAGTTATCATTTCCAGATCTTTATTTCCAAATGTTCCACATTTCTGAGTTTTGCAGCTCTTAATCTTCTCCCTTACATTTTCCTTAATTGGTCCGTAGATGCTTCCATCGAACCACAGAGACAACTCCTGTCCGCTAACTAACTCAGAACTCTTTGCATTCCTGTAAGAGACTGACTCCTAATTCTGATTTCTCCTGGCTTACGTGTCTCTTATGTCAGCCAGAGTGAAAAACTTTTGGAAGTTAGCCCAGTGAAATTAAACAACATTTCGTTAACAGACGAAATGTATGCAAACCGTAGCTTCTTTTCAGGTTTCTGTATGGTTGGTGAGCTGTGTCATCTCTGTGTAATGGAGTCTTTGAAGATAATTAAAATGATATCATTCAACACCTGATTTCTAGCGTGTTTTGTTTAGGCAGCTAACCCTGAGCCGTCCTTTCCTCACTCAAATGCACTGTGTTTATTTTCATTGGCCAGTAGGTTATCTGAAGTTTTGAAAATAATGTTAACTAGTATAAATTTTGGTGTGGGCTACATTATTAGGGCTACATCCAAAAGTTTTTCACAACAAACAAACAAATAGCCCTTTTCAGGGCTAACTTCTAAAAGTTTTTAACAAACAAACAAACAGCACTTTTCAGAACTAACCTCTAAGTTTTTCACAACAAACAAACAGCACTTTTCAGGGCTAACTTCCAAAAGTTATTCACAACAAACAAACAAACAGTCCTTTTCAGGGCTAACTTCCAAAAGTTATTTACAACAAACTAACAAACAGCCCTTTCCAGGGCTAACGTCTAAAAGTTTTTCACAACAAACAAACAAACAGCCCTTTCCAGGGCTAACTTCCAAAAGTTATTTACAACAAACAAACAAACAGCCCTTTTCCGGGTTAAGTCCCAAAAGTTTTTCACAACAAATAAACAAATTGTCCTTTTCAGGGATGACTTCCAAAAGTTATTTACAACAATCAAACAAACAGCCATTTTCAGAGATAACTTCCAAAAGTTATTCACAACAAACAAACAAACAGTCCTTTTCAGGGCTAACTTCTAAAAGTTTTTCACAACAAACAAACAGTCCTTTTCAGGACTAATTTCTAATTTTTTCACAACAAACAAACAAACAGCCCTTTTCAGGGCTAACTTCCAAAAGTTATTCACAACAAACAAACAAACAGCCCTTTTCAGAGCTAACTTCCAAAAGTTATTTACAACAATCAAACAAACAAACAGCCCTTTTCAGAGCTAACTTCCAAAAGTTATTTACAACAAACAAACAAACAGTCTTTTCAGGGCTAATGTTCAAAAGTTATTTACAGCAAACAAACAAACAGCCCTTTTGAGAGCTAACTTCCAAAAGTTTTTCACAACAATCAAACAAACAGCCCTTTTCAGAGCTAACTTCCAAAAGTTATTTACAACAATCAAACAAACAAACAGCCCTTTTCAGAGCTAACTTCCAAATGTTATTTACAACAAACAAACAAACAGTCTTTTCAGAGCTAACTTCCAAAAGTTATTTACAACAATCAAACAAACAAACAGCCCTTTTCAGAGCTTACTTCCAAAAGTTATTTATAACAATCAAACAAACAAACAGCCCTTTTCAGAGCTAACTTCCAAAAGTTATTTACAACAAACAAACAAACAGCCCTTTTCAGAGCTAACTTCCAAAAGTTATTTACAACAAACAGTCTTTTCAGAGCTAACTTCCAAAAGTTATTTACAACAATCAAACAAACAAACAGCCCTTTTCAGAGCTAACTTCCAAAAGTTATTTATAACAATCAAACAAACAAGCAGCCCTTTTCAGAGCTAACTTCACAAAAGTTATTTACAACAAACTAACAAACAGCCCTTTCCAGGGCTAACGTCTAAAAGTTTTTCACAACAAACAAACAAACAGCCCTTTCCAGGGCTAACTTCCAAAAGTTATTTACAACAAACAAACAAACAGCCCTTTTCCGGGTTAAGTCCCAAAAGTTTTTCACAACAAATAAACAAATTGTCCTTTTCAGGGATGACTTCCAAAAGTTATTCACAACAAACAAACAAACAGTCCTTTTCAGGGCTAACTTCTAAAAGTTTTTCACAACAAACAAACAGTCCTTTTCAGGACTAATTTCTAATTTTTTCACAACAAACAAACAAACAGCCCTTTTCAGGGCTAACTTCCAAAAGTTATTCACAACAAACAAACAAACAGCCCTTTTCAGAGCTAACTTCCAAAAGTTATTTACAACAAACAGTCTTTTCAGAGCTAACTTCCAAAAGTTTTTTACAACAAACAAACAAACAAACAGCCCTTTTCAGAGCTAACTTCCAAAAGTTATTTATAACAATCAAACAAACAAGCAGCCCTTTTCAGAGCTAACTTCCAAAAGTTATTTACAACAAACAAACAGCCCTTTTCAGAGCTAACTTCCAAAAGTTATTTACAACAATCAAACGAACAAACAGCCCTTTTCAGATCTAACTTCCAAAAGTTATTTACAGCAAACAAACAAACTGCCCTTTTCAGAGCTAACTTCCAAAAGTTTTTCACAACAAACAAACAAACACCCCTTTTCAGAGCTAACTTCCAAAAGTTTTTTACAACAAACAAATAATCAGGCCTTTTTAGGGCTAACTCCCAAAAGTTATTTACAACAAACAAACAAACAGCCATTTTCAGAGCTAACTTCCAAAAGTTTTTCACAACAAACAAACAAACAGCCCTTTTCAGAGCTAACTTCCAAAAGTTATTTTCAACAAACAAACAAATTGTCCTTTTCAGGGCTTACTTCCAAAAGTTATTTACAACAAACAAGCAAACAGCCGTTTTCAGAGCTAACTTCCAAAAGTTACTTACAACAAAAAAACAAACAGCCCTTTTCAGAGCTAAATTCCAAAAGTTTTTCCACCTTCAACAAATCATTGCCTGCACTCTTAAATACCTGCCCCCCCCTCCTACGGCTTCCAGTGACCCTAATTCACTCCTGCAGCAGCACCCAGCTGGCTCTGATGCCTAACTTCCAGCTCAGCAGCCTACTGACATGTACCTTCCAGTGTCCACTGACGTCCTGCTCCCGATTTTTTTTTTTTTTTTTTTGCCATACTATCTTTTGTCTTTGCTGTTATCTTCCTTTGCCTTGTGTCTAATATTCTATCACCTTTTGCTCCCCTCTGCAACATTATTTTGCAATAGAACAGAAATAACAGCCATGACAAAGTGGATAATTTCTAGTTTACCAGAGTCCACACTAACTACAATAACCAGTAGACCATTCGAATTTAATTCGCAACAGGAAATAAGTGCATAACTAGAATGGAAGTGAGTAAGGGACGAATACATTTCTACATTTTTCATCCCTTACTTCTCTCTATTCCTGTTATGTATCTACTTCCTGTCGACATTCAAAATGGCAATATTTACAGTAAATGCCATTATTTCCACTCCTGCTATGTACCTAGTTCCTGTCAACATTCAAAATGGCTACCATGGGTTATTTTGCTCTCAATCAAGATTTACAGTAAAGTAAATTGGTTTAAAACTTCTTTAAAAATTAATCACGTAATAAGTTGACATCGACTGCTTTCTTACTTTGTTTCTCACTTCCTAAGATTCCAGTTTCTTTTTATGTCATACATAAGACCTTAGTATTTTCAATTGTTTAAGCCAACATCAATGGGGGGGGGGCACTAACTTTGTTCTGTATCGCTAGTTACATGGACTCTAAAGGTTTGAAAATTCAATATTAATTTTTTAATGCAAATAGGTCAGAAATGAAGTTAAAAAAAAAGCAAAAATAGTTTTTGACTAATTTCTCAACTTTATTTATTCATACTAGTTAACATAATCTCTATATACTGGCCTAGGGTCCCAATATATAATTTCACTCTGGTCATGTAACAACTTCCTGTCCACTTTCAAAATGGCTACTACAGATTATTTTATTATCAATTACTGTTTACAGTAAATTAAACTTCTTTAAACAATAATTTTTAATCATTTTTAATCTGTTATTGTTTTAATTACATCAGAATTATTTTGCAATAGAACAGATACAGCGGCCGTGACGAAGTGGATGATTTCTAGTTTGCCGGAAGTGAGTAAGGGACGAATACTTGGTTTCTACATCTTTCATCCCTTACTTATTTCCATTCTGGTTATGCACCTAGTTCCTGCCAACATTCAAAATGGCTACTATGGGTTATTTTACTATCAATCAACATTTACAGTAAAGTAAATTGACCTAATACTTCTTAAATTATTTTTTTTTACGCAAATAGGTCATAAATGAGTAGTGTTCTTGACTAAATTTCCAACTATTTTACTTTAAAATAATTTAGGTCGGTAATAGCCATGACTACTGAAAGCCCACATTTTGGAATAACTTCAAAATTCTTGAGTCAATCCAATCCCAAATTTTAGGCATCTTTTCGAGATTAGCATCTCCAGCATCACACTCATTTTCATAATAGTTTCACTGTGTAGTTTTTTGTTTTGTTTTTTGCTTTTTTTTTTTTTTTTTTTAAATATTTGAACCCCCCCCCCCCCCCCAAAAAAAAAAAAACCAGAAAAGCATTACTGGGCGACTTTTGTTTAGTGATGTGAGGTTAATCTAGTTTGTTTAGAAATGCAAATCAAAATCTTGAACCTTTTAAAAGGAAATTATCACTCGTTAAATAGATATTGTTGACAACGTGGAATAATTATTCCTTCAAAATAATGTTTGAAATACATAAGTATTCAGGAAGGCTGTCCATGAAACATTTGGGCGTGTTGAGGGGGGGGGAGTCTAGAAAAACTCTTCTTTGTATAATATAATAAATGAAAACAGAGTAAGAAATGCGTGGGGGGGGGAATGAAGACAAAACAGAGAGAAACAGAGAGAAAGAGAGAGAGATATATAGAGAGAAACATAAAGAGAGGGAGTAGATAAAACAAAAAGAGGAGAAGGGAGAGAAAGTGAAGGAGAAAACAAAGAGAGGGAGAGGGGGAGAAAAAGATAAAAACACAGAAAGTGAGAGAGAAGAAGAAGAGAAAGAGAGAGTGTTGGGGGGGGGGAGGGCAAGAGAAAACAAAAAAGAGGGAACAGAAGAGAAATAGAAAGATGAAACACAAAGAGAGGATGGGGAGATATAAAGTGATAAGAGAGAGAGAGAAACAACTGCTCATGTATATTTTTTTACCCAAACTTTTCTTTTATAATAAAAATGTGCTTGTTGATAATATTCTGTTGTTGATAAGAAACACATTAAAAAAAAAAACAAAAAAAAAAACATTAGAACAAAAATTGATAACGTAAAATTCAAATCCATACTACTATAAATTTGGATTTTTTGTGTAGCGATATATAGCCCTTTTTTTTGTCCATTTAAAAAAAATACAACTTTGTTATATATGGTTCGTGGAATTGCTTTCAACTGCAAAAGTTCTATCTAATTTGCATATTCTTTTAAACATTCATTTTAATTAATTCCCTATTAGTTTTTTCGGTTTTGTTATGGGATGATCATCGTTAGTTTTTTTTTTTTTTTTTTTACACGGTGGTCACCACTTATCAAGGCCCGGAAGCCACTCAGGGATAAGGGTTATTGCAAGTACAGTACGTTAGTGTGGAGATTTATTGAAGTGTTTACTTGAGGTGGCGGTTCATTAGGAATTTGTTTACGATGGACTTGAAGACATCCAGGTTGTAGTCAGGTGGGAAGCAGGCAGACGGAACAGAGTTCCACAGGCGTGCAGTCCTAAGAAAAAAGCTTTTTTCATGGAATCTACGTTTTGATTTAGGCACAGATAAAGAGTGGGGAAAATTTTTGACAGTGGATTCAGCTAGACAGGTGTTTTTCGTGAAAGATTAGCGAGGGGGACCACAGATTACGGGATGTCTGTTTACTTACATTACATTTGAATGTTTTCATGTTAATACAATCAGAGAAGCGGGAAACAGGGAGGGAATTTCAAGGTTAGCAGTGAAGGAAGAAACTATTAGAGTAGAAAGCTTTCTAACATTTACAGTGAAGGGGTGGAATTTTGCTACTTGTTGGGTTAGGGTTAGCCGAGAAGGCACAAGTGTTATGTGTTCGTCAGAGCACAATCCATTAAAGTACTTGTAAAATAGGAACAGGGTTGCAACATTGCAGCGATAGGACAGAGGTTGGAGCTTGGTTGAGAGTGAGGAACCTGTTAGATTGGAGATTTTTTTTTTAACCCTATTTAAGAGAGAGAGAGAGAGAGAGAGAGAGAGAGAGAGAGAGACAGAGACAGAGATAGAGACAGAGACAGAGACTAGTGGTAGATGTACCAACCGACAATATTTATTAATACCTATTATTAAAATTTCACAAAAAATCGGAGGTATCTAAATTTTCACAAACGCCAGTGGAACTCTCTGTCGCTTGCCTGTTTCCCACCTGACTACAACTTGGACATCTTCAAGTCCAACATGAACAAACTCCTGACAAACCGCCCCCTTAAGTAAGACACTCTATCAAAACCCCCAATACTAATGATTACTACAATACTATCTCATTGATTACTGTACACGCAATAACCCTTATCCCTGAGTGGCCTTCGGGCCTTGATAAGTAGTGCCCCCCATGTAAAAAAAAACAAAAAAAACTTCCATCCCTTTTTTGCATAAAACTAAATGACACTAGATATAGGCACAAAATACTAATAGAAACCTACCCAATAAGTGTCACTGTGGCATTAAAAATAAAGGTAGTGTAAAACCCGTCAGGGTATTTTGTCTAATTTTCGATTTTTGAGCTATTATCGAGACTCCCCAGATGACTGTTTCATGTCAGCCATTTTGTTATCGTTCTAACTTAAGCACTCGACACTATTTGTGTTTTGAGATAAATAAACGCTATAAAATAAGTTAAACCACAAAAAAAAAACTATATAGATGGTTAATTGGGTGAGCTGTTCAGCTAATCAAAACTTATGACTAATTAGAATAATTAAAATGGATTTTTTTTTCCAAAATAGCTTAATTCAAGAACTAAAGAATATCTTAGTATGTATTTTGTGTCTTTAAAGAATATAAGAAAATTTCTTATGAAAAAAAAAACATTGATTAACTCTTAGTACAGTAATAATTATTATATCAGAACACAATATCTCTAATAAGTTATAGTACTTCTGCAGTTTATGGACCGTACTATTCTTTACGATTTAGGTTTGGTTGGTTGCTTTGTTTTATGGCATATCAACTTTTTTCTGGTTATTTAATGCTAAATCCAGTAATTTTGGAAAACAAAATGGTTTTATGCGTCAAAGTTATTTCTATCTTCAACTATTTAATCATGGTGTTTGGTTTGGTTGTTTTGTTTTATGGCATATCAACGCTTCTTGGGTTCAATAATTTTGGCAAAAGATTTATGCTTTAGTTTTTTATTGATGGTGTTTAGTTTGGTTGTTTTGTAGAGAAAAATTGTTGTTTTTGTTTTTGAATTTTAAGAAGATGATTGAGTTTTGCAAAGGGAAAGGGGGGAAAAACAATAACATCAATGTTTGGTGCATTTAAATCAAGAAACCGATATCTTCAGACAGCCTGATCTAGTAGCACCAGGAATTTTTACAGTATCTCTGTTTATTAAATTGTTAGGTGAAAGTACAGAATAGTTAACAAAGCTTCTTCCCTCTCCATATGTTAAGAATGGGTTTCTAAAGTTATTATATCAACACGGTACGTAAACTGCAGAAGTATCCCTAATTATTAATCGAATACAAGCTACTATTTTATTCATAATCAAAAGACAATTGTGGGTTCATACCTTTCCTCAACAATATCAGTGTCTCATTGGATATAATTAAATGAATATAATAGATCGACAGTTGATACCATAGTCTGCAAGGTTATCCATTTAAGCCAATCAAACACATGCAAAAATGAGGAGAGGGGAGAGGGGTGTAGTAGACTTACCTGTAAGAATGTACTACCTCCTCCAATAAAAAACGAAACTAGATAAAAGAGTAGGTGTATTTCCATTAAAATACTGTCCCGTTCACGCGTGAATTCATTGGGAAGTCGAAACCTGCTCTGAAACGTCCAAACGTAGCAGACAACGCAAACAGAAGAGCAATCGAGGTTAAAAGTGTTTTTCTTCCCTTATGTTTAATCAAACCTGTTTCATTGGGGGGGGGGGTAGATCGATTAGTTTTGCCTGTCATCTTATCTTTTTTGTTTGTTTGCTTGTTTTGTTGGTTAGTTCTTCCTATCTCTACATTCATTTTTTTTTTTTTTTTTTTTTTTTTTTTAACTTTTAGAATTATGGGTCCTACAGGCCCAAATATCAGTATATATATATTAAACTGTTTTTGTTTTTTTTCTTTTTATATTCATTTTTTGTAATAATTAGATTTCAATAACTACAAGCATTTAATAATAGGGAGTTTATATAACTAGCAGGGAGACACGACGTTGTCTGGGACTGAACGAGGATCAATGAATGTTCCACATTTCCAATACTTATATTATCGAAATCAGTGAAATTGCGCGATTGATTGCGCACCATGAGCAAGATTCACATGCCTCCCCACCGTCGGGTTAGTCCACAATGCATTGCAGTCTTCATTGCACTGTAGAGAACCTACTGTTTATTTTATAAAACCATTTTTATATAATGACTTGAATTGAAGTTTAAAATGCAAAAGTCGAGTATCATGGTTCAGTTGTACTCTCAACAGATACATTTATGCCGAATACTTCCCTGTATTATAAAAGAACCAGTTGTTGACTTTATATGCCGGGTCCTTTTGCTTGTGTGGCGATAAAATTTCTCAAATGCACTTGTGATGTTAGTAGGCTGTATAAGGGAGTTAACTTTGAACAAAATTGGACCGGTCCTTCATTAATCAGATTTTTTCAATCATCATTTTTCAATACTTATCAGAGGTATTCCAATACAAAACCTATCTAAGAACACTCCCAGACACATAGAATACAATTGTGTGAAAGTTTTTAAAAAATCGGCTGAGCCCTTTCGGAGTCCATAGGGAAGGAACTCACCGACACACACACACACACACACACACACACACACACACACACACACACACACACAGACCAAGTGACTTTGATATATAAGTAGAAATTTATGTGAAAAACATAAATGTTTGCATAATTTTTCATTTATTTCTTATTTTTTGATGTATAGGAACACAAAATATCATTTTGAAAAATCTTTTTAAAGAACAGAATGTTCGTCCGTTTCCTTTGATCTATTTGTTATTAACACCAAAGAAATTGTTTTGAACTATTAAAATAATTTCAGACGCTATTGTTAATGTTTACCCATTTATTTATTTATCTTTATTATCCCTTATGTTTGAATTCATGTTTTGAAATATGATTTAAATAATAAACTTATATATATATATTTTCTTTTTCTTTTTACATGGTAGTCACCACTTATCACTCGGGGGTAAGGGTTATTGTGTGTACAGTAATCAATGGGATAATATCGTAGTAATCGTTGGTAATAGAGATTTGATAAAGAGTCTTACTTAAGGGGGCGGTTTATCAGGAATTTGTTTATGTTGGACTTGAAAACATCAAAGTTGTAGTCAGGTGGGAAACAGGCAAACGGAAGAGCATCTCACAGGCGTGCACTGCTAAGAGATAAGCTTTGTTCATGGAATCTACGTTTTGATTCAGGCACAGATAAAGAGTGGGGAAAATATTGACAGTGGTTTCAGCTAGATGGGTGTTTTTCGTGAAAGATTAGCGAGGGGGGACCACAGATTAGAGCTCAGACGAGCACTTACCATGGATTTAGAACAATGAGTTAAGATTCCAAATTGCCGGCTGGCTCCTTAGAAAATGCCCCCTGATCTATAATGGGATGAAAACAAAGGGATGATAACATTTCATGTTAAGACAAAGCTTCTTCAAGAATTATAAAAAAAAAACAACTTTTCACCCACAATTGCCATGCCTAATAGTACTTTCCCAAAGAGCTTATCATTCAAACTCCTCAGCCTAACATTCATAGGTAACATGAATTGGAACAGAAAACAACCATGTTATAGTCAGCTGGGAAGCAGCCCCACGGCACTGTGTCCCACAGATGGAAACAAACTCAGCTCATGGAATTTTCGTTTTGTTTTAGGTGCAGATAGAGAGTGAGGGAAATTGTTGATGGTTGTTGTAACTAAACAAGTACTTGTTGTGAAGTTGTTCGCGGGGGGGGGGGTATAGATTGGAGGTCAGACGAGCAGGAGAGTAGATGGTTTTCTTTTTCCATATGTGGTCCATCATACCCGGCATTTCACATATCACGGCTTTTCAATGTTTTTCTAACCTTACTTTTAGCGGGTGTTATATTGCATATCTCTCCAGATTTACATGCGCAAGATGTAAATAGCAATATCGACAAGACAGAGAATCATCTCAGCTTTGGGTGGTTTCCCACAATTCAAAAACACACGTGATTTCGTTTTATATTTTTGTTCATACAGAGTTGTTATCTTGTTATATCATTGTTTAGCAACAAGATAAAAAAAAAAAAAAACTAAACTTAGCACAACATACTCATTTTTGTACCTACTGCTATTTTGTGCATTTTATATCTAATCTCAAACACCCCCAAACACATCCACCCAAAACATATTCCCATCCAACCTCCCCACAACCCTTTAGTCGATTGTTAGACAGGGTGGAAGGGCCGGAATGTTTATAATGTAAACAGACATCTTGCTGCTTAACTCCCAACATAGTATCCCAGCAAATGATATCCCATAGAGTATCCCACTACATCAAAGTGGCACTGTGCCTTGTTTGGGGTGAAAGCGTATATATCTGGAGCAAAAGTTGGGTAAAAAATTTTTATGCGTACTGTGTCGTGACCTTTGTAGGCACTGGACAGGCATTCATCAAGGTTGCAAGACCCTAGAACACAAATCGTCTACATTCTATCGTTACTAACATGGAACATGCTCGACTGAGTTCCAATTTTTGGTTCCTTCTCGTAACACATTCACAGCAAGAACTCTTCTTGTTACCACATTGAAAAAAGACTTTCGTGTCTCCCTTCATGTGCCTAGCATCAAACAGAATTTTCATGAACAGAGCTTCTTTGCAAGGGCTTACCGCCTTTGGGAGACATTACTGTAGGACTGCTTCCTTCCTGATTACAACTTGGTCATCTTCAAATCCAAAAATTCTTGTTTCAAAATCGCCCCACAAGTAATATCACTTAGATCCCATTTTTCAATGTTAGTACTCCCATAGTTTTAACTGGCAATGTTAGTACTCCCAATGTTTTAACTGGCAAGCATTTCAGTCTCATTAACCCTTATCCTTGAGTGGCTCTCGGCCTTCATAAGTGGTGACTCAATAATAATAATAAGAATAACCTTCTTAGTGACACACAATATGGTTTCCGTTCTGCAAAATCTACCGCAGATGTGCTGACGGTTATATCCCACAGGATTAGTGAATCTCTTGACAAAGGCTTCCTTTCTTGGGCAATTGCTCTTGACATATCAAAAGCCTTCGACAAGGTATGGCATAAGGGTCTACTTCACAAGATTTCCAGCTACGGTATAACTGGAAATGTTTTCTCAATCATTAAAACCTTGATTCGAGTAAAGCAACTGGCCCTGATGGTATTCCAATTATAGTACTCAAAAAACTTCAACCTGAACTAGCGCCCATACTTACAAAACTGTTTAAACGTTGTCTTAAGGAGAATAGTTTCCCATCTCCCTGGAAAATCTCATCAGTATGCCCTGTATTTAAGAATTCAGGTGATCACTCATCCCCCTCTCAGTACAGGCCAATAAGTCTCCTGTGCGTCATGAGTAAGTTGCTAGAATCTGTATTAAATACAGAAGTAATCAAACATCTCAACAAAAATAACCTTCTTAGTGACACTCAATATGATTTCCGTTCTGCTAGATCTACAGCAGATGTCCTTACAGTTATATCGCATAGGATTAGCAAATCTCTCGATGGTGGCAATCTTTCTAGGGCAATTGCTCTTGACATATCTAAAGCCTTTGATAGGGTATGGCATAAAGGTTTACTTCATAAGATCGCTAGCTATGGTATAGCTGGAAAAGTCTTCTCAATTATTAAATCATTTCTTTCTGATAGGTTCATAAGAGTAGTAGTTGAGGGGCAAAAATCAGAAGCTCACAGTATTAATGCCGGTGTCCCTCAGGGATCCATCCTGGGCCCAACTCTTTTCCTGATCTACATTAATGATCTTCCAAATCATATCCTTACATCATTTGCAGACATTTATGCTGACGACACTACCATTTATGGTAGCACATCTAAGACAGTAAACGAGCAAGTTCTCTCCAATTCTCTCTCCTCTGATCTTGAGCACGTAGTACAATGGGGAAAGGAGTGGCTGGTTACTTTTAATGCATCTAAAACCAAGCTTCTCTCTTTACATCATCAACATTCTAATCCACATTTGTCATCAATTGAAATGAATGGCTCTCGTCTTCAGGAGGCCTCAAGTTTTGACAAGCTTCTGGGCTTGACCATTACTCCTGATCTTAAATGGAACACGTATATCAAATCTGTTGCCAAGGCCGCTGGAAAAATGGTGGGATCTTTCTATCGATCCAGTAGATATCTCACTGCTGATGCTATTCTCTATCTATATAAGAGCCAGGTACGTCCAAGGATGGAATACTGTTGCCACATCTGGGCAGGAGCTGCTAGAAAGGACTTGTCCTGCATTGATAGAGTTCAAAATAGACTTCGTAGCCTTGTAGGAGATGTCCTTTTCTCCTCCTTGCAACCTCTATCTCACAGAAGAGATGTTGCGAGTTTGTCTCTGATGTATCGTTATTTTCATGGAAAGTGTTCAACTGAGCTTCAATCTATGGTCCCCCCTCGCCAAACTTTCACAAGAAACACTCGTCTAGCTGTAAACACTATCAATAATTTCCCCCACTCTTTATCTGTGCCTAAACCTAAACGTAGATTCCATGAACAAAGCTTCTTTCTTAGAACTGCACGCCTGTGGAATTGTCTTCCGTTTTCCTGCTTTCCGGCTGACTACAATATGGTTTTGTTCAAGTCTAAAGTAAATAAGTTCTTGATGAGCCGTTCCATATAAGTTATTAAATTTACCAAATTTTCATTACTAATGATTACTATATTGACCAACTTCTACTGTACACTCTTTAACCCTTATCCTTGAGTGGCCTCTGGGCCTTGATAATGTGGTGATGCTTTTGTAAAAAAAAAAAAAAAAAAAAAAATCATTTCTCTCCGATAGGCTCATAAGAGTAGTGGTAGATGGACAAAAATCGGAGGCCTGCAATATAAATGCTGGAGTCCCTCAGGGGTCAATACTGGGCCCAACTCTCTTCCTGATCTACATCAATGACCTCCCTAAACACATACTTAAATCATTCGTTGACATCTATGCTGATGACACGACCATCTACGGCAACACATCAAAGGCTGTAAATGACGAAGTTCTCTCGGATTCTCTCTCCTCTGATCTCGAGCGCGTGGTTCAGTGGGGGAAGATGTGGCTGGTTACCTTTAATGCATCCAAAACCAAACTCCTATCCTTACATCATCAACGCTCTGATCCCCAGCTGGCATCAATTGTGATGGATGGCTCTCGTCTGGGTGAGGCCCCGTGTTTTGACAAGCTTCTGGGTTTGACCTTTACTCCTGATCTGAAATGGAACACGTACATCAAGTCTGTTGCCAAGGTCGCTGGAAAGATGGTGGGATCCTTCTTCCGCTCCAGACGATATCTCACTACTGATGCAATTCTCTATCTATATAAAAGCCAAGTACGGCCAAGGATGGAATACTGTTGCCATATCTGGGCAGGAGCTGCCAAAAACAGCCTATCATGCCTTGACAGAGTACAAAATAGACTTCGTGGTTTTCTCTACCCTGCAACCCCTCTCCCACAGAAGAGACGTTGCGAGCCTATCCTTGTTTTATCGTTATTTCCATGGCAGGTGCTCGTCTGAACTCCAATCCCTGGTCCCCCCTCGCCAATCTTTCACGAAAAACACCCGTCTAGCTGAATCCACTGTGAAAAATTTTCCCCACTCTATATCTGTGCCTAAATCAAAACGCGGATTTCATGAGCAAAGTTTCTTTCTTAGAACTGCACGTCTGTGGAACTCTGTTCCGTCTGCCTGCTTCCCTCCGGACTACAACTTGGATGTCTTCAAGTCTAATGTTAACAACTTCCTAATGAACCGCCCCCCCCTAATTAAACACTTCATAAAATCTCCTCACTAACGTAATGTACTTGCAATAACCCTTATCCCTGAGTGGCTTCCGGGCCTTGATAAGTGGTGATCACTGTGTAAAAAAAAAAAAAAAAAAATAGTAAAAAAGTCATTAAAAAAATCAACTAATCCCAACAGAATTTTTTTTAAGTCTAAAAAAAAAAAGTCATAAAAATTTCTTTTTAATTTAAAAAATCAGAAAAAATATGAAAACGGGGGAAAAAAGAAACTCACAAGCAAGAAATCATACTCTTGCAATTTACGGACCATGCTGAAATAACGATCCAATATTAATAGTGGAAAGGGGACAGAGATTGGTTCACATGTATGAGCAGAACCCTCCCCTATATTTTTTTAGTTTTGTAATTTTTTTTCAATTTTTTTCAGTGGTTTATTATCTTGTGGACACTAATCTACCAGACTATCAAACAAAGTGAAAAAAAAAAAAAAAAGTCAATATTTAAATATTTGTAGGGGGTGCTCAGTTTCTAATCCAACATTCTAGTAAATTGATCACTCATTTTACAAACACTTGGCGTTTTCAAGTAAAATTTTACGAATTTAGCCATTTTTTTAAGCAGTTTTTACCACAAGGTAAAATACCCGGTTGAGAAAGTGGTGCAGTCTATCCTTCTCTCGAGGGTAGATGGGACTCTCTTAAGCCATGGTAGGCACCCCATCTAGTGATGGCGTCATGATAAAAAATACCCTTGATAGCCCTGGTTATCTCATATATATATATATATATATATATATATATATTTATTTATTTATTTACCAGTGGTGAAAAAAACCGGACTAGAGTGCTCAATGTGTAGTCAGAGCAGTATATAGGAAATGTATTACCGTGAGTCCAGAATGAGTTTACAAATTGTTTCAGCTAGAGGAAAATCCTCAAAGAGGAAAAATCCAACTAGCATCATCAGAGTCCATTTATGAATTCTGACGATGCTAGTTGGATTTTTCCTCTTTGAGGATTTTCCTCTAGCTGAAACAATTTGTAAACTCATTCTGGACTCACAGTAATAAATTTCCTATATATATATATATATATATATATATATATATATATATATATATATATATATATATGCTTTTGTCATTTGTTTGTTATATGCTCTGTATTTACATTGAGCTTCATAAATTAAGGATTAGTATATAAAAAAGTGAAATATAATTGAAAAATCCTATTTCCACAGAAATATATATATATTCTATATAAAACACTCAATTAGTTATAACCACTGTAAACGCCCCCCCACACACACACTTTCTATCTGTGCCTAAATCTAAATACAGATTCCATGAACAAAGCTTCTTTCCTAGACATGCCTATCTGTGGAAAACTGTTCCCAGTCGATTACATTATGGTTGTCTTCAAGTCCAATGTAAACAAGTTCTTGTTGAGCCGTTCTCTTGAATAATCCAAATTCTACCCAATCTACACAATTAATCGCAATTCATCAAAAATCTGTGTCTCATTAATAATTATTTTTCTATGTTATCGTTTTCCGTAATTTTTTAATATACTACTAGTTGCAACATGACAATCACGTAGCTACGATTATTTTACTTGAAATTCAATCTCTTGTTATTATAATTTGGAAGCACCATCGATAGTGTCAACACGATTTTAGTCTTGCATTTTCATTGTTTTCATTTTTTTTTTTTTTAAATATTACTAGTTTATTTAAACTTTTTCTTGAATGGTACAAAAGTTGTGATAACATTAACTTACATTACAGTTACATCATGTTAAATATAGGAGTTAATTTTATAGTACGCATTGGAGTTTTTTTGTTTTTTTTACAAAGAAGTCACAACTTATCAAAGCCCAGAGACCACTCGAGGATAGGGGTTAAAGAGCGTACAGTAGTCAATGGGCCAATATAGTAATCGTTAGAAGTGTAAATTTGGTAAATTGGATTACTTAAGATGAACGACTCATCAAGAATTTGTTTACATTGGACTTGAAGACAACCATATTGTAGTCAACTGGAAAGCAGGAAAACGGAAGACAGTTCCACAGGTGCGCAATTCTAGAAAAGAAGCTTTGTTCATGGAATCTATGTTTTGATTTAGGCACAGATAAGGAGTGGGGAAAATTATTAATAGTGTTTACAGCTAGATGAGTGTTTCTCATGAATGCTTGGTGAGGGGGAACCATAGATTGGAGCTCAGACGAGCACATCTTCTACAGGACCAGTTTTCGTAATTTTTTTAATTATAATAATTTCAATATGGCACGTAAGTACATAATAATGTTTTCACCTGAAATGCGTTGATTTAAAACATCACTAACCTGCCCAGGCGCTAAAAAACATTTCCGTTGGGAAAAAAAAACACAAAAATGCACTAAAAATATAATTTCTTAAATTAAAAACATGTCAGACCTAAAACATTCTCGTACCAATTATATATCATATGTACCAAAACTAATGGAAAAACAAAATGAAGTCCATATTGTTGCAAAAATCTTTAAAATTAATTAATTATTGGAGAAAAAAAAAAATCTAAACATAAGTTATTTCCCTTGACATGCCAAGTTGCTAATCTAAAGTAAAAAAGGCCAAACATCATTATACCAATGTTAAAATTATTATTTGGTGGCCAAATGGAAAATAGAGTGATCTCCCTTTAACCATTCTCATGCTATACAGGAATCATCTTGAAACGTTTTTTTTTTTTTTTTGAAGTTGCAGTCAGAATCAATTCAGTGCAATAAAGATTGTCCGAACGGAAAAGGAGTATTTTTAACAAGTACCAACTAAACAAAAAGAGGGGAAGAAAAATAAATATATATAACAAAAATAAAAATGTTACCAAAGGCAAGATAAGTCATTCTTCTACCTGAATAAGTTTCTGTTTTAAAACCATTTTTTTTTCCGTTCAAAAGAAACTGCATATCAACTCTTATGTAAAAACGAAAAGAAATCATGGCTGCAATAGATAATGAGGACGCTTGATAATCGCTCAAAAATCGAAAATTAAACACAATACTGTTAGAAACACGTGTAATAAATTGCACAAATTGTGCAAAAATGCAATAATTAGCTGAAATTTGATGGGAGAAATTTTCTAGGTATTTTTTTATCATGTATAAATTTTCTTTGCAGAACATTGCATTTTTGCACAATTTGTGACATTTTTGCACAATTTGTGACATTTATTACATGTGTTACCAAAACAGTATTGTGTTAATTTTCGATTTTGAGCGATTATCAAGAATCCTCATTATCTATGGCAGCCATGATTTCTTTTCGTTTTAACATAAGAGTTGATATGCAGTCTGTTTTGAACTAAAAAAAAAATGGCTTTAAACCACAAAAACTTATTCAGTTAGAAGAATGACTCATCTTGCCTTTGGTAATATTTTTATTTTTGTTATATATATTATTGTTCTATTATAGTGTAGTTCTTTTAGATGTTGCAACCTACGAGTAATTCCACAGCACTTTTTGTGTACCCAATGCTTATAGGTACCACAAAAAATAAATCTATATATCTATAAAAGTGAAAGTGTGTGTGTGTGTGTGTGTTTTCAGAAAATGAAAAAAATCAATTAAAAAAAAAAATAATGATATGTACTGAATTTTTATGTCAATTTCAACTAAAATCAATAATATCTACTTAATCAGCATGTCAAAAATACTTTAATATTACCATATTTAAAAAAAAAAATGAGTTTTCAGTCTTCAATTATCCTCCTTTCTCTTAGGTCTATTTTCAACACTATTTCTCATCCTTTTTATTGTATTTCCCCTGTGAACTGACCCAACTACCTAAATTGTCTTTCGTCTGCAAACTCAAGAACTCCCATCCACTCTTCCAACGTGGTTATATTATCAAAGTCTACTCTTCAAGTTTAATCTTCCTCTGGAATCATCAGAACTAAGTCAGTTTTTAATTTAACGCTACACACGTTTACACACACGTTAATATGTGTAGACACTTGGGACCCAACATATTGTAGACTCAGTCGCAAAGGAGACAAACAAATTCAACCCGATTTTCCAGGTTTTAAGAGAAGACCATTATTTCTCATTCTCCCGCCATGTGTGACTTCTCTTTATGGTTGTGACGTCACCCACGTCTCTAACATGATCATCTTCTCTAACGTCCTCGTCAGTCTTTTTCTTTTTCCTTACCATAACGTCACTTCGCACACGGCTCAGCATTTGCATACAGCCACCATATGCACATCCGCACTCTTTTACATTAAGACTCACAGTACACATCCACCGTATCGTTCTCATCCCCTTTCTCTTCATGCAACGCATATCCTCAAATCTTCGTTAGCCAAGTCTCACTTCCATACATCATCACACTGGGTATATGCGTGTGATAGATTCTTCCTTTGGTTGACAGTGATGATGCTTTTTAAGCAAAAGTTTCCTGAACGTAATCAATCCACCTGCTCCACCTGCTCCACCCTGTGCTCCAATGTAACAAATCTTCTAAAAAAAAATCTTAATAGCTTCATTATTTCAATATACTTTCTCCACATTTGTGTTCTCATCCACGTCCATTGACTTAGAATTTTTGCACAGAAACTGGTTATCCTCTCGCAACCTATGGGTAATTCCACGGCACTTTTTGTGTACCCAATGCTTATAGGTACCACAAAAAAAAAAAAAAGTGAATAAATTGCACCCGACTCACTTTCCACAAACTGAGTTAAGGAACTTTTCTCTTTTGGAGGTCCTGGATATGACCTTAAACTACATCCGATGGTGAGGCCCCAGCTTGCGGGCTTTGGGGAGTGTGGAGCCACTCTTTAATTGCCGGAGTGGTAGTACTTGTTAGGGTCCCAACTATGGGTTAAATAGAAGCCGACTTGAAATAAACGAATATATTCTATTAAAAAATTGTTCTTCAAAATCACTGGATTCGGCATTAAATAACCTGAAAAGGGTTGATATGCCGTAAAACAAGACCAACCAGCTCTTTTTGAGAACTTTCAAACATTACAATCACTGATCACTTTGGCTGTGGTAACATTCACTCGATAACCTTTGCTTTCAATAGCATTTCTCCAAGTATTTAACTTAACAAGTATATTGCTATGTGATCTATCTTTTTCTATATATTATGTACATACATATCCACATATATACACACACACACACACACATATGTGTGTGTGTGTATGTGTCTGTGTGTGTGTGTGTGTGTGTGTGTGTGTGTGTGTGTGTGTGTGTGTGTGTGTGTGTGTGTGTAAGGCTTAATCACATTGGCACACCAGTTCGCATTATATCACCAAAGTTAAGCAAGATTGAGCCTGGTCAGTACCAAAATGGGCGACCATTTGGGAAATCAGGTGCTGTATGTGCTTTCTACTTATCTCAGCATTGTTTCCAGTCGTCCTGGACTTCTTGCCACTGGGCTTAAGCAGTGTCGATTCAGGAAAAGTGTGGTTGGTGATTGCGCAATCCTTGCCTCATAATTACATGTGCAACTACCCCTTACAGGAAGTATCCATTGTCTTTCGAGACTGAACGGAGGCCCCTGTCTTCTTTCTCTCTCTCTATATATATAAGTGACATTGTCCGTCTATTTATGTGTGGAATAGTCTCTACCAAACTACTCTGTTAATATTTTGGTCTACAGACTTGAAACTTGATATATAAGGACTTTGGATCTGTGGAACAAATTCGATTTGATTTTTACCCAATAAAGGTAGCTGCTAAGGGGTAAAAATTTTTACAATTTGGAACTTAGTAGGCAAAGGTCAACTAAACGTATATCTTCTATGCATACACAAATATACATCTATATGTTAAAGTCAGGTAATTTAAAAAAAATTTCATGCATTTTTGTTAACTCAGATGGTAACGAATAAGGCTGGAACGCTAAATGTTTTGGTTTCGATTTTAGCTGATGGAAGTCATATTTTTGTTTTTTAACTTTTGAACTCACTACTATATATTGGGTACAGTATGATAACCAACGGAGAAATAGCTTTATAAATAATAAATACGAAATCTGCATGAATTAAAATATCGTTCTTAAGCATATTTTACAATCAGGCAACGCTAGGCGACCTGCTAGTATAGTTATAAACTAGTCACTTCATATATTATGAAAAAGTTATTTAATTGCATGTTTAGTTTCTTCTATACGAGCTGAAAGTGATTTATTTATTTATTTAGGTAGTCTACTAATTGTAATCTAAGCTTACGTTACAACAGTATGATGACGTTTGGTGTATGATTGTATTTCTGATGGGTATTCCTGTATCATGGACAGATGATTAAAATACGTTTGACTGTGAATAAAAAGTTTGTTATTATTGAACTTGTTCAGAAATTTTGCTTACTTTGGCAATACAATTGGCAGAGAGAGAGAGAGAGAGAGAGAGAGAGAGAGAGTGAGAGAGTGAGAGAGAGAGAGAGAGAGAGGAGTAGATGCTAGTGCGATCGGAAGAATTACAAGTGGATGGAGTAAGTTCGGTGAGCATTTATCATTATAGTAATGACAAATGCTCACTGAACTTACTCCAGCATAGAATTACGATTTTCAACAATAGGAAGAGTCTATCAGGCATGTATACACCGTGTGATGATGTACGAAATGAAACCCATCCAGGGAGGGCTTATGACGTGCGTTGCATGGAGAAATATGAGAATGATACATTGGATGTGTGATGTGAACGTTAAAGATTGACTTAAATACAAATTGCGTGTGTCCTAACAACACTATTACACTGATGAATAACTTACACGTTGCCTTCAATAAGTTTCCATACTTTATTTTACATGCATTTAAAATTTTCGTAGACTCTAGAATTCAGTATGTTATTGCTATACATCTTATGAGATGGTGGACCAATTTCTATGATTTCAGGTTCAGATGAACAGCTACATCAGGAATTGGAATGCACCCTACTAAAGCCTAATTGTCACAGCTGGTGAATTTAAAAAGTGCAATCTGGACGTCAGGACACTTTAGAAGAACGATATACAATAAAATTCTGTTTTAAACCTGGAAAAAATGCCACAGAAACGTATGGAATGCTTCAGACTGCTTTTGGGACCATCTTGCATGAATCGAGCATCAGTTTTTGAGTGGCATAAGAGATTCAAGGAAGGCAGGGAGTCTCTGAACGATGATGTAAGGTGTGGGAGGAGTAAAGAAGCCAGAACACCAAAGTTGATTGGCCAAATAAAGAATTTCCTGAATAAAGACCGCCGTGTGTCTATAGAGATAATAAGTGCATAGTTTGATGTCAGTGTGGGAACTGCACACAATTATTCGTGAGGAACTGAAGATGCAGAAGATTTGTGCAAAGTTTTCCCCAAGGGTGGTCCATCCTTGTCACAGACTATTTGACCAAGATGGGCATCAAGACAGTTCCTCATCCTCCCTATAGTTCAGACCTTGCTCCCTGTGACTTTTGGTTATTCCATAAGCTCAAGGAAAACCTTAGAGGTTGTAGTTATGAGACAATTGAAATGAAAGAGGATGTGACGAGAGTCATTGACACGCTCACACAAGAGGACTTCTATGCGGCTTTCCAAAAGTTGTTGTAATGGTACAAGTGCATTACAGCCAGAGGAGATTACTTCGAAGAAGACTAGAGTTTCATGTGTGTACTATCAATAAAAGTGTCCATATGAAAAATTCTGGAACCTTATTGAAGGCACTTTGTATTTATCAAATACTAGGTGCACACTTGGACTGAAATATCAACAGACACACGTATAGAATACTAATATGTAATACTAGAACCTTTCTATATACGACTAGTCTGGGTTCCCGGAGTTGCCCGGGTGTTTGGAGGTGTGTGTTGAGCAAAAAAAAAAAAAAAATGGTAGTAGGCAGGCGAAGGTGGAAAAGAAAGTAAAAGAAAATCCGACGTCTTAGCCGATGTCTCCATGACACGACCGGAAGTCAAAAGTGTTTAAATTAACTGAAGTCAATCTAACAGTGATGATGAGTTGCTAAAATGTCGGCGAAAAAAATCGACCCCTCCTTGTACAAAACGGCCGAGTTTAGGATGAAGGAATTAATGTTTTGGCCACTTTTTCAATTCTCCAAGCTTCAAAGTGATACTAATCTTGTCAGGATCTGTCACCTCTGTCGAAATTTTTTGCAAGACATACAAACATACATACATTTAAACAGACCGGTGAGGTTTATATTATAGATATTTAAATACCAGGGAAAGCTCATGACATGCGTTGCAAGGAGAGAAATGATACGAGAATGATACAATATCTAATATCTATGATATAAATCTCAAAGGATGGTTTGTGTGTGTTCATATGTCCACTAAGAACTTTCGTCAGCTGCATCAGACCAGGTCAAAACCAGTACCATATGAAAAAACAATGCCTCGGATGCAAAATATGTAAAAATTAGAAAAAAAAATTAATCCTGTAGTGATCAACTGGGCTATTTTTTGCAAGGTGGGTCACTTTTTGCATCGTTATTTTCGCAAGTTGCGCAAGCATATCAAACTGAAACTGTTTAAAAACGATATTTTGCAGCATCATGACGTCATAAGTTATTGTGGTTCGACGAGCAAAAGCTTTTGTCAGTAACTTTTTCTTTCTTTCACGTTTCAGGTTCGAGTCTGCCTATTGCGGCTAATTTTCTTATTTTTTTTTTTTTTGCAGTCACTCGGGCACTTGCTGCTATTTTGATTGAAAGAAAAATTGTTTTGATTCATTTATTTTTTTTAGGGGTTGGGGGAGTTCCAGCACACGGGCTGCCGAAATATCTAGTGGGGAAGTTGCCACCTATTTCTTCTTTTTTTGGGCGATTCCGCTCATTTTTAGGGGGTTGCTCAATATCCTTAATATAGCAACTGTGTCCAAACCAAACTTCATGTCCACCCAGGCAATGCTGAGTATCCTTGCTAGTAAGTAAATAAGTAATAATATAAATAAAATTAAATTACACACTCAAAATAAATCCTAATATAATAACCTATCACTCCTATTACTTTCATGACAGACCATCAAATAAGTAATAATCTATTATATAAATCTCAAACGTCAGTTTGTGTTCGTGTTTGTGTGTTCGTGTTTGTGTGTTCATGTTTGTGTGTTCATGTTTGTGTGTTCGTATGCCCGCTAAAAGCTTTAGTTAGTCGCATCAGACCGGGTCAAAACTGTTACCATCTGAAAGAGCAATCCCTCAGGCATGTAATATGGGAAATTAGAAAAAAAGATTAATTCTGCGGTGGTCAACTTGATCATTTTTTGCAAGGAGGTCACTTTTCAAGATGCCATGTTTACAAGTCTTGTACATGTTTATGTTTATAAACGTTATTTTTTTTTAAGTGTCATGACATCATAAATTGTCATGGTCCAGTGGGCAAAAGCGTTTGCCACTTACGTTTTTCCCTTCTTTCCCTCTTTTGTGTTTGAGCCTACCTAACGCTGGTATTTAAAAAAAAAAATCTTTTTAGTCACATGGGCACTCACTACTATTTTGATTGAAACAAAAGTTGTTTTGATTCATTTTTTTGGGGGGGGGGCGGGATGAGGATTCCAGGTTGTCGCCTACCTTTTCCGTTCTTTTCTGGGGGTTTGCTCAATATCCTTAGTATAGCAGCTCTGTCCAAACCAAATTTCATGTCCACCCGGGCAACGCCGAGTATCCATGCTAGTCTATTATATAAAGAGAACCGTCTGTGTCCCTTCTGCCGAAATATTTGGTAGAGGAAGTTGTCGCATATTTCTTGGTGGGGGTGTGGAGGGGGGCAATTCCATTTTCCTGTTTTTATCCGTTTTTAAGAATCATTCTTTTATTTTTTAAATTATTGTGAGGGTAACGATGAAGTTGACATAAAAAAAAAAGCTGCTCAATATTCTTAGTATAACAGGTATGTCCAAAAGGAACTTCATATGGACCCGGGCAATGCCGGGTATCCATACAAGTAATATATTAAAAACAAATTAAATAACAATATCCAAAATAAAAAAACGCACGCACACACACAAGAACTTACTACACAAGGGAAGTAACTCTACTTACTCTGACATTTTGTCACAGCGAGTTATTTCCCTTAGATTATATTTATAAAACAGAGACGCAAAAATCTTTTAAATTTCTTTCTTTCTTTTTTAAAAGTTGAAACATTTCTAATTAATTTCAGGCCATATCAGGTTCATCTCCAGCGAGTGAAAGAGTTCTATTGCTTTTTCTTTTCTTCCTTGCAAGTAAAATCCAAGGCGCGCTGTTGTTGTTGATGATGATGATAAATGCACAAGGAGTCAACAAACTCTTCTTTTAGTGCTTTTTAATGCGTGTTTGCTTTAAAGATATAAAAATTGGTATTAAAATTCTTGGAAGCATCATTACGAATTAAAAGTTTTGAATAAACAGTTTTTACAACACGTTAAAGATGCAAAAATATTTTATTAAAAGAAGGAAGAAAAATATGATCCAATTTCTTTCTTTCCTGTTTTTTTTTTTTTAAGTTGAAACATTTCCTATTAATTTCAGATCGTATTTTTCTTGTTTGTCTTGAATTTTAAGCTAATAGATTTCCTCATTGACAGAATATTTTTCAAAGGTATTATCTTCCTTATCAGCAAGTTGTCTCAGCCAGATCAAATGGAATCTAACACACCAGCAACCGGTTTTCATTGATGCATGCACATATAAAATAAGTTTTTTAACAGGTTAAAAAGTCTAATACTTTATAACGATCCTTCTCATGCATCTGAAAATAATTTTTAAAATATTTACAATTTCCAATGAATAGGAATTAATAACATTTGATAATCATTTATTTAATAAACTTCTTTTGCAGTTAACGATAAAAACAAACTTTATTTTTAATTTCAGCTTGCTTTGTTTTTATTAATAAGTAATCAATAAACCAAATAAACAACTTTCTACATACATGCAAGGTATTTATACAGGTTTCTTTTTTTTTACCTTCATCACCAGTTTCTCATCGTCGTGTTTCATGAGTGGCAAATTGATCATCTCATCTGTTTAACTAAGGTGAATAAAACCCTTTTCATGAAGAAAGTAACACAATCGAGATGTTCACTGAGTTTTCTTCAAGGTTTTATTTGGAGAAAATTAACTTAGGAGAGGGAGAGAGACAAACGTTACATTGAACTTAACCTAATTAAATCCTTTTTAAATAAGAGAAGAATCCAAGTTGTTCTCGATGGTCATATGTCAAAACAATATGATATAAATATGGATGTGGCTCAGGGATCGATGCTTAGACCTTTATTATTTCTAATATTGATAAATGACCTCCCTGATAAATTGTCTTCGATATGGGTACATTTGCTGACGACACCACACTTTATAACAGGCACAAAGAGAAAACGAATGAACACATATCCAAGGCAATGGCGGAAACCTTAGAGGAAGACCTCCAATCTGTAGTGGAATGAGGACAAACAATCAGATATTTTGTGTTTATTATTTGTAATTCCTCTGTTTATGATGACAAAGTTACTTCTCTTTTGAAAAGAATGGCGTTTTTTTTTTTAACATTTTTATTAATAAACCAAATGAATGTAACCCAAACCCCAACGCACGATCAATAAACCAAAAGAATGTAATGAACGTGTAATGTTTTCAATAATGAGCAATCAATAAACCAAATAGACATCTTTATACGTGCGTGTGGCTGTTTATACGTGCGGGTCTTTTTATTCTCTTTCGTCACTGTTTTTCATTGTCACCATTGTTTCACGAGGAGCTGTTTCGTCAAACGGTTGTCAATCACCTCATCTGTTTAACCAAGATGAAGAAAACGTTTCATGGATAAGGGAAACGTCTTCCCAATCGGCTGCGGTATTTAGCCACATATTCCCATTCCTGATGTCGGTCGTGTCATATTCTGAAAGTTCTTTTGTAACGCTCTGTACTCCTCATGCACTGTTGGTCTCTCCTCTACTCATTCCTCTTTTCCATCCGCTGCAGTTTTCAGTCACCAACTCCCAGCCTGTTGGATTGATGCCACCTACCTTCATGTTCTGCTTGCAGACATCCTTGTAACAAAGAACAGGTCTCCCTCCTGGCCTGGAGCCGGTTGTGAACTCACCATAAATAATATCTTTTGGGATCCTTCCATCGACCATTTATCTGGCATAGCCAAGCTACTAGAGTTGTCATTGGATGAGCAGGGTGAACATACTCAGGATGTCTGCCTGATCAAATAGGTTCTTCTTTGATATCTAGTCCTGCCAGGTGATTCATAGGACTCTTCTGAGGCTGCAGGCATATATAACATTTCCAACAACATCAGTGTTAGTGGGGCAGGTTATCTCAATATTCCATAAGAATCTTTAACTTAGTGATACGAGCACCAAAATTGGCACAAATGACGTTCAGAACATACATTTTTAGAAAAGAACGTTAGCCATCAGAAAATTCAAGATGACTGCCAATTTTCCAAATGGCTGCAGAAGCAAACCTGACAAATTTCAATTTTGGTGCTTGTATCACCAAGTGAAAGATTCTTTCAGCAATCTGCCGAACTATGTTCCATGAGTGGCTGTTATATCTAGCAGTTGTCAATTGCCTCTTCTGTTTAAATAAGAACAATAAAGCTTTTTACGTATGCAAGACACAAGGAGACATCTGCTGAGCTTTCTTCAAGGTTTTTATTTGGAGAAAATTTATTAAGGAGAGAAACTAAATAATTCTTTACTTCTTAAACTTACTAACCTATTAATGTAAGAAATGAGATGCAGATGAAGAGACATTGGTAACATTCACAGAGATTATTAGTGTTCTATATCATTTGGCCATGTTTTATTCATATGGCTTCCTGAAGTGAATCGATTTAATAGCCTTTGTTTCTCTTGGTCAAAAAATATGACTTCATTCATAATAGTCTGCTTGTCTTCAGCGTTTGACCTCTGTCTCAACTTTTTGCCATCAGTCTTTCCTTCAATGCTGTTAATGGTTCTGGTTTTACAGATTTGGGTTATCCTGACACAAACTTAATCGTTGACGTAGGATTTCTGAATGTTTTTTGGACAGCAATGGATGTGACAATCTTGTTCTATTGAAGATTTAGAGATGACGTTCATTTTTTCTTCCTTGCAAGTAAAATCCTTGTGTTGTTATATCCAAAGCATGCTACTGTTATTGCTATTGATAAATGCACGAGGAATTAAAAGCTTTGAATAAAAAGGTAAAACTGTTTTTGCAACACGTTAAAGATGTAAAATATTTTATTAAAAGAAGAATGAAAAATACGATCCATGATTTTTTCTTCTTTTTTTAAAGATTTTTTATTTATAACTATGTGAATCTATTTTCAATTATTTTGGCTCTGATGAGGTGATCTTGTTGAAACAGGATTTTATTTATGCAAGTCAGACAAATGTTTATATATAAAAGAAAAATGGCTGCTGAATTCTTAGAATGCGTCCAACAAGTCTTGTAAATGATGTTTATGACAATAATTTCATTATAGACTGAAGAAATAACAAAATTCCGACTTGTCATGAAGCTGTCTGACAGTTTCGAAACAATTCAATGAATTACCATGCGTCGGTTAATAGCCAATTCTTGGGGATATGAAATCTGTAATTTACCATCTATATGGAACTGTTATTTGCAATCAATTGATGGTTGAAGATGAAAATTTCCTTACAAACAATTTTTTTTATAATTTATATTTGGAGTAAGAATTTCTGTCAGTTTCAGATTTCACATAAAATTCAAACTCAGTGGCCATTTTCTTTCTAAGCTGCTGCATCTACACATTACCATATATATATATATATATATATATATATATATATATATATATGGTAATGTATAGACACAGCAGCTTAGAAAGAATAATTAATATATATATATATATATATATATATATATATATTTGTGCCTAAATCTAAGTGAAAATTCCATGAGCAGAGTATTTTTCCTAAAGCTGCTCATCTGTGGAACACATTACTACAGAGCTACTTCCTGACCGACTATAACATGGTCATTTTCAAGTCCAACGTGAACAGGTTCTTAAAGATCAGTTCTCTATAATAAATTATTATCAAATTTCCAATATGGTACTCATTAACCCTTATCCTTGAGTGGCCTCTGTACCTTGGAAAAAAATAAATAAATAAAAAATAAACACACACACGATGTTGCAGCAAAATCCAACATTTAACAAATAGTAAATCATTTATCAGCAGGTGCTTACAACTAAGGAGCATGGTGGGGCCATAGATGGACAATATTGCTGTCAAATGTCACTAGGTCTTCTTGCAGTCTTCCACCTCTACACAAATGGCTAAGATGACCAAGGCATGAAATCCCCCTAATCTTCTGGGGTGTGATCACGGCCAGGTCAAGCAAGTATGTCCACAGCACTGTTGAGATGTCTGCCATTACAAACACGAACATGGTCGGCAAAGTGTGCGACTCATACCACAGCTCCGTTCAGATGCTCATATCTGCCAGTGATGGTTAAATTGAAAAATAATGTAGTTTGTAACTGTTACTAAATAAAATGTTGGGCCTCTGCATGTACTGCTTTTGTTTTTATCGCCTATTCCATTTTCTTTTTGTCAAGTTTCAGATTTTGCTGCAACATCTCGTAGTTAGCAGCCATACTGGTTGCCCACAATGCATAGATGTTTTCGTTTTTAAGTTTTATTTGTTTGCACAATTTTTACACGTATACAGAAAAAGAAATAACATTTTGACTTGAAAGGAAGACAACTCTTTTTATATTCCTCAATTTGAAAATGATTTCCGATTTTGATTTTTTTTTTTTTTGATTATTACAAGTTGTCCCAAACATTTTTTTTTTATAATAAACTGTAGCGAATGACATTGTTATAGTATCGATTGCGTTGTACAATGGTAAAAAATGAAAATTCGCTAGTCAGAATCAAAGTTTGATATGTCAGCTTAAATGCTATTTAGGTCCAACTTTTAAAATTTCACAAAATGTATAACATTGTTAGGAAATATCATAAAACACTATTAATGAATGGATATAAGCCAGTTTCAGAATAGTCTAATTTATTATTGTATATATATATATATAAGTTTAAAAAAAAAAAAAGAAAAAAAAAAGAAACAACCAAAAACCTAGTCTGATCTCATAAATTTATGAAAAAAAAAAAAAAAAAAAAAAAAAAAAAAAAAAAAATGGAGCTGGTCAAGGTTTGCCGACCGATATAGGAATGTAAAAAAAGAAAAACATGCTATTTATCATTCATGAGTCAGACAACAAATCTTGATCAGTTTTCTCATTTGAAAAGGCCCTATTGGGTTAAAATAAATTTATAAAAAGATCAGATTGTTTATATATATATATATATGTCTCTATATGTGTATTTTGTCTAACGTGTTATTTGTTAAAATAAATATCTCCTGTCAAGTTGTATTTTTAGATCAGTTTCTTTTTTTTTTTTTTTTTTTTTTTTAAACCCATTTCATTCATTTCCAATATTTTCTTGATTTGGAAAGTTGAAAAGTTTGCAAATCTCAGGTGCGTTTATTACTTGTGACCATCTAATTCTAATATTTCAAACAATCATTGGACAGTACAAAAGAAAAAAAATGTCAACAGTTATCTCCTCCTTAATTGAACAATTGATTCAAGTGGAGAAAAATTTTGACTTTTACCCAGTTTACCTACTGATTAACAAAGTTTCAAAGGTAAAAAATGAAAACGGTACCGAAAACGTCGTTCTATACTAGTTCATGATGCAGTCAAGAAGCAAAATCGGATGAAGGTTAAAAATTGTTCAATATTCAGGGATTTTTTTAAAAGAAAATTAACTGAACGGGATTTGAAAATACATAAAATAAAATTGACACAAACGCGTGAATATAACACGTGATGAAAGACAAATGAGAATATGTAATTGGATTGTTACAGGATCATGTTTTGTGGTATCAGATTTTTATTTAGGTTTTTGTTTTTTCATATATAGAGGGAATTCTGGACAAGCACTTAATATTCATAAATGATTTATTTAATGATATAAAATCAGATATAGAAGATGATCCGAAAATACTTGTTAGTAGATCATGCACTGTTTTGTGACATTATATGTTGTGGCACAACATTGTTGTGCGTTTAAATGTTAATATCACATTTCATCTGCCCATCATTTATTAATGCATTCAAATTTGTTGTAACAGCTCATTTAGTTGTGGAAACTTATAAATATTTAAAAAAAAAAAAAAATTTTTAAAAATAGAATTATTATGCTCGGTTACTCGTCAGGATGTTATTCTATATATTTTTTAATATAGTTGACTTTATTTTCTTGCAAAGGGAAGTAACTCTGATTTTTGTTCAGAGTTATATCCCTTAGATCGACTCGAGTTATGTGTTTGTGTCCAGAAAGAGAGGAATAGACTAAGCAAAGAAGACAGAGGAGATGGGAAGGTGAACGGGAAAGGGAGAGAGGGTACCATTTATTAATACAAATAAATTAGGTGAAATGTTAAAAGTATTCATGCACATTTACTGGTGAAAACTTTTAAGCATTAAACATAGGAAGAAAATAATTATCCTCAGTTACGTACGAATCAAAATGTTTTCCTATATATTTTTGGTATTTATGCAGAATACGGACAGCTTTATTGTTGGCATATCCCGGGCAGGTCATGTAAACCACCTGAACGTGCCCAAATGCTTACTCAATGAAATCACAGCTGCCAATTGGCAAGCAATATCTTTTGTTTATTAAATATTTTTTGTAGTATCTTTTATTTATTTATAATTGTTAGGTCAAAGTACAGAATCGTTAAAAAAACAACAACAAAAAAAAAACCCTCCTCTCCACATGTTAAGACTGGCTTTCCAAATAATGTTATTTATTTCAGCATGTTCCGTAAACTGTATTTTTTTTTCATTGAAATGACCATTGACTACAGTTTTCAGTAAAACACACACACAAAAAAACTTCTTTCAGCATCTTTCTATGCTTCATATGCCCTGCCCTAAATATGCTGACAGTAACATGGTTCGTATCCTGTATAAGTACCGTATTTTCAAACACAGTTGGCTTAATTTATTTTAAAGATTTCTGAAAATCAAACATTTATCAATAGGCCTCCGATCATGCTTCTCAGCTGCACTATAAACTGGCCTGTAGTATAGAACTCCCTCATGCCAACGGATTGCAAGCATTTTTCAAGTGACATGACAACTGCTCCCCCTTCCTACATATCGCTACTAAATTCTTTATCTTTTAATTCTTCAATATACTATTAATTAAGCACCTTTTATTATCTAATTTTTAGCAAGTAGAAATTCAGGTTTTGACATAAATGATCAATAAATTAATTTTTGAAACCGATGTTCAACAAAAACATATATTCTGTTTAAGAATCAGTTTACCAGATTTTGATCTTTACATAGCAAACTGAACTCTCCTCTAAAATTTTAAAAGTTTAAACAAAATTTTCTTTTAACACGCTGATGCTCTTATGTTAAATCAGTATAGAAATCAATCTGGCTAAAAAGAACAGAGCCAGAAGGCATAAAAGATCCTCAAAACATGCATGGAACCTATGAGCATGTTCATAAATGGCTCACATATGTTGAGCATTTTGGTTGGCTGTGGTTGGAGAGCTCAAGTCCATAAAGAGGCTGAGTTTTTATACTTGAAAAGTTTTATGTTAAGGTGCAGCATTTTTTTTTTTATCAAGGAGTTGATCTGAATCTGCCTGTCTCAGGTCGGAGTAGCTGTCTGAGCTGATATGATGCGAAAGTACCTGAAATCGACAATGAGAGCAGTGTATCACTGACAATCTACTTTGATGTATCTATAAAATGTATCTCTGAGATTAAACCAAAGATTTTTCTCCCCACAAAACATAAATGACAAACTTGTTAGAAAGTTGTGAAGAATTTCACTAAAAATTAAATAGGGAGTTGAACAAGAATTGAACAGAGAATCGGACAAGAATTGAACAGGAAGTTCAACAAGAATTGAACAGAGAGTTGAACAAGAATTGAACAGAGAGTTGAACAAGAATTGAACAGAGAGTTGAACAAGAATTGAACAGAGAGTTGAACAAGAATTGAACAGGGAGTTGAACAAGAATTGAACAGGGAGTTGAACAAGAATTGAACAGGGAGTTGAACAAGAATTGAACAGGGAGTTGAACAAGAATTGAACAGGGAGTTGAACAAGAATTGAACAGGGAGTTGAACAAGAATTGAACAGGGAGTTGAACAAGAATTGAACAGGGAGTTGAACAAGAATTGAACGGGGAGTTGAACAAGAATTGAACGGAGAGTTGAACAAGAATTGAACGGAGAGTTGAACAAGAATTGAACGGAGAGTTGAACAAGAATTGAACGGAGAGTTGAACAAGAATTGAACGGAGAGTTGAACAAGAATTGAACGGAGAGTTGAACAAGAATTGAACGGAGAGTTGAACAAGAATTGAACGGAGAGTTGAACAAGAATTGAACGGAGAGTTGAACAAGAATTGAACGGAGAGTTGAACAAGAATTGAACGGAGAGTTGAACAAGAATTGAACAGGAAGTTCAACAAGAATTGAACGGGGAGTTGAACAAGAATTGAACGGGGAGTTGAACAAGAATTGAACGGGGAGTTGAACAAGAATTGAACGGGGAGTTGAACAAGAATTGAACGGGGAGTTGAACAAGAATTGAACGGGGAGTTGAACAAGAATTGAACGGGGAGTTGAACAAGAATTGAACGGGGAGTTGAACAAGAATTGAACGGGGAGTTGAACAAGAATTGAACGGGGAGTTGAACAAGAACTGAACAAAAATTGAACAGAAAATCGGACAAGAACTGAACAGGGAGTTGAACAAAAATTGAACAGGGAGTTTATACAGGTGCTTAATCAAATCTGATAATCTAATATTACAGTACTCAACTTGTAGCATTTGGAAGAATTAAAACAAAAAATATTTTCAATTTAGTAAAACATTTTAGAGGAGGACTTGGGAAAGCGCTGTACATGCTTGTTTAATTTTTTTCTCTCTCCATAGTTCCCCGTCTAGTCCTTTGAATAACAAAAATATCACAGATGTTTTTTGCTTTGCTTTCTTTAGACTTCATCCTGATGAGCAAAAATCATTTTTTTCTTGATAAGCCAGGACGGTAACGGGTTCGGCGCATAGAGTTTCATTAAGTTTTTCCAATGGCATGGCTCCAATTTCTGAATGATGTGTTCAGGAAGTGTCCACGCTGTTTTGTTTTCACTGTCTTGAAAATAGAGCCTCCATCCGACATTTGGATATTCAGCCTTGTGCACGGTGTAATTACCAGGAAGCCGTGATTCCGACTTGCTGATTCCGCACTTGCATTTCTCGTTCTTTTCAAGGTTCATTTTCAAGAGATGACTCTGATCGATGTTCAGGTCACGTGCGTATGTATAACTGAAGTTGGCCAAGTCGGATGGTCTTTCGAAAAACTGGTTATTAGAAGACGGAGATGGTGACGGCGAAGGTGAAGCTGGGTGGACATGGTTACCATTGGCACTGCTGAATGGATCTCCGATGCTGGTACGCATTTCTTCCGTCCGCCATACCAGACTGTCTGGAACTTTTTTGATTGGATACAGGAGCCGGACGTCTTTCACCTTCTCAATATTTTCAATCGGGTTCAGTTTGTAGAATTCGATCAGACTGCCCAACGAATTAAACTTGCCCATTTCTTTCAAAAGACAAAACGTTACTTGACCCTTTTCATCCTTGTCCATTTTTATGTTGATATGTTTGATGTTACGGTCAATCAACCTGAAATAGAAAATAGAATGAGTTAAGTGAAACTGAAAAGAATAAGATATGATGGAAGGATGAGGGGGACGAGCAAGTATTTTGTTAACAAGCAGCCATGTTTGCCCAGCTGGGCAAATTTGAGTCCTTGTACCAGAAAAATATCCAGTAAATAAAACGTTTAGTAAATCGTTATTTTTTTTTTTTTTTTTTTTTTTTTTTTTTTTTTTTTGCATTTCCATACACCAAACATGGATATAAATATCACTAAAACATCCACTGGGTCATAAGCTTCATTTTGAACCGCCTGCTTGCCGACCTGTCTCTCTCTCACTCACTAACAGTAAATCGAACTTACTAAGGGAGATAATAACTTCCGGTGAATACCGGAAAAGTATCCAGTAAATAAAACGTTGTTTAGTAAATCGTTATTTTTTTGCATTTCCATGCACTAAACATGGATATAAATATCACTAAAACATCTGCTGGGTCAAAAGCTTCATTTTGATACCTAACTTGCCTGAGTGGATTGCCTGTAGGCTGAGACAAACCGCATTACACACACACATACACACACACACAGACAGACAGTATGAAAATTTATAACAGGATGCATTGTGTAAATGTATCAGAGTTATTTCCCTTCGCTTGTTTGCCAGTATTAAGCAATGAAAGCGATATTCAACTTCTACATAGTCCTTTTCTTCTACTAATTGGAAGTTGAACTTTTAAATTCAACACAGGTCTTTTTGTTTTAAATGACCAGTACGATAATAGTAACGTAAAATTTGGGTTCATGCTGAAAACTGAGGCAAAAATAGAAACAAAAAATCAAGGAGAGAATTAAATTAATTAGAGAAAGAAACTGTGAATAAATTGTGTACACATGTAACGTTGTACACGTTTGTAGACCCAACGTGTTGTAGAAGATTACGTCACAAGAAATAACTTACTTTTTTTATTTTTGTAACAACATTTATTTTCGAATGAAATGTGATCGTACTCCTCTTTAATCTCTGTCTCCTCGTACGTAGTTTTGAATGTACTGAACATGATTATCGGTCTGTACACACACTCTTTTTATAGTCCTTTTCTTCACACATGGCTCGGTATTTGCATATGTGCGTCTGTGCTCTGTTAAACATGTGTATGAGTTTGCTTGTTCGTTGGTTTTAACCCATTACGTTCCAGGGTATAGGCGATTCTTTAATATAACCCTGCCATAAAAATAGATTTCTTGTCCTTTGGGCCAAGATCAAAGTGTAGTATTTGTTCTGATACTACACTTCAACTTTTTTGTTCTTGCTTAGTGGAGGAGAAATCCTTCACAACCGAGACAATTTTCATCTTTGTTCCTTCCTCTACATTAAAAACCAACCTTGGTGTCTAACTCTGCCCTCGTGGGGAGGCAAGTATATAGGAACCCTGCCATAAAAATACCACCTTTTTTTTTTCTTAATTCGTCAAATCTTCTACATGGATAATCCAATATTCACAAATTCTTAGAATATTGGTATATTTTAATAAGGAATGAGTACATGAAGACAACAACCGCAGAATTTCCATGGGTCTCATTAGTTATTGACTAATGTTGGTTTGATATCAATCCTTAATGCATTAAGTTCGAGAGTATCTAAATTTTTAACTATTGAGTTGAAACCTTGTGTAATGACTGAAACTGGGTTAGAATACACAAACTGAAAGGAAAACATCATTTTATTTAGAAAACGATATACTAACTCTCCTATAAATAGGACACTGGGTACATTGTGATATATTTTAGAAATCAAAAAGTTATACATTCAAGATAAAATTTACGTAGTAATGCTGTCCACATGCAGAGTTACATTGCACTTTTGGCAATATGTTAATGGCTTTTTGTATTTTTTATTTTTTTTTATTTTTTTTTTTTACATTTCCACCCCAAACAAGGCACATTGCCACTTTGGTGTAGGGGGCTACTATCAGGGGCAGCAACTGGTGGGGTACTATGCTGGGATTTGAGCAGCAAGATGTTGGTTCACGTTACACTTGAACTTCTGCATGTCAGTACAGTTGGGGAAGCAGGGATCTGGAATGGAATTCCAGAGTCTAGCGGTTCTGGGGAAGAAACTACTGGAGTAGAAAGATCTTTTACATCTAGGGATCTCTACTGTGTGGGGGTGGGATTTAGCTGCCTGTCGGGTTTGTCGAGGGTGTCTACATCGTGGGGGCACAAGTCTCTGCAGTTTTTCAGAGCATTCACCATTAAAATACTTGTAGAACAGGCAGAGGGATGCAACGTTTTGTCGATGGGACAGAGGCTGAAGCTTAGATGCCAGTTCAGGGCCTATCAGATTGGCGACTCTCTTTTGAACCTTGTCTAGGAACGAGAGACTCGCAGCAGATGCACTATTGCAAGATTAATTGATATAAGTTCATATATTATCGAACAAATAGAATTTTAGCAAATGTCGCAAGAACTTTTAAGAGTGTACCAATAACTCTCGTACAGAAGTTGATAGACACAGATTCATTTTTTATCTTTTCTTCAAATTATGCAGTAAGCAGTACTATTATATATTATCCCAGATTTTAAAAAGGAATTATTTGGTGTCCTATTTATAGGACAGTGGGACTTAATGTTATTCAACAAAAGTGATATTAAGCTTCTGAATCATTCTTTTCTTGGTACTAATCAAGAAAAATTTTAATATAAACACCGTCTTTTTTAATCAATCATTGAGTTGAAAATTGAAACAGAGTCGAGTGAACTCAGAGGGGAGTAGATTAGAAAGGAATAATTTTTTTTTTTACAGAGGAGTCACCACTTATCAAGGTTCGGAGGCCACTCGAGGATAAGGGTTAATAGGATTATAGCACAGTAATCGTAAGTAGTGGAAATTTTGAAAATTGGATTACATAGGGGGACGGTTCATCAAGAACTTGTTTATGTTGGACTTGAAGACAATCAAATGGTAGTCAGCTGGAAAACAAGCAAACAGAAGAGAGTTCCACAGGCGTGCAGTTCTAAGAAAGAAGCTTTGTTCATGGAATCTACGTTTAGGTTTAGGAATAGATAAAGAGTGGGGAAAATTATTGATAGTGGATTTGGTTAAACGAGTGTTTTTTGCGAAAGTTTGGCGAGGGGGGAACCATAGATTGGAGCTCAGACGAGCACCTGCCATGAAAATAACAATAAAGCAAAAACAGGCTCGCAATGTCTCTTCTGTGGGAAAGAGGTTGCAGGGAAGAGAAAAGGGCATCCCCCACTAAGCTACGAAGTCTATTTTGAACTTTGTCAAGGCAGGATAAGCTGCTTCTAGCAACTCCTGCCCAGATATGGCAGTGAAGTTGAAAATAAATTGTGTACATGTGAGAGTTATTCCCCTTTGCTTGTTTACCAGTATTAAGCCATTTTTGAAAGAATCAGCATGATAAGTAATATAATATTTGCGTCCAAGCTTATGAGGCAAAAAAAAAAAAATGAATGTACAAATTCTCTTTAACGACTATGAATTCAAATCAAATTGTTATTGGTTCATTTAGAAATAGTTTAAGTTTATTTATATGGTTTTCATTTATTGAAAAAAAAAAAAATCTTCAATTCTATGGTGCTTTTCAATGTAGGAATATTGGATATGTTATCCTTACACACATACCAGCATAGTCACTACACACACAAAAAAAAGAAGAAAAAAAACAATAAGACATTAACAACTATCTCCATTTAATATCAGGAGAAATCAGCTATCACTGACATTCATCACTATAAAGAAAAAACAATATAACAATCTGAGGAAGGCCCGAGTTGGCAGAAATATTTGAACTATATTTTGTGTCATTTACTAGCATTTCAGCCCGGTGTTGCCCGGGTGTTTGGAGGTGAATGTTGAGGAAGGAAAAAAAAAGCCGTCAATTTTTTTTAAACTTTGACCCCTATTATGACCCCTTAAAATTTATTGTTTTGGGCTCAAATCAAGTTATTAAGTTAGATCCATGTCCAAGGAGCCTATAACTAAAATTTCAAGTGTTTAGACCCAAAATTGTCGGAGGAGTTTGGTAGAGTTCTCAAAGATCAAATCATTGAACTTTGACCCCTTAACAGCCAAATTTCTGGCCAAAAACCGATCAAAGATTTTCCCAAATCTCAGTACCCTGTATATCAAATTTTGCATCTGTAGACTTAAAATTGACACAGAGTTATTGCGAAGGGAAATGTACAGACACGTTCACTTTTATAGATGTATAGATAGATTGAAAAAATAAAATTTTTCAGCATCAGATTTTGTTTCAAAAACGATTTCTTATATTGGTTCATTCCGTGTCAAATCAACAAATTTTTTTTTTTTTTTTGGGGGGGGGGGGGGAATACCATGTCCAACACAGATTTGTTTCAAATTTGCTACACTTGAAAGGAATTGAATGGCACCAGTTACACATCTCAATGCCAAGAGGTTCCTGAGATATGACCATGACCTTTTGACAAAGGTGAATTTTTATGAAGTGACCAAGTTAAAAAACAATATCTCTGTTGCTTATGAGCTTACAAAGTTCATTTATATATCATTCTAAAGTACTTGGATAGATCTACAATTTTATCTGGAAATATTTTTTTTCAAGGTAAAAAAAAAAAAAAAAGTTCACCTTGACCTTTTGCCTTAATTATCTTAAACGTTATTTTAATTTTGACAAAAGATTTGTCTATCTATGATAGTATATATTCCAAATTTCATGATGGATATTTAACTAGAACTGTTTCTTCAAGCATTTTATAGAAGTGGGCAAAATTCAAAATGGCGGCACATAGTACCTGCTACTTCATATAAAAACATTTTGATATTTCACAATATGGTAAAGTTTTATATCTTTGTAAAGCTATTTTAACGCTGATTAATATTTACATAAAGACCATGGTGACAAAATCAATAAACAAAAATTTCTGTTGATGAAACTCTTTCCAAATAAAAACCTTGAAGAAAACTCTGCGAACGCCTCCTGGTGCCCTCTTTCTTCATGAAAAGAAGTTTATTTCTACAGCAACAAGACAAAATGGTGACGATGAAAAGAAGTAACTATAACAGAAGTGGAATAAAAAGGCCATGTATAAATAGCCTCATGTATGTATAAAAATGGACATCTATAACTAGCCACCTTGTTCATTAGATTATTTCATTGTCCCATTAGATTATTTGTTTTAAGGTGTGTAAAGTCCTATGTCTACGCTGATAAACCAGACACAGTAGAACACTTAGAAGACAACATTTAACGTTCTATTGCCAAAATATAGCTCAATTTAATGCATAGAGTTTGTAAAAAATGGACTTCTAGATCATGCTAGATACATAAGAACCACGGGGTGGGGCATATGCTCAAATTGTATTGAAATTATAAATGCATAAAATTAATACCTTGAATAAACCACACATTTTGTTAGTGAGAATGTTACAATTGCATTTATCATAATCATCGTATTCAGTTTAATGTCCGTCTTACATACTGACATGTATTGGATGGCTTTAAGAAATTCACTACCAAACTAATCTATCTCTGACCAGGTCTTTATTTATCCCTCTTTCTCTAAATTCCACTCTTATCACTTCCTCCATTGTTTCTCTTGTCTTTTCCCTGTTAACTGACCTTGCCACCTCAACTGTTCTACATCTACTAATCCAAGAACTCTCATGCATTCTTTCAACGCCACCATACTATCAATATCTTCGCATACTGTTCAGATTATATGTCTCTTTGAGATATCAGATCTGTTTTTAAGATTCACATTACACATCCGGCATATCATTCTCATATCATTTCTTTCCATGCAATGCATGTCTTCATTGGCTGGATTTTAGTTCGACTGGAGCACAGGGTGGAGCAGGTGCTAGTATGATCACCAGTTAATTTTTATCACTTCCTCCCATGCTTTCCTCGGCCTTCACCTGTGAACTGGACCTGCTATCTTAACTGCTCTACACCTAATGACCCAAGAACCCTCATCTGTTTTCTTTTCTTCAATATGGCCGTACCATCGAGGTTTCCTGTTCTGCACACATTTCCCTATACTGTCTATACTTAATCTTTCCCCGAGCTCGTCAGATTTAAACCTCTCTTTAAAACTCTTATTACACATCCATTGTATCATTCACATTTCATTTCTCTCCATGCAATGCATGGTCTCCAGCATTAAACAATATAAAATGTAGCACAAGGCTGAAAAAAAAAAAAGGAGTTGGAAAAGACCACTCTTACTTAACATTACTACTGCACGTTTACCGTTGTTTATTCCCCACATTTGAGGGTTCGACTTCTCTCCACTTAATTCGATTCATTGCCAATGCTTCTGTTAACCTATGATGTTTCAAGTCCTACTTGATGCGTCTTCCTACGTTGACCTTTTGGACAGGCTCCAGGGACAACAATGTTAATGATTCTTCTTCGCCATTTGTGGACTGCCATGCTTTGTATGCAGTAAAACCGTCTCGGTTTATTCCAGCGTAAACATTTATCCACTATTCCTAACAAAATCACACAACATGAATAACACTGCTTTTTTTTTGTTTTTATTTTTTTTTATCTCCATTCACACTAAGCAAGACATATTGCGATTAATGTGAATTTCTAGTAAGTTTGAATTATTGTTGAGTTATGTGTTTTTTTTTTTTTTTTATAAGCATCACAATCCCTTCTCAAGATACTCATGAAATTTGATTTTCTTATTTAAAAGTAAAATTACTGGATAAATTTATGTGATTTTTGGAATATGATATTCTTGTTTTGGAAAGAACCAAATTGTTTTTATGGAAGTTACTCAGGACAAGGCATGAAGCAACTTGATATAATCAGATTAAAAAAAAAAAATTAACAAAGACAAGAGATGCTTATAGGTTGAAGGAAAACAGTCAACAAGAGAGTTCTACAAGCCTGATACTCTTGAAAAAATATTTTTTAAATTTTATGATTATTTCTTGGGAAAAGTAAATTTTATATACATATCAATAAAACATTTACAAAAACTTTTGCTTTAGCGAGGAAGGGTAGCCAAATCATGACTTATAAATAAAGACTTAAACTAAATTTTGGCAGATTTTATTATTAAAAATAAGTTTTTTATGTTAAAAAGTCATTTATTAGAATAATGGAATACATTGTAAAAACAAATTAAAAAAAGGATTTTAATTTTTCTTTGGAAAAGATCTTAAAATTTTGCTTTTAGAAAAGACGTTAAAATTAATTTTTCTTTTGAAAAGATCTTAAAATTTTGCTTTTAGAAAAGACGTTAAAATTCATTTTTCTTTTGAAAAGACGTTAAAATTCATTTTTCTTTTGAAAAGACATTAAAATTCATTTTTCTTTTGAAAAAAAAAAACGTTAAAATTCATTTTTCTTTTGAAAAAGACGTTAAAATTCATTTTTCTTTTGAAAAAGACGTTAAAATTAATTTTTCTTTTGAAAAAGACGTTAAAATTAATTTTTCTTTTGAAAAAGACGTTAAAATTAATTTTTCTTATGAAAAAAAACGTTAAAATCAATTTTTCTTTTGAAAAGACGTTAAAATTAATTTTTCTTTTGAAAAGACGTTAAAATTAATTTTTCTTTTGAAAAGACGTTAAAATTAATTTTTCTTTTGAAAAGACGTTAAAATTAATTTTTCCTTTGAAAAGATGTTAAAATTAATTTTTCCTTTTGAAAAGATCTTAAAATTAATTCTTTTAAAAAGATGTTAAAATTTTTCTTTTGAAAAGATGCTAAAATTTTTGAAAGATTAAATTATAGGGAAAATTCTGGATGAGAATGAAAGTTTTTAACATACGTACGTGACAAATCAGTAGGTAAAGCAAGATCAATTGTTTTTGATTAATTGTTCAATTGTATTTCCTTTAAACTAATTCATGTATTAGTAACGGTTACCCAAGGTTTATATTTTATAATACTAATAAAAAGAAAGTAAAAAGAAATGCTTACTCAACAGTTATGGACAAAAAACCTTTGCCCTTCGAACTTTTTCGGACAATAAATTGACCAACTCTGGGAGCTTTAGACTTCATAAATTTTACTGCCTGAAAAAGAAAAGTAAAATATGTAAATATATTTAAGAATAACAATGTATTGACTTTTGAAGGAAATAAATTATCAAAGAAAACTGAAACTTAAAAATTTTTTAAATATTTTTATACACTTAGTATTTTAATCATGTTTAAACCACCATTCTCACCTTAAAGGGCTTACTTTTGTGAAACAGTCACATTTGTGAGTGATTTTTCAAAGTGGCGACTAGAAATAATAAAACACTTATTTTTTTGGCGATTGTGTTTTCTTTCCCAACAACCTTCCAAAGCTCCTTACTGAGTGAAAAATGTTTTTCAACCTTAATTTTTCAAAATAAAATAAGCAAAGTCAAATTATTTAAACAATAAAAGTTTAATAGAACAATATATTCTTTTTTTTAGCAAAAAAAAAAAAACATCTAAAGAAAATTCGAATGTTTCAACATAAAATTTGGTGCATATTTAAAATTACACTTATTTAAAAAAAAAAAAAAATCTTCATAGTGTTCGTACTCGTCACGGAACAAAGACGTCATATTCCAAAAACCGCATGGGTTTGGCTAATAACTTTTCTAATTAGCTAGTAAATGAAAATATTTAGTTGCCAAAGGTCAACTAAAGATAAATTTGCCTTGGATGTTATTGTTACAACGTTTCAGCTGATGTAACCAATCTTCTTCAGGTGCATCTTGTTGAACTCAGTAATCTGTTCTGTCAATCTCTGAAATCTGTACTGAATTTTGAATGAAACCTTTTATATAACCTGGAGGAGGGGGGGGGAATAGCATGCATGCCCTCATTTCATCATCCATGACCAGGTGAAAATTCTAAGTAAATTGAATTAGAAGCCATGTTTAATTTCAGAAGAGTTTCTGATGAGTAGTTATTCTATACAAGTCCTGGAGATCATGAATTCTCGGTAGGCAGCTGCTTTGTACAGGTTCTGGACTTTATAATTTTGCAGCCAAAGAGCAGAAGATCTTTCTTGTGTTAACATGAAAAAAATCATGTGCAGGAATGCTAAAAAAGATTTAATTTTTAGGGAGCAATTCTGGTTTCTGATTGGCTGATAGCAGAATGTGAATTAATTTGATTCGCCAGTTCCTATCAGCAGTTTATAAATAGAATCTCCCAACTTCGACGCAGCATAACCCCATTATTCATCAAAAATATTGCAACACCTCAACCACTAATTGCTATGACTAATGATACACTGCCTGGAAGTACTTCCCTCAGGCTCCTAGGTTTAACATTCACAGGCAACATGAATTGGAACAAAAGCAAGGTAATTTGCCTGGGCTGCTGCGAGGAAGGTGGGCTCTCTCTACCATGCTAAAAGGCTACTCACACCTAAGAGTATCCTGTATCTCTACAAGGCCATGGTTTGCCCATGCATGGAGTATTGTTGCCACACCTGAGCTGGTGCATCTGCTACTAGTCTTTCGCTCCTAGACATAGTTCAAAAAAGAGTTGCCAACTTAAAAGGTACTGAACTATCAACTAAACTCCAACCTCTGTCCCATCACCGAAACGTGGCATCCTTGTGCCTGTTTTACAAGTATTTCGATGGCAAGCGTGTAACATAACGCATGAGAAAATATCGGAGGCCGTCAAGGATGGCTGGCTTGCGGGGAGATTAGCAGCAGTAGTATCCGAAAAATGCACATATGCAAATTAGGAAATGTGCGCGAGAAGAGGAAAGAAAAACAAGGGGAGAAAAATGCAGCGGGAGAGAAACGAAGTGGACGTCAAAGAAAATGGACGTGTAAAGTTGAGGATGAGAATGGGCCGGCTGTAACTGGCATGCGGTTGGAGGCAGGAGAAATGCCTCCAGGTAAAATGAATGTGTGGCGACGAGAGACTTTTTAAAGTTATGCCAAAAGTAACGGTAATAAAAAAAAATTATGTTAATTAATGGTAATAAATGCTTTTGTTAAAAAAAGAGAAATATGCCGACCTGGATATTTATTTATTTCCTTTTTTTGTTTGTAACGGCTACCTTACAAGTGCTCTGATGAACTCAAAGCACTAGTACCCGCTTGATGACAAATCTGACAAGCAGCAAAATACCACTCGTACACTGTAGAGAACCATAGATGTTGTGAAGCTTTCAACCCAAATCACTTTTTTTGCTCAGACTGCTACACTTTGGAATTTCCTCCCTGGTCCCTGCTTCCCTGATTATACTGACATGCAGAAATTCAAGTGTAATGTAAACAGATATCTTGTTGCCCAACTCCCTACATAGTATCCCTGCAAATCTGATCCCAAATAGTAGCCCCTCATGACTAAGTGGCTCTGTGCTTTGTTTGAGGTGAAATAACAGTAATAAAAAAATAAAAAAATAACAGTAATTGTATTCTTTTTACCAGTCATAGTTGATGAAATGAGAGCAAGATACAACCGTGGATAAAATAAGTGGTTCCATTCCAAATTTTGTTAAAATAAATAATCTGCTTGGTTGAATCTGTAGCGATTACATGAGAGACTTAGTTTGTTTAAATGTGTGCACCATATAATGCGTTACACCAAGTTCTGGTTTGGTGTTGCACATGTGAGCTTAGACTATTAATTATGTGCGTATTATAATACATCTACGCAGAATCAAAATTAATATACGTAGACGTATCTTCATGCAAAAAGTTACGATTCAAGAACAGTTCCTGTTTTTTATCACCCCTTGTGCTTGCTGTTTTACTTCAAGGGACCCAGGGTACAGCATTCATTTATCGACAAAAGTCAGCCTTCTGAACAATTCTCATAATAGTGTTGCTGACTTCCTTTTAATAAAAGTTGATACCTATTTACAAGGGTCATTCCAAAAGTAAGGCCTTCTATTTTTTAACTAAAAAAAAACTAAAATGTTGAGAGCTACAAAAACGGGAGTGGTACCACTAAAATGAGCAACCTTTTGCGCTCCAGAATGTATTTTTTTTTTTTTTTTTTTTTTACATAGTCACCACCATTCTCAATGCATTTTTGCCAGTCTCACTGATACCTTGGTTGTAAAAGTCCAGAGCACGCTGTCACTTACATCTCTGTCACCACTCTGTAATCAATGAACCCATCTCCTAACTGTGCTGAAATCAACTGCATTAGCTTCATAAATGTTCAACAGTTGCCAGTGAAAAAATAGGAGGCATTACTTTTCGAACGTCTCTTACAGTTGTAGAGATGTGGTTTTATTTAGGGAAGATGGTGACTACTTTTCAATATGCTCAATATATTAGCTCACGCAGATGTGGCCAGATACAACCAACTCTACCAAGTCATATTCTTCATCCTGACTTACTTTCTAGTAAACTAACAACCCACATAACCTCTTCATCTATATATATATATATATACAGTCTCTCTCTCTCTCTCTCTTTATCTCTCTCTCTCTCTCTGCAAAAAGCTTTTTCCGGCGGGTTCTTGAGGCAGTCACTCATTCTTAAAACTTTTTATATCACGTCTAAATGATAATATCTACGACTTAACACCGGGGGTCGTGTGTGTATTTAATTTGCCCAACTTTTACCAGCTCGCCACGTCTTCGAAAAGCGAATGATCTGGCTTGCAGCGCAAAACTAGGTCAGACATCACGCCACTTCCTCACACCTGTTTATTTCGCTTTATAAACCTTCACTTAACGCGCTTATCAGTTCCTCTCCCCTCATGGGCGAGATGGTTAGGTGTCTGGCTTTACTGCCCTTTCGTTTCCACCTTTGCATCAAGGGTTCAATCCTACCTTCCTACTAAAACTTTTTTTTTCTCTTACCTGGCTAACGTTTTTTTTTTTTTAACACACACACACACACATCCAAACACACGGGCAACGCTAGTCTATAATATAAATTTTTTTTAACACACACACATCCAAACACACGGGCAACGCAAGTCTATAATATAAATCTCACCTGTCTATTTAAATGTATGTATGCCTAAAACTTTTGACAGAGGCAACATATTTTCACGAGATCGGTATCATTTTGAAGCCCAGCCCTTTGGACGACAACTCTCAAAAAATTGGCCAAAATCATTAAATCCTTCATCCTCAACGGGGCACTTTTCTACAGGAAGGGGTCACTTTTTTCGCCGATATTTTCGAAAGTCATTGTCTCTTTTCGATTGTCTAGTCTTAATTTAAACCTACATCACTTCCGGTTTGGCCATGGGCGCAACAGCTAATGTGTCATGTTTTTTTTTTTCACTATCTTTCGTAGTATGGGTTCGAGCCTGTTTGCTTACGACCACTATTTTTTTTTTTTTGCTCAACCAACACTCTTACATAGACCTCCACTTTCTTTTCCGCCTTCATGTCACGGGTTCAAGCCTGCCTGTCTACTACAATTTTTTTTTTTTTTGCAACACACACCTACAAACACCAGGCACCCAGTCTAGTCTATTATATACGTTTGTTTATGTGTATGTATGTTTGTATGTCTGCCAAAAACTTTTCTCAGCGGCATCAAACCGCGTCAAAACTGGTACCATCTGAAAGAGTGATGTCTCGATCGAATAATATGTGAGAATTAGAAAAAACAGTCAATCATTTCATATAGATATGATCGTTTAAAACAAGGGAGGGTCGCAAAAAATCGTTCCTTTTTAACCAACATCAGCAACCACACATGCATGTCTAGCGTTCTTTCTCAAACTGGTTTAAATAGAAAAAAAAACATGTTATTTCGATGATGTCGTCATGGAGCAATGGATATTGAGGTCATGTCGTAAGCTCCAGGTTTCACGTTCGCACCCATATAATAGATTGTTTTATTTTTTTTGTTGAAAGATGTGCTTACAGTTATATCTCATAGGATTAGCAAATCTCTCGACGGAGGCAACCTTTCTAGGGCAATTGCTCTTGACATATCTAAGGCCTTTGATAGGGTATGGCATAAAGGTTTACTTCACAAGATCTCTAGCTATGGTATAGCTGGAAATGTCTTCTCAATTATTAGATCATTTCTTTCTGATAGGTTCATAAGAGTAGTAGTTGAGGGGCAAAAATCAGAAGCTCACAGTATTAATGCTGGAGTTCCTCAGGGGTCCATCCTGGGCCCAACTCTTTTCCTGATCTACATTAATGATCTTCCAAATCACATCCTTACATCATTTGTAGACATTTATGCTGATGACACTACCATTTATGGTAGCACATCTAAGACAGTAAATGACCAAGTTCTCTCCGATTCTCTCTCCTCTGATCTTGAGCAAGTGGTACAATGGGGAAAGGAGTGGCTGGTTACTTTTAATGCATCTAAAACCAAGCTTCTCTCTTTACATCATCAACATTCTGATCCACATTTGGCATCAATTGAAATGAATGGCTCTAGTCTTCAGGAGGCCTTAAGTTTTGACAAGCTTCTGGGCTTGACCGTTACTCCTGATCTTAAATGGAACACGTACATCAAATCTGTTGCCAAGGCTGCTGGAAAAATGGTGGGATCTTTCTATCGATCCGGTAGATATCTCACTGCTGATGCAATTCTCTATCTATATAAGAGCCAGGTACGTCCAAGGATGAAATACTGTTGTCACATCTGGGCAGGAGCTGCTAGAAAGGACGTCCTGCCTTGATAGAGTTCAAAATAGACTTCGTAGCCTTATAGGAGATGTCCTTTTCTCTTCCCTGCAACCTCTATCTCACAGAAGAGATGTTGTGAGTTTGTCTCTGATGTATTATTATTTTCATGGAAAGTGTTCGACTGAGCTTCAGTCTATGGTCCCCCCTCGCCAAACTTTCACAAGAAACACTCATCTAGCTGAAAACACTATCAATAATTTCCCCCACGCTTTACCTGTGCCTAAACCTAAACGTAGATTCCATGAACAAAGCTTCTTTCTTAGAACAGCACGCCTGTGGAATTTTCTTCCGTTTTCCTGCTTTCCAGCTGACTACAATATGGTTGTCTTCAAGTCTAACGTAAATAAGTTCTTGATGAGCCGTTCCATATAAGTTAAATTTACCAAATTTTCATTACTAATGGTTACTATATTGTCCAATTTCTACTGTACACTCTTTAACCCTTATCCTCGAGTGGCCTCTTGGCCTTGATAATGTGGTGATGCCTGTGTAAAAAAAAAAAAAAAAGTTTTAACATTTAAACAGGGTTATTTATGCGATCTTTTTTTCGTTCACATCTTTATTTTTCCATGCTTTTTTTTTTACGCCTCGCCCTTGCTCATTATCCTTACAACACCACTTTTTCACACCCGGGCAATGCCGGGTACCTCACTAATAAAAAATAAAAATCTTGAATGTTTGTTTTAGAATGATTCTCCAGTTGTTATTGCTTTTTTTTTTTTAAAATTTAAAACAGAACTACAATTTTTTGCTAAAAAAACTAATATTCTTTATTGATGATTTGTGAAAGAAATTTGTTAGGAAGTTCATGAATATGTATGCGGGTATTTATGAAGGCTGACAACAATGCAGAAAAACCCGGAATGGCGGAAAGAAAGTATGAACAAAAGCAAACAATAAAACACTTGAGTTAGGAATCTTCACAGAATCTATTCTTCAAAAGATTTTTCACATATCAAATCAGTAAAATATGAAACTTGGACATCAATAAAAACATTCGGCATGGTGTGACATCTTTGATAATTTCGGGAGAGAACTTTCTCTTTTCAAAAAGGAATGCAGAAGTGGAGCAGTCAAGCGGAGTGAAGAATTCCAGATAGCTGCCCCTCTGAAAACAAGAAACTTGCAAAGAGACAAACAGCAGGAATTCAACAAAGGGGGAGGAAATCAAATACTATAAATATGATACGCTTTTAGCTTATTAATATTTATATTGATTAAATTATTGCTATTTAAAATTTATAAATATGCTAGTAGAGAGACCCGACGTTGCCCAGGATTGAATAAGAATCAACAAATATTCCACATTTCCAATACTTTTATTGCCACTGAAACTGGTGAAATCCCCCATTTTTCAATCAAACTGATTAATTGTGTGCTCTTGTTGGGGAACCATCGCTGGGAGGAAGCTTCACATGCCACTTTGCAGTGACTTAGTCCTCAATACATTGTAGTCTACATTGCACTGTAGAGAATCTATTTTATAAAATTATTTTTATATAATGACTTGAATTAAAATTTAAAATGCCAAAGTCAAGTATCATGGTCCAAATGTGCTACAAACAGAAACATTCATTTCGAACGCAACCCTCTCTTATCAAAGATTCTACTGTTGATTTTATACACTGAGCCCTTCTGCTTGTGTGGTGATAAAACTTCTAAAATGCACCTGCGATGTTAGGCTATGTAAGGGTGTGAACTTTGGTCAAAATCAGACTTTTCCCCTCTTAAATCAAAATTTTTTCGATTATTAATTTTCAATATTTATCAGAGGCATTCTGATACAAAACCTATCTAAGAACACTCCCAGACACATCAGGTACATTTATGTGAAATTAAAAATCGGTCCAGTCATTTTAGAGTCCATAGGGAACTCACACACACAGATTTCAAATGTTGCTGTTGTTTTTTTGTTGTTTTAAAAAGTCCCCCTCCCCCCACGGGTTATGCATACATATTGTGATTAATTCTAGTAGTGATGGGACGATTCCAATATTTTCCCCTGATTCCAATTCTAAATCCCTGATTCCAATCGTAATTCTTTTAAAATCTCTAAATATTGAGTTTTTTTTTTTTTTTTTTTTTTTTTTTTTTTTTCAAATTACCATAAAATCCATGTAATGTATGCATATATTTTCACAAATGTAAAACTACACTCGTGGAAGGGAGAAGGGTTGATCTATAGATTTTAGTTTTACCAGTAGTTTATTAAAGTTTATTATAGTTTATTAAAGTTTATTAAAGTTTATTATAGTTTAGTAGTTTATTAAAATTAATAAATACTTATCATTTTATCATAAGCACCATCTACAGAAAATTGAATTTTAATCCCGCACAAAAAATTAAAAGAATCATCTTTAGTATCAGAAAATAGGCACAACTTTTTCCAATTCCAATACCCCATCCCCAAAAAAGTTCTGATTCCCGATTGTCCCAACACTAAATTCCAGCAATATCTCCAGAAGAGGAAGATGAGGGAAGCTGTTATATCGAAAGTATATAATTCATTTCGCAAACATTTTCCTCTATACAGGCTACTTATAGGTGATAAAGCCTAACTATGCTTATTACTGTATGAACCAAGCCAACCACATTATATCTTTCTGAATCTTAGGAGTTTTGTGTGAATATATGGCTCATTATCTATTCTCTGACCCTCTTTATGGTATTAGATTTGGATTTGAATAATACAGATTTTTTAAATTTGTATATTCCAGAAATTGTAATTTTTGTATAACTGAACATGCATTACTGGTTGTTTTATTTGGATTCTTCGGACTACTGTTCTCATCTTCAGTGTTATTTTCACAATGTTTTGGTCAATGTAACCTCTGACCTTCTTCAGATGTATCTCGTCACACACGGGAATTTTTCTGTGGATCTCAGGAATTTGAACGGAATTTCAAATGGGACCGTTTACTTAATCCACAGCGATAGCATGTGCTCATCCAAAATAAAATTGCAAATTCCTTAGGACTTCTACCGAGTCATGGCTGATGTAACAGGAGCACGCTACCCTTGTGGATTAAGTAACGGGTTCCGTTTGAAATTCTGTGCAGATTCCTGAGCTTTACAGAAGGATTATCAGAGTTTGGCAAGATACACCTGAAGAAGGTTGGAGGTTATATCAAGTGAAACGTGAAAAATGACACTGAAGGTGAGAACAATAGTCTGAATAATCTAAGTCATATGAATTCTGTGGTACCAGTATTCAAGAATTCTGACGAAAGAACTGGCCCATCAAATTATCGCTCCATTAGCCTCCTCCAACTTTTCGCCAAAATATTTGAGACCATAATCAACCATGCTCTAGTCCATCACCTTACAGATGCTAAACTTCTGACTGACCAACAATATGGATTTAGACAAGCCCGTTTCACAGCAGACATCTTCACTGTAATCTCTGAACGTATATACCATTCACTGGACAAAGCGGGGGAGGCCAGAGCGGTAGCTCTAGATATATTTAAGGCTTTTGACAGGGTATGGCATGAAGGTCTTCTCAGGAAAATTAGATCATACAGTATCACTGGTAGAATACTTAACATAATTAAATCCTTCTTAGATAAGAGAAAAATCCAGATTGTCCTTGATGGTCGAACATCCAAACAATATGATATAAATGTGGGAGTGCCTCAAGCGTCTATCCTTGGTCCTCTATTATTCCTAATATTTATAAATGAACACGCCGACAAAATTGCCTCTGAGATGGGTATATATGCTGATGACACCACACTCTTTAACAGGCACGACAGGAAAACAAATGAACACATATCTAAAGAAATGGCAAAAACACTAGAGGATGATCTGTAGTGGAATGGGGACATAAATGGATGGTCACATTCAATGCTGCCAAAACTAAACTGGTTTCCTTCAATAATTACAAGAAACCTTATCTGCCACCAATAGCAATGGCCAGTGACTCTTTATCTGAGAGTACATCTTTCAAACTCCTTGGCCTAACGTTCATAGGAAACATGAGTTGGAACAAGTACATTGAAAGCATTGCCAGGGTCACTGCAAAGAAGGTAGGCTCTCTTTCTACCGTGCTAGAAAACTACTAACACCCGAAAGTATCCTGTACCTCTATAAGGCCACCAGTCGCCCATGTATGGAGTATTGCTGTCACGTTTGGGCTGGTGCATCTGCTACTAGTCTCTCGCTCCTAGACAAGGTTCAAAAGAGAGTCGCCAATCTGATAGGCCCTGAATTGGCATCCAAGCTTCAGCCTCTGTCCCATCGACGAAATGTTGCATCCCTCTGCCTGTTCTACAAGTACTTTAATGGTGAATGTTCTGGCGAGCTGCAGACACTTGTGCCCCTACGATGTAGACATCCTCGACAAACCCAACAGGCAGCTAAATCCCACTCCCACACAGTAGAAATCCCTAGATGTAAAAGATCTTTCTACTCCAGTAGTTTCTTCCCCAGAACCGCTAAACTCTGGAATTCCATTCCAGGTCCCTGCTTCCCCAACTGTACTGACATGCAGAAGTTCAAGTGTAACATGAACCGACATCTTGCTGCCCAAATCCTTACATAGTACCCCAGTAGTTGCTGCCCCTGATAGTAGCCCCCTACACTAAAGTGGCAATTTGCCTTGTTTGGGGTGAAAATGTAATTAAAAAAATAAAAAATTAAAAAAATTATCAATTCTCATCTCAAAAATCCAAAAACTTAGGACTCACTTTATACATTTTTTTTTTTACAGTTTATCCATAGGATGGACACATCACAATGTCTATACAAATAAACTGAAGTGTTTGTCTGTCTGTCATTTTATCCATTATAGACTCCAAAAAGAATCTGACATATTAGTCAAATAAATTTAAATGTTGATGTCTTGAATTACCAACTTAGATGCTTGAAATGTGGCTGGAAATCTTCAAACAAGATTGCACAAATTTATTGTTGTGGTGTGTCCACTCTACGAATAATAATAAACTCTTTCACTTATCATGAAAACTGGGAAGATATGTCTCTCAGTGTCAAGAGATAACTAATTGATATCATGATAACAAAAAAAACAAAAAAACAAGAAATTTAAGATCATGACAGGAAGTACCTCTGACCTATTGGTCATATAAATTTAAACGTTGGTGTCTTGAATTACCAACTTAAATGCTTGAAATGTGGCTGGAAATTTTCAAACAAGATTGCACAAATACAATTTATTGTTGTGGTGTGTCCACCCTACAGATAATAATGAACTCTTTCACTTTCTATAATTTTTGTTCTGTTGATCAACTATCACTTCCTTTTCTTTTTCACTTCTTAATACTTGGGGGGGGGGGGTCCATAATATCATACAGAGGCTTCCAAGAAGATCAAAGTAGTCTTACCTCATCAGAAGATTTGATGTCCTTATGGTAATAAGGGAGTGACTCTAAGGGAGTCTCTTGATTCTGAGCATCGTTATCTCTCAATACGATGTCAGTTTCCGACTTGGGTAAAATCCCGCTCATCATATGATATCCTCTCAGGCCAAAGTCATGAACTGTAAAACAATAAAATTTTGTTTTGATTACAAAAATAAAAGTAAAATAAAAACTAAATTAAGCAATAAGAATAAAACAAAATAAAAATAAAAATATATATATATATATATACATGGAGAACGGAGGTTGGTGTTGTACGTTGGTTATTTACTTGGCTCCCCATGAGGGGCAGATGCGACACAAGGTTTATTTAAATGTGTGTGATATAAAGCATAATCATGTTGACACACCGATTCTTGTTATATCATGGTTAAGTTAAGCAATATTGAGCCTGGTCAGTACTAAAATGGGTGACCATGTGCTGTATATGCTCTGAAGCCTGGAGAAAGATGGATGCCATCAGGTTATTCCTGCCCAAGAAACGTTGCATTTAAAATAATGCAGTACCCCCACGACCTGGGAGGGTTAAGCGACTGTCCATATCCATTTGTGGGGAGACTCAATAACAGCTATTAAAATCACCCATGTCTTCTCATTATTTTCACATGTGAGAGTGAATCAAGCAACAGGCAATAAATACATAAATACGTATCTCCCTTCTTTCCGGAGGATACTACACTTTGATCCTAGGCTGAGGAATGTCCAGAAAGGATGGGTTTGCAAAAGCTTCTTTTTTTATTTTTTTAAATTTTAATATGTGCTGATTTGCTTAAAATATTGCTAAAAAGAAATTATATAGAACCACGTCTAACAGTAACATATTTAAAAAAAAAAAAAGCGGGGGGGGGGGACAAAAAAAAAAACTACCTCGCACTATGTACACTGGATCAGTTATTTATCTCCCTCTCACCGTGGGAAAATATGACAAGGGGAAGTAGAAAGTGGGATTGAAGACCTAGCGTTCTAGAGGAAAAGCATTCTAATTTGCATAAAATGTCTGGGCAGTCCTATCGCTATTCCCCAGTAAGGGTGCCTCAACCGATTAACAATAAACTAACCGCCTTCTCAAAGAGAAAAGGTAAAGCCTCGGCGTATGGACCCCCTAGAACTGCACATGACGAGCAACATACCATAGTCAACAGGAAAAAAGGCCATTTCAGAAACAGCATAAACTCTGTTGGCTTTGGTGACAAGGGAAAACAATCTGAACTAAATGGAACTTCCATCCAACTCATACTTTTAAAATAAAAAGGTTTGATATTAAAAGTCACACTAAGTCATACTGTTTTTGTTTTTTTGTTTCTTTTTAATTTTGAAATCATTACTATATATTGGGTACAATATAATAATCAATAGAAAATTGGCTTTATAATAATAAATATGAAATCTGCATAAATTAAAATATATTTAAGCATATTTAATGACCGGGCAACTCTGGGGGAACCTGCTAGTATTAAGATATTTTCTGTTCTTCTGAAGAGATGTCTGCAAAACAGAAGACTGATAGTACGATTGCACTGAAAGGATGGATGAGCATTCTTGGGTTAGTAAATGTAGAACAGTTGAGATAGCAGGGTCAGTTTCCAATGAAAACATGATAGGAAGTGATAAGGATCGACTTGATGAAAGAGGGTTAAATAAATACCTTGTCAGAAATAGGTTAGTTTTGAAGTCAATTTCTTAAAGCTGTCCAACACATGCCACAATGTAAAATAGATGTTTGATCAGAATTTGGTACTTATGCAGAATAAGGACCGTGCTATTATCAGAATTTTCTGGACAGTTTATGTAAAATGCTGAAAAGTGTTTATTATGATTTTTTTTCCAGACAAACACTGACCATTTTTTTTTCAATGAAAAATATATTCCCCCCCCCCCCCGATTTATCGGAGAGAAACCTATGTTTTCAGTGGCACGGCTTGTTATTTCTGTTATTACAAAGATAATTCAATGAAGAATTAATCGAAAACGAAAACAGTATTATTTTTGTTATGAATGAAAATACAATGAATAAATTATTGGACAATTTTTATGAAACTTTAAAAAAAAAATTAAAATTCACATCAAGAAAAAAAAATGTAATTTAAATAATCCAAATAATATAAATTATCAAACAATGGGTGTTAAATAGATGATGATGATGATAGGATGAAGCTTATGACGATGATTCAAGAAACAAGAAACATTAACTAAAACTAATCTAAATAGTTTCTGTTCAATCAAATTTGGTTCAAATTATGAATGATTTTTTTATGGCACATCAACCCCTTTTCGGACTATTCAATACCAAATCCTGTAATTTTAATTTTCTTAATATCATCAAATATTGAAAATTTATATTTCGTAAACAATATATATATATATATATATATATATATATATATATATATATTGCAAAGTTGAGTTATACAAACGGTTTTTATTGTTCAGTTGAATAGTCCAAAGTTGGGTACTTCTTAATCCGCGGGGTTTCAAAGAATGCTATTTCTTCTCATCAGAGGAAATTATTAGCGAAATATCTTTATGTATTTGCTGGTAGCTACATAGGTTGAAACTATATATATATATATTAAAAGAATGATAATCCAACAGAATGTACACCTACCTACAAGAGGAAAGAAATAAAAAGGACATACTAATATAATCATAAAACAAAAAAAAATCAACACATGGTCATGATTTGATTTAATAGTTCATCCTAAGTTAGGGCTTTTTTTTTTTTTTCATCACTTTTTGAGCCACAAATGCCACTCAATGATAAGAGCGAATGCATCAGGTGGAAATTGATGCAATACCATGATGATTTCTAATGAGGGAGGTGATTGGACAGAATCTGATTATTTAAGAGGGCTGCCCAACAAGAATTTGTTTATATTATACTTGAAAATGACCATGTTGTAATCAGCTGGGAAGCCCCTCTGCTGTATTGTGTTCCACAGACAGGAAATTCTAGGAAAGAAACTTTGCTCAAGGAAATTCTGCTTAGTTTTAGGTCAAAGAGAAAGGAAAGCTTGTCAATGGTTGTAGCGAAACAAGCTTTTGTTGGAAAATGTTTTACGGAGGAAGGTGGGGGGGTACATCTGACATAAAAATAAGAATATCAAGAATAAACATTATGCATTAACAGCGTTAATATTTATACATTGGATGCCATGATGGAAGTAAGAATGCAAACTAACAGGCTAAAAGAGAGTGTTAGGGTGGGAGAAGAGTATGTTAGTTGTGGGGAGGCAATGAGTGTTTCAACATGAAATATTTAGTTGAAACTTCATTTAACCCATCTGACAAGTACTACCACTCTCAGTAAGAGTGGACCTGTGAGCAGTGGCAATTAAAGGATGTTCCCACTAGTGTGAGGGATGATTAATCAGTATCCAAACTTTTTTTAGGTATTGTAATCGGTATCAAAATCAGAAAAAAAATTTTGTTCATTTTTCCAATGCCAAAAACGATTCTTTTAATTGAAATTCTAAACAAAAACAAGCATATAAAAATTGTTTTTGTTTAGAATTTCATTTACTTAATTTCTCGTATTAATGATGAAATGATATTTATTGATTTTAAACTATCAGTAAAATTAATATTCATAGATCACACCCACAAGTGTATTTTTACGCTTTCAGAAAATATGTGCATATATTATATGAGGTTTTAAAGTACCTCCTCCGCTTAAAAAACAACTCTATATTTAAAAATTTTAAAAGAATTGGAATCGGTAATTTAGAATAGAATTGATAATTATATCGGAGTCAGAAAAAAATATTGGAATTGTCCCATCACTAATTGCCTCAAGAGATCCCCAATTAGATCCTTATCATTGAATGTAGTTTTGTAACTTGCCTAGGAGGGTCAGGGATAGTGAGAAATTGAGTAATTAGGTTGAGGAAAATAAGGTAAGCAGAAAGTAAAAATAAAAAAAGTATGATTTTAGTGGATGGGACTCTGAGCATTCTTCTTTTTTTTTTTATGGAAATCGCTCCAAACATAGCATGAAGCCATTTGATGTAAGGAACTGGGGAAAAATGAAGATTACTTCAAGGTCAAAAACAAACCAAAGATGAGTCAGAAAGCAGTAATTTTCCCCCTTTGTCAAAAACATCATTAATGGAATGTGAGGACAAAAGGAGAAGATAAAGGGAACCTTGCTCAAGGGTATCCACCACAGTTTTATGCTGGAAAACAGAGTTGTGCAAACTGTTTAAAACCGTTTCACGTTAAAGTTTCATGGAAGATATACACAGACAAAATAAAATCTGGTGCGGTGAATAAAGTACTTTGTGAAATTCAGTTGTAAAAGGTACATTCTGGGAGATTAAAGGTTCAATTCTCAGTGCAGGCAACCCCAAAACACAGTTATGAATTACTTAGCACTTTTGCACGGTCATGGCTGACAGAACGAGGATATACTACCCCCGTGGATAAAATACAGAGTTCCGTTCAAATTTCTATGCAGATTCCAGAGTTTGGCATAAAAATTTCCTGAGTTTGACGAAATACACTTGAAGAAGGTCGGAGGTTATATCGGCCAAAATGTTGTGAAAATAACACTCAAGATGAGAACACTAGTCCGAAGAATCCAAATAATATGAAAAATAAAATCGTATCAGCATTAATCAGACCTTGGGTAATTGGAATCAACTATTTCTTGAGGAGTTGGAATTGGAATTTGTTATTTTTAAAACAGCTCCAGAGTCATATTTTTGTCAGCTAAATACTTCGGATGCAGTGCGTTTGAGACAGAATTCGGTGCTAGAAAATTTTGCAGAAGTCCGAGTTGAGAATCAGTATTAGGTTTTCAGTGTGAGCATTTTTTTTTTTTTTTCAGTAAACTTCCTACCTTAAAGATGTGTAGCTGGCTGAAGTCGGATTGTTGCAGCTGACTCCTTACCGATGTCAGGCAGGCAGGTGTTTTTTTGGGTTTTTTTTTTTAAACTAAATCGCCAATTTTTCCTGTAATAGGGAGTTGTATTTTTTTTTTTTTTTTTTTTTTTCAGTCAACTCGCAGTTTGCCATAAACTCTCGCAAGAGAGAGAGAGAGAGAGAGAGAGAGAGAGAGAGAGAGAGAGAGAGAGAGAGAGAGAGAGAGAGAGAGAATTGTGTTTACATGAAGAACTGCGCACCTGAAAAGCTTGGCGAATCGACTGATCAAAATGTTTTCTTTCCAAACCACCAACAACAAGAACAGGAACAAACGATGCGGATATTATTAGTGTGAATAATTGTGAGGATATTTGTGACTCATATAAGTTGCTGGGCATTTGTGAGTACTATCAAGAACCACTCCCCCACAATGACTAAAGATGGAAGATTCAAAAAGAAGCAGAATGTCCGAAGGTGAGGTAGAGGCGGGGTTCATATGCCACCTTTGGTTCTCTGGGGAAATCAGGAAAGAAAGACAAGGAACGAAAGAAAAAAAAAAAAAAAAAAAGAAAGCAAAAAAAAGAAAGCAAGAATAAAAAGGGGATAAAATAAAAAAATATATAAAAAAAAGATGAAAGAAAAAAATGAAAAATATATAAAATGAAGCAAAATAAAAATAAAATAAGAAAAATAAAAACAAAAACATCAGAAATAAAAGGAAAGGAAGAAAAAAAGAATACTAATTACTAATCATTTACTACTTATCAAGTCTAAAAGCCACTCACGGATAAAGGATAATATAAGGCAGACAGATTGTCAGATGATGAAAAATATTAAAAGAGGATTGAAAAAGAAATTAACAACATTTGATTATGAGGACGGTTTATGACATTGGATTTAAAGACTATGTTGTAATCTACAGGGAAGCAATCCTGTGATAATGTGTTCCAGAAATGGGAAATTCTTGAAGAAAAAAAAAATGCATTGTTCAGAGTTCTGTACAGGTTGTCCAGAAGAGATGTTGTATATTGATGATTTAGTAGTTGCCTATGAAACAATGGATGCCCGACTTGTTAAGTTAAAGACTTGAATTCGGGACAAGATCAAAGTGTAGTATCTGTTCTTCAGATGCTGCACTTCAATTTCTTGTTCTCTGTCATTGGAGGAGAAATCCTTCACGACTGAGACAATTTTTATTTTTGTTCCTTTTCTCCACGTTAAAAAACGACCTTGGTGTTTTACTCTGTCCCATGGGGAGGCATTGTAAACAGGGACTTGAAATAATCCAATTGAAAGTAAAATTCTGAAAGTGAATGTTACTAAAACTAAAACGATAATCAGTGGTTGTAGTGTTGGAAAGGAGGAAAATTACCATATTCACAGATCAATTCAATTTTTTGTTGCACCTGTAAGCATTGGGCAGATAAGAAGTGTAGTGGAAGTACCAGTAGGTCGAGAGAGGATAACCAATCTGTGTGCAAGAAGTGTGAGATGGATGATCAGATGTGGAGAAAGTTTACTTGGATGGCAAAGTTATTGATGTTTTTGAAAAGTTTTGTTACCTTGGTGATAAGATTGGAGTATGTAGTGACAGCTTTAATGTTTAATCAGAACATCAGAATTCTGAACTGAATTCATTATTTTTCATTTTTGTCTTAGAAGCATTGTTCAGAAGAGATGCTGTATGCTTATGAGTTAGTACTTGCATGTAAAACAATAAAAAGGTTACTTGTTAAGTTAAAGACTTGGAGCAATGCTGTGGAAAGTAAATGTCAGAAATTGTGAATTGTAACAAGAGTAAAAGGGAAGATTGAAATAATTACAGAGACTTAAAATTGATGAATCAATGTCTGAACGTGAGTAAGAGAAAACTTGAGCAGCAAATAAGTCAGGTAAGCATAGATGAAATCCAGTTTGCTTTTATGACTGGAATATGTATCACTGGTTTTATAATTATCCTGAGACAACTGCAAGAGAAATACCTTGATAAGATGGGCCTGTATCTTTCTTTTGTGGATATGGAGAAAGCTTTTGACAGTGCCAAAAGAGGTCGTCTGGTGGGCTTTACATAAACCAGTGATCAAAGGAGAGGTTTGTAAACGTTGTTCAATCTATGTACAAAAATGCTTAAATTATGTTAGAATTAGCAATACATTTAGTGACAGCTTTACAGTTTAATCAGGAGAACATCAGAGTTCGGTACTGAATCTATTATTTTTCATTTTTGTCTTAGAAGCATTGTTCAGAAGAGATACTGTACGTTTATGAGTTAGTACTTGCATATAAAACAATGGAAAGTTTACTTGTTAAGTTAAAGATTTGGAGGAATGCTGTGGAAAGTAAATGTCAGAAATTGTGAATTGTTACCAAGACCAAAGTGATGACCTGTGGTCATAGTGTTGGTAAGCTCTCAAAAGAGGAAAGTTCCCAATTTAGTTTGTTGAAAGAGATTGAGGTGCAATTCGATCTTTTGTGATACTTGTAAAAATTGGATACACAAGAAATGCAATAGAATTACCGATAGGTTGAGAGAGAATAATCAGCTTAGGTGCAAGAAGTGTACAACAATGGAGATGGATGAGAACTCGGATGTGGAGAAAGTATATTTGGATGACGAAGCTATTATAGTTGTCAAAAAGTTTTATTACTTTGGTGATAGTATTGGAGCATAGGGTGGAACAGGTGCTAGTATGGTTTACAAGACTTGGGAAATGAATGGAGTAAGTTTCAAGGAACTTCTGCCATTACTAACACTGACAGTGTTACCACTGTCGACCAAGAGAAGAGTCTATCAGTCACGTGTATGTAATGTGATGATGTATGGAAGTCAAACATGATCAGTGAGAGTCGAGGACATGTGTTGCATGGAGAGAAATGATATGAGAATGATACTACAAATGTGTAATATGAGGCCTAAAAACAGGCTTAGTTCTGATGACCTCAGAGGAAAACTAAATCTGACAGATGTGCAGAAGAGGACACTTTGATGGTATGACCAATAAAAGTTCTTTGGTTAATCGATGTAGAACAGTTGATGTAGTCGGTTCAGTTGACAGGAAAAGGTCAAAGAAAATATGGGAGGAAGTGATAAAAATGGATTTGATGGAAAGGAGGACAGATAAAGACCGGGTCAGAGACCGGTTAATTTGGAAGTCAAGTTCTTGAAGCCATCAGAAAGTCATTAAACACCACTTAAGCAAGAGTGCCTGAATTTCAATTTCCTTTAAGACCCCTTAAGCAAGTTTTAAATTTAAACATTTTCCAGAATCCAAATCAGGTTATGGATTTTGATTAAAATTGGAATAAGGATTCTAGACATAAGGTTTTAAATCATTATATCCTAATTTTAATCTTTATAAGGGGGCATAAAAATGGTGCAAAACGATATTGTTTGAAGAATTAATTTTACTCATCCTGGAATGGGTTTCTTCTAGTTATTTTTGTAAAGCTCTATCATGTATCGAGCACTATTGAAATAGATATTGAGCAATTTACCTAAAATATGTGTGTTTTAATATATTATGTTGTATTTTCAGATCTATTTGTCTGCACACATACATATGCACGCACTTACACACATAAAGTACACAAGATATTTGGGGACAGATTTATACATACACAAGCAGATAATAAACTATTTAGGAGATGAGAGGAAATTTATTGTTTGCAAGTCTTTCACCACAAATACTTGACTATCTACAACAACTATCAGCAATTTCCCTTACTCTCTATCTGTACCTAACTATAAGCAAAAATTCCATGAGCAGAGTTTTTCCTAAAGCTGCTTGTCTGTGGAACACAATACCATGGAGGTGCTTCCTGGCTGACTATAACATGGTCATTTTCAAGTCCAATGTGAACAGGTTCTTGGAAAGTCATCTTTTAAAATAAATTATCAAATTTCCATTAGAGTACCCATTAACCCATATCCTTGAGTGGCATTTGGGCCTTCATGAGTCACGACTATATGAAGTAAAAAAAAAAAAAATCCATTAAAACCTCGATCAGTTTCAATGGCAGATTTGATGTGATGTATGAATCGCCTATATGCTAGGATTAAGTAGTCATTGTTCATACTCTAACTATGAAGACTTTTAGGGATTATGAACGCGTCCATTAACCTTTTTCTTAACTAGTAGTAGTTTGTGAAAAAAAACAAATTAAACAATCATAAATCATCAAAAACCAGAGTTTTACTGGTTTTGTTTGGATCAACAAATTTTGATCTTAACAAAAAATGAAGATTTTGAAATAACAGCAAAAAAACAATGGGGGGAAAAAGACCCACTTGTGTATCTTTCGACCTATGGAATTGCTATTATTTCAATAAACTTAAGATCTTAACTATATTTTGAAAAGGTTCATTAATTTAAACAGCACCGGTAAAGCATTTGTTTTTTATGATTTATTCCTGTATTTAATTTGTTGTTCCTTTTGTCTTCTCACATATCCTGTCTTCATGGTATCTGTTTTATGATTAGGGCTATGACAACAGCATATTCTTTTCATTATTTTTACTCTCGAGTATATATCCACACAGGTTGACACAAACCGAGGATCACACCACTTTATATAAAAACATAAGATATCAATGGATATATATCTGAGAATCAAAACAAGAAAAAGAATATGCTGTTGTCATAGCCATATTTATGATATATTGTGTTATTTTATCCTCATACATAGTAGTCCAAAGGATGGAGATCTGAGAAGCAAAGAGGTCAAATATTAGGATGCATGTGATCATGAAAAAATTCTGCAATCCATTTTTGTATTGTATGAAACTTGTGTGGTGGTTGTGTTATCTTTTCTGGTGTAAAATGACCTTTACTTATTCCATAAGACTTGTATCTGATCGTTTTTTTTATGCAGAACATTTTAAATGGTTCTTTCTAACACACTCTTCTTTTGCAATCAATCTCATAAATCTTCTAGGATTACCACTAACGGTGTGCTTTCTTTGCCAAATAAATTCGAATGCCATGTCAGTGTTACAGTTCTGAAGTTTTTAGATAAGATTGTCCGTGTTGCTTGGATTAATCAGAAAACTGTTCTCATCTTGAGTTTTATTTGCACAACGTTTCGGTCGATGTAACCTCAGACCTTCGTTAGGTGTAAAAGTTGCTACGTTCGGCAATGGAGAAAAGGGTGTTAGCTCCACACTCTGAAGTTTCTTATTTTGGTTTTAGTTAAAAGAAAATTTACAAAAAGTTATAAAGTCAATAAAATTATCAAACAAAATGTTAAGGGATATTATTTTAAAATTATTTATGACTAAAATTTTAATAAGATCCATTAACCAATTGTAAATTCTTAGCCGTGTGTCTAGAATGTTTCTTACATTATGATAATTGTACTTATCCAGCCTATGATCCAATCCATTATGATAATGGTACTTATCCAGCCTATGATCCAATCCATTATGATAATGGTACTTATCCAGCCTATGATCCAATCCATTATGATAATGGTACTTATCCAGCCTATGATCCAATCCATTATGATAATGGTACTTATCCAGCCTATGATCCAATCCATTATGATAATGGTACTTATCCAGCCTATGATCCAATCCATTATGATAATGGTACTTATCCAGCCTATGATCCAATCCATTATGATAATGGTACTTATCCAGCCTATGATCCAATCCATTATGATAATGGTACTTATCCAGCCTATGATCCAATCCATTATGATAATGGTACTTATCCAGCCTATGATCCAATCCATTATGATAATGGTACTTATCCAGCCTATGATCCAATCCATTATGATAATGGTACTTATCCAGCCTATGATCCAATCCATTATGATAATGGTACTTATCCAGCCTATGATCCAATCCATTATGATAATGGTACTTATCCAGCCTATGATCCAATCCATTATGATAATGGTACTTATCCAGCCTATGATCCAATCCATTATGATAATGGTACTTATCCAGCCTATGATCCAATCCATTATGATAATGGTACTTATCCAGCCTATGATCCAATCCATTATGATAATGGTACTTATCCAGCCTATGATCCAATCCATTATGATAATGGTACTTATCCAACCTATGACCAATCCATTATGATAATTGTACTTATCCAACCTATGATCCAATCCATTATGATAATTGTACTTATCCAACCTATGATCCAATCCATTATGATAATGGTACTTATCCAGTCTATGATCCAATCCATTATGATAATTGTACTTATCCAGCCTATGATTCAATCCATTATGATAATTGTACTTATCCAACCTATGATCCAATCCATTATGATAATGGTACTTATCCAGCCTATGATCCAATCCATTATGATAATGGTACTTATCCAGCCTATGATCCAATCCATTATGATAATGGTACTTATCCAACCTATGACCAATCCATTATGATAATTGTACTTATCCAACCTATGATCCAATCCATTATGATAATTGTACTTATCCAACCTATGATCCAATCCATTATGATAATGGTACTTATCCAGTCTATGATCCAATCCATTATGATAATTGTACTTATCCAGCCTATGATTCAATCCATTATGATAATTGTACTTATCCAACCTATAATCCAATCCATTATGATAATGGTACTTATCCAGCCTATGATCCAATCCATTATGATAATGGTACTTATCCAGCCTATGATCCAATCCATTATGATAATGGTACTTATCCAGCCTATGATCCAATCCATTATGATAATGGTACTTATCCAGCCTATGATCCAATCCATTATGATAATGGTACTTATCCAACCTATGACCAATCCATTATGATAATTGTACTTATCCAACCTATGACCAAGCCATTATGATAATTGTACTTATCCAACCTATGATCCAATCCATTATGATAATTGTACTTATCCAACCTATGATCCAATCCATTATGATAATTGTACTTATCCAGCCTATGATTCAATCCATTATGATGATGGTACTTATCCAGCCTATGATCCAATCCATTATGATAATGGTACTTATCCAGCCTATGATCCAATCCATTATGATAATGGTACTTATCCAACCTATGACCAATCCATTATGATAATTGTACTTATCCAACCTATGATCCAATCCATTATGATAATTGTACTTATCCAACCTATGATCCAATCCATTATGATAATGGTACTTATCCAGTCTATGATCCAATCCATTATGATAATTGTACTTATCCAGCCTATGATTCAATCCATTATGATAATTGTACTTATCCAACCTATGATCCCATCTCCGGCAACTCTTATTTACTCAAAACAAATTATATGGTCACTTGAACATAAGGGGATACTATTTGGAACCATGCCTACAGAGATAATATATTAAATCTCTGAAACAGCTACATGGTAAAAAGCTGATGACCCCCCCCCCCATTTTTAAATTTCCCAATTCAAGTTAAGGTTTCTTGTTTATTTTTCATCATTATATAATTGAAACCCTTTCGCAATCATGGATTTTCCAGCGTTAAGTCAGCTTATGCAATTGCTAAATCTGCGATATGTTGTATTTAGTTTCCCTAACAATTTAAACTGCATTTTATATATATATATATATATATATATATATATATATATATATATTATATTCAAACCTTCTTTAGATTATATATCTATATCTTAATAATTATAAAACATAAGTAACCGAAAGATGCGGAGACAAACACCCATAGATGAATAATTTAAAACGTGCTGTCCTCTCTTCCCCATCTAATACTTGACTTTTATTTAGAAAGCCATTCTTAACACAAGGAAAGGGGGGGGTTCACGTTGACATGGTGTATTGAAAGTGATTTTCCATTTGCTTCCATTGATACTTGTTATATTCTGACAGCTGACTGGATAATTGCTTCGGCATCTTTCAGCTTTTTGCGTAACCTGCTGCAAGATGTAAATGCAAAGTTGGTGCAGATTACATCGTAAACTGGATAAATACCTACTTTTCAATCTTAAGCCTTTTTTTTTTTTTTTTTTTACAAAGGAATCACCAATTATTAAGGCCTGGAGGCCACTCGAGGATAAGGATTAATGGGTGTATGGTAGTCAATGGGACAATATCGTAGTAATTGTCAGTAGAGTAAATTTGGTAATTTGGATTACTTAAGGGGATGTTTCATCGAGAACTTGTTTATGTTGGACTTGGAGACGACCATATTGTAGTCTTTTGGAAAGCAGGCAAATGGAAGAGAGTTTCATAGATGTGCAATTCTAAGAAAGAAACTCTTTTCATGGAATCCACATTTAGGTGTAGGCACAGATAAAGAGTGAGGGAAGTTATTGATAGTGTTTTCAGCTAGAAGAGTGTTTTTCGTGAAAGTTTGCCAAAGGGGGGAGGGCATAGATGGGAGCTTGCCTTTAAATGTGTATGAAGTTTGTAAACTAAAGATCAAACCAATTTAAAAAATAAAAACGGTCTATTTATAAATTGCTATATTCAGCCTTTATAGTCACGATAACCTTTTTTTTTATATCAATCACTTTCATTCACTGCAAAATATTTGTATCTCACATCTTTGTGAACAATATTTCAGATTGTTCCTTTGAAATCAACCTCATGAAACTTTAAAGATTACCACCAACGGTGTGCTGTACTTGCTTAATAAATTTCACCGTTCTACGGCTATCAGAGTGTCTAGAATGTTTCTTACGTTTTTATGATGACGACTTTTTCTACATTTTTTGAAGCTTTGAACTCTTTGCAAACTTTTTTAAATGAAAGATCCAGCCATTTTTAAAAATGGTTCTATTTCTACAATTGCTATATTCAACTTTTATAGTTACGATATTTGTTGTGCAATTATGGCGGCTGTCATGGATAATTCTGAAACATAGAAAAATAATATTTCTGCTAGAGTAAGAATAATTTACACACAGTGTTCGTGCATTTCTTTTATTCATACTCTCATTCACCCAAAACAAATTATATAGTCATTTGAACATAAGGGGCTACTATTTGGAATCATGCCTACAGAGATATATTAAATCTCTGAAACAGCTACATGGTAAAAAGTTAATTTCACAATTTAAGGTTTCTTGTTTATTTTTCATTGTTATATAATTGAAACGCTTTTGTAATCATGGATTTTCCAGCTTGAAGTCAGCTTATGCAAGTGCTAAATCTGCGATATGTTGAATTTAGTTTCCCCTAAGAATTTAAACTGCATTTTTTTTTATATATTCAACCTTGTATATACTATATACATCGATATCTTAACAATTATAAAACTGTGGAATGGCAGGGCATCCTTTCTTGCTTCAATCTTGTAATAAATAATTTTACCAAGAATTATTCATAAGTTTTGGTTCTAGCCGATGGCATGCAAGTCATATTTTTTTTGTTTTTGAAATCGCTACTATATATTGGGTACAATATCATATATAACAATCGATAGAGAATTGACTATAATAATATATATGAAATTTGCATGAATTAAAATACATTTAAGCGTATTTTATCACCGACCAAGCCCAGCATCTCTACTAGTGTATATATATATATATATATATATAAGTGACTTTGTCTTGTCTGCCTGAAGAACGGTCTTTATTAAACTCCTCCATCAATTTTTGGTTTACAGACTTGAAACTTGATATATAGGGGATTTGGACATGTGGAACAAATTTAATTTATTCTTTACCAGTAAAAATAGCTGCTTAGGGGTCAAAATTGGAAAAAAGTCGAACTTTTCTGTAGGCTGTTTTTGAACCCAGTCAACGACAGGTACTTTTGCTAGTATATATATATATATATATATATATAATGCTCCCTATCTTGGGTTGAGCATATTGTGAAGTGATATACAAACTGCCATTAGCGTATTAACAAAGTCAGTGGAGGCATTTGGACGATATCAAAACATCGTTAATTCATATCCCAAACAGCAGCCGTATAGCGCAATGGTGAGAAGCCTTGACTGTCATTTGGGCGGTCGGGTTTCAATCTTGGCTTGAGGCAGTTAAAATGCTTTTTTATGCAAATATACACATCTTTTACAACGTTATTTTTTTTATTTTTTTATTTTATGTGTTAGAACATAGTACAGATAATAACGAATAAGGCTGCAAATCTACATGTTTTGGTTTCAATTCTAGGTGATGACATCTAAGTCATATATATATATATATATATATATATATATATATATATTTTTTAAACTTTTGAAATCACTACTATATATATATTGGGTACAATATAATAATCAATAGAGTATTGGCATTATAATAATAAATAAAAAATCTGTATGAATTAAAATATCATACTTAAGCGTATTTTATGACTGGACCATGTCTGCGTGGAAAATATTACTATAATATTGGGTACACTATAATAATCAATAAAGTATTAGCTCTATATTAATAAATACGAAATCTGCATGAATTAAAGTATCATATTTAAGTGTATTTTATAACCGGGTAACGCCGGGTGGCCTGCTAGCATATATATAATGAGAAATCAACCTCATGACTTTTTAAAAATGGTTTTATTTATATAATCGCCTGCCTTTTCACTTGTGTAATTATTGATAATTTTGAAGTATAGGAAATATAAAGTCAATATTTCTGCTAGAGTAAAAACAATGTTCTCAAATAACTTACGCACTCTGCATATAGCACACAAATCAATAATTCAATCATTCAGATATGATTTTGAAATCAACCTAATCAAGACAGCAAACCATTGTACATGCAGCAAAACAAATTAAAGTTAGGAAGAAGAATAGTAATGGCTGATTAGTGAGAAAGAAAGAGAGGGAGTGAGGAGGAGAGATAAAGAGCTTGAGAGAGAGGACGAGGGGGCAGATTTCACTGTTTTAGTTTGATAGTAAATATTTGCTAACACTTTTGTTTTGTTTTTTTTTTCTACCCTGCCACCCTTCTCATGATTGGCCAATTACTCACTTCTCCTTCCCTTCCCCAAGTGTTTGTTGGACACAGTCCAACTTCCATTCATTCATGACCAAGCAATGGCCAATCCTATGCCTTTTTGATTCATCTTCAACGCATTCAGTTATCATCATCGTCATCATCATAGCAACTGCCACTAACTTTTAATAGTTTTTTTTATAGAGAGAGAAAGAAGGATGGTTGCAAAAAGAGAGAGAGAGAAAGAAGGATGGTTGCAAAAAGAGAGAGAGAAAGAAAGATGGTTGAAAAAAGAGAGAGAGAAAGAATGATGGTTGGAAAGAGAGAGAGAGAAGGGTGGTTGGAAAGAGAGAGAGAGAAGGGTGGTTGGAAAGTGAGAGAGAGAAAGAGAGAGAGAAGGGTGGTTGGAAAGTGAGAGAGAGAGAGAGAGAGAGAGAGAGAAGGGTGGTTGGAAAGTGAGAGAGAGAGAGAAGGGTGGGGAGAAAAAGATTGCACTTAAACGGTTAGAATCTTAAAAGATCTCTGGATTGGAGTGTCTGAAATAGCGAGTGAATATGTGGCATCCGGTAGGATGACCCATCTCCAGCAAAAAGAAAATAAGAAAATTGAATAAAATGTATTACCAACACACAAACACACACACACAAACTTATCAAGGCCTGAGAACAACTTGAGGATAAAGATTAATGAACAACTTGAGGATAAAAATTAATAAAGAAGTGTGCATAATGATTGGCAGTGGTGGAAATTGGATAGAATTTGATTATTTAAGAGGACTGAAATAGCTGGTGAATATGGCATCCGATAGGATGGCCCATCTCCAACAACAACAAAATAAGAAAATTGAATAAAAGTTATTACACATACACGTTTGATAATTACCTACTTTGGATCCAATTCATTTATCTACAAAAATAAATAAATAAATAAATAAAATATGACAGCGCCTCTCGTCAAGAGAGGGGAAGAGAAGGAGAAAAAGGTCGGGTCACCCATATTTTATTTGCACAGGTTCACAAATGAAACCTGCCAGAAAAAGATTGGAAATGACAGTTATGCGAATCATTTACTGATTGGGGGTAGGGACTGGGGGTGGCGTTCTGTGTCAGATTTATAGGTAAAAGCAATCCGGATATGGGTAGGGGTTCGGAATGGGAAGGTTGTCTGGGAAGAGATAGACAGACATAGATAAGTATGCAATGGGGTAAGAGAGCAGGGAGGGGGTCCAATAAATATCTTAAGCTATCATAAACGATAGGATGCACCCAAGTAGGATTGTTTCAGGAATTCTGAATATATTTGCTATGAAAAAATATATATTTTTCCATAACTTACTCCTAGCTCTATTCACGTATTGAGCATTAGTGAAGTAAATACTGAAAATCGATACATAAAAAATATATATTACACACGCACACACACACACACACACATATATATATATATATATACACACACACACACACACAAACACACACACAATAATATAAATGCAACTTTGTGTGTGTGAGTTCATTCCTTATAGACTCTGGAACGGTTGAACAGATTTTCTTTAAAATTTACAGAACTTTAATGTATAAGTCTGGGAGAGATCTTGTGTCAGAATAATTCCCTATAATCGAAACCATTATTTTAATTTATCTATCATCAGTAAAGCCATTTTTTCCATGTCGTTTAGCAACAATGATAGAACAACGGGCTGTGAAAATTCTATTGTGGGTAAGTTGATAGTGTATTTTTTTGTGGTCTGTAGGTTCAAACTTTGCACGTAAATTTCTTAATTTTTTTCATTAACTGCAAAGAATTTTCTAAGACTTGGAAATTTACGTGTTTTTTAGCAATGCAAAAGTAAATCATGTTTCTGTTTTTGAACGTCCAATGAACAAGCAACTGATCCTGAAGAAATTGCAAAACAGTCTACATACATATTTAGTGAAAATGTGATTCAGAGGTTTCTTATATGTTGGTTTAAAAAAAACATAGGCACCAACAATCAAGCACAAGTAGTATGCCCGATAACATAATATAAGGAATTTTTCGACACAGTTGACTAATTATAGAACTATACAGCGGCAACCACATAAATTCTTACGAATAGATAGTCGATGTTGATCCTGTGGTTTCTTTCGCATACGGTTCTAGAAATCATGGCCCACAAAACCTCGCCAAAGTAGTTGGTTTTAAGCTGGAAGAACAGCTGCTAAGGGGACAAATCAGAGAAATTGGATTGTTGCTGGCACATTGTATCCACTGTTTAGGGGCTATATTGATCAGTAAGATGTCAATATAACCGAAATTTACTAAAATAATTTTAGAATTACAAAAAAAAAAAAAAAAAATGGAATTATTAAAGATACAGATCTAAATAAGCTTAAAAAAAGTCATCAAAGCAACCCCCCCCCGAACAAGGCCGGGTAATACTGCTAGTATATAATATATATATTATTCACACACAAGTGTAAGTATATATATATATATATATATATATATATATATATATATATATATTACACACACACATACTGCCCAAACACACACATATATTAGACGCACACAATCACATTGACACACCAGTTCTTGCCAGATCACCGAAGTTAAGCAACATTGAGCCTGGCCAGTAGCAGATGGGTGACCATTTGGAAAGTTTAGGCGCTGTATGCACCGCGCAGATTCCTAGAAATTTCCAGGTTGGTATCTGGGGGCGCATTAATTTACTGGGAGAGATGCACCTCTGGTCTTCGTTAAGACATGTATCTAGGAGAAGGAAACTCTGATGTAAAAACCTGCGGTCTGCTGTATGCTCTGTCTTGTGGCAGTCATCTGCACCGACAAAGGTTAGCAGTAATACCAAGAAGTGTGGATGGTTCTACACGAAGCCTTCACCACTATAAAGAAATCATCTGTGTGGATTTCCGAACAACTTAGCTGCTGTGGCGGAAGCTCATATGTCGAAATCGACGGGAGAGTCCATCATATATATATATATATATATATATATATATATATATATATATATATATATATATATATATATATATATATATATATATAGTTATGATTCCAAAACCAAAAGACTTAATTAATTCGCACTTATAAGATTTTTACAAACACCGGAATTTTTTTTCATAATGCATGGGTATATTTTATATATTTGTCTATTCAGGATTCATTCTTAAACTAATTAACCAATCATTATGAATGTTGGAATACAGCTGCTAGACGTAAAGGGTCCAAATGTATTATTTCCTTTTTTTTTTTTTTCTTTTTTTTTTACACAGTGATCACCACTTATCAAGGCCCAGAAGCCACTCAGGGATAAGGGTTATTGCAAGTACATTACGTTAGTGTGGAGATTTGATGAAGTGTTTACTTAAGGGGGTGGTTCATTAGGAATTTGTTAACGTTGGACTTGAACACATCCAAGTTATAGTCCGGTGGGAAGCAGGCAGACGGAACAGAGTTCCACAGGCGTGCAGTTCTAAGAAAGAAGCTTTGTTCATGGAATCTACGTTTTGATTTAGGCACAGATATAGAGTGGGGGAAATTTTTCACAGTGGATTCAGCTAGACGGGTGTTTTTCGTGAAAGATTGGCGAGGGGGGGACCAGAGATTGGAGTTCAGACGAGCACCTGCCATGGAAATAACGATAAAATAAGGATAGGCTCGCAACGTCTCTTCTGTGGGAGAGAGGTTGCAGGGTAGAGAAAAGGGCATTCCCCACTAAGCCACAAAGTCTATTTTGTACGCTGTCAAGGCAGAATAGGCTGTTTTTAGCAGCTCCTGCCCAGATATGGCAACAGTATTCCATCCTTGGACGTACTTGGCTTTTATATAGATAGAGAATTGCATCAGTAGTGAGATATCTTTTGGAGCAAAGGGTGTAAAAAGATTAATAAAATTTCAGGTAATTCAGATTTTTGCAAAATTTTAATAATAAATATTAGACATAAATTAATAAATATCCTCAAATTTCAGTTTCTTTAAAATCTTTTTAAAAAATTTTAGATGGACCCCCCCCCCCAGTCAATTTGAAAATTCAAATATATCAGATTTGCATTGGATTTGATCCAGTGAATAGCCACCAATTAAACAAGATTTCCTGAAATTATTTTTCTTTCTTAAGATCTCTTAAGCTTAAATTTTATACATTTTTTATAATCAAAATTATGTAATGAATTTTGAATAAAATTAGAATAAGGATTCTAGACATAAGGTTTAATATCACTATATCTTGATTTTCATGTTTGTATAGGGATATAAAAATGGTATATGTTAGTGTTAGAATGATTAATTGGACTCGAAACTGGAACCTGGTATCAGAAAAATAAATTTGTGCCTATTTTGTGCCAAAACGTCTTTTTTATATGATTTTGTTTAAAGCAAACTCTTCCACTCACAGGACTTATGAAGAAGAACCTGAAGTCCTACCTAACTAATATTCCTGGTGAACCAAGTGCAAAAGAGATTCAGACAATTGCACTTAAGGGAACAGCGAGGATACTAAAAAGAGCTCTCGGTTGGTTTCAATAAAAAAGCGGGGCAATGTTGGCAGCTGGTTTGGCTGCCCCATACCCAGCATTACAATCTTCAAAGGAAGAAAAATAAAAAATAAAATAAAAATAAAAAAGTAGTAACGATAAAATAATAAATATTTATTGATTTTAAAATATCGGTAAAAGCGATAGCTCACCCACAAGTGTGTTTTTACGTTTGAGAAAATATATACACATTTTACATGTGTTTTTACGGTAATCGGGGGGGGGGGGAAGATAACAACTTTACAGTTAAATATTTTGAGATTTATAAAGAGTCGAAACTAGTAAATTAGTACTGAATCGGGAATTGTATCTTTTTTTTTTTTTTCAGCTGTCAGATTTTACTACAATAACAAAGAAGAATTTGTTAATGTGTATGCGATATCAGTCGGGAGTTTATGAATTTTTAAGATGAGGATTAATTATTTGGAATATTAATTCTCATAGTGAGTGTTATTCCACAAGGACTCGTAGCGTAATGGATAAAGTACTAAGTTAAAAAATTAATTCTTCTGTAGATTAAAGGTTCAATCCTCCATGCGGGCGATACTTAAAATACAAGTGCAAATTATTTAAGACGTCTGTCCAGTCATAGCTGGCAGAACGAGAACATGGATTACTTTTCTTCGTTCATATATGTCAGAAATACGTTGTGGTATTCTAGATTATGACTAGAGTATTGCACTGGCATCTTTATATGACGTCAGCGCTTATTTAAGTGCTTCTGACATGATGAATAGCTGGATTATGTGTCGTTAGGGATGTATCTGTCGTAATCTAAGGAACTGTGGGGTGTTATCTGATAATCAGAGGCTCATACATAGTTCTTGACAAAAGAGGCCATCATATATATATATATATATATATATACATATATATATATATATACATATATATATATATATACATATATACATATATATATATATATATACATATATATATATATATATACATATATATATATATATATACATATATATATATATATATACATATATATATATATATATACATATATATATATATATATACATATATATATATATATATACATATATATATATATATATATATACATATATATATATATATATATATATATATATTATTACATTTCCACCTCGAACAAAGCACAGTGCTACTTTGATGTAGGAGGTTACTATCAGGGGCACTTTGCAAGGATACTATGTAGGGAGTTGCGCAGAAAGATGTCTGTTTACATTACACTTGAACTTCTGCATGTCAGTACAGTTGGGGAAGCAGTGTTCCTGTTGCATTTGTGTTGCATTAATGTTCTAAAGTGACATTTAAATAACAATTTTCCATTGTGCAGAGTTTCTTTTTGCTTTCTCGATTCGAAGTTAATTTTTTAAATTGACGTGAACACTAGGATACTTCAATTAGAAGCCAAATATGAACAGGTAAAATTACAGATGGATAAAAGGAGAATCAAATGAGGTATAATTTGTTTAGCTTAAATTTGCGGTTTTTGAAAAAAAACGGCAAGTGCGGACTTTCTTTTTGGTGCCACTGTACAAATGTAAGCAAATTTGGGCATATTTTATTGGTTTGAAAATATAGCTTTTTTTTTTACCAATTGTCATAAAGTTGTAACCATGGAATAAAAAAGCCTGCAAATTTTCATGTAGTTTCATCCCATAGAACCAAAGATATGAGCATTTCAATATTCAATTTAGCTATCAGTAGATATATATATATATATATATTATATATATATATATATGAGAGAGAGAGAGAGAGAGAGAGAGAGATAGACCACATTTTTTGGCAATTTTATAAGTTCCAAATCTCAGTGATCAGAATTTAACAAATGAAGGCTTGTTGGAAAGATAATGACCTGAATTGTGTAGTAGGCTATGTAACATTTGCCCTTAAGGTCGCACATTAGGGGGATCATCCATCATCCAGAGCCTATTTTTGGCACTTTTTTACAGCCTTAAAATGTTTCAATCATAGTCATTTGTTTTTCTAGTTTTGCATATGAATTACAAAATATCTGATATTTTCCCAAAACCTCTAGCCTTGATGACGGGGGGACTAAAACTTGCTGCTATGGTTTCAAATGATCTGAAATAACAGCAAAGGGAGACTTGATTCCAAATATTTCTCATATGTTATATCTTCCCTCTTTGGTTTTCATACATAAAGTAAATTTCACAGTGTATAAGAATTATTTGATACTGAAGACATTCATAATCGTACCCTATTTCCAATATAGGGGAGATATAACATATGAGAAATATTTGGAATCAAGTTTCTCCAGATCATTTCAAATCATAGCAGTAAGTTTTAGTCTCCCCTCCATCAAGGCCAGAGGTTTTTGGGAAATACACACACACACACATTATATATATATATATATATATATATATATATATATATATATATTTGTAGTCGTCGACATACAGTCCTGTTTTGTTGTATCACAACTCATCAGTGCCACTAGACTAGCATCTCTTCCAAGCCAAGGATTGAACCTAAAACCGTTGTGTTGACAGTCAGCAGTTCTCCCACTGGACCATGGAATCAACGCCCATAAATAACTCGTCAGAATGTCTATTTAAATAGACACCCGGCACCACTTTTATAGTGCTCAAATCGCCTGTTCCTAAACAAACAAACAACAAGCTTTGCATTTTCAGCCAATTAAGTAGCGGTGAGATTATTTACGACAGTGCTCTACCCAAAGAGGGGGCTTAAAATATATTTGTAGTCATGGACATATATATATATATATAAAATGAGGAATCTTACTGGACAACAGGATGGTCAAATGACAGATTAACACAAACTTGCATGGTTACTGTTCATCTAGCAACCTCCTTGAGGTCAAACTACTAAAACATAAAGGGATGGGGCTGTTCCCTTTATCTATAGTATTCCCCCCCCCATCATGTGTTCTGAGCACAAAAACAAATGACACCTTTTTTTTTTTTTTTAGTTTTATATTATTTGGATTATCACTTTGACTACTACTCTCATCTTGATCGTTATTTTCACAACGTTTCGGCCGATCTAACCTCCAATCTTAAGTCTGTAGCGGAGTGGAGCTAATGCTACTAAGACTAAGCTTCTTTCCTATAACAACCACAAAAAAAAAAAAAAAAAACCCTTCTCAACCACCAATTGCTATGACAGCTCATCCTTCAAACTCACAGGCAACATAAATTGGAACAAATACATTGAGGACATTGTTAAGGCTGCTGCAAAGAAGTTGGGCTCCCTTTACCATGCCAGATATTTAATCACACCAGAGAGTACACTACATCTTTACAAAGCCACAATTTACCTATGCATGGAGTGTGGTTACCACATCTAGACTGGTACATCTATTATTTGTCTCACTCTCAGAGTTCAAAAAAGAGTCTCAAATCTAATAGGTCCTGCACTATTGGTCAATCTCCAAACTCTGTTACATTGTCGCAATGTTGCATCCCTGTGCCTGTTTTACAAATACTTTAATGGAATGTGGTCTGATGAACTCGTAGCACTTGTGTCTCCTTGATATTAATATCCCCGACTAACCCAATAAGCAGCAAAACCCAACCTCTTCACTGTTGAGATCTCTAGAAGCTGGAAAATTTTCTACTCTAATAGTTTCTGCTCATAATGCACCAGTGATTGAGACAAATGAAACAATGCAGTTTCAATTCCAGTGTTGTATGAATGAGGGTGGCCGCATTATCAAAATGCGACTACATACTTCATGCTTCAATTTTTTTTATCCCAATTTCCTGTTTTTTATGACTGTCGTTGATAGTCTAGACGGGCGTGTAAATATGAATCACTATTTTATTTACAGCCTGTTCAGGAGGTTAGACACAAGGTCAGATGTGGATTTGATGGAAGTCTTTCTGGGGAACGAACTGGATTTGAACTTGGAACCCCCAGGTTATCAGCCTGCGTTGTTAACTACTTAGCCACCACCAAAATGCATCATTATGCATGATTTTCATCATCATCATATTCGATTTAATATCTGCTTATCTCTACTCAGGTCTATATTTATCCCTCTCTCAAGTCCATTCTCATCACTTCCTCCCATGTTTTCCTTGGCCTTCTCCTATGAACTGAACCTGATACCTCAACTGTCCTACATCTACTAACCCAAGAACTCTCACCCACTCTTTCAGCATGGCCATACCATCAAAATCTGTTCTGCACTCATCTCCCTCTTTCATCATCAAATCTTTAAGACTCGCATTATCCACACTTGTTTGATTCTCATATCATTTCTCTCCATGTAACACATGTCCTCAACCCTCACTGGCCAGCAATGGTGTACATAAATAGATGCAAGCAACTAGAAGGACTGTGATTAAAAAGATAAAAATGGTTGGCCTCTTTGAATAGGAAAATAATGGCTTCTTAAAAACAAGAGTACATGCTGAGCAGACAATTTACTTGAGAGTCTCCAGAATTTATGTTTATTTCACATAAGGAGCTTCCTGGTCAGCTAGCTTTTATGCTCAGATATTAACGACTGATGATTATTAAGTAGTCTCCATATGCAATACAATCCAAATGGTTATATATATATATATATATATATATATATATATATATATATATATATATATATACTAGCATGGGTGCCCGGCGTTGCCCAGGTGTTTGATGTGTGTTGAGCAAAAAAAGTGGTAGTAGGAAGGCAGGCTCAAACCTGTACCACAAAGGAGGAAAAGAACGGGGGGATGGGGGGGGGAGTGACGTCTTTGCTGTTATGATCACCGTCAAACCGGAAGTGACATAGGTTTAAATTAAGGCTAAACAATCGAAAAGAGTGGATGACTTTCAAAAATGCTGTCGAAAAAAGTGACCCCTCTCTGTAGAAAAGTGCCCAGTTGAGGGTGAAGAAATTAATGTTTTTAGCCAATTTTTCGGTATTTGTCATCTGAAGGGTCGAGATTCAAAATGATACTGATCTTGTGAAAATCCGTCACCTCTGTCGAAAGTTTTAGGCAGATATGCAAGCATATATACATACATTTATATATTGGTAGCTCAAATTTTCGACCCAAACGGATTAAAAAGCCTTGCCTATCTCTGAATACCCTGTATGTAAAATTTCAAATGTTTAGACCAGAAATTGTCTGAGTAATTTGGTAGAGACCGCAGAGGTCAAATTTTTTTTTTTTTTTAACTTTGGCCCTTATTATAACCTCTTAACATTTATTGTTTTGGGCTCAAATCAAGTTATCAAGTTAGATCCATGCCCAAGGAACCTATATCTAAAATTTCAATTGTTTATACCTAAAATTGGTGGAGGAGTTTGGTAGAGTTCTCAAAGGTCAAATTGTTGAACTTTGACCCCTTAACAGCCAAATTTCCGGCCGAAAATATATTACAAAGATTTTCCTAAATCTCAATACCCTGTATATTAAATTTCGAGTCTGTAGACTGAAAATTGATAGAGATATTGTGTAGGGAAATGTACACAGACAGACACTTTCATAGATATATACACACACACACGGCATTCCAAAAGTAATGTTTCCTATTTTTTTATTCAACTCCTGTCATGGATGTGCATTAGAAGCAGAGATACATCATTAAATTAAAGGAAAAAGTGCAGTGAGAATGATGGTGATTATGTAGAAAAATAAATTCTGGACCCAAAAGGTCACTCGTTTTAATGGTACCTCCTTCATTTTCATGACTCTTCAACATTTTGAGTTTAAAAAAAAAAACAAGCTTTACTTTTGGAACAACCTTCAGATAAGAAATAAGAAAACGTATCTAAGCACATCTAGGTTGAAACAAGGTCATCTTTTAACAAATAAAGAAGGATAACTCACTTTCTCTAAAAAGGGACAAAGAAAAGGTGAAATAGAAATCATCCGATGTTTGATAAAAGCCCGGTGATTGGATGGTGAAAACAGAGACGAGAATAGCAAAGAATTTGATTGGTTAACGGGCAAACTTAATAACATGTACATATGAAAATATGCGGCAACATCAATTCCATACATTAATCTGACAAATCCTTATGGGGGATGAAATGCAGAAAATTCTGTGAAGCTAAATTGCCATTATATATTTTCATAACTTACTACCTAGCTCTAATGCACTGGTGAATTCTGAAAATTGATACATAAAATATTATTTGGATGCATTTGGATATAAAATTTTCTGTGGATGTATGAAATAATAATAATAATAATAATAATAATATATATATATATATATATATATATATATATATGATGATTGCAACATCTTGTCAGACGAGTGCCACTCCCTCAGACATTTAAAATCCATGAGCCCAAATGCCTGAGGGAGTATCTATATAAATATGATGTTACAGAGTCTTAGCTTTTTACGACAGCTAAGTCTCTCTCTCGGTTCAAAATGTTGAGATCCAGCAACAAGCAAGAGCAAGATAGCCAGCAACAAATTAAACTGCAGACCAGCTTAATGCAGGTACTGGTCTCCCGCTTTATGGTTTTTTAAATCAGAGATTTGCTTCTCCTAGAAAGGTTGCCTTCACCACGGCTTACGGGAGCCCTCTCCACCCCAATACACATATACACACACACACACACAAATATACACGGTGCTAGTTGGCCGTTGACCCAGAAAAAGGGTTCATCCGCCCTTTGGAAATATATATATATATACACACACACACACACACTAGCAAGCTGCCTGGCATTGCCCAGTAGTAAGATACACATAAATATGATAATATATAATCTACATGACTTATCCTATCATAGAGACAATTCTCTATCAATTATTATATTAAACTTAATATATATGGTAGTGAAAACAAAACTGAAAACATATGACATCGGTGCCATTAGCTAGAATCAAAATCAAAACATACAACTCTCCACCCTTAATCATTGACCTCTGAGCCACCCTCATATGCGCACACATATATGTTATTTGAGAAGGGAAACCGAGAATTAATAAAATAGTAATCAACGTTTCGTCCCTATTTATGGGGACATCATCAGGATTCCGTAGGTAAAATGTCTTCTACATACACATATATATATATATACATATATATATATATATACATATATATATATATACATATATATATATATATACATATATATATATATATATATATATACATATATATATATATATATATATATATATAGAGAGAGAGAGAGAGAGAGAGAGAGATTTGCTGTTGATTTTTTTTAACGATAATAATACAGTTAACTTAGTGTCTCCAACTTGGAGATCTTGTTTCTTAAAAAAAAAAAAAAAAAAAAAAAAAAATCACCCTTATTTTTATTTGGACGTAAACAAATATCTTTTTATTTATTATTTTTTAAAACAATAATCTATGGACATGCATATTTTGGGACCCTACTCCTCTTCAGCGTAGCTTGACTGTTACTAGGAATCAAACCCCAGGGCCCAGACCTTATATATTACAGTCCGGCATCTAATCCACACTATGAAATCATAGATAATTTTACTGTTTGTTTTTATCGCTTATATATTTTACGTAGATTTGTTGATTTTTTTTTAAACGATAATAATATAGTTAACTTAGCGTCTCCACCTTGGAGATCTTGTTTCTTAGGAAATTGTCCTTATTTTTATTTGGAAGTTAACAAAAAAAATTTTTTATTATTAATTTATTATTATTATTTTTTTAAAACAGTAATCTACAGACATGCATGTTTTGGGGCCCTTCCTATGTCTATGGCTTCATAGTGTAATGGATTAGACGCGGGACTGTAATATATAAGGTCTAGGGTTCGATTACTAGTAACAATCAAGCTACGCTCTAAAGAGGGGTAGGACCCTGAAACATGCATGTCCGTAGATTATTATTTTAAAAAATAATTATATATATATATATATAATTATATATATATATATATATATATATATATATATATATATATATAATTATATATATATATATATATATATATATATATATAAAAATTCACCCGTTATTGCATTTTTGAAAAGATGGAATCGTCCAACATTGAAGACAAGATGCAAGCAAGCAAGGTCTACAGGGTTATATATATATTCATTCACAGGGCTACCAGGGGTAAAAGTGTAAATCAACATCCATCTGACTCTTTCTTCCTCCCCCATTTCTCCCTTCTTCCACCCTCCTCCTCAGTCAGCCCCATTCCTCTCTCTAGACATGAACTCGAGTCAGCATAAGGAAAATATCTCTAAAAAAAAAAAAAATCAGAGTTACTTCCCTTTAGGAAGTAGGTTGGGTATGGGGACAGCAACCTCACCCCCCAAAAAAAGAACTCCTTGCTACAACCCCCACCTCCAGGGGCTCAATGTTATGGATGAAATTAATCGCATTAGATATCATACATCTGGGGTTACACTGATTAAAAAAAAAATACCAACTTTGTGGGTATTTGTTATGTATTTTTCAAATTTTAGGTAGACATACAAACAGACATAATAAATTAAATATATAATTTCTTAACTTTGGCATTGGTTGCTCATCATGTTTTTACAAGGGTTACAAAATACTTGGAGTACATTATGACGTCATAATACGCTCTTTCTCTCTCTCTCTCGTTTTTTAATCGTTGATGTAAATTTTATGTATTTTTCAAATTTTACCTGGACATATAGTAGATATTCTGAGTGAAACAAGTGGAAGGGATATTTTTGATTCTGTTCTGATAAAAAGTCAGTGATTTGTGAGAGAAACCAAGCCTCATCTTTAATTCTCTAAAAACATTGTTACTCGTTTTACATTTGAATTGAGAGTTTGACTTGGAAAGAAAATGCTTTTGTTATAGCACTCACACAGACAACATAATCGATGCTATGGTCAGGTAAGATTAAATTTCTAAACCGTGGTAAAGTAACCATAATTCAGACAATGACAACTAACAGCATGCGTAGTGAAGGCATACACAGTTCACAGGTGAGGTATGGGCCTGACCTGCTAGAGAAGCTAAAATCAAACTTATTAAGAAAAGCTATTTCTGTTACAAGAAAAGGTTGTCCCTTTCCATGTAAATAAAAACATTAGAGAAGTGAAAATGAGATTAGGATAAGCCAAGACTCGAACCTTGTAAGCAAGGTTCAGAAATTGGAATGTTAGAATTTAGCTATTGTTGAATTCTATTATAAAATAGTTTAGATATTGTTTGTATTGTAAAAAGAATTGTTTGTTCGTTCTTTATGAAAACTGAATTAAAAATGTCAGCTAAAAAGAATGAACAATACAAATTAAAAATATATTGTAAAAAATAGGTTAGGTTAACAAATAGGTTAGTTGAGAATTCTTTGTTTACAGAAGTGTGTTTTGGACAAACGTGTGCTTAGCCACGTGAGTTGGTCACATTTTGGAACCACACATCTGACGTCATAACAAAAAGGGAATTCTCAATATAGGAGCTAGAATTAGTAGATTAGAGCAGTCGGGCAGTTGAGGCAGGACAGTTGAGTCTGCTAGTCAGAGTTAGAGTCCTTTGGAAGCGAAGGAAAGAACATTAAACTATGTAGATCCCAAATATGAATTCCTGACGTCATCATCATTCGACCGGTTCAGTGAACTAAAGAATCACCATCGATTTTTGTAACTGTTGTCTTTGTGTCATTATTCCACAAACTGAAGGTAATGTGTTAATCATCTTAATATGAACTTTATGTAACACTTACAAGAACTGTATCTCTCCTCCTCGCTAATATATGTTATAAGAATCTACAGAATTGTATAAATGTATCTCCCCCTCATCATTGTTATATATATATATATATATATATATATATGTCCCCACAGTCTCTCTCCAACATGAATGTCCCCATCCTACCTCCTTTTAAAATGTATCACTACACAACATTTCTAGCTGAAAAAAATTTACTTGGCTTAAAAGGAATAAAATCACTGTTCTGCTGGCCTGCTTCCCGGTTAAATACAACACGGTAGCCTTCAAATCTAATGTAAACAAGTTCTTGTTGAACCATGATTCCCCATAAATAATCAAGTCTACCAAATTTACATCATTAATGATTACTACACATCACATTCAGTAACCCTTATCCTCGAGTGGCCTTTGGCCCTTGATAAGCGGTGATTCCTAAGTAAACCCCCCCCCTTTGTTTTTTTACTGAGTCAGCGCTTATCAAGGATAAAAAAAATACCCTTTTTTTTTTGGACTCTTTTTCACTCCAAATAAGGCATGTTGCCACTTGGAATGTAAACGACTACTTGGATCATGTCTAACAGGAGACTGTGGGGAGTTGAGCAGCAAGATGTCTGTTCACATTACATTTAAATTTTAGCAGGTTAGTACAATCAGAGAAGCAGTAAATAAAGACAGAATTCCAAAGTCTAGCAGTCTGAGGGAATAAAGTATCAGAATATAAGGTTTTAGTGGCATCTTGAGATCTCAAGGGGTGAAATTTTGCTGCTTGTCGGATTAGTCAGATATGTGAACTTTGAGTAGTTTGTGGATAAGAGTTAATTAGATGAATAGATTGACAGTTGAATGACGATGAATAACATGAGGAATAAAACCTACTTAAAACAATAGCCCCCACCCTTTATCACAAACACCGCACATCCAAAGACAAAGACAAAATAGAGAGAAATCAAGAGTTACAAAATTCCTGATAGTCAACCCTATGTCCACTTTCTACATATTTTTATTATCTAGTAGCTGAATGATGATGAAAACTATGAGAGGATTGAAAACCCATACATAACATCCACTCAAAAAGTATTTGGTCCAGAAAACAGGACGTAATGACTTAACAAACAATGTCTCACTGAGATTTATGTTAATGGAAAACTGTAATCAGTTCAATTCAGGTAGACCCAGGTGGAGGAAAATGGCATGTCAATCGCAAGGAGCTTAATTACGTGGATTGACAAAAGTTGTCTGGTCACAGGCATCCTACTTGAATTGTGTAAAATTAATGTTGTATGCCTGCTTCTGGCCAGAATAAGATACAGAACACATTTTGCAGAATTGGGTGCATATATGACAAAATCACATTAACACCGTTTGTTGCTAGATCATTGAAGTAAGCAATGTTAAACCTGGACAGTATCAGATAAGTGACCATTTGGGAATACCAGGTGCTGTATGGGAATACCAGGTGCTGTAATAACACATAGACCTGAACACCCCTATGTTGCACAGTTCCAGGTCACCTTTGGGAAAGATATAGCACCTGTTAACCTCCATCTGATATTCCAGAGAATTGCCACATAGGAGGTAGATTAAATCCCTCATTCATGGTAAAGGTAATCCATCTACGAGAAGGAAAGTAATAAAAAAATTTAAAAAAAAAAAAAAAATGGACAGAAAGAGTTTGTTAGGCCTCTAAGGCAGCACTTAAGTAGTAAGGCTAATAAAACTGTCATAAAAATATCAATTGCGCAATCTGTTCTAACAAGAGATAGGAAAACATAAAAAAGGTGCACTTATAAAGAGAGTGAATGTTGCTATATACTGGGAGGCCAGGATTTACACTTAAAAACTGACTCCTTGCATGTTCTTAAATGGCTCGCCAAAATATCGACTATCAAAGCCAAAGAAAATACTAACGACTGCAGTATCTTGCTAGTCCTGAGCAGTTTAGGAGATCCACCCTCCCAGGCTTTGTCTTCTTTCTTTAAAAAGGAGTTAGTTTATTGCTAATCGCCTGAGGTGCCTCTACCGGGGAATGCTGACAGGATTGTCTAGGCATTGTTTTTGCAAGCCAGAATGCTGTTCCTCAAGTATGCTGGCTTTTCAATTCCGAAGTGGTTTATTGGTCCAAGGTTGCACCTAAAGATAGTGTCCGTACTGTGACTACTCTGGCTAATGCACTGTACCCATATGTGTTTACTTTGGTCAGGTTGAGTCGGCTTCTTTTCTGAATATCAGCTTAAAATTATGACGATCAATCGTGATTACATCATTAAAGCTGAATCACATGTGGATCTGAGAATTTAGCCAAGTACTCATTGATGGTTGCTGTCCAGATCCTTAGCTGTCCACAGATACATTTGTATTAAGTTTGAGTGAAAAATGTCAATGAAGTTTGATTCTTGTCCAGAATTTCCCCATATCAAAAAACAAAAATAAAGAAAAATTTGTATGATTTTTATACTCGTAACTAAATGAAAATATCATATTCCAAAAATCACATGAATTAATCAAGTTTATTTTTATAAAGAAAATCATTTTTAAACAAAATGCGACTTCATGGGCACGACAAATAAAACTTGCAAGTTTGAATTATTGACTTATCTCCCTTTGTCGTTTTCTTTAAGATTGTTTTCAAAACTGCAAACAAGATAGCTGCTCTTCTGTTACTCATAAAATTTGATTTTCTTATTTAAAAAGAAAACTACTTCATCAATTTACTTAATTTTTGGAATATGACTATTTCATTTCGTCACAGGTCATACATTATCATACAGATTTTTTTGTTTTTTTCATGTAAGGGGATTTCTAGACAAAAACCTGAAGTTCTTCAGCTCCCAACAGGATGCAAGCATGAGATCTATGGAAAAGAGAATATGGCTCTGGTGGGAAAAATCATTTAAAATGTCTTAAATATTCATGTATTAAAAGATAAAAAACTTTCAAAGTTTTTTACATAATGATGATGATGATGATCATCATCATCATCATCATATTCAGTTAAATGTCCGTTTTACATGCTGGAATGCATTGGATGACTTAAAAAAATTGACTGACAAACTAATTTATCTCTAGACAGGTCTTTATCACTCAGATCCATTTTTGTCGCTTCATCCCTTGTTTTCCTTTGTCTTCTTCTGTGAACTGAACTTGCTACCTCAACTGTTCTACATCTGCTAACCCAAGAACTCTCATCCATTCTTTTAACATACTCGTACCATCAAATCCTACTCTTCGTTTTGCATCCAAATAATTTTATAAATACAGATTAAGATAAAATTAATTATAGTTTTATTACAATTTCGTTTAATTAATTTAATGACAAAACAATAATGATAATTAAATTTAACTTTTCAAAACCCTATTTTTAAAAATCATTTGATACTCTCACGGCATAGTTACTCGTTCAAAAAAAAAAAAGAAAAGAAAAAACGAAATCAGAAAAAAAAGATATGCAAAAGGAAAAACTGAAAAAAATGTAAGAGATATAGGAAGTAAAAAGAATGAAAAAGTAAAAACGAATGGAAAAAGAATGAGAAAAGAAAGAACGAGAAAAGAAAGAACAATGAAAAAGAAAATGAAAGAAAATATGAAAAAGAAAACTAAAAAGAAAAAAAATTAAAATGAAAATAAAGAAAAAGTAAAAAGAATGAGAAAAGAAAGAAAAAGAAATGTATAAGAAAAGAATGAAAGAAAAAACTGAAAAATAATGAAAAAAGGAAAAAAGAATGAAAAAAGAATGAAAAAGAAAAAAAGAATGAAAAAGAAAAAATGAAAAAGAAAAAAAAAAAGAAAAAAGAATGAAAAAGAAAAAAAAACTGAAAGCAATACCACCGGTACAGCTTGTATGTAAATAATCTTGTTCGCCTTCAAGAATTCACCTCCTCCATCTTGATTTTAAGTTAAACGTTTACAGGATGTTTACGTTATCGGTCCTGCTCGCAAAATATTCATTAAATGTGCGTGATTTAAAAACCATTCTTCTGATAATAGTAAAATTTGGAAGGAATATTTTCCCAGGGATCTGAAATTAAATACAACCATTTTTTTTTTTTTTTAATTAACCAGATCAGTATTCGCAAAAACATGATAAAAATAATGACTGGAAAATATTGTTTATCAGAAAAAGGATTTATTTAGTTCATTTAATCCAGAAACTTATATTTTATATCTTGCGGAGACGTGTTTTGTAATTTTGTAATTTTTAACAATTGGATGCTTATCATACAACATTGTTTTACACATGTGACCATACGAATAAAGTTTCCTGTTCTGCATACATCATCTTAGATTTCCGAGATTTAATCTCGCTCTGAGGTCAGCAGATCTAAGCCTGTCTTTAAGACACACATTGCATGCCCATAGTATTATTCTCATATAATTTCTCATCATGCAATGCATACCCTCAACCCTCACCGGCTAGATTTCAGTTCCGTATATCATCACACTGAATATACATGTCAGAGAGACTGTCCTTGGTCAACGCTGGAGTTCCATACTTGGCCCTGCTATCACATCAGCACCAGCTTCTAGTAATCCAATGGTATCAACACTTCTAAACTTTCTCCACAAATAAGTTCTCATCTGTCTCCATTGTATTACACATAAACATGTCATCGCTCAACCTACTTGTAATTCCACCGTAATTGTAAACCCTATGCTTACAAGTGCCACAAAAAAATTGAATGCACCAGGTTTCTTTCCCTATACTGAAGGATTTCCAACACTGATCTATAAAAATAAAACAGTAGGTGTATGTTTGCGTGTCAATGTGAAAATCGATAAACTCTTAATATATTAGGGTCACATAACACTGAATTTAACAGAAAATTGTAATCATACAACACGGATGGAGTAAAATCTTTGTTTGGATGAATAATGCATATAGAAATATGTCGGCAAGTTGAAATGCAAAAGTGTTCATTTCAACTTGTCGACATATTTCTATTACTTTTGCGCATGCGTAAATTCATTCAAAGCTTGAAGTGGTTTGATTTTAAATATGTCTCGATAGCTCAAACGGTTGGGAACGCAGTTGGAGAGGTAAATGTTTTGGCTTCGACTCTAGCTGATGCAAACTAGTAATTTTTTCAAAACTTTTGAAATCAGTACTAATATATATATATATATGCCGTAACAAAAATTGGAAAATAACTGCAACTTCTTATCCAACTTTCGGATTTTCTAATCATGCCAATATTCCTTTATTTTCTTTTAAAGTGGATAAGTTCTTTTTCTTCTGATGAGTTAAGGGCAGAATAAATTCAATAATTGATATAATAATTACATGAATGGTTCTGCGCTACGAAACAGGTGCTGTCAAAAATTGTATATGTCAGCATACTTAAAGAAATAAACGGTAAGATAGTCAACATCTTGAAATTCAGAATATAGAATTTTGTCATATATATTATATATACAGGGTGACCAAAAAAACAAAAAACAAAAGCTAAATGGAGGCCATCTAGAACATATGCTGTAGAATGGAGAAAAAAAAGGCCAAAGACACTAGTGTTTTGATGTGATGTTTTGAATATATTAAACTAGTTATAACCAAAGTTTCATTTCATTCGGACAAAACACTAAGAAACGGGGCCTAATTAGAGTTGGGGCCTGTTTTTTTTATTCACCCTGTATATATATATATATATATATATATATATAACATGAAATTATCTGTGATAATAAATACGAAATTTGCATGATTTAAAATTTATTTAAGAGTATTTTACAACCGGGCAAAGATTTTCCCTCCTGTAAGTATTGAATATCTAACTAGAAAGATATTAGAGAAACGAATGCCAACAATAATTATCTGATTCACTCAAAATGTATGATGATGTAATCTCATAAGATCACTGAAGTTAAGTAACGTTGAGCCTGGCCAGCATCAGATGGGTGACCATTTGGGAATACCAGGTGCTGTATGTAAGCGACTGTAAACACTCTCCCGACCCTTGCAAAAAAACTAACGTTGTTATTTTCTCCTGATCGAGATACACATATGATCGGGGACTGCTTGTGTACTTGATAATCCCATGATACTACCTCCTTCAAAGGTGGAATTTTGAATGCTAGGTTGAATGCTGCTGGCAAGTGATGATCCCCTTCCTCATCAACAAGTTAAACAGTTTCTCGTAGGAAACAACAGATAACACACACGATTCATACAATAAGCAAGCTATATAGATTTTATTTAGAAACATTAGCAGATAATAATTAATAATATAAATGAGAGAAGGGTTGTACTACAATGGAGTTGAGTCGAACTCGGAAACTTTCTGATCAAACTTGGAAATCTACACACACTTTCAAGCATGATCTTTTATTTAATCCACGGAAGTAGATTGTTCTCTTTCTGTCAGCCATTAGAAGTAGTACTATTTCATGTTATTCTTAACTATTATCGCATGTAGTAAGAATTGAGTCTTAAACCTCCAGAAGACTTTTACACAGAACTTGGTTCCACTGGCCTGCTTTCCAGCTGACTACAATACGATCGTATTCAAGTCCAATGTAAACAAGTTCTTGTTGAGCCGTCCCCTTAAATAAAAAAATTCTATCCAATTTCCACCACTGACAATCACTGTTATTTCAGTAACCACCGGACACTCATTAACCCTTATCTTCGAGTAACCTTCAGGACTTGATAAAGTGATTCTTGTAGAAAAAAAAAAAAAAATAGAGTAAAGTCCTTTTTTTTTTTAACTCAAAAGTTGAAGAGCTATGAAGATGAAAGTGGTACCATTGAAACGAGTGTTTTGATAAAGCCGATATTTTTCTGGATAGCGCAAAATGTTTTCTGGACAGAAAATCAATAACACATGTTAATGTTAACATTAAATGTTAATAAACTCATTTGCTATGAAACAGAACAATTTTCCTGGCCTTTTTGCTAGGAGCAAAGTGTAGTATCTGTTCTGATACTACCCTTCATCTTTTCTGTCCTCGACCAGTGGAGGAGAAATCTTTCTAGACTGAGGCAATTTTTATTTTTGTTCCTATTTTATTGTCCCCTTTTTGGGGGAGCTGGATTTTCTCCACATTAAAAATAGATCTTGTGTCTAACTCTGCCCTTGTGGGGAAACCAGTAAATAGGAACATTTCTATGAAAATAGTGTTGTATTTTAAATATAGAACCGACCCAAATGATATAAATTAACAAATACTAATAAATACTCAGAAAGTAATATTGTGCTACATAGTTCAATACAAATAATAAAATCACATTGTAAGAGACAATCTTTAATATATTCCTTCAGTCCAGTACCTCTTGGCAGACAACTTTTTTTTTTTTTTTGCACTGTTTTTTTTTTTCTCTTTTTTTACGTAACACTTTGCTGGCTTTTTTCTTCAGTTAAGAACCACTGCATGTTAAAATTACTTTCTTTCTCATACAATTACAACAATGATCATATATTTATATAATGATATTCAAAATCGAGGATACAGCAAGGGGAGGTCAATCTCATATTCTTGTCCAGGGTTGTCCGATTGGACTTTTTAAAGCCAAATTCCGCAAAGTAGGCCTTTTTTTTTCTTTTTCTTTTTTTTTTTGAAGCTGTTTGGCTTTCAAAAATTGTATTTGACCTTTTCTAAAGCGCAAAGTACGGACTAAGAAGAGACAAGCAGAATATTTAAGACAATACGAAAATACTTAGAGGGGGATAATTTCTGGAAAAAAAAAAAATAAATTAACGAATGTTGTGGATTTTTTGTTTTGATTCGACTAACGACTTTTGAATAAGGAATCAGAGTCGAATCTCATAGCTATCGAGATCGCAAACTTGTACAAACCGCAATTGGCAAAAAAGTTGTACAGGGAGGGATTTTTATGAAATTTCACAAAATATAGAAAACTGCAAGATAAGATTTTTTTAAGACAAAGACAGGCAAATGAAACGAATAGCGATCCAATAGTTTTCCGAATTACAAAAAAATAAAAAATAAAATAGAATAAAAAAATAAGTTCGGTGCTTATTTGGAATTCCTCCAATATGGAAAAAAAAAACCCAAAAAAAAACAAAAAACAAATAAAAAAAAAAAAAACAAATATAAAGAAAAATCTGTGATATATGTATCCATGGCGGGGGAAAAATCGGTTTTGTTTTAAAAAATCAGTAATCACATAAACTGATCAAGTAGTTTTATTTTTATAAAGAAAATTATTTTAAGCGACTTTGAGTTCTAATGTTCCCAAGTTAAGAAGGGTTTTCTAAAATCTCGCAAGTTTTAATTATTTTGAGTTCTCTCCCATGTCTGCAGCCTGTTTTCAAGAGGTGTGTCAGAAACTTCGTGGAAAATATTGAATAATTCGACCGCCTGTCTTTCCAAGCTTATAACTACTCGAAAAAATGTAATTCAAACCCTAATTTTTTATTTTCAATTAAAGGGGCAAGGAGACAAGGTTTTATTAAAAAAAAAAAAAAATACAAACAGCGGGTTTGTTTTTTAAAAAGGTTTTAAACTTCGGACTTTACAGGTAAATTTCCAAAAAACTGTTCTTTTTTTGTTGTTTTAAATTAGAATATATTATTTATTGATCTTTTATCTTCAATTTGTGATATATAAAACTTTGGCACATAAATTAATTATTTACTTTTTAATAGACATTTCAAAACGGAGGGGGGTGAAGTTTAAAAAAAACGTTTGTCTAAAATATTATATTCGGTTTATTGGAAAGAGCATAAAATTTCACATTGACCCTGAAAATATCGTAAAAATAGAATCAATAGAAAAATTTTGTAAGATTTTTAAAGTTTAAAAATTGAAAAATACTAAACTCGTAAAATTCAATTAATTTCATTACTGTTTTTTAAAAAATAATATTTCTATTACTTTTTATACAACTTTAATAGTTTATTTTGGAAGTATAATCCATAAAGAAAATAAACAACCCACTTTTAAAAGAGAAATTACGAGTTTTTTTTATATTTTATTCGCAGTTTCGTGTTAGGGGTGTCAAAAATTTCTACAAAAATTCTGCATTACTGGTTTCGATTCTAACTGCTGGCACTCAAGTCATAATATATCTAAGTTTTGAAATATTTATAGCAATTAAGCTATACAGTACGCGGAAAATTCTGTGTAGCTTAATTGCCATATATATTTTCATAACTTACTACCTAGCTCTACTTACGCATCGAGCACTGTCAAAGTAAATACTGAAAATATTTACATAAAATTTTATGTAAATACATAACTGTTGAAACCACTACTATATATTGGGTAAATATAATTATCAATGAAGTATTGGCTTTATAATAATACGATATCTGCACGAATTAAAATGTATGTAAGCGTACTTTACGACTGAGGAACGCCTGACAGCCTGCTAGTGTGTGTGATACCTTGTATGTCGCTGTGAGGAACAGTCTCTCTCTACAAACTCCTCTGTCAAGTTTCTGGTCTACAGACTAGAAACTTGATATACAGAGAACTTGGACCCGTGTAACAAATTTGATTTGATCCCGCAAAAATAACTGTTAAGAGATCAAAATTTACACAAATTCGAACTTGGCAGGCGTAAGTCAACTTAAAATGCTTTTGTACGCATACGCAAATCTGCATTTATAACTTAAACGTCATTATTTAAAAACTTTTTATATGCGTATGGACGTAGCCCAGAGGATAACGAATAAGGTTGGAGAGCTATATGTTTTGGTTTCCATTCCAGCTGACGCTATCCAAGTCGATTTGTTTTTAACTTTCAAAATCACGGGTTTGTATTACTATACACATAGATTCGAAAAATTTGTCAAAAAAAAAAAAATGTTATCAAAGGCAAGATAAGTTACTTTTCTACCAAACTGGATAATTTTTTTACTGTTTTTATTTAATGTAACATGTTTATATTCAGCTGAAAAAACAGTGTTTACCGATGTATTGGAAAATTAAAATGGCGTCGCACTCTCTGTTGAACATGTTAAGTTTGGGAGAATGAGTTAAAAATAAATAAACTACAAAATACTGTTAAAAACTCACTGAATATATGTCAACCTATGTCACGGTAACATATATTGAGCGAATTTCTAACAGTATTTTGTATAGTTTTTATTTTCAACTCATTTTTCCAAACTTACCGTGTTCAACAGACAGTGCGGCGCCATTTTTAATTTTCCAAACATCGGTAAACACTATGTTTTTCGAGCTGAATAAACATGTTACATTAAATAAAAACACTAAAAAATTATAGTTAGGTAGAAAAGTAACTTATCTTGCCTTTGATAACATTTGTTATATATTTGTTTTTTGACAACTTTTTCGAATCTATGTGTACAGTAGTACAACCCCGAAATAACTGCTATATATTAGGTACAATATAATAATCAAAGACTGGCTCTATAATAATAAATACGCAATCTGCATGAATTAAAACATTATATTTAGGCGTATTTTACGACCGGGCAACGCTAGGGGGAGGGAAATCACCGTTATATATTGGGTACAATATAATAATCAATAGAGATTTGGCTCTATAATAAGATGGAATCTGCATGAATTAAAATATCTTTTAAAGATTTTACGATCGGGTAACGCCGGGCGACCTGCTAGTATATTACTAAATTGCGACATGACAATTAAGTAGACAACATTGGTTTTTAATGGAAATTCAATTTTACGGCTATCGATTCTGAAAGAAGCGCCAAAACGCAAATGAAAGCGCTTTAAAATACTTTTAAAAAGATATTAAAAAAAAAGAAAAAAAAAAGAAAAAAAAAGAAATAAGTAGCAAAATAAATTTTGGTACTCATGCATGCAGGGAGTGATCCGTGCTGAAATAATAGCGTTATTATTTAAAAAGCCATTCTTAACATGGAGAGGGGAGGTGTTTTGTATCTATTCTGTACTTTAACCTTACAATTGAATAAAAAAAAACAACGTGGAAATACGATTTAAAAAATAGCGCGGATCACTCTCTGCATTAGCACCTAAATTTTCTTGTCTTTGGTAACAGTTATTTGTTAATTATTTGTTTATTTCACCCCAAACTTTTTAAATAATTCTTTTCACCCCTACCCTTTTTTAATTATTATTTTAATTTTTATTCTTGAAAATCGCTACTAATCCTTTTTACATTCGTGCTGTTTGCCTTTTTGCGACTCATAAACTGTTTCGACCATTTCTGTTTTATTCCATAAATCGCAATCGGCAAACATTCTCCTCCTATAGAAGCAAGAAGCACCAAAAATAATTTAATTACGAAATTAAATCTGCCCGAATGCATTTAAGCGTTTTCCGCAAAGTCCTTTTTAACCTTTTAGTTATAGTTGAAAAAAAACAAAACAAAACAAAAACAAATTGAGTTACTTTGCGATTCTGTTAAATTTGAAAGGAATTTAGAAGCGTTTAAACTGTTGAATAGAAAGTCATTTAAAATATTTAGCAAATGATCATTTAATTATAAAAGGTTAAAAAAAAGTTTTGGAATCTTTACATCTAATCATTTTATAAATAGGAATTAAAACATTATCTTGGCAACAGTTTTACTAAAAATATGGTTGCATTATTAATTTAAATGACAATATACGATAATAAAATCAAATTATTAATTAAATTTGATTAGAAATCACAATAAACAAATAATAATTGGAGAGAAAAAAATCAAACAAACAAACAAAAAAGGTAATTTTATTTATCTCCCTGACACCGCGGGAAGATGTGACATAAGGGTCGGAAAGTGGGATTGAAAAGTCAGCGCCCTTTAGGAAGAGTGCTCTGGTTTGCAAAAAAAATGCCTCGACAGCCCAGTCACATTCCCGAGTAGAGGCGCGCCAGGCGATTAGCAATAAACTAAGCCTCTTCTTAAAGAGCTCTTGGAACTTTACAGGGCCAGCAACATACCACCATTAAGAGGGAAATAGCCATCTCAGAAAAAAGGTAGACACTTGTATACTTTTGCAACCGTGCTGAAATAATAACATTATTTTGAAAGCCATTCTTAACATGATGAAGGAGAGTGTTTTGTAACTATTCTGTGTTTCCACCTAACAATTTAATAATAATAAAAAAAAAAGATATCGTGAAGCTTGAATTTAATCTGAAAAAATATTTTAAAATAGCGCGGTGGCAAAAGTGCACAAGCACCTGCATCAAAAGGCATATTAAAAAAAAAACGAAATAATTTGAAAGTAAACATTTTTTTAAAAAAGACTCCCGGGCAACGGCGACTTAATACAGAAAGTTTGAGATAAAAATTATACTCGTCAATTTCTTGTTGGCAGTATTTTTTTTAAGCCTTTAAACTGTCAAATCGATAGTATCTTCTGATTCGAAATAAAGTTTAAAGACCAAAAAGTTGATTATTGTGGTGACTTTTTGTTTTTCAACTTTTGAAACTAAATAAAAAAATTAAAGTATCTTTCAACCGCGTCCCTATCATAATAAAGAACTCTTTTTTCTTTTCTTTTTTTTAAATTCAATGGAAAACAAAAGGCAATTTGAACAAAATGAAAGTTAATGAAACGAAAAACAAAGAACGGAGAAGTTTAGTTTTCTTAATTCTTACCCATTGTTGTGTATTGGTTGTACATGGTTCCTGCGTAGTCGAGTTAATAATAATCACCCAATTTTGGGGAACAAGGGGAAAAAAGGAGATGATTTTTGCTGCTGTCGGACGACAGGATGCCCCGAATAAGAATAATAAATAAAAACAAAAAAAAAAAAATTTTAAAAAAAAATCACCAGAATGATGAAGATGAGAGTTTGGTCTTTTTACAACTAACTCGCTCAGACTTTTGCCTTGGAAAAAAAAAAGTAAATAAATAAATGATAAAATAAAATTAAAAAACAGGAAAAGTTTGGCAACTCGTGAGAGAAAAAAAGAGCGATGGTAGAGGGGAAGCACGTGTCCGCAAAAATAAAAGATGCTGCTGATGATGATGGGGAGTAATTTCTTTCTTTCTCTTTCTCTCTCTCTCTCTCTCTCTCTCTCTCTCTCTCTCTCTCTGCTGAAGAAGAGGAAATAAGTAGTAGCAGTCTCTAAAAAGTCAGTCTGATGATGACGGCGACGACGATGATAGATAGTCCGCGTAATCGTTGTCAGGTGTGACGGACTTTCTCTCCCGCTTAGGGATTTTAAGGATAGAGAAAAATAGAGAGAATGAGAAGGCAAGAAAGATGAAAAAGGGATAGAAAGGAAAAAATAAAGGAGAAATAAAAAAGAAAAAGGAAGGAGAAATAAAAAAGAAAGGAGAAGACAAGTGAGAAAGAAAAAGAAAGGTGAAAGAAAGAAAAGGAGGAAAGGAGAAAGAAACATGAAGAAAGGTTAGGGAAAACGAAGAAAAAGAAGGCGGGGAGGTTGAAGAAAAAAAAAGATTGATCTAATTAGAAGAAGGGGTCGAAGCAGCAGAGACAACACGTCGACCGCCAGTCTAGCCGCGTGCCCGGAAAGGACGGAGGGGGGGGGGTGATAGCACAGCATGTGTTGGAAGGAGGTGGGTCGGTTAAAAAGGCAATCTGTGCGTAATATTTTAAATATTTTGAAACGGAAAAAGAAAGATTTTAAAACTGGATGCACATTTTTTTTTTTTTTTTTTAATCTACCAATTTGGAAAAAAGTGTGTGTGTGTGTGGGGGGGGTCAGAGTGTATGTTTTGATGGTACACTTCATCTTTTCTGCCCTCGGTCAGTGAAGTGAATCCTTCTAAACTGAGACAATTTAATTGGGGGCGGGGTTAGCAAGAAGAAGCCAACAAACGAAAAAAATAAAAAGGTCAAAAATTAAAATATACGACAAATAACTGTTACCAAAGGCAAGATGAGTTACTATTTTACCTACCTGGGTAAATTTTGTGTTTTAACATATTTTAACGCTTTTATTCGATTCGAAAAAGAACTGGTGCCGAATTGGTAAGCTAAACTGATAACAATACATGCCGCCTTCTTCGGAGAGTCAATATAATGTCTCAAAAGTCTAAAAATAAATAAAATATTGATAGAAATCCATCCAATAAGTGTAACGCCGTTACACTGTAACGGTGACATTCGGTGGATTTCTATCAGTATTTTCGGTACTTGTACAGTTTAGTCAAGACATTAAAAAAATGAAAATATCGAAAAAAGTTTACATTCCGTTAAAGAACGAAGTTTTCCGGAAAAAAAATTCACTTAATTCCATCAAGTAGTTTTTTTTTTACAGCGGAAAAACACGTTTTTATAAGAGTACATTGAAGGCAGCCATCTTGGATTTTAAAAAAAATTGTTTGAATTTTAGAAATGCCAAAGGGAGATAACTACAGTTAAAGCGCTGACACCCCTTCCTATCTTTAATACTAGCTTTTCTTCCTAAAAATCGAACATTTTGCTCGGTATCATAACAAATTGTTTTTTCGAAGAACTTCGTTCCATAACGGATACATACAATTTAAACTTTTTTCCATATTTTCATTTTTTTAATGTCTTGACTAAACTGTACAAGTACCGTATTTTCTTCAGTTTTAAGCCATTATTGACTCTCCGAAGTTCGTGGGGTGGGGTGGAGGTGAGCAATGTTGTTATCATCTGTTTAACTTACGAACTCGACACTAGTTCTTTTTCGAACTGAATAAAAGCTTTAAAATACGTTAAAATATACAAAACTTATGCAGAAAGGTAGAAGAGTAACTTATATTGCCTTGTGTGACATTTGTTAGTTATATATTTTAATTTTTGACCCCCCCCCTTTTTTTTTTTTTTCGTTTCTTAGCTTCTTTGCTAAATCCACAATTTTCCCCCCTAATTCAAGGTGTCTCCTTTTGGTGAGCTCAAGTTTTTCCAGATTAAAGAAGAAAAAAAAAACAAAAAAAAAACGACCTTATCTTTGTGGGGAGGCAAGTGATTTGGAACTATTTTCGCCTCAAAATACTAAGCATACATTCGCGATAGACTATTTGTAAATAGATATGTGCTGTCGAATAAGAAAACAATTATAAAAAAAAACAACAAATAGTTAATTAATGGCACGTTCTTTTGCAAAGCAATATGCAAACTAGTTAACATTGCACATCGATCATACAGGCATTGAATATATTCAGCAGTTGTTCCATCGTGAATATGAAGTTGGTGTTTGAATCTCACTGCTAGTGCTTGCTACAGATGACAAGCAGAAGGTACAGAAGTTTGATATTAATTCTGTTCTTGATACCTTTTGCGAATTCTTGGCATTTTTAGAAGGGGGTTCAGTTCGTTTTATTCAAATCTAAGGAAATAAATAAACGGTAGATTTAAACTTAAGAATGATGGATCACCTTTCTATATAAATTTAATGTAAAATGATCAACCGCTTCCTGGCCAGCAAGCATTAATGATCACCTACTATCGAACCATTGGTTCGAAAAAAAAAAATCGTCACCCGTTCTCCAACAATATCTGATTCGACGAAGCAGATATTGTTGGAAAACGGGTGACGATTTTTTTTTTTTCTCAGCATATGTTTTGTGTACTGTCAATATTTGTTATTGACATTCATCCGTCAATCAATGAAATCGTCTCACCGCCACCCGTGTTTAATGTGATGAATCCAAATTTTAGGGTCTCGATTTAAAATGTAAATTAAAATTAAAAGTTCTGGTGCTTCTATACTGTTGGAATGAGATTTTGTAGTCGATAAATCGAGTTTTCAGATTTAAAAAAAAAACAATTGTTTAAACCGACTTTTTTTTTTTTGTTGTCAATTCTAATAAGTTACAATAGTAGCTTCCAAATTATGCAGTCGGAATTACCTGAATATTAATGAATTATTAAAAAAAAAAAAAAAAAAAAAAACCTTAATCGTGGTAGCAGGTGAAAAATTGCCGCCATCTTGTTTAAATCGAAAGGTAAAATTACCTTACTTTTGAACTCCCCTGTGTCGTTTTCATCAAATTCTATTTTCTAACTCCTGTGTCGTTTTCATCAAATTCTATTTTTATTTTCTTAAATAAATAATTTTTTACCTTATCGATTTTCGTAATTTTTGGATAATCATATTAAAAATATGAGGAATACGTAGATACCATTGTTTTCATGTGAAATTCAGTATTACGATTTCCAAAATTTCGTCCCAATAGTGTAGAAGCGCCGAAATTCATTATTCCTTCCTCCCCAAATACAATTTTGGGTACTTTTTAGATTATGTCCACCTCCACAATTTTCTTTTAAATGATGACTTTTATAAGTTTTCTACTATGCTGAATACGGAAATCGCATTGAAATTTTGCAGAAATAAGTAGTTATCGAGATATAAAAAGTTGTATTATGCATTGTATTCTTTGGCGGCCATGGTTTTTACGCGCGTCCGCGCATCATAAAAAATCTACGCGCGTAACAAAGATGGCCGCCAAAGAATACAATGCATAATACAACTTTTTATATCTCGATAACTAATTATTTCTGCAAAATTTCATGGCCGCAAACCTTTAAAAGTCGTCATTTAAAAGAAAATTGTGGCGGTGGTGGTGGACCTAATCTGAAAATTTACCCAATTTTTTTGTTTTTGTTTGTGTGTGTGTGTGTGTGTGTGTGTGTGTGTGTGTGTTGACTCTAACCCGGGTCCAGAAATAAGGATAAAATATTGAAAGTTGAGAGAAAAAATGAGGGGAAAGGTGAGATGAACGTCTCAAAAAGCAATATTGTACCCGATGGGAAAACGAAGAAACCCAACAGGGTAAGTGAGCTTTTTTACGTGGTTTTGGTTCTTCACTTTCTTTCTTCTTCTTCTGAAGAAGAAGAAAGAAGAAGAAAGAAGAAGAAGAAAAAGAAGAAGAAGAAGAAGAAGAAGAAGAAGAAGAAGAAAGGAAAAAAATAATAAGAAGAAACCACGGATGAAGTAGAAAAGATAATTGCGGAAATGGAGATGGGAGCAACAGGAAGTTTTCTTTCTTAAGGAGTCGGACATGTCATAAAGATTTATCCCAGTATCCCCCTCGCCTATTGGGGGATGGGTGGGGAGAAAACGCCAACATACCCTTCCCCCACCATCATTCTGACAGTAAATTATTACCAACTAGCTGTACATCGTCCATGAGTCGTTTTCCTTTGATATTTATTTGGTTTTTTATTTATCTCCCCCCTCTAAAAAAGGAGTTATTATTATTATTATTATTATTATTATTATTATTATTATTAATTATTATCTTCTAACAAAGCAAAAAAGGGGGGGTATACAACAAATAAATCTTATCAAAGGCAAGATCAGTTATTTTTCTACCTACCTGAATAAGATTTTTATGTTTTAATTTACTTGAAAGTATTTTTGGTTAAAAGTAAATGGGTACTGTAAGAGTAAGACCTATCGAAAACGATAAACAAAATGGTCTCGTTCGAGCCAAAGTGGAACTTCGATAATGGCCAAAAATCGAAAATTAAGCAAAATATTTCCAGAAACATCTTCAATAAATGTCACCATTCGTGCTAAAATGTAATGTTCCACCGGTATTTTATTTGTTTTTCGATTTTTGAGTAATTATCGAGGATCAACTATGGTTCGAATTAGTTTACTATTTTGTTTTCCTTTTACATGGACAGGTTTTGCACTACCTTTATTTTTAAGTAAAATAAAACACTTTAAAATAAAAACATACAAGGATGGAGTAGGAGTACTGCTGCCACATCTGGACAGGAGCTGCTAGAAAGTCTTATCCTGCTTTGACAGAGTTCAAAATAGACCTCATAGTCTAGTGGGGGATGCCCTTTTCTCTTCCTTGCAACCTCTTTCTCACAGAAGAGACGTTGCGAGCTTGTCTCTGCTTCATCGTTACTTTCATGGCAAGTGCTCGTCTGAGCTCCAATCTATTGTCTCCCTTTGCCAAACATTCACGAGAAATACTCGTCTAGCTGAAAACACTACCAACAATACTCTTTATCTGTGCCTAAACCTAAACGTAGATTCCATGAACAAAGCTTTTTTTCTTAGAACTGCACACCTATGAAACTCTCTTCCATTTGCTTGCTTTCTGGCTGACTATAATATGGTCGTCTTCAAGTCCAACGTAAACAAGTTCTTGATGAACTGTTCCTCTTAAGTAATCCAAGTTACCAAATTTCCAATACTAACAATTACTACGTCATTGTCCCATTGACCACTGTAAACTTATTAACCCTTATCCTCGAGTGGTATCTGGGCGTTGATAAGTGGTGACTCCTTTGAAAAAAAAAACATAAGGAAAAGACTTAGCCAAGTAGATAGAAGAGTAATTTAGATTGCCTTTGGTAACATTTATTTGTTGTGTATGGTAATTAATCCTTTGTTTTTAAATTGTGTGAATTAATTACGATTAAATTATTAATAAAATATTGTGTATGCACGCAGACAAAGAATAAAATCGTTGCGAGGAAAATACCGATATGCAAATTAAGTTATGAAAAATAATTTTTGCGCACGTTCTCTGAAAAGTAAAAGGTTTTTAGATAATATATATATATATAATTATTACTAAATCACTTTAATAGCGACAAAACTAACAAGTCATTGGCTTTCTTATAAAAGTAATTATTCAGCTTAATATTCTAATAGTAATTATTAAGGCTATGACAAGAGAATATTCTTTTCATTGTTTTGACTCTCGAGTATATATCCGACACAGTTAATCAACTGAGAACCACATCACTCTATCTAAAAACATATAAGCTATTAACTGATATATACTCGAGAGTCAAAATAATGAAAAGAATATTCTCTTGTCATAAGCTGAACGTACGTGTGTGTGTGTGTGTGTGTGTGTGTGTGTGTGTGTGTGTGTGTGTGTGTGTGTGTGTCTGTCTGTCTGTCTGTCTGGTCACGAATAGGCTCCGATATGGTTGACTATTATAGAAAACTGATCACATATAATGTATCGAGACACAGGAATGAGTATGTTTGATCTGGCATAATGATGATTCATTAAAATTGTGGGGTCTGCGTACGCACCTGGTCCACAAAGTATGGAAATAACAAATTTAAAAATTAAAAAAAAAAAACGTTTACAAGTGTTTTTGATATAGATTACATAATACTTTGATAAGTATGTTTTAACTTAAATAGGGATGGCATAATAAAATTGTGGGGCCTGCATTTGCGCCTGGCCTACATAGAATAGAAATAGGTACAAACTTTAATAAAGACTTTTTATATCTATCTGCGTAAGTATACTTTGATAATTATGTTTCAGTTTGAAGAAATATGGTATAATAAAATTATGGGGTGTTCGTTCACGCCTGACCTCCATAGAATGGAAATATGTCACAAAGTTTAACAAGGTTTTTTAATATAGATCCACAGAATATTATAAGTGTTTCAGTGTAAACAGGTATGGTATAATAAATTATGGGGTTTATCTATTTTATTCTTACTTTCATCATATTTTGCTTTGGTTTTGATACCCCCAAATTCGAAGCTATCTCTTTACAACCCTTCCTTTTCATAACCTATCATACTTTCATAAATCAGAGTCCATTTTCTGTAGGCTGTTTTTGAACCCAGTCAACGACGGGTACTTTTGCTAGTATATACATACACACACACATATATATATATATATATATATATATATATATATATATATATATATATATATATATATATATATATATATTAGTCCGTATATATCTATCTGGTTGAGTTCCTTGCTCGAACCAATGTGACTGTGTGACTCACTTTCTGACTCACACTCTCTCTTTCTCTAGATTTCTTTGTCTTCCATCAGCTGCCTCAGATCTTCAGGGTATTTATTTGCTCCCCTACCGAGCAAATTAGGCACAAGGCCTATTTTTAATGTGAGGAGTGAAGGGGAAATGGGAACCAGCTCCCCGGAGGGTAGATGAGCTGGATAGTGAGAATTGGTATGAAAGCTTTCGCCTACATTAACCAATAACTTATATGTGGGGTTGCCCCCACATATGGTCTTTGCTTGCAGTATCTGCCAGAACAGATACTACACTTTGTATCCCGGCAATCACAGTTGGCATCATGTGCAATTTGCTGGATGTACGTGGATCTAGGTCATCCTATGCTTGTGTGCCCGTGCCGTGGGGTCCACAACATTACACTTCTCACCAGCTCTGGCTTGCTCCTCTGGCAGTGATCAGCAAATCGTAGACGTCGTTCTTTGATGGTAGTAGATATGGCAGGTAGATTGGCATAAAGTTGCTGCTTCGTGGGATGATCTTGCCAAGATATATTTAACGTTGTTCGTAGAATACGGGTGTACGTGCCATCTAGGTTTCTATCCAATCTTTTGGCGAGTGTCATGGTTGTCCAGTCTGTATACAAATAAAGTTATACTTTTTTCTGATTTAAGAAACACGTTTTGGATGACTAAAGTCTCTATTTTCAATTTAAATCTTTTTTTTTTTTTTTCTAAGTTCGTCTTAGTGCAGTTGAGTTGACGATTTCTGGCCGCAAACAATGTAAGGTCCTCTGGCAGTGATAAGGAGACTCCCTAAATTGTTGAAAAATCGTTTCTTTTATTGAGGAGACTAATATATCTTTCCTTTCTTTCTTAGAGAGAGAGAGAGAGAGAGAGAGAGATAGAGAGAGAGAGGAAGAGAGAGACACACACAGGGAGAGCGATAGATAAATTCCCTTCCCTTTCTTTGTCTTCCAATCTACCAAATCAACGTTTAACATGTAATAAAGAATGCCAGGTTTACTTTTAAAACCTATCTATCATGAATCCGCCAGAAACACCTTAGTTGGTCTCCGTAACTCTTTGCCCTATACTCTTACCAGCTTTTTTTTTTTTGTTTTTTTGTTTTTTCACGCCAGTAATGGGATCAAGAGCTTTGCCTATTTCCATAATAATTCGTGAGAATCCATCAGCAAGATCGGTTGACTTCGCCCGGGGGCCATAATATCGCCGCGCACACGCGTACACACATCATCTATATATATAAAAGCGAAAATGTATGTATGTATGTATGTATGTTCGCTTTTTCTGTATGTCAACAAAAGGCTTTTTTCAGAGAAGCGGTCGCTCGCTTCACAACTTTTTAAAACTTTTTATATCATATATAAATCGTAATATCTCACAGTTAACAACGAAGCTCGCCTGTCTATTTAATTTGCTCGATTTCGGGAAGATAAATATTCAATATTTGTTGCTCGCCGCATGTGGGTTAGTCTTTTTCTATTAACATCTTGAAAACGTTCAGTAGTAAATGAATACTATCCCGCAGTCAAACTTGACCTCATTAACTCATTAAAACGGGCACCTGCTAAATCCAAGTAATTAAATAAATTCAAACGTGTTTCCGTTAGCATCTCGCGGTGGGGCAATGGTTAACGTCGCACTTTTTTTTTTTTTTTTTTTCACACTTCAATTTACAACTTTGCCTCAACGGTTCGAGTTCGATCCTCATACTTACTTTTTTTTTAACCCCCCCCCCCCCGCCCCCGCCACACACACCTCCAAACACCCGGGCAACGCCGGGTACCCGTCGCTAGTCTAATATATAAAAGGCAAAATGGTGGCGCGCGTTTGTGTTTGTCCACAAAAGGCTTTTTGCGTCGGGCTTCTCACATCAATTAGATTCCGGAAGAAGTTTTCGCATACTTTCCTGATCGTAGTACCTCAGATTCGCAAACAGACATCGTTTTTTTTTTTTTTTTTTTTTTTTTTTTTGATCAAGTTAAACAAAATCCCCACCGTGACGTCGTCCCGGCTGTTTTTTGTCTTTTTCATATAAATAAAGCGAGACTTGCGTCTAATTTGCTTTCCTCGGGGGTTTAAAAGAAACGCCAGTTTTGCACATCATCTTTTGTTTTTGGTTGACTACGTTAAATTTGAATGCTTTAGATTTCTGGTCGCGTCATAGAGTAGCAGTAAGCCGTCAGATTTTCTTTCACTTTCTTTTCTGCCTTCACGTCACGGGTTCGAGCCTGCCTGCCTACTACCATTTTTTTTCTCTCAACACACACCAAACACCCAGGCAATGCCGGGCACCCAGGCTAGTCAGTTATCATTCCCAATTAAATGGAATTAACATGTAAGTTTTTATTAGTTTTATATCTTTGCAAACACTTGAATTTTACAATAGTATGTTTTACATGCATTTGCACGTACAAAATGGCCAGCACTTATAACAAAGAATTACATTGCTTAATACCCAGAAAAATGCTTATTTGCAGAAAATTTAAATGCGATATTCATTTTCAGCACACTCGAAAACCTTGAAAAACAATAAAGGTAAGTTTTGTGTTGGTCTACCAGGTCACAATTACCAAATAAGCATCACCCCTTAAAAAGAAATTAAAAAAAAAAAAAACAGCCCTTCCCCTATAAAGTGAACGTTCATTTTACGTTAAATTAATATATAAAATTATAAAATATATGGCTATAAAGTGGACGTTCATTTTACGTTAAATTAATATAGTAAAGTGATCCCCACTTTTTGAAACTATAATTTCTTCATATCTTGAAAACTATTTTGTTTCCTTTTAAACGTTATTTTCGTTTTCAGCACCCTGGAAAACCCAATTATAATGGTACTTTTAAAGGATTTTTTGAGGGTGAAAAGACACTGCACCTTTACTAATGGTTCAATCATAGTCATTTACTTTCCTAGTTTTGCATATGAATTACAAAATCTGATATTTCCCCCAAATCTCTGGCCTTGATGGAGGGGAAGACTAAAATTTGCTTCACAATATTTCAAAAGTCTGTAATTCTAATTGATTGAAATAACAAGTGAACCATACATGGTCACCCGTGAGTGCACAGTGAACGAGGCATAAAAACATGACTAATTTAAGCATTTAGCCCCCAAACTCCCCAGGGGACGTCAAATCCTGGTCAAAATGAACAAACGGTGCAGTCAATTTTACGCCTTAACATATGTAAACTTGAGTTCTGCACCATACAAAAAAAAAAAAAAAAAAAAAAAGAAATGACTAAGTCAATCATTTGCCCCCACCCCATTTAGCGCCAAAAGTCCCCAAGGCTTTATCATATTTAAATTTGAGTTCAGCGCCATGCAAAACTGCTAAATAGACATTCACAGAAAATTTTGGACAAATATGGTAAAATAGTCCCAAAAATTGAGTGTTTTTATTAGCCCTAAAAGAGCCCCTGGGGCACACCCAAGAGTTATTGCGAAGTATAGACAAACAAAATTATATAGAAATCAGTTAGTTACAACTTTTCAGAAAGTTTTATAAACTCTAAGGCATCAATTTTTTTTTAATAAGCACAAAAGTGTCAATTTTAACCATTTTAACTCGAAAGGCACCCCTGGAGAGGGGGCAACCGGAGTTTTCCCGGAAAATCCGTTCTGTTACTTATTTTACTCATATCATGTTTAATGTCTGTGCAAAATTTCAAAAAAATTCCAATGCGTAGTTATTGAGAAAAGTGTGGACAGACGAACGGACGAGAGTGAATTTACAAGTTCACCCTCCTTTCGTTGGGGGACAAATAAACCGTTTTGATAATATAGTTGTGATGAATGAAAAATATTTCCCATTTATTTATTTTTAAGTGAAAATTAATTATTGGTCTGACTTGGATTTGGACCTCAGAATTCACCCTCGTCCGTTCGTTCCTAAAATTCTCAATAACTACATTACATTTTTCTGAAATTTTGCATGAAGTTACAACTACCCAAGGGAGGAAATGTAATATTCTCGTATTTTTTATAAAAATTCTGGTTACTGTATCACATGACCGTTAAATCAGTTATTGGACTTAGTTAGTAAACTCTAACAAAATGCCGTTTAAATATCTAAATTATTGTGGTAATTATACAGAATACGGACCGTGCATTTTTTATTTTATTATTATTTTTTTTTAGATAGAAATTTAAATTTAATTTTTTTACAACATCTTTTGTTTATTAAATCGCTAGGTGAGAGTATAGAAGAGTTTTTTTGTTTTTTTTAAATACCTGACCATGTTAAGAATGGATTTCTAAATAATAGCGTTACACAGTCTGTATTCTGCATAAGTACCATGATTGTACGTAAATAGATTTCGAAAAGTTTAGTTACTTAGAATTTTAAAGCCAAAAGGCATTTTCGAATACAGCCAATAAAACGCAAAGTGATCAATAAACAAATATAGAACAAATAAATGTTACCAAAGGCAAGATAGGTTACTCTTATACGTATTGTTGCCACATCTGGGCTGGTGCATCTGCCACTGCTCTCTCACTCTTAGACAAGGTCAAAAAAGAGAGATTCCAATCCAATAGGTCACGCAGTATCAACCAAACTCCAACTTCTGTCCCATCGCCGAAATGTTGCATCTTTGTGCCTGTTTTACAAGTATTTTAATGGAATGTGCTCTGACGAACCCAAAGCAATTGTATCGCCTCGATGTAAAAATACTCCCCGACTAACCCAAGAAGCAGCAAAATCCCATCCCTACTCTTCCTAGATGCCGAACTGCTATACTTTGGAATTCCCTCTCGGGTCTCTGTTTTCGTGACTGTACTGACATGCAGAAGTTCAAGTGAAATGTGAACAGACATCTCACTGCTCAACTCCCTACATAGCATCCCTGCAAAATTGATCTCAATCACAGTGCCCCTTATATGAAAGTGGCACTGTGCTTTGTTTTGGGATAAAATAACAGTAAAAAAGTAATTCATTCTTTATTTTCATTTATGTTTTTTTTTTAAACTATTAAAAAATGGTCGACTTGTTTACGAAAAATCGAAATTCATTGTGGTAGATTAAATTTTGTAATCCATTTTGTCTCTTTTTAATAATATTTTTAAAAAGTTCGTTTTAGTACTTTTACGCTACTGCATTTTCAGCTTTCCAACAAATATTCGATTAATAGTAAATACAAATTAATAATGTGCAAGTCACGTAGACGCGAAAAACACGCACACACACTCAGACGAAACGCGAGCAACATAATTTTATTAATATGGAGAAAAGGTAGAATAGTCCCCGTCTTTTTTTTTTTTTTTTTTTTTTAGAAAGAAGGGTAAATAGATATCAATTGCTATACACCTCGTTACCCTCCCCTCCCTCGTCCCAGCCATCCCAACCCATCTCCGACATTCATAAGGATCCGAGCGCTGGTAGTTTCAATATGTATTTCTCTGTGGAGCAAGGAAGAAATGGGATTCAGCGCGCAAGAAGACATCACACCGACCCATCCTCTTTCCTCAGTCGCACGTAAGTTTCATCCGGATGGATAGGCCAGAACAACAACACCAGCAGCAGCAGTCACCTATCCGTAAGCTTGCCACCTTCATTCCCCACACCACCGACGCTGCTGAGTTACAGAAATAGTAACTAAGCTCATATACTCCCATCCCTCACCCAGAAACAACCCCTCCCGCTCTCCGCCGCCGAAAAGCAGGTATGTTGTCCGGGTACTTGTTCTGCTTCACAATTCACCTCCCCTCTGATTGATCATGCGCGTGAATTTAATGATACCCTCTTCAATTCGCTGTTTATTAAGCTGCCTCCCACAACAGCAAGGTTAGACATGACGTCAGTTTAGAAGTGGAGGATCCAACTCCGCTCCTAGGAAAAATCTTTTTTAAAAATGCGGAAAGAGGGGGGGGGGGGCGCTCCAGATGTGTATAAAATTTGTTGTGATCAGACGGCCGACAATAAAACAATTCTCAGAACCAAGAGGAGGTAAAACATGGGAGAATGGTCCCTGAGCAAAGATGTGCAAGCGAGTGCATGAGCGAAGCGTCGAAGCGACGGGGCAGTATCCAAATTGTGTGTGTGTGTGGGTGTGTGTGTAGAGGATGTCCAATCATATTCGGACTAATTCCCTTTTTCATATTTCTCAGGACTAGGACTTATACTTGAATTCTGTTTCTTCCGTCGATTCATTGTTGAGCTGGCTTGTTCTCTGTTGGCTGAGATGTATAGTCCTATGCCGTTCTAGAAGTCCTTTGAAGAGGGGTCGGTATACTGCTAATCGCCTGAGGTGCCCCTATCGAAGGATCTGTCCAAGCTTATTTTGCAAGCAAAAGTTCTCTTCTAGGGCGTTAGTTTTTCGAATCCCACTTTCCCGACCTTGGGTCACGTCTTCCCGCGGTGGGATGGAGATAAACAGCGAGTCTTTGGAACATACAATCAAGGAGTTGTCTCTGGGCATCGATGGAGCTCTGTGCTGGGTCTCTTCAATTCTCTATAGTCACAGCCCTAACCTAATCTCTATCGACTTTTCCAAGTACATGTTCTTTGAAACGACAGGTGCGCTTTCGGAAAATAAATCCTTTCTCCTTGTTTTAAGGGCACAATAATATTCTACGTCTGTTTTTAAGTTTTAACTTTAAAAGCTTCAAAATCGAATGCAAATATATAAGAATCGCAAAGTAAAAACATGTCGGTTATATTTTTTAAAATCTATACCATTAAAATTGTCAGACAACATATCGTCTGTCGGTGGCAGTTCACATACAAACGTACCTTTTTAAAAATATATAATAATTTGAAACAATTTTATGCAATTAATGTAATCAACGAACGATACCGGAAGTAATTTCATTAAACTTTTTAAAAATTCCTTCCAAGGAAAAAAAAAAAAAAAAAAAAGTACCTTCATATTATAATTTGAAACAATTTTATGCAATTAATGTAACCAACAAACAATATCGGAAGTATCAGACTGACAAGAAAGTTCTCACGGTTTTTTACTTTTAAATTCAGATCAACATATCTCGGCTCAAACAAAAATTTATTGATCGAAATAAGCATCATTAAACACTTTTGCCAAAACAAAACAAGAATATTTATGCCACTAGCATAAAACTCTTGTGTTTTAATGCCAATGAAGTCACTTGACTCCTATTTCAAAATATTATGCACCCCCCTCAACTTCTAATATTCTAACTTTATTCCAAAGTATCTGATTCTGACTCCTTATTTTAAAGTCTTCCAATATTCATACCACAGAATCTGTCCAGACAGAATAAAACTAGTGGACAAAACCAATGTTTGTCGCTTCAGTGATTAAACTGGAAAAAGAGGAGAAAAAAGGAATTTGGTAAACCTACAACGGCCAGCGCAAGAATAGAGAAAAGAGACTGTTAATACCTTTTATATCAGTAACCCATGTGATTACATCAACCAATCGTTGACTACCCTGCAGTCAGGTGATCTGGATCTCTGTCAGGTCAACTATTTGTGACCATATTTACTGCAAACTAAATCCTCATATATTGTAGCAATAAAAATAAACACAAGTCCTTATGTTCCTAAATTTTTGAGATGAGGATTGATAATTTGGATCATTCAGATTACTGTTCTCATCCTGAGTGTTATTCGCATAACGTTTCAGCCAATGTAACCTCTGACCTTCTTCAGATATATCTTGTTAAACTTGAGAATCTTTCAGTCGAACTCTGTTATCTGCACAGAATTTCAAACCAAACCGAACCCTTTATTTAATCCACGGAAGTTATATGCTCTCGTTCCGTCAGCCATGACTGGGTAGAAATCTTCAGTAATTTTTGTATCGCCGGCACTGAGAATTGAAGAACCTTTAACCTCCAGAAGAATGTCACTGACAACCGAATTATGTCCAGCACTTTATCCGTTACACCACAACAAAATACACCTGAAGAAGGTCAGAGGTTACATTGGCCGGAGCATTGTTTGAATAATATTCAAGACGAGAACAATAGTACAAGTGATATAAATACAAATTCGTCCTAATGAAGGCCATTTCAGTCTATGAAACTTTATTTAGCCATTCAGGACCACAAAGAATGTTAACCAAGTGCTCGTCTGAACTCCAATCTACGGTCTCCCCCCTGTCAAACTTTCAGGAAAAATACTCGTCTAGCCAAAACCACTATCAATAATTTCCTCCACTCTTTATCTGTGCCTAAACCTACATGTACATTCCATGAACACAGCTTCTTTCTTAGAACTTGCACGCCTTTGAAACTCTCTTCTGCTTGCCTGCTTTTCAGCTGACTACAATATGGTCGACTTCAAGTCCAATGTAAACAAGTTCTTGAGGAGCCGTCCCCTTATGTAACCCAATTTACCAAATTTCCACTACTAACGATTACTACAATATTGGCCCATTGACTACTGTACACTCATTAACCCTTATACTCGAGTGGCCTCCTGGCCTTGATAAGTGGTGACTCCTTTGTAAAAAAAATAAAAAATAAATAACGCAACCCTTGAAACAACGCCAATGTAAAAATTGCAATTATGAGAGACAAAGGAAAGTATAAAGATAATAAGATTAGGCTTTGAAAGATGATGGAGATGGTGTCATATTCGTGAGATACGCTTCTTTTTTTTTTTTTTATCTACATGGCCCCCTCCCTTCCAAACATGCTTCTTTTTCTTATCGCCTTTTTATGCAGTTGTGTTACAAGATATTTTTTTGTGCATTATTTATCAAGAACAAAAGCCGAGGTTTTTATTGTTTACTAGTGAAACTTATGTGTTGGCGTTGTCTGGGAGAATTGAGAAGCTCAAGAAACTCCTGGTCTCACCCCACATATTATTACTTTAATTAAACTTATTTACTTTCTATAAGTTTGTACAGCACAATCACGTTGACACACCGGTTCTTGCCAGATCCCCGAAGTTAAGCAATGCTGAGCCAGACCAGTACCAGATGGGTGACCATTTGGGAAGGCTAGGCGTTGTATGTACCTTCTGGGAAGATTGGACGTGAGGCCATCACCCTCACCCCGAAAAAAATTAAAAAAAGAACTTCTCACTACAAAAGCATCTACAAAGTTGTGGATGGCCTATGCCCCCCTAGGGGTACGTAGAGTGGTGGTACTTTCTATAAGTAATAGAACTATGTACTGTACTACTATAAAAAAAGTATCACTGAACTTGAAGACAATGGAAATGAATAGTTAATTAATGAAATGTCGTTTTGCAAAGCAATATGCAAATAAGTTAATATTATGACACTGATCAAAAAGAATCGCTGGATACAACGCACGGCTCTTTACAAACAGACTTCTCCAACTTTACAACATGGCAAAGAAGAAGAAAAGGAAAAAAATAAACCCCAACATACTGAAGATGGAGTATGCCTCTGAAATATATTTGTGATACATATCAAATAAGTAAAATATTTGTTTATTTTCCTAATATTACGTTGTGATTTGGCTTTCAAGCGCACTTGATGCGTATTTTATTAAAATTAAAACAACATTTCTATATGAACTCACACCCTTGACGTTAAAAAGATATTGTTCTTTTATTGTATGAACTTGAAATCGGCATCTTACTGATTTGTTTTAACCTCTAATTCACATGGCTTGCATCCTTCCATCTCACATGTTCTTAGATCACAGAAAGCTGGAAGTTGATGAACAGTGATTTGGTTAGAGTTAACCACTTAGCACAAACAATCCTCAATAAATATGAGGATCGTTCCAAAAGTAAGGCCTCCTATTTTTTAACTTAAAATCTAAAACGTTGAAGAACTAAGAAGATGGGAGTGAAACCATCAAAACAAGCGACCATTTGTACTCCAGAATTTATTTTTCTACATAATCACCACCATTCTCAATGCACTTTTGCCAGCGTTGAACGATGCCTCAGTTGTAAAAGTCTGGAGCACGCTTTGTTACTCACATCTCTGTCGCCACTCTGAAATCAACAAACCCATCTCCTAACTGTGCTGAAATGTTCAACAGGCACAGATGAATGTTGATCAGTTCAATTAGTTGTTTGAAAATCAACGCAAATGATTTTTTTATAACGGTGAAGGTTTTGTGTAGAACCAACTACATTTTTGGTATTACTCCTAATCTTTGTCGGTGCAGATGACTGCCACAAGACAGAGCACACAGTAGACCGCAGATTTTTACATCAGAGTTTACCTTTTCCTAGATTCATGTCTCAACGAAGACTGGGGGTGCATCTCTTGCAGTGAATAAATGTGCCCTCAGATACCAACCTAGAAAATTTCTATGACTCGGCACGGTACTACAGTGCCTAGCCTTCTCAAATGGTCACCCATCTGGTATTGGTCAGGCTCAATGTCGCTTAACTTCGGTGATCTGGCGAGAACTGGTGTGTCAACGTGATTGTTCCATGTATATATATATATATATATATATATTCACGCAAGTACAGCAAGTCATGTAAAAACACAGATGTATACATGTTTATACCGTCGGAATGTTTTGCCCAACGTGACTTCAGTCCTAGATGTGATAAACACCTGGTAGACACTACAAATCAGCAAAGATTTTGACTTTTTTTTTTTTAGATATTATTTGGGACATTTTTTCGACAAGAGTCTTTCAAGTTTCAGAGGAGATAGGGTTTAGAAAATATGGGGACAGACAGACAGACATATAGCCTTTTATATTTAAAGTATTTTTATGGAATGTGCTCTGGTGAAATCATTGCCCTTGCACCACCTCAACATACATACCTTCCCTGAAAAACAAAATCCCAGATGCCTTCTACTTTAATAGCTTCTTCCCTCACACTGCTAGACTTTGGAATTCCCTCCTTGCTACCTACTTTTATGACTGTACTGATATGCAGAAGTTTACATGTAATGTGAACTGACATTTCGCTCATCTCTCTGAAACATGGTCTCAAATAGTATGCCCTGTTTGGGGTGAACATGACTAAAAAAAAAAACGCCTAAATTTAGTATTCGCCCCCTCCCCCCAATTTAGCTTCAAAAGTCCCCAGGCGACGTCAATTCTTGGTGAAAATAAACAAATCGTGCAGTTTTATGACTTAACATATGTAAACTTGAGTTCTGCACCATGCAAAAAAAAGAAATGACTGTCCATCATTTGACCCCCTTTTCATTTAGCCCCAAAAGTCCCACATATTTAAATTTGAGTTCAGCACCATGCAAAACTGCTAAATAGACATACACAGAAAATTTTGGACAAATATGGTAAAATAGTCCCAAAAATGGAGTGTTTTTATTAGCCCTAAAAGAGACCCTGGGGCACACCCAAGAGTTATCATGAAGTATAGACAAACAAAATTATATAGAAATCAGTTAGTTAAAACTTTTCAGAAAGTTTTATAAAAATCCAAGGCATCAATTTTTTTTTAATTAGCACAAAAGTGTCAATTTTAACCCGAAAGGCACCCCTAGAGGGCAACCGGAGTTTTCCTGGAAAATTTGTTCTGTTACTTTTTTACTCATATCATGTTTAATGTTTGTGAAAAATTTTTAAAAATTCCAATGCCTAGTTATTGAGAAAATTGCGAACGGACGAACGAACAAGGGTGAATTTACAGGTCCACCCTCCTTTTGTTGAGGGACCAAAAATGATTATTTTCATGTTAAGTTCATTTTTCAAATTTATGATACATGTATACATTTATACAGCATAATCACATTGACACACTGATTCTTCTTAGACCACTGAAGTTAAGCAACGTTGAACCTGGTCAGTACCATATGGATGGCCATTTGGGAACACCAAGTGCTGTGTCGACACCTCTCTGCAAGAACTGCAAAAACCTATTATCATCATCTTGACTAGAATATACATGCGACTGGGGATCACAATTTTGATCAGAGCAGCGCTATTGGCTTCAAATGATTGGATTTTTTATGGAGCATTCTTTTATGGGTCTTTAGCCGGTTAAAGTAATTTTTAGAGGACAAAAATTGGTCAAAATTGAAAAAATCGTAATACATTTTGTACATTCATCTTAGTTTATTTTTAATCAGTTCATATGCGTGTCACGTTGGTACAGTGGTAACGTCACCAACTTTGAATGGTATTGTTTTGCTTTCGGTTTCGATTCTAGCTGATGGCACCCAAATACTTTTTTTACTTTTGAAATCACGACTCTGGACAAATTAAAATCTCATATTTAAACATATTTTATGCCCGGGTAATGCCCGCACCCTCCCCCCTCTGCTAATACTAAATAAATATTTTTTTTGAAAATCAAGTGACATTTGTCGTTTGATAATTTACGAAGTAAAAACAAATGGTATTTGGGCATTAGTTCAAAGTGAATAATTTTTGCTTAAAACAAATTATAAAACCATAGAAACTAGATTAAGATGAAAATTGACATGCCTGAGTACTGTACGAGCATCGAGAAGCAGATATAAACCAGTGTACCTATTTACATGACTTCCCACGAGGGCAGAGTTAAACACAAGGTCTGTTTTTAAGAAGGAGGAGTTCAGATACCCTCAAAAGGGGCACTTGACGAGAACGAAAATTAAAATTGTCTCAGTCTAGAAGGACTTCTCTTTCACTGACCGAGGGTAGAAAAGACTGAGTGCCGTACTAGAACAGATACTACATTGTGTTCTTCTTAGCCGAAAGGTATATAAAGTAGTATTATTTTAAAATTTGTACACAAAATACTGGAGAGAAAAAAGCGAAAAAGGGAGAGAGATAGAAAGATGGAAAGGAAGGAGGACAAAGAAGAAGGATGGTATATATTTATGCATGAGATGATAGGTAAAAAAAAAAAAGAAAATGTGCTTATGCACTTTTGTTATCGCACTATTTTTTTAAAAAAAGAATTTTCAAGTTAAATTCAAGTTTTACGATATTGTTAAGTAGAGAATGGTTAGAAAACACCCTCCCCATGTTAAGAATGGCTTTCTAAATAACGTTATTATTTCAACACGGGAACAAAAGTGCATAAGTACAATATATATATATATATATATATATATATATATATATATATATATATATATATATAAGAAAAACGAAGTGAGCAGACGACAGTGGAGAAAAAAGAAGATGAAAATTTTATGAGTTTTTGACATATGAAAAAGGAGATGATGAGTGGGACAGAGGAAAAGAAGTCATTTTTACGATTTAAGATATCCGGCCATTAAATTTAATGATAGCTGAAAGGCCCTTTTCTCGCACATTTCACTCTAACTACCCTGATCTGTACTTATATAAAAGGCACTTTGCGTATGTGTGTGTGAATTCATTTCCTATGGACTCCAAAACAGCTGGGTAGATTTTTTTAAAAATTTCACACAAATGTACTTTATGTGCCTGGGAATGTTCTTAGATAGGTTTTGTATCCAAATGCCTCTGATAAGTATTAAAAAAAAATCAGTAATCGAAAAAATCCGATTAAAGAAGGAATAGTCTGATTTTGACCAAAGATAACACTCTGATACAGCCTAACATCACAAGTCCATTTTAGAAGTTTTATCACTGCACAAGCAGAAGGGCATGCCATATAAAATCAACATAAGACAGGGGTGCGTTCGAAATGAATGTTTCTGTCTAGAGCACAATTAAATCATGATACTTAACTTTTGCATTATAAACTTTAATTTAAGTCATTATAAAAAAATAAATTCATAAAATCAACAATAGATTCTCTACAGTGCAATGTATACTACAATGTACTGTGAACTATGTCACTACAGAGAGGCATATGAAGCTTCCTCCCGATCATCATGGTAGGTTCCTGACTAGAGCAGGCAATCATTCGATTTGATTGAAAAATAATCAATTTCATTGATTTCAATGATGATGATAAGTATTGATAGTGTAGAACATTTGTTGATCTTCATTCAATCCCGGGCAATGTCAGATTTCTCTGCTAGTTAAACCTAACCCCAATAAAAGTATTCAACTGAATTTACCATTATTTTTCCGTCTAAACATATGCAAAGGCTGAGAAGTCAAGGATCGGTATCGCCATTAGACCTCCATTCAGTCTGGAAAGATAATAGATACCCCTTGTAAGGGCGCCTGTGAGGCAAGGGTTGCACAATTCTCACCCACACCTCTTCTTAGCCTTATTCAACACTGCTTATTTCTAGTGGACAGGAGAAATCCAAAATGACTAGAAACAATGCCAAAATAAGCGGTATTCCCAAATGGTCACTCAGTTTAGTATTGACCAGGCTCAGTGCTGCTTTATTTAACTCTTTATGATCTGAATTATGATGTAGATGATAAAAAATATTTATTGTTAATTTTAGTTAGTTAAATGGTAATGATACTATGATTGTTTACAAACTGGAAAAATTATGAAGTTCATTAGTTAATTAGAATTTTTACGTTTCATAAACTTACCTGGATTATTATCCACGGTGCTTGAAAAAAAAAAGTGTGTTTATGATAACAAACGAAATCCTCCACTCTCTGAGACAGATGGCGGCATACTGAATGGACAGTCGCAATCTGGAGGTATCTGGCATCTACCCAGATACTGAACTAATACGTACAAGGTGTGTTTGAATCAATTCCCACTTTATTTATGCTGTTATATTAATTTATTTATGACTGAATGAGTTCGTTCAATCATATCATAAAGGTTTGAGGGTTGCAGCATAGATATCTATCCTAATTTTGATTCAAAGAATAAACTTCTTCCTCTACAATTCAAATCAATTTCATTCAATTTCATCAATGTAACAAACAATAATGACAAGATACACCTGAAGAAAGGCAGAGGTTACATTGACCGAAACGTTGTGAAAATAACACTAAAGATGAGAACAGTAGTCTGAATAATAACCAATAATACACATATACATGAATTTCAATTATGAAAACATAATTTTTTAATAAACTATATTTTCGGAGGATTGGGGGTCTTTTTTTTTTTTTTTTTTTTTTGTACTCATTTGGAAAGAAAATGTCTTCTTACTTCTCAAGGAATCTATTTTTTTTTAATTAATTAGATGAATTCACGCTCAGTTGAAGAATGGAGATGTTGTGGTAGTTATGTCCCTTGTATAACTTGGAAATGGAAAAGAACTATTGCCCTTTAGTCTTTATTGATTTTTTTTTTTTCAAAAATATGATTTCTCTCCTGCAGTCAAAGTTCTCAGAAGTTTTAATAGAAATATGTTAGTATTACATAATGTTCAATTGTGAAAAATTCATTTTTTTTAGTAGCAAAACTATATTTTTGTGAAACCAGTATAATATATCTAACAAGCAAAAAAATGAAGATCATTTGTAAAATGATGTTCTATGTTGAAACTATAAAATACCGGTTCTTCTTCGTTATTGTCACGAAATTTGAAAATTGAAATATTGAATCTAAGTGAAACTAATGGTACCTACTGAATTTTCATGTCGCAGTAATGAGCATATCAAAAAAATTACAAAAAACAATGAGATAGAAAATTAATTATTAAAGAAAATAGTTTTCAAAGAAATTAGCAATTTTAACTTACATAAGAAGAACATTTATATTAGCAGGTGCAGTTTTTTTTTTTTGTTTTTTTTACACGGTGGTCACCACTTATCAAGGCCCGGAAGCCACTCAGGGATAAGGGTTATTGCAAGTACAGTACGTTAGTGTGGAGATTTAATGAAGTGTTTATTTAAGAGGGCGGTTCATTAGGAATTTGTTAACATTGGACTTGAAGACATCCAAGTTGTAGTCAGGTGGGAAGCAGACAGACGGAACAGAGTTCCACAGGCGTGCAGTTCTAAGAAAGAAGCTTTGTTCATGGAATCTACGTTTTGATTTAGGCATAGATAAAGAGTGGGGAAAATTTTTCACAGTGGATTCAGCTTGACAGGTGTTTTTCATGAAAGATTGGCGAGGGGGGACCAGAGATCGGAGTTCAGACGAGCACCTGCCATGGAAATAACGATAAAATAAGGATAGGCTCACAACGTCTCTTCTATGGGAGAGAGGTTGCAGGGTAGAGAAAAGGGCATCCCCCACTAAGCCACGAAGTCTATTTTGTACTCTGTCAAGGCAGGATAGGCTGTTTTTAGCAGCTCCTGCCCAGATATGGCAGCAGTATTCCATCCTTGGACGTACTTGGCTTTTATATAGATAGAGAATTGCATCAGTAGTGAGATATCTTCTGGAGCGGTAGAAGGATCCCACCATCTTTCCAGCGACCTTGGCAACAGACTTGATGTACGTGTTCCATTTCAGATCAGGAGTAAAGGATAAACCCAGCTTGTCAAAACATGGGGCTTCTCCTAGACGAGAGCCATCCATTTCAATTGATGCCAGATGGGGATCAGAGCGTTGATGATGTAAAGATAGGAGTTTGGTTTTAGATGCATTAAAGGTAACCAGCCACGTTTTCCTCCACTGAACCACGCGCTCGAGATTAGAGGAGAGAGAATCAGAGAGAACTTTGTCATTTACAGCCTTTGATGTAAGTAATTCATTTGTGAAAACTATCATAAATTTATGTCAATTTTGGAGAAGTTTTCAAAATGGACTTGCATACACTGAATCAGCAAGATGTTTTTTTTTTCAGCTAATAAAAAATTTCTTTCCTTTGTGTTTACGTGACATGTCACATGTGAGAAAACAAATATGGCCCAAATCATTTTTTTTATTGAATACTAGCATGGCTACCTGGCGTTGCCTGGGTGGAGAGAGGTGATATACTAAGGATATTGAGTAACCTCCTAAAAAGTAAAAAAATAAATGAATCAAAACAACTTTTGTTTCAAAAAAGAAAAAAAAAATTAGCTGCAGTAGGCATAACGTGAAAGAGAAAAAGGTTGTGAAAAAGTTAACGCACTAGCTACGGCCACGATGACTTATGACGTCACGACAGGTTGAAATAATGCTTTTTTTTTAGATGTACATTCAGTGTATGATTCGCAAAAATGTTGACGCAAAAAGTGACCCTCCTTGCAAGAAACAGCCCAGTTCACCCAGACAGAATTAATCTTTGTGGCCAATTTTTACATATTTTTCATCCGAGAGATTGATCTTTCTAACAATACCAATTTTGTCACGGTCCGATACGTCTGTGAAAAGTTTTTGATGGATATACAAACTGTAAAATGTTTTTGACTTGTAATGGGGGTATGAGATGAATGGATTCGCTAATCATTTTTATAACCAATGGCTGTGCTATACAACCAATGAAAACGTCGCAAAATTATTATAAAAATTGTCGAATTTTGGATTCAATCAGTTCGCCGTTTACTATGTCACGGACCGCATTTAATTCTTCGCCGCCATTTTGGTTACTGATCTGAACTACGCTGCCATCTTTGTTCAACACAATATCTCAGAACTTAACACAAACATACACACACACACACAAACTAACACACATTTTCCCTTTTACATAACAGACTAGCAGGGTGACCCAATGTTACCTGCGATTGGATGATGATCAATGAATATTTCACACTCCTATATTTTTATTGCCATCGAAATCCGTGAAATCGCCCGGGGAGGAACCTGCTGATGCCTCCATGAAGTTACTTAGTCCAAAATATATGTTATTCTACATTGCACTCTAGAGAACCTAATGTTTCTTTTATAAAATTATTTTATATACACATTAAGAAATTTACGTGCAAAGTTTGAACCTACAGACCACATCATGCAAAAAACCCCACCAAAAAAAAAAACATGTACATTTTCAAGTCTTATAAAATTCTTTGCAGTTAATGAAAAAAATAATTAAGAAATTTACGTGCAGAGTTTGAACCTACAGATCACTTCATGCAAAAAAAACAAAAAAAAAACAAACAAAAAAGACATGCTATCAACTTAACCACAGTAGAATTTTCACGGTCTGTTGTTCTATCGTTGTTGCTAAGTGACGACATGGAAAAAAATAGCTTTAACGATTATAGATAAATTAAAATAATGGTTTTGATTATCAGTAATTATTGGGGATATTCGGAGACAAAACTTAACTAAAATCACTCCCAGACTTATACACTAAAGTTCTGTAAATTTTAAAGAAAATCTGTTCAGCTGTTTCAGAGTCTATAAGAAACAAACTCACAGACACGCACAAAGTTACATTTATATAATTGTAGAAATTCTAGAAATATTTAAATAATTATTAACATGACAATTAAATAAAATTGTTTTTGTTGAAATTGACAAAAAATGAAAATAGTTATTGTTTTTTGTAATGAGAACTCAATTTTTCAGCTGTTGGATTCCACCGCAATAACAAAGAAGAACCAAAATAACTTTATAAAGATTAAAAATACAATATTTTTTTAATCTGTTTAATAAATTAAATCTTAGGAGGAAAATGTAAATGCAAAAAAAAAAAAAAAAAAGAAAAGAAAAAAATGGGTATTTATTATAATAGACAACAAAACAAAAAAGTGGTTAAAAATAAATATATGACAAATAATTCTTACCAAATGCAAGATAAGTTGCTTTTCTCCTTACCTGGCTAAGTTTTTTTTTTTGTGGTTTAACTTATTTTAAAGCGTTTATTTACTTTGAAACACAAGTATTGCCGAGTTTTAAGTTACAACAAAAACAAAATGGCTGACCTGAGATGGTCATTAGTTGAGTCTCGGTAATGGCCAAAGAATAAAAAATTTAAAATATTAGTTGAAACTTATTCAATAAATTTTAAAACGTTAAACCACAAAAAAACTTATCCAGGTAGATATAAGATTAATTTATCTTGCCGTTGGTAACATTTATTTGTTATATATATTTGTATTGTATTTTGTATACATGTTGTATATATTTCTGACCACTTTTTCATTTTGCTGTCTATAATGCTAAATGCAAAAACTTTTAAATAGGGTACTTTTGAGAGTTTTTGATTTTGCTGCGTCATCATTTTATTTTATATCTTTTTTGTTAGTTGGTGAATTGTTATTTTAGTTGATTTTAGAAATGTATCTGCAATTTGATTGGTCCCACACTTTCTTCTTCACTGCAACCTCTCTCTTACAGACGTGATGTTGCTAGTTTCAGTCTTTTTTTTTATATAAATGCTATATAGCTAATGTAATCAGGGCCCATAAGTATTATAGCAATTAGCAAATGGCTTTAGTTCCACCCCGCTTGGCTTAGGGGTTGAATATCCCGGGACTAGCTACACTGATGAGGTACTGGATTTCTGCTCAAGCAACAGCATCACAATAGCATGTGTTCTTCAGAATTATTTGATCTATTCCCTGCTTCCTTTGTTCCAGCTTGTTTGGCTCGTTTCTCTAGTGGTCTCCATCTATTTGCTGTTTTAATACATCATTCTAATACAGCTTCTTATTCCAGTAGTTTTTTTTTCCAAGGACTGCAATGTTGTGGAATTCCCTCCCTGCTTATTGTTTTCATCCAACCTACAGCCTTGGTATTTTCAAGAATAAGGCCAATATGCACCTCCTGTGTTTGAGATAATCATATTTCGTTTGTGTTAGCTCCTTAATCCAAGTGGCTTTATGTGTTGTCTCAAGAGACAGAGCTTTTAGTTCTCTCCCACTGCAAGATCTTAGGCACAAGGGTCGGAACGTGGGATTTAGAAGTCAGCGAGCCCAAGGAGGGGTACTCAGACATGCAAAAAGTGCCTGGACAGTTTCGTTGGTATTTGCTGGTAAAGGCACCTCAGGCAGTTAGTAATACACTAATCCCTTCTTAAAGAGAGGGTGGACCTCCTAGAACTGCACAGAACTAAACTCCCACCGCAAAGTAAACAGGGATCGGATTATTCCAAGTATTTTTGCAAAAATCATAATTTAAAAAAGTATAACCTTTTCTTTCGAAAATATAACCTTTTACTTTCGGCATCATAATTAAAAAAAAAAAACAACCTTTACATTTGACAAACATTTTCTGATATTCATTTTTTTTTTTTTTTTTTGCCCTTAAATGCCCTCATGCTTTTATATTTCCCTTTTTTTCTTCTTCTTCTCGCCAATTCATGGCTACAAAAATCCACAATGCATTGTTTAGTTTTTTTTACGGCTGGTGTCACTTGCTTTGTCATTTCCGGATTATCTTCCACAAATAAGCAATGAATATTTATTTTTTCTAACCCACCCTCTATCATACCCCTTTCTCGCTGTGCGCATGTCAAAAAACACATAAAATTACAGACTTCTCGCTTTTCCATTGTCTTCTTATGGTTTTATGCTATCCATACCAGTGGTATGGATAGCATATGGCATACCACCTTAGCAGTTTGAAAGTAACTTTGAAATATCCCACCTCCGTTTCCCATCTATCTCCTTTTCTATAGACCTCATACATCTCTCTGTCTCTCTCATATATATATATATATATATATATAATGCTGAAATTCTGTGTAGCTTAATTGCCATAACTTTCAATATCCGAATTAGAAAGGAGACTTATTTCTTTAATATTCACGATTAAAAGTAATAAGAGAGAGAGAGAGAGAGAGAGAGAGAGAGAGAGAGAGAGAGAGAGAGAGAGAGAGAGAGCAAGAAAAATGTCAGCCAACCGGTTTTGCCCTCACTCGTCAAGGAGTGTATGGAGAGATTTTTATTAAGAGAAAAAAAACAAAAAAAAAAAAAAACAAAGAAAAGAACTATATATATATATATATATATATATATATATATATATATATATATATATATATATGATGAAAATAATGGAAATAGTATTCCGACAAAATAGAGAAAATAAAAAGGAACAAACCGTATTATGTGTTCATCAACGTTTCGTCTTTATTTCATCCAGAGGAAGTCTCGAAATAAAGACGAAACGTTGATGAACACATAATACGGTTTGTTCCTTTTTATTTTCTCTCTCTCTCTCTCTCTCTATATATATATATATATATATAGATAAAATAAAAACCAGTGTTATGATATACATAAAATTGTGGAATATCTTAGTTAGAATCTAATCATGTTCAAACCTAAAGTTCGTTGCGCATTTTTTTCCTTAATAAAAATAACTTGATACAACTCTTGAGAAGTGCAGGCGAAACCGTTCCACTGGCTTATTATTATTACTTTGAATCATGAATATTAAAAAATAAGCTTGCTTCTTTCTAATTGAGAGAAATAAAAAAAAAAATAATAATAATAAAGGAACAAACCAAGTTATGTGTTTCATCAACGTTTCGTTTTTATTTTGAGACTTCCTCTGGGTGAATGACATTAAGAAAACAAAACACTAATATTTGAAAACATATTTTTGATGTCATGAAATGTATGACTCTGCTCCATTTCAAAAACGGAAAAAGTCGTTGGAAATTTTAAAAAGGGCGGGAGAGAGGGCATAGCGTTGTGAAAGAGTAAGATTTTTTTTTTAAATTATAACGGACATATTTGTTCAAAAAAGAATATGAATTGCATCATATCTTTTTAAATATATTAACGGCTATATGACGTCATAAAAACCTTACTTCCTTTCACAACGCTATGACCCCTGTTATTTTTTTTTTTTTTTTGAATTTCCAACGACATTTTCCGTTTCTGAAATGGAACAGGGTCATGCATTTCATTAAACTAAAAATATATTTTCAAATATTTGTACTAGTGTTTTGTTTTCTTAATTTCATTCATCCAGAGGAAGCCTCAAAATAAAGACAAAACGTCGATGAACACATAACTTGGTTTATTCCGTTTTTATTTATCTAATTCGACAAAATACTATTTCCATTATTTTACATATATATATCATCTCTACAAATTTATGAGAAATTTTTCTGATAATAAAGAAGAAATATTTAAAATCATGAATTCATTAGACTGTGTAGCATTAACTTCCTACTGAGAACCCAATTACACCCACATACCACTAGGTGCTAACAAACTCGACTGATCTCACCTTGTCATAACGCAGGGGAGCGTCCTGAGCGACCTTATAAAAACGGATGCACAGACTCGTTCCTCCTCTTTCTCTTTCACAACCTGCCACAGATAACAGCCAGACTGTTCCTTTCTATTTGATCGATCCAACGTGATTGCTACCACCATGCCCTTATACACACACACACACACACACACAGGTATGTAAGACCCTTTCTCCACTTATACAGGCACAATACTTTGATTTTCAACAATAAACATTCGCAATGGACACTTTTTTTATACATACACATACGCATGCAAATCATTCCAATTGTACCTTGTGTAGATTTTAATGAATACTATAACTTTTTTTTTTTTCATTGATATATGTTTGTATTGTGAACACTATATACACATATATAGTACCTTTTTACTATGCCTCCCCACGGGACAGAGTTAGACACCAGGGTTGTTTTTTAACGTGGAGAAAAGGTACAAAAATAAAAAATTGTCTCAGTCACGAAGGACCACTCCTCCACAGAAAGAACAAGAAATGGAAGTGCAGCATCTGAAGAACAGATACTACACTTTAATCTTGGCCAAAGTAGCTTCCTCCAGTCTTGACACACTGGATACCTACTGTAAGGGTGCCTGCACGTGGAATTTTTGCAGCAAGAGTTGCGCAATCTCCAACCACACATCTCCTGAGTCAACATTGTTAGATACCAGTAGCTAGTGGAGGTTCAGGGCAACTGGAAACAATGCATAGATAAATGGAGAGCGCATACAATACCTAAAATTCCCAAATAGTCACCCATCTGGTACTGGCCAGGCTCAACATTGCTTAACTTTGGTGATCTGACGAGAACCGATGTATATACTATTATAGGGTTGTGATTTCAAACATAAAAATATTTGGGTGCCATCAGCTAGAATCGAAACCAATAGCAAAACTGTAGCATTCAAAGTTGGTGACGTTACCACTGTACCAACGTGACACGCATATGAATTAGTGAAACAAACTAAGATGAATGTACAAAATGTATAACGATTTTTTTTTTTCAATTTTGACCCATTTTTGACCCCTTAAAACTATTTTAACCGGCTAAAGACCCATAAAAGAACGGCCCATAAAAAAATCCAATCATCTGCGACTTTTAGTTCAGGAAGAGATAGAGTTTGAAAATATGGAGACAGACAGACAGACATTTTATATATTAGATTTATTTATACAAACATTATTGGCTACATATGTGCATATGTTTCTGCTGCAACTCCTTTAAATAAGCGTCTACAGGTCTAATCTTTCTAGTTTTCTTTCTAAAGGTAAGGTAATTGTTGGTTTACATATATAAAGATTTCAATGTACGCACTTATGTTAAATATAGATTAAATAAGCATTTAGAGGGAATGAAGGGCTCTTATAGATTATATAGATGTAAGTATTAATCTATATAATAAGAAATGAAAACCAAATAAAACAAATTCACTTCAGCTAATGCGTATGTATACACAACTCTACAGACTAGTTTGAGGTGTGTGTGTATATGTTGGAGATCTTAGCACTGTCGTATGCATGTATACATGTGAGAACACAAAGTGGATAAATTTAAATATATCAGTGTTTACATTTATTTATATACTAGCATGTGTACCCGCAGTAGCCAGGCTCGAACCTGCAATGCGAAAGAGGAAAAGGAGGTGAAAAAAAAAACAACACTTATCCTCGAGTGGCCTCTTGGCCTTGATAAGTGGTGATGCCTATGTAAAAAAAAAAAAAAAAAAAAAAAAAAAAAAAGCTAATGAGTTAGCCGTCTCGACCACGGCGACTTAGGGTCTTATGACGTCATAGGCATTTGAAATAACGTCTTTTAAACATACGTTGAGATTGCTAGGCGTATTAGTTTGCAAAAATGTCGACACTAAAAATTGACTTCTCATTGTAAAAAACGGCCCAGTTGACCAGCACAGAATTAATCTTTTTTGGTCAATTTTTAGATATATTTCATTTGAGAAATCGATCTTTCTAACGATATCAATTTTGTCATAGTCCGATAGTCTGTCAAAAGTTTTTGGCAGACTTACAAACACACACAGACACACATACATATGTACAAACACACACAGACACACCTGCATGCAAACTAACACACATTTTCCCTTTTATATAATAGAAGATATGTCTGTTCTTAAAGTTGAAAAGTGCATCTATGCCAATTATCAACTAAGACCAACAAGTAATAAAAGGGAAACAAATACACCTAACCTAAATGCTTGTCCGGCGATGAACTGAGGGACTGGCCACTGACCTCTTCCCTTTCCTCTCCACCCTTTCCTTCCCCTATTCTCTGCCATTTATTGAAGTTTCTGCAGTTCCTCTTTTGCCCTCTAGTAAAAGTTAAGAAATAAAAACTTTTTTTCTGTATTAAAAGTGTTCTTGGACTGAGTCTATTGGAATGATATTTCCTCTATTAGCCTGAAGACGTGGGATATCGGATAAGAGATCGCCATAGAAAAATGTATGCACATATGTAGCTAATAATGTTTGTATAAAGAAACATATTACTCTTTAATAAACACGAATTTCAGTAGATTTGCACCTCGGAAACTATTTATATGTATACGTGTTTACGGGAAAATATGCTTATTCAATTACATTTCACACTTTATTTATGCCAATCCTTTTATTTAAGAAGCTCAATGCACATTCAATATAACCACAGAGCATATACAAATAAATGACATAAAAATACAATCAAAGATCATAAATATCATAAAACACAATTGCAACGAAAAACACCCGTCTAGCTGAATCCACTGTGAAAAATTTCCCCCACTCTATATCTGTGCCTAAATCAAAACGCGGATTCCATGAACAAAGCTTCTTTCTTAGAACTGCACGCCTGTGGAACTCTGTTCCGTCTGCCTGCTTCCTTCCGGACTACAAGTTTGATGTCTTCAAGTCCAATGTTAACAAATTCCTAATGAACCGCCTCCTTAAGTAAACGCTTCAGCAAATCTCCTCACTAACGTAATGTACTTGCAATAACCCTTATCCCTGAGTGGCTTCCGGGCCTTGATAAGTGGTGATCACTGTGTAAAAAAAAAAAAAAAACTACTCTTCCGTTTTTTTTTTGTTTTTTTTTTTGTATTTATGTAATCATGTTTAAATTCTTTTTTTTTTCTTTTTGAAAGTAATGAGTTCTTATTCTTCTGATGAATCAGGGCGGATAATATGTAAAAAATTGACATAAGAATTATACGATTATTTCTGTGCTACGCTTCAAGAATTGAACATTATAACATGCTGAAAGAAATAAACGGTAAGATGAACAACATCTTGGAATTCGGAATATATTTTTGTCATTATATAAAGCGAGGAATAAATAAATAAATAAAACTTGTTAATAGGAAAATGAAGTCGCCACCAGAAAAGAAAAAACAACCATAAAAACCTAAGATGGGGAAGTAGCGACGATAAGAGTATAATATTACTTCAGATCAAAGCAAAAACGTAAGCCAACAAACAACCGCCAAATTAAAAGAATACCAATACCTCTCCACTGCGGCAGCTTAACCACACGAAATCATATTCTCCACTTCTCCCTCATCCCTTCTTCCTTCATTACACCTCCCTCCAAAACCCGTACTACTACTCACATTCACAAAGTATACACCTCACTTTCTTCCAAAATGTAAACCACGCCCAAACATTTTATAAAACCAATGTAATTTTGACTCCCGTTTCAATATCAATTCTTTTTTTAATCTGATAAAGTGTTATCTTTGAATCGGGATTCCACTGAAACATGTATGCACATATGTAATCAATAATATTAATCGCGCGAGTTTCATTGGGTTTATATATATATATATATATATATATATATATATATATAGAGAGAGAGAGAGAGAGAGAGAGAGAGAGAGAGGCTTAACATTTTTGCACTTTTAAGTGAAAGTGTTTTATTACGAACAAATATCAATTGGTGAGAAGTGTTATTTTTGTTAATTGTTTTTTGTTTGCAGAGAAAACAATTGAAAATGTAAACAAAGTACAGGTGTTTTCATAATCACCGGTTGCGGTCATTCGTCGTGTGTGTTAATTAGCACGTAGGAAAAGTGAGTGAAAAAAAAAAAAGAAAAACGAAGAAAAAAAAAAGCTATTAATTTACAATAATGTATTCCATTGTCAAACGTTTGTGACTTCTTATTCAACTTTTAAAATTGTTGTAATCTGACTTTGGCATCACAAAAGAAAGGATTGGCAGCGTTCCTGAAGATGTCAACAGAGAAGAGGAAAGAGAAAGGAAGAATAAGAAGAAAAAAAGAAACAAAAAAGAAAAGAAAAAGAAAAGAAAAAGAGAAAAAGAGCAAAACGAGAGATGTGTTAGAAGAAAAAGAAAAGAAAGGAAAAGTAAAAATAAAGAAAAAAAGAGAAATATATATATATATATATATATATATATATATATATATATATATATCGATTCTAAGTGTTGGTTGAAGGTTCAATCCTTACCTAAGAATAATTAAAAAAAAAAAAATGTAAATTTGAAAATTAACACCCCTCGTTAATGCCCCACCTCATACACAACGGGGACAAATATGTGTGAACAACCATAAAACTTGTTGGAAAAAAAATTAGAATTTGCGTGGGGGATCAGTTACATATATAGATTTAACGTAAAATGATACTCCACTTCCGGACATTCTAATTTTTCTCATTTTTTTACCACTAAACCCTAAGTCCGAGTGGCAAAGTCATAATCGCTTAAAAATGTAGACACCTTCTCAAACACAAAATAAATAAATAAAAAATAACGTAAAGAGCCTGGAAATCGAGTATAAGTTTATGCGAAACAGATCCTTTATTCTAACTTCTAAAACAATTGTTTGTTTCTTTTCTTTCCGACAAGTTTTCAGGGTGTTTACACGCAATCGCCTAAAAAGGTAGAATCTCATTAGGGAAGAGGTGATTTAGCTGGGGGTGTTAATCTATTTTTTATCTGTATAAATAAGACAGTAGATGTATGTGTGTGTAAATATTTAACAGGTAAACTCTTAAACTACTGGTCACATAACACTGAAATTACCAGGAAATAGTAATTATACACCAATGATGGTTTATAACCAGTAAAATTTTTGTTTGGGTTGATGAATAACGCGTATAGACATATCGGCAAGGTAAAATCTTAAATGTTTAATCAACCAATGAAAGGTTGACACGAAAGCAATCGTTCAAACATAAGCAGAAGTTCTCTTGTTCATTATTTTTAAACAAAATTTAATAAAATTTGAATTTGCTCTAAAACAATGAATTTTATAAAGTTTATGTCCATTCACTCAGCGCCGGTAGAAGTGCCAATCGGCAGTTGTCAAGTCATTACAATATTGTAAGTATAATTTTATGCTTTTTACATCTTATTCCGAAATCATCCTACACTAGAACTTCATATGATTAATATTTCAGTATGATATTACTATAAGTTACTTTTAGAATAGTAAAAAAGAGAGATAGGTCTAACAAAGCGTTATAGTCTGCAATACATGGTTTATCTATCAAACAAAAAGCTCCTGTCCTTCGGAACCGGACATTTGATTCGGTCCCAAATTTTTTCTTTCCATTTAAAATGTGATATGAAAATTCAGCACTTCTGCAATCCTGTGTGGTAACCACGTCTTTGGTTTCAGTTTGATATTATTAGAGAACATATATGAGAATATTATTAATAGGACACATTTATTTAATGATCAGTCTGCAGCAGTTTTCTTAAATCAACTCCTTTTCATTGGTACTGGTTCAATAACATTGAATAAAAATCTTCAATTGCACAAATTACCATGTGGTCAGATGGTAAATTCAACTGGTGACCTGACGACTAATGTTTTCCCAGATATTGCTCAAAATTTTTTGCAATGTTGGATGGCTTTGTGAAAAAGCAATCTTGGCCCCTAGAAATGATGCTGTTTATATGATCAATTATAATCTTTTGCAAGAGTTATCACTCCATTGTGTTATTAATGAAGATCAGGCAGTAGAATTTCCTGGAGAATTCACTATAACCGCATGGAATGCCACATCATAACCAGATATTAAAGGAAAGAGCTCCAGTTATATTATTAAGAAATCATGATCCACCTAAACTGTAATGGCACACAGTTAGCAATAAAATATTTAAAAACTAATGTTCTGGAAGCCATTATAATAACTGGCGATTTTAAAGGTGAAACTATGTTGCTTCCTCGGATTCCCCTTATTCCTTCTGGCATGCCATTTTAGTTTAAGCGTTTACAATTCCCATGTTTTGCCATGTTTATAAATATATCTCAAGGACAAAGCCTCGAAGTTGTTGGATTTAATCTTCCGACAACTTGTTTTTCTCACGGCCAGTTATATGTTGGTTGCTCATGTATTGTAAGTCCTGAAAAAAAATCTACATTTACACACTTGTTAGAGGTTATACTCAAAATGTTGTTTATGTAGAGGTATTTCAAAGTGAATGCTACAGGAACATTTACCAGTGTTCAGATATGCATTGTACGAGATTAAATTAGCTATTTCATTCACAGATTAGATTACTAATTTCATATTTATTCATTTTTCTAGTTGTTGTTTTACAACATTTCGGCCAACTATTTCTCTGGCCTTCATCAGGTGGTTAACCACGAAGGGATAGGAATGCTGAGTACTTTAACTGTATCCCCAGTAATTACTACCTTCCATAGTTGTCGTTGTTTCACCACGTTTTGGCCAACTAAGCCTCTGGCCGGCTTTGGGTAGGATTGAAACCGCTATCTTCAGATAATACTCATCTGGAACAGTAGAGATTCAATATCTCTATTCACTGCGCCATGGGCCCTGAGCAGGTAAGCATTGTCTGAAGTTTGCGGTTTCAATCCTACCCAAAGTCGACCAGAGGCTTAGTTGGCTAAAACGTGGTGACACGACAACAACTATGGAAGGCAGTAATTACTGAGAATACAGTAAAGACACTCAGCATCCCTATCTCGTCGCGGTTTATCACCTGATGAAGGCCAGATGAATAGTTGGCCGAAACATAAAACAACAACTAAAAGATGAGGATAATAGTTCAGCCATAAATGAATAAATAACTCATCTCAAAAGGATTCCAATAATATAAATACTAACGTCATTTATATATATATATATATATATTGTACATTAAATAGTTAAAACAAAAGGATATTTAAGTTTTCAGATATGCACTATGATATGAAATAATAATTGCAAGTCTTACATCATATTTTGAAAGAACAAAGACTAAAAGATAAAAGATTAAACTAGAAAAGAGCATTAGGGATTCTGGCACTATAGACCTCTATAAAATAAAACGCACCTACTGCTCCTACCTCATGTGGAATGTGGAAAAAAAGCTATTATGAATTAATGATTCATTTAATCAATAAGATAATGATGTATGAGAACGGAATATTCAAATATATCAAATACAACCTGGCAACGCCAGGTACTTCAGCTAGTCTACAATAATGCCTCAAAATAATCTCTTCTGCGCTGAGGTTAAAGTGAATTTAATGAGAAGGGAGACGCTTCTCCAAGGGGTAACTATGGAAGAGTACAAAAATATTTAAGAATGGACTCATCGGCATTTCCTGCCACAAGCAATAAACAAATCGCCTCTTCAGAAGAAGGAGCTAATGTCTCTAGCCTTCTAGCATTTTTTAGCCTAATCGCATTTTTTTTAGCCTAATAGCATTTTTTTTAGCCTAATAGCATTTTAGGTTTTAGTGCGAGATTCCATCCAGATTTCCGAGTTAGACTTGAAATTTTCTCAAATCAGAAAAATTGCACTCTAAGAAAGTCGAGGGGTTACATCGGCTGAAAGGTTGTGAATATAACTCCCAAGATGAGAATAATAATCGAAATTATCAATCCTCATCTAAAAAAAAAAATAAATAAAAGGGAAAACATTTTCACACATTTTTTCATATTCTTCAATCAAAAGGTAGGTAAAAAAACAAAATAAATAAGGATGGTTCGCTTTCTTACCGCCCCTTCCTTCCCATTCTTCTTTTTACTTCTTCCTTTCAAGTTCGCAACTTTTTATTCGACCCTGAACATCCGACTTCCTCTATGTTGTTGTTGTTTGTGTGTGTGTGTGTGTGTGTGTGTGTGTGTGTGTGTGTGTGTGTGTGTGTGTTGTTTTTGTATCTGTCTATAACCTCCATTCTCATTCTCTTCCTACCTTTCACTGTTGGTTTGGGATTGGTTGCATCTGTCTTGCAAGCAATGAAGATTTTCACTTTCACACCTGCCATTTTATAAGGTGAGCGAACGGGGTTGGGGGGGGGGGGAAGAGGTCGTTTCTCATCTTCATCCTCAACTGAACTTTTCCGTTTTGGAAGTCGTAAACTGCGAAAGGTATCGTATGGAAGAGTTGAAAGACAAAATTTCTTTGCATCGAAGGAACAACATGTTCCTTTTTTTTCTTTTGTGTATGTGTGGGGTGGGGGGCGCTGAAGGATTTAATTTAGGGAGAAGACGTCACAAACTTCCCTGTGATATCTTTTTTTGTCTTTCTTTTTTTTTTTTTTTTGCCTCCAAAGACATTGCCATTTGAGAAGTATATGTGGGTAATAAGGGCCAGATTTATAGGGCAAGCTGAATGAAGAGCTGGATGGCAAGGTGTCCTGTGTGAGGGAGATAAACAGCTGTTTGTTCACATTACATTTAAATTTCTGCATGTTGATACGGTTGGGGAAACGGGGAGCAAGAAGAGAATTCCAAAGGTAAGTGGTCTAAGGAAATAAGCTATTAGAATCGGAATCTTCCGACATCTAGGGACCTTTACGTTGAAAGGGGGAAGGGAGTAATCAAGTGGGTTTGCAGTAAGTTCATGGAGCATATTCCATTAAAGCACTGCAAAACAGTACAGAGATGCGACAGAGGTTGGAATCTCGTTATCAGTTAGAATTTCAATTTGAGAGGGAAGGGGCGGTTCATTTTTATTTACAGTAATCAGCATCATACAGTGTAGTCCTCGCGTGCATTACACAGTATTATTTCCCTTCTTCTCTTCCCCTTATTGGAGAGGAGTAGAAGATCTCAGGAAACACGTCTACTTTGTATGCAGACCAAAATCTAAAGATAGCATTTCTAGCTTTCTATGTATCATGCATCATTATATATATATATATCATATACAGCATCATTATATATCATATACGGCATAATCACGTTGACACACCGGTTCCCGTCAGATCACCGAAGTTAAGCAACGTTGAGCCTGGTCATTACTAAAATGGGTGACCAATTTGAGAAGTCCAGGTGCTGTATGTAGGGGGACGTCGACACCTCCCTGCAAAAAGTTGCAAAAACCTAACCTCGTCATTTTCCCTAACGGGAATATATATGCGACTGCGGACCGTTTGTGAATTTCATACTCCCATGAAACTTCCTCCTTCGGAGGAAGCCGGTTAAACCCTGAATAGGTTGGTGCTGACTGCACACACACGCATCATTCTCTTGACTTCATGTTTGTTATGCTGATTCCTTGACACGTTTACTACACCATCTTCCTCTAACTTACTATTTATTTTTTCCTATTTACCTCTCGTTTAATTTTGCTACACTATCCTTCTGAAGTAAAAGTGCTCTATGAGTACTGGAAACTAAGGGGCAGAGTCAAACCCGTAAGAATGCTAGGAGTCAGAGTTAGACTCATAAAAATGCTAAGGGTCAGTTAGACTCATAAGAATACTAGGGATCAGAATTAGACTCATAAGAATGCTAGGGGTCATAGTTGGATTCATTAGAATGCTAGGGGTCAGAATCAGACTCATAAGACTGCTAGGAGTTGAACTTTTTAATTCACAAAATATCAACAGTGTGAATATTGGATTCGTAGTCAAATATTTTGAAATTTTTTGGAATGCTAGGAGTCGGAGTTGAGTCGGACCTTCCAACCACACAACCGTAGAAATTTATATCAATGACCAACCTGGAATTGATATAGTCACAATTCAGCAATGGAAATGCTAAACAGATTAAAGACAAAAATAAAGTTCATGATTTTTTTTCTACTTTCAGATGTTAAAATGAGCGCGAATGCGGCAGTGATGCATGAAACATCCAAAATGGTGGCAAGTAACCCCCTCGCCTCTTTTGAAAATAGCAGAAACTCCTTATGACCTTCCGCACTTATCTAACAATCAAAGTCATTCAAAATCCAAAAGGTTGAGGCGTTTCAAAAGGAAATTCATTTTTACATAAAAAGAAAAAAAATTGTGTAAAAGAATAAAGAAGCAAAAAAAAAAAAAATAATACTCTCCTCTTTGAAATCATAATTGCATTAAACATGACAAAAATATATATAATTTCAACAAACTTGAAGGATAACTGGTGATCCAAGTATGGGATGTGTGCACTCTAAAATGACAAAGCAAACGCACACAGACAATGCACATATCATACACTCTATAATAAAGACCAAGGTGTACTTACGAAGTGCCTTAAATAAGTTTCCAGACTTTTCGTATAGTCACTTTTATTGATAGTACACACATAAAACTCTAGTCCCCTTCAAAGTAATCTCCTCTGGCTGCAATGCACTTGTTGTACTGTTCCAACAACTTCTGGAAGGCTCCATGGAAGTCCTCTTGTGTGAGCATGTCAATGACACTCATCACAGCCTTTTTCATCTTATTAATTTCTCTTATAACGACAGCCTCTAAGGTTTTCCTAGAGCTTAGGGAATAACCAAAAGTCACAAGGAACAAGGTCTGGACTATAGGGAGGGTGAGGAACTGTCTTGATACCCACCTTGGACATGACAACCTCTTTCTTTCTGATCTTCTCTGAACACCCTTAGAACAAACTTTGCGCAAATCTTCCCATCTTCAGTTCCTTGAAAATAATTGTGTGTACAGTTCCCACACTGACATCAAATTGTGCACTTATTATCGTTATAGACACAATACAGTCTTTATCCATGAAATTCTTTATTTGACCAATCAACTCTGGTTTTCTGACTTCTTTACTCCTCTCACAGCTCACATCATCCCTTACAGACTCCTGCCTTCCTTGAATCTCTTACACAACCCCAAAACTGATGCTCGATTCATGCAAGATGGCCCAAAAGCAGTCTGAAGCATTCCATACGTTTCTGTGGCATTTTTTCCAAGTTTAGAACAGAATTTTATTGCATATCGTTCTTCTAAAGTATCCTCAGGTCCAGATTGTATGTTTGAAATTTACCAGCTGTGACAATCAGGCTTTAGTAGGATGTGTTCCAATTCCTGCTGTAGCTGTTCATTTGAACCTGAAATCATAAAAATTGGTCAGTCATCTCATAAGATGTATAGCAATAACATACTGAATTTTCAAGAGTCTACGACAATTTTAAATGCCTGTACAAAAAAGTCTGGAACTTATTGAAGGCATCTCATATTTGTATCTTTCCATCTTGTCATGCAAAAATTAGGGAGTAAAAGTACATACTTTGTTCTAGCCGCTATGTGAAAGCATTTCAAATAGTAGAAGTGAGGGGAAGCGAGAAAGCAAATAGCAAGTCAGACAGTCCTCACTACCTAAAATGAATTTACAAAGAAACCCCTTAATCTATAATAAAAAAAAAACTCATTGGTGGGTGTCTTTTTTTTTTCTTTAAGTCATCTATATATTAATACAATAGCGTGCGTGTTATTTTCTGTGTCATACTTACATCCAAGTCGTTTAATTGTTATGTACTTCCATTTCTTGTAATTTTACCAAGAATTCTTCATAAATTTTGATTTTAGTTTCGATTATAGCTGATGACACTCCAAAAAGTGTATTTTTAAAAAATAATTTTATCAAGAATTCTTCTTCATGTCTTGGTTTTGGTTTTGATTTTAGCTGATTGCACCTTAGTAATCTATTTTTTTTTTTTTATAAATAATTTTATCAAGAATTCTTCATAAGTTTTGGTTTCGGTTTTGATTATAGCTGAAGGCACTAAAGTATATATATATATATATATATATATATATATATATATATATATATATATATATATTATATTATATAGTTTGGTAGAGACCATTCCACATGCAGACAGACAGATCACTACATATATATCAGATGATTAAAGAATATTGAAAGATTCTTTAAATGCAGACTTATCTTAATATATAAGAAGCTCAACATGTGAGGTGGAGCATAAGCATATAAAGAAAGTTATAGACAAGATTAAGTAAAATGGATATACATGGATTTATTTGTTAGTTCAATGAAAAAAAAAACATCATTGGTAAGATGGCTATAAATGCTCTTTACACCTAGGCATTTCAAAGCCTAATGCTTCTCATCAGAAGAGAAAAAAGAAGCTAGTTCACAAATATAGGGAAATGTGTCATCTAGCTTATGTTACGTTAGGAAGGAAATGTCAGAATGTTAAAATGAAGATTAAAATAAAACAAGGAGATGAAAAAAAACATTAAGGCTGGAGATAGATATGAAGATAATAAATGAATGATAATAAAAATAAAAATAATAAAATAAAAGGAAATAGACGAAATAGCACCATACAACAACGAGTCATAGATCACTTATACCAGACAGGAAAGCCTCAACATCTTTCACCTGTGTAGTCTCTGCTGCATTGTTGGCAAATATCGATGGAATAACGTGTCCAACACAAGTCTTATCTTATTTGAGCCTTCCCAGCATGTTCACCCTCACCAGGCAACACAGATTATGCTGGTTAGGCCATCTCCACAGGATATCCTGTATGGAGAGCTGGCATCTGGACGAATGTCCACTACCCCCCTTTTCTTCCCAACTCTTATATATAGATGTTATCAGGTGAGGCATGAAGGCGATTGGTATCGATATTGGGTCTTTGGAGATGACCTCTCAAGATGTAATAACCTAATATTATTTTCTATTGTTATTATTATTACTATTATTATTTTGCATATTTTATGACTGATACATAAAAAATATAATTTGACTTGTAAGGGAGACAATTCGTATTATATTTTTTAAATTTAAAATAAAGTTATTCTTCTTGCTGACATTTATTTTACTATTACCAGTTATAAGCCAAGCAAAACAATTTTTTAAATATTGCCAAAAACATTAAGGCTAGTCAGAAACAAATGGTTTGAATCAACATCTGAAAACAGATGAGGAGTAGCTGCAGAGAAGCATGTACGCAGAAAGGGAAAAAAATCATTACCAACAGTTAAGGGATATCACATTTATGACCTTTTCAACAGACTCTGCCACTCCCGTTTGGTCTCAAACAGTTCTGTTCTAGCCAAGCAGACAGCCGGAACAACTCAGCTAAGGATGCTTCATCCATGGTCAACCCGGACCAACGGAGGCTGACTACTTCTACTACTAAGATGTTGCAACAATAATAAATGAAAACTAGCTTATCAAAAGGAAAATTCAATCTATGAGCTTAAATGCTATTTGGGTTTAACATTGAAAATCTGATATCTTCATATATTAAAAAGGTTAAAAAAATGTTTATTTACCTCACCTCAGACAAGGCACAATGTCACTTGGACATAAGGAGCTACCATTTGAGACCATGTCTATAGAGACAATATGTAAGTTGAGCAGCAAGATGTCTGTTCACATTACATTTAAACTTCTGTATGTTAGTACAGCCAGGAAAGCAAGAGACTGGGAGGGAATTCCAAAAGTCTAGCAATTCGAGAGAAGAAACTATGAGAGTAGAACACTTTCTGGGAGCTAGGGATCTCTGCAGGAAGAGGTTGGATTTTGCTGCTTGTTGGATTAGTCAGAGGTATATATGTCGAGAGAATACAAGTGCTACAAATTCATCAGAGCACATTTCATTAAAATACTTGTAAAACAGACAAGAGGGGTGTGATATTGTTGCAATAGGGCAGGGTTTGGAATTTGGTTTATTTGGAATTTGCAGGTTGATATTAGGTTGGTGACTATTTTGGAGTCTGCCTAAAAGGGAGAGTCTTGCGGTAGATCCACCAGCCTAGATGTGGCAACCATGCTCCATGCATGGACGAATGGTGGCTTTGTAGAAATACAGGATACTAGCAGGTATGAGTAACTTTCTAGCATGGTAGAGAGAGCCCACCTTTTTTGCAGAAACTTTGGCAATGCCTTCTATATATTTGTTCCAATTCATGTTGCCTGTGAATGTTAAGCCGAAGAGTTTGAACAATGAGCTCTCAAGTAGCATATTATTACTCATGGCACTCGGGAAGGTTTCTTGCAATTGTTAAAAGGAAAGAAGCTTAGTCTGAGCAGCATTAAATATTATTACCCGTTTACGTCTCCATTCCACTACAGACTGGCGGTCTTTCTTTAACGTTTCAATCATTGCCGTAGATATGTGTTCATTCATTTTACATGATGGCCTATTGGTTTACTATAGTGATTTTGAAACCTTTAATGCGTCGATTAGAAGAAAATAATTTCTGATCTGATTTAAAGTTTAAAGTCCAAAGTCAAGTACCATAATTCAATTGTGCTCTAAAATTAAATGAAAACATTTAATGTTTCCGGATGCGCTGTTGTCATATCAAAGAACCGAATATACAAAATGACATTTTGTATTCTGAATTTTTTAGATGAGGATTGATTATTCAAATTATTTGAATTCTTCAGACTACTGTTCTCATCTTCAGTGTTATTTTCGCAACATTTCAGTCGATGTAACCTTCAACAATCTTCGGGTGTATCTTTCTGTCCGAACTCGGGAATCTTTCTGTCCGAACTCGGGAATCTTTCTGTCAAACTCGAAATCTTTCTGTTAAACTCGGGAATCTTTCTGTCCGAACTCGGGAACTTTCTGTCAAACTCGGGAATCTTTCTGTCGAACTCGAAATCTTTCTGTTAAACTCGGGAATCTTTCTGTCCGAACTCGGGAACTTTCTGTCAAACTCGGGAATCTTTCTGTCGAACTCGAAAGTCTGCATGGAATTTCGAACAGAACTCTTTATTTCATCCACAGGGATAGCATGTTCTCATTCCATCAGCCATGATTGAATAGAAATCTCAAGTAATTCGTAATTGTATTCTGAGCGTTGCCTGCACTGAAGATTGAACCTTCAACCCCTAGAAGAGTAACTTTACAACTGAATGTTACCAAGTATTTATCCGTGAGAGACAGTCAAAATACAACTGCGAATTACTTAGGATTTCTAACCAGTCATGACTGACGGAACAAGAATATGCTACACTCGAGGGTCTCGTTAGAAATTCTGTGCAGATTTCCGAGTTCAACAGAAAGATACACATGAATAAAATCAGAGGTTACATAGACGAAAACATCATAGAAAAATAACACCGAAGATGAGAACAGCAGTCCGAAGAATCCAAATAATATGAATGACATTTTGTGTAGAGAAAGAAATATAACGGTGGCAGTTATTTTAAGAAAGGCAAACATTTCAGCGCTTCAAAATATCTTCCAGGTGAGACTGTTGCTCTTAAGTGTGGATTTTTTGATCTGAGAAAGATAAAGAAGAGGAGCAGGAGGGTGGTGGTGTGGGGGGGATAATGGAGAGGAGACCTGAAGAAGAAGAAGAAGGGTGGGTGGAGAAAATAAAGGGGAGGATGACTTTGAAAAAGAAAAAAAAAAGGAAATATCTTTGCAACATGGCTGATAATGGATGGTAGGATAGATAAGCCCAAACCACATCAGAAAATATAGCAGGCAAGGCCTAAATGTGTGTGCGTGTGTGTGTTTATATATGTACACACAAACACATATATACTAAAAGAATACTAGTCTTGGGACAAGTAAAATTCCCCCTGCCTCGAACGGTACAGATTTACGTTCCCTTACGTGAATAAAACAAAGATATAATGCTAAAATTCATATTATATTTCCATTAATCCGCCTGTACCATTTTTTCTGAAATGTTGTATGAACCTGTGTTATGATAAGGTGTAGCGAACTAAGTATTATGGTATCCGTTCGATGCATAGTTAGGGATTAATAGGGATTAGTCACCACAATAACACATTTACTTGAGAAGTTTTCTTGGAAAATACTAGGCCAATCCGGCTGAAATTTTTAATGGACCTTTGTCATGATAAGGTGTATGTAACAAACTAGTATTATGGTATCCGTTCGATGCACTGTTAGGGGTTAATAGGGGTTTATATTTAATGCAAAAATGAGTACAAATTTTCAACCGTCAGCCCTCCAAAAAATAGGCTCTGGATGAGAACTTAAGGCCAAATATCACATAGCCCACTACACAATTCAAATCATTACCTTTCCAACGAGCCTTCATTTTTAAAATTCTGATCAATAGTCACTGAGATTTCTAACTTATAACATTGCTATAAAAAGGTGATTATATATATATATATATATTATACTAGCATGGGTGCCCGGCGGTGGTCAATTTTTTTAACTTTGACCCCTATTATGGCCCCTTAAAATTTATTGTTTTGGGCTCAAATTAAGTTATTAAGTTAGATCCATTATATTGTACCCAATATATAGTAATAGAAATGTGTTCTACGGGTCTGATTATAGTAATGATTTCAAAAGTTAAAAAAAAAAAAAATACTTGGGTGCCATCAGCTACGATCGAAACAAACATCTAGATCTCCAGTGATATTTGCAACCATATGTCCTAAGGACACATGCATATCAAAACTTAAAAGATTAACATAGTTAAACATTGCGCATGCATAGAAAATACATGCTAAGTCGACTTATGCCTGCCAAGTTCCAATTTTTCAATTTTAACCCCTTAGCAGCTATTTTTTCAAGCTAAAAAAAAAAACAAATCAAATTTGTTCTACAGGTCTGTTTACCCTATATATTAAGTTTCAAGTTTGTAGACAAAAAATTGACAGTAATTTGGTAGAGACCGTTCCACACATACACAGATGAGGTTACTGTTATATGTATACTAGTATTTCAGCCCAGCGTTGCCCGGATGTTTGGAAGTGTATGTTGTATGTTGAGCAAAAAAACAAAACAAAAAGGGGTAGTAGGTAGGAAGGCAGGCTCAAACCCGTACCGTAAGGGAGGAAAAGAATGGGGGGAAAACCTGACGTCTTTGCTGTTACAACCACCGCCAAACTGGAAGTGACATAGGTTTAAATTAAGGCTAGACAATCGAAAGGAGACGATGACTTTCGAAAATATCGTAAAAAGCAATTCCACAACCCATATATAAGAAAATTGTATTTCCTTTTTAAATAAATAGAAAAGAGGGTTTTTAATATAAATATCAATACACACAAAAGAAAAACGAATTTATATAGGAGTATAGATAGATAGATAGATAGATAGATAGATATTCAGTTTATATTTGAAAATGAAGCAGCATCAAAAGGAGGTCACTTTCATATTCTTGTCCAGGATTGTCGAACTGGCATTTTTTAAAACCAAATTTCACGAATTTAGCATATTCTGAAACAGTTTGTGCCTTCCAAAATTGTATTTGGCCTTTTCAAAGCTTAACATACAGATTCATTAAGGAAGAGACAAGCAGAATATTATATAAAAATAATATAGCATAAAATAAGTATAACCCGTTTCGATGTTAAAATCTTTCACAATTTATTTAGATAATTTACTAACAGGCAACCTAGCCTTGCCCGGGCATAAAATACACAAAAATATATTTTAATTAATACAGAAACTGAGACATGTTCAAGAGAGCATTATGTTTTTTTTAAGCGTTCACTTCTTGTAAGTAGAAAAAGAAAAAAATACTCGAGCTGAAATTGAAACCAAAACCTATAGACAGTGAGTCAAGTACGATAACCATTAGACCAGCATGACACGAACTGTAAAAGGTGTTTTAAAACTATTTATTTTTAACATAAGGAATCTGTAATGTGAACTATTCATGCATGCGCATTCATGAAACGGTTTACAAACAGATAAAAATCCAATGACCTTCACGTACCAATTTTTCAATTTTGACCCCTTTGCAGCCATTTTTTATGGATGAAAACAGATTAAAAAAGTTTGCCACACATCCGAATATCCTATATACCAAATTTCAAGTTTGCAGATCAAAAATTCATTGAGTATATAGGTTGAGATGTGTCCTTTCACACACACATTCTCACTTTTATAGTGATACTAGCAGGTTGCCTGGCATTGCCCGGTCGTAAAATATGCATAAATATTATAGTTGAATTGATGCAGAATACTTCGTGATTATAAACAGAAATACCGTAGGTATTAAACGTAACGTTAAATTCCTTAAAAAAGAAAAATGAAGTAAAAAAAAAAAAAAAAAAAAAAAAAGAAACTGAGACATGTGCATGAGAGTATTATGTATTTTCTAAACAGTTCACTTCTTGTTCGAAAAAAAATAAATAAATAAAATACTTAAACTGAGATCGAACCCAAAACCTAAAGACAGTGAGTCAAGTACGATAACCCTTACACCAGCTTGACATAATTTTAAACTGTTTTCACACCAACTCATACTTACATTAAGTAAGCTGCACATGCGCAGTCATGAAACAGTTGGAAACAATTAAAAATCTGATGGCCTCCCACGTACCAATTTTTTCTATTTTGAGCCCTTAGAAATCCTTTTTTTCTGGATGAAAACAGATTAAAAAGGTTTCCATGTGCCTGAATATCCTATATACCAAATTTCAAGTCCGTAAATCAGAAATTCGTTAAGTATATAGGTTGAGAAGTGTCCTCACACACACATTCTCACTTTTATAGATATATAGAGTTATATTTATATCATGCATGGCACATGTCTGAGGGTCAAATGGTTACATTTATCAACTGTGAAGTAGACAGTCACGGTTCAATCCTGACTCAGATACAGCAAAACCGTCTTTTTTTAGATGATACTAGCGAGAGGGGAGAGTCTTTACCCAGTCGTAAAATAAGCTTAAATATGATATTTTAATTTGTCCAGATGTTCTATATATTATTATAGAGTCGTGATTTCAAAAGTGTTAAAAAAAAAAAAAAAAGTATTTGGGTGCCATCAGTTAAAATCGAAACCAAAAGCAAAACTGTAGCATTCAAAGCTAGTGACGTTACCACTGTACCAATGTGATCTGTATATGAAAATAAACTAAGATGAATGTAAAAAATGTGCAATGATTTTTTTTCAATTCTGACCCCTTTTTGACCCCTTAAAAACTATTTTAACCGGCTAAAGACCAAAAAAAAGAATGGTCCATAAAAAATCTAATCATTTGAGGCGCCTAGCACCGCTCTGCGATTTATTTTCGGAAGAGATTAAAAATATAGAGACAGACAGACATAGTGAGTTTTATAAATTAGACTTATGTAACGTCGAAAGAAAAACAAATAAAACATAATTTTTTTTTTTTCTGTTTTAGCAAAAGGCATTTATTATTTCTTTCCAAACAATGCCTGCTTCTTGTTTTTTTTTTCTAACTGCTCATTTCGTCGTCCATGTGATTAACAACACCCTGCCGTCTCAACACCAGCTAAAAAGTCTCTTGCCACCACCACGAGGTCACACATCCATTTCACCAGACACTTTTTCTTCTCTCCGACCACACGCTAGCCGTTTTGCTTCTCTCTGACCACATGTTGTCCTGTTTCTTTTTCTTGTAATGCAAACTCGTGTACACTTGCTAATTTGCATACATGCTCACTAAAACAGCTGCTGCTGCTAATATCTTTGCTAGTCATCTATCCTTTGATTGCTGCTGATATTTTCACATGCGCTAATACGCGCTCTGGCTCTGTTACATGAATACACGTGTGTATTTTGTATATCTGGGCAGCAAATATTTATTTTGATAATCATCTATGACGTTATCTGTTGTGCTAATCTTCTATTACCTCGACAAAAAAAAACAAAAAAAAAAAAAACAAGAAAACAACTTGTTTACCATCAGAAAACATTCCACTCAGCAAAAATATCTTTGTGTCAGAGACAAGAGACAACCATGAAATATTTCAGGCATATCCAGACGTATTCAGCTTTTATGTGAAAACGCTAAACTGTATCTTCTTTCATGTAACATCCATGTGGGCTGGTGCAACTACCACTAGTCTCTCCCTCTTAGACCGGGTCCAAAAAAAGAGTCTCCAATCTAATGGGTCTTGCACTATCAACCAAGCTCTAATCCCTGTCTCATCGCCACAGTTATATGTTCCTGTTTTACAAGTACTTTAATGAAATGTGCCCTGACAAACTTGTAGCACTTGTGCCCCCTTGATGTAAATACCCTCTGACTAATCCGACATGCAGCATCCCTTTACTGTAAAGGTCCTTAGATACCAGAAAGCCTTTTACTATAATAGTTTCTTCCCTTGGATTGCTAGACTTGGAAATTTCCTCCCTGTTTCTTGCTCCCTTGATTGTATTGACACGCAGAAATTTAAATGTAAATATAATGTGAGCAGACATCTCACTGCTCAACTCCCTACGTCGATGTGGTCCCAAATAATAGTCCTTTATGTCTAAGTATGCCTTGCTTGTGGTGAATAAGAGTAAAAAACAAAACAACAAATGAACAATTGTAATAGGATGTGTAGATCTCAAATTGAACTACATTCTTAATATGAGAACCCACGAGTGAAACCCCTGAAAACCCGTATACTCAATTTGAGAAGTTACTCAGTCAGACACACCTCATTAAACTTTCCTGAAACGCCCCCTTTTCATCATGGCCCAACAAACTGATAATTTATTCCTTAAAAAATGAACTATGCTTTTCATCATAAAATGTTTTCGTTTTAAAATGTCTTGATAATGTAGGTATTTGCATCCTTTCTTTTATATGGGTTTTCCACAAATCCAAATTTTAAGAGAAATATAAACTCATTAATTAACTATCTTCATAAAAGATAAACGGGTGGGGGGCACAGTAAACAGGGATCTTAGGGGTGCATTTCACTCTTGGTGATTATCAAAGCTTTCCTTGCAGTTATGACCGCATTATTGTTAATTTATCATCTCATAGACAGACTGAACTGAAAACCTCTGATGTCCACAATGTCACGTGTCATATACCGATGTCTCTTTGTTTTCAGTCTATTTTTTATTTATTTGACCTCCTAATCTTACACAACATCTCTTCCTGTTCATCTTTAGTGGGAATTGATTTATTTCCCAAACTTTGTGTACTTCTGTCTGCACTTAGTTCGACCATTGTAAAGATTAACATTAGCTAACATAATCGCAATCTGGCATAGGGTCATCCATTATACAACAAGCGTTCTTTGGAATTACCATATTTGTTGTGTGTCTTTTAATAGTCAAAAGATTGATCATCAGCATTGGCCTCTTCAACAAGTCTTATAAATAATATTTATGCCATGTAGAACATGGAATGAAAGAAATATAGGTACTTCTGCACTTTTGTTACCATGCTAAAATAATGTTATTATTTTAGAAAGACATTCTTAACATGGAGAGGGGAGAGTATTTTGTAATTATTCTGTACTTTCACCTAACAATTTAATAAAAAAAGATATTGTAAAACTTGAATTTAACTTGAAAATACTATTTTTTAAAAATAGCACAGTAACAAAAGTGCACAAGAACCGAAATATAGTTTGCTAATTGAGCCATCCTCGAATGAAGATATTGCATAAATGTAGGTTAATAATAACTTAAAGATCTTTTTTTTTAATATTTTTTATATCATATCACTCATGAAGGTCCAGAAGCCACTCAAGGACAAGGGTACTGTAATGCAAATTTGATAAGTTGATTTATTTTAGAGGATAGTTCTTCAAGAACCTGTTCATGTTTGACTTGAAAACAACAATGTTATAGTCAGTCAGGGAGCAGCTCCATGACATTATGTTCCACATACGAGCAGTTCTAGAAAAAAACTGCTCATGGAATTTTTGCTTAGATTTAAGCACAGACAGAGAGTAAGAGAAATTATTGATAGTTGTTCTAGCTAGTCGAGTGTTTACTGCGAATAACTCACAGGGGAAAACCATAAAGTGAACCGCAGTTGAACACCTGCCATGAAAATAATGATGGAGCAGAGAGAGGCACGCAGCATCTCTTCTATGAGAAAGAGGCAAGATATCGGGAGAAAAAGACATCGGCCAAATTTCAAGATTTTTTTTTTTTCGTTAGGTGAAAGGATTTGCTGAAGACACTACATTCGTTCAGCATAGAAGTTATCCTAAGGATGAATCGATTATGCTGTACGGTCATGTGCAGGATGGATGCCTTAAATTGCAGAAAGGTTGACCAGCCAAGGAACACTTTGAAAGAAGTAGTTTAGGAATTTTAAAACTGCTAACTTGCTGAATTTGAGAGTGAGTTTATGACATTAGTTTGGGGGCGATTAATCGGAATTAAAAAAAAAATTTTTTTTTTAAATGGAAACTTTTAGTGGAATTGGTATCGGAGAAATTTGTACCTGCTTTCCAATGTGCAGAACGGTTCTTTTTATTGTTTTTTTTTGTTTTGTTTAAAACTTAACTTTTCATGACTTATACTAATGATAGAATGACAGACATTTATGGATTTCATACAACTAATAAAGATAAAATTCATAAGTCATACACAAGTGTCTTTTTACGTTTGTGAAAATATATGGGCATATTACATGGGTTTTTACAGTAATCCCCCCCCCCACTCTATATTTGGAAATTTAAAAATAATCGTAATCGGTAATTGTATCAAAATCGGAAATTTAGATCAGAATTGGTAATTGTATCAGAATCAGGAAAAAAATATCGGAATCGTCCGCTCACTATACGAAATATTAGAAAACGTCTGACGCCAGAGCAACGAAAAAGTGACGTTAAATGAAAAGAAGAAAAACTGCACAATTTTCAATGAATTTGTTTTGCTTTCTACAACTTTAGATTTTTTTAATTTAAAATAATTATTTAAAAATAAAAAAATTTTGTTTTAACTTACCAGGAATTGAGCAAGGTGAAGCCACACTGGACATTGGACGCAAAAGATCAAGTCGTTGATACTATTTAAATCTGGAAAATAAAAGAAAAAAAAAGAAATCATTAACAAATATTCTTTTTATCGCAACTGTTTTGTAAAATTCTTTATTTGAAATACTTTTTCTTTCTTTTTTTTTTTTTTTTTTTTACATAGGCATCATCACTTATCAAGGCCCAGAAGCCACTCGAGGATAAGGGTTAAAGAGTGTACAATAGTAAAATTGGACAATATAGTAATCGTTAGTAATGGAAGTTCGAAAAATTTGTTAACTTAAGTGCAACGGCTCATCAAGAACTTGTTTACGTTGGCCTTGAAGACAACCATATTGTAGTCAGCTGAAAAGCAGAAAAATGGAAGACAGTTCCACAGGTGTGCAGTTCTAAGAAAAAAGCTTTGTTCATGGAATCTACGTTTAGGTTTAGGCACAGATAAAGAGTGGGGGAAATTATTGATAGCGTTTTCAGTTAGACGAGTATTTCCTGTGAAAGTTTGGCGAGAGGGGACCATAGATTGGACCTCAGTCGAGCACTTGCCATGAAAATAGTGATAAAGCAGAGAAACTCGCAACACCTCTTCTGTGAGAAAGAGGTTGCAGGGAAGAGAAAATGACATCCCTACAAGACTACAAAGTCTATTTTGAACTCTATCAAGGCAGGACAAGTCCTTTCTGGTAGCTCCTGCGCAGATGTGGCAACAGGACTCTATCCTTGGACATACCTGGCTCTTATATAGATAGAGAATTGCATCAGCAGTGAGATATCTACTGGATTGATAGAAGGATCCCACCATTTGATGTATGTGTTCCATTTCAGATCAGTAGTAAAGGTCAAGCCCAGAAGCTTGTCAAAACATGAGGCCTCAAAAATATTCATATAATAAACATCTATATTATATTTCTCTTTGTCTGCCTGTCCATTACACTTTTTCTCAGAAACTACTGGTACGCTCTGGTTGAAATTTTGTATGGACCTTTGTTATGATAAGGTTCAGTGAACAAAATATTATGGTATGTTCGATACACAGTTAGGGATTAATAAGGATTAGTGGAAATGGAAGCCTCCGTTCACTATTGAAAGATAATGGATAAATGTAGGTTAATAATGACTTAAAAATCTTTTTTGTTTTTACATTTTTTATATCATCACTCATCAAAGTCTAGAAGCCACTCAAGGACAAAGGTTAATGGGTACTGTAATGGAAATTTGATAAGTTGATATATTTTAGAGGACGGTTCTTCAAGAACCTGTTCATGTCTGACTTGAAAACAACCATGTTATAGTCAGCCAGGAAGCAGACAGATATAAGAGTAGTTGCGCATGTAATTATGAGGCAAGGGTTGCACAATCACCAACCATACCTCTCCTGAATCGGCACTGCTTGAATCCAGTGGTAAGGAGAGGTTCAGAACAACTGAAAACAATGCGGGGAGCAACTACAGCACTTGGAATTCCCAAATGGTCACCCATTTTAGTACTGACCAGGCTCAACGTTGCTTAGTATTAGTATTCAATGCAAAAATTATCACAAATTTAACCATATTCAATCATCAATTTAGCATAAAACAAATTCTAAGACAACTGTTTTTTAAAGGGCAAAATATCTAGTTTCCTCCATTATTTTGTGAATTATTTTTTTTATTTTTCATATTATTCATTTTTTTTGTGAATTTGTGAACTCTTTTTCTCATTTATTCATACAGATAAATATTAACAATTCTGAAACAAGTTTTTATTTTAAATATAACCAATAAAGAAAAGAAATCAATTTACTTTGCACTTGCAATTTAGAAATAGATAACAACTTGTTAGAAACTCAAATGCAAGAGGGGATTATAAAGAAAAAACAATAGGGGCAATCGAACACAAATGCTAAATAATTTATCCAGTAAATAAAGCAATATTGTAAATAAATCAATATTGTAACTATTTTTTGTATTAAAATAAAAACAATCATTGAACAAAAAACAATGACAAATAATAGTTAATTAATAAAATGTCTATTTTCAAAACGAATATGCAAATGAGGTAACCTTGCAACTGATATTGCATAGACATAGATACATAAAAAAAATGGTGCATCTCTTATTTAATCCTTTTGTGCATAGTGTTACGTACCTCACAGCAAAAAACAGAAAGTCGTAGATTATCATAAATTTTGATTTGAACAATTATATCTTTTTTTTTTTTTACATAGGCGTCACCACTTATCAAGGCCGATAGGCCACTCAAGGATAAGGGTTAAAGAGTGTAGAGTAGTCAAAAGGACAACATAGTAATCGATAGTAATGGAAGTTCGGTAAATTAGTTAACTTAAGTGGAACGGCTCATCAGAAACTTGTTCACGTTGGACTTGAAGACAACCATATTATAGACAGCTGGAAAGCAGGAAAACGGAAGACAATTCCACAGGCGTGCAGTTCTAAGAAGCTTTGATCATGGAATCTATGTTTAGGTTTAGGCACAGATAAAGAGTGGGGAAAATTATAAATAATGTTTTCAGCTAGTCTAGTGTTTCCTGTGAAAGTTTGGCAAGAGGGGACCATAGATTGAAGCTCAGTCGAACACTTTCCATGAAAATAACGATAAAGCAGAGACAAACTCTGTTTCTCTGAGAATCAAGGACATTGAGGGATATGGTTTAACTCCATTATTAGTTGGTACCGGCCTTTTCAGAAGTAAGCTCAACTTGAACAGTCATGGTTTAAGAACAAGTTAAGGTACATAAATATTTCTGTAAGAAATCATGCATGAAAGGGTTAAAATTGAATAGACTTGAAACAGAACGTCTTAAAATCTAAAATTAATGCGAGAATTGGATCAAACTTTCACATTCATTGATTTAGACTGAGACATGCGTCTCGGTGTTGCTCGGGAAAATTGAGAAAACCAAGCATCATAACTCCCAGAATTAAATCTACTGGAAAGAATCTTTTCACTGAAAATTCCAATTTTTTATTCTCGATATAAAGTTATTGGTGCAGGGATAGACGTACTCGATGACTTGTTTGCTTGGCCGGTATGTGTGGGTTTGGGGGTGACTCTATTTTTAATTACAAAATTGTTTAATTGTTAAAAAGAATAAAACGGCTGACTTTATATATGAATGAATCCATCATGGTGAAATCTAATTTCTACTTCGCCCGGGCCTTTTGGCCTCAGGCTAGCATGAATACAAACAAGCTAACATGGCTATCTTCACATGCGGTACACACACGGACTTTCTTTCTTATGTTACAGGACTGTCCGTATAATCATCAACATCTCTACAGAGAAACTCTTAACAACTAACCCATTTCTTTCTATACCTTACAAACGAAGGTGACCAGTAAAGTTGCTTATTAAATGTTAGAATGAGATTTCTTTTTCTTATCTTAATTTTAACAAATTTGTGACCCCGGAATACTTAGCTTTCAACAGCTTTGTTTGTTATCTTTGTTTTTCTTAGACTAAAAAAAACAAAAACAAAACAAAACTTTCAATACCGCTAACATTTCATGTTGCCATAGGATTTTTTTCTTTCCTAAAATTCGGTTTAACCACATGCTTTTCATACACACACAAAAAAAAGAAAAAGAAGAAAAAAAAAGTAATATCTTAACAGGCACACTTCACAGAAAAATATAACATTTTCGCCGAACACTTTAAACTTAAAAAGCTAAAACATTTTTAAACAAACACTTGTCTCTCACACACACACACACACACACACACACACACACACACACACACACACACACACACACACACGATGGCTAAAAACATTTTAGCTGAAACACATTTTACTGGGAATGCTGAATAACGTTTCAATTGGATACGATTTCCCAAAACAAACAAAACAAAGAAAAAACATCTTTCACCGGACGTTAACTAAACAACGGTTCCAAATATCACAAAAGAAAAAAAAATACGAGACAAAAAAGTGAACCCTATTCTTCCTGTCCGAAAACACTCCAATATCGAATTTTCATTTCTTTTCAAGCTGCCTTTTTCCAATTACAATCTCCCGGCATAAACCGTGGCTACCACGCATAAACGCTCACCTCGGATATTGAAGCAAAAAAAAAAAAAGAAAAAAAAGGGTACACGTGGTGTATATATCTGTGCCTGCATAGACTTAACTCCAGAGAAAGTTTAAAAAGTAAAACACGTCGACCCAACAACATTGCATGCATGCACGTGGTGTAAATATTCTCTGCAATAAGAAACATTCCCCTCACAAATTTATTTGACACAAAAACAAATAATTATTTTCACTGAAGGACAACTCGAAGCATTTATTTTTTCACCAACCTCCACTAGAGGTAATTTCTGAAATAAACTTGTCAACAAAATTCTTCATCAACGTATAATAATGAGCAACAGCAACTTAACGACTTCAAAATCCACTGGAATAAGTTCAAATTTAAAGAAATTTTATACAATTCTATGAAACAAATTTAAACACGTTCATAGCAACCAAGCCTCGTGTTGATAAAAGCAGATTTTACAAGCAACTGTCACTATTTCGTATTTTCTAAGACAACTTATCACGGATGGGCACACATAAAAGAATTTTTCTTTTATTCCGATAAATATTTTTTTGGTTTTCTTCTGAAAACCAATTTATTTGGTTGGTTGTTTTTGTTTTACGGCATATCAACTCTTTTCAGGTTATTTAATGCCGAATCCAGTTATTTTGAAGAAAACTTTTTTTAATAGAATATATTCTTTGTTTCAAGTTGGTTTCTACTTAACCCATAGTTGGGACCCTAACGGTACTACCACTCTGAGTCAGAGTGGACCTGGGAGCAACGGTAATTAAAGAGTCGCTCCACACTCCCCAAAGCCCGCAAGCTGGGGCCTCACCATCGGATCTAGTTTAACGTCATATCCAGGACCATGAAAACCAATTCAAACAAGGGGGTATTTGTAGCAGATGAAAATTCTAATAAACACAAGCAGGAGCGAATTCTCATGGCTGGAGATTTGGAATACACTTCCTTCCTAGCTTGTCCAATCAGAAGCCAGCTCTCAGTCACGTTACGGAGTTTATAAAACTTTAAACTGGCAACACACTTTCTCTCTCTTTCTTTTTGGTTCTTGCTGACAGCACGCCCCTCTGTTGGAGCACAACTTTGCCTGGGCTAGCCTGATCATAAACAAGCCAACATGGATATCTCTACATGTTGTACACACGAGCTCATCCTACAATATTGCCTCTAATCTTTCGTGAGGCACGCTTCTACTAATAACTTTTAGGAGACAAATAATCCATCATGGCTATGGACCGTAACTTCAACATGTATCCACAGAACACTTTTCTCTTTTAACAGGCCTGTATAATCTTTAACGTCTTTAAACTCTATGTTTTAGTTTGCACTTGCTAACTGGTGACCCTTTCTATTCTTTTAATGATTCATCTATTTCCATTTTCTCTTTCAACAGGCCTGCACAATCATCAATGTCTCTACACAGAAACTCTTAACGACTAACCGGTTTCATTATTCTTACTAACGAAAACAACGTTTTTATATATATAGTTGAACGTCAAAAAACGACATTTTTGCACCAGTCTAATAAAACCTTTCACCGGCAACACACTCTCTCCCTCTTTCTTCCTGGCTCTGGCTGACAGTGCACACCTTTGTTGGAGCGCGACCTCACCCTAGCCATTTAGCCCCAGGCTTGCGTGAATACAAACAAGCCAACAGGGCTATACCCAAACACGGACTTTCACATGCGGTACAAACACGTACTCTCTTTTTACCACAGGATTCTCTAATCTTTTGCACCCCCCTGTCTATACATAGACGCACGCTCCGACTACTAACTTCAACACGTATCCACTGATCACCTTTCTCTTTTAACAAGCCAGTATAATCTTTAACGTCCCTACACAGAAACTCTTAATGACTAACCCGTTTATCCCTATACCTTACTAATGAAGATATTTATAAAAAATAAAGCTGTTTTAAAATTAAATGTTAGAATGAAACCTCTTTTTCTTGTTTTAATTTCTACACATTTTATTGCCTGAAAATAACCTTTTTTTTATTTTTTTATAAAATTTTAAATAGAAACATTTTTTGTTAGAAAAATTCGTTTTTCTCTCGTTTCCCTTACAAAACTCTCTTTATGTTTTAGTTTGCACTTGCTAACTGGTGACCCTTCTATTCTTTTAATGTTTCATCTATTTCCCTTTTATTATGCATGTACGTCTATATACATTCCTTCATTTTCTCTCTCCGTTAAAACATAACTTTTATACCAAATTTGTTGGTATGTTTCTTGGTTATACACAAAGAGGCTGTCGCCGTTCAAAATGGCTCTACAGACCAGGAAGAATCACGCCACACAGTTGCATGTTTAAGAACTCGTTGGGATAAAACAGGGACAGTGGACAAATGAGTGTTGTCGCTTTGATGACTAAACTTAATTAAGATCAGTAGGATATTGAAAATTCACAAGAAAGATTTAGTCAGAATTTTTATCGATCAAGCAATCACACTCCAAAATCCTAGCACCTTCAAACAACTGTCCCATAAATCCCAAGCACTCTACAATGAAAATTACGGTGTAGATCCGGCATTTTCTTCTACTAAAGGAAATATTGGGTCGGAAAATTTGAAATTAAAAAAATATATATCTACAGAACTCCTACTCTCTTTTTTCTCCCCCTCCTTCTTCTCCTAATTAGCCTCTGTTTCTCTCTCTCCTCCTTTCTCTCTCTTCTACTCGCTCTCATTTCTCCCTTTCTCTTACTCTCTCACTCTTTTCTTTCCCACCTTCTCTCTGCGTTTCATATTTCAAACCGCCGGATTTCTGCTGGATTTATTTTCCATTCAAGATGAACAAAACATTCGGAATCTCGATTCAACTCTAAATCAATCTGACATCCACTCTCTCATTTGGACAGCAATCAAAAACTCACAGAAATTCTTTCACTTCCTCGAAAACAAAGAAAGAAAATACACATCTTTTTCTTTCTTTGAATCTTTTCCTTCCTTTATGCTTTTTCTTTCTTCTATTTTTTCTTGTATCATTTCTATTTTTAATCTTTTACAAATGTTCTTTAATATACTTTTTCTTTTTGTCGTTTTTCCTTTTCGTCATTTTTGTCTTCTTTCGTCTATTTCGTTTTCTTTCATTTTTTCAAAAAAGAATTGTCATTTTTTTTTCATTTTTTCTCTCATCATTGTTTTCATTTTTTTTTTTTCATTTCTTTTCTTGTCATTTAAAAAAATTTCTATTGCCATTTTTTTCTGCTTGTCTTTCATCTTTTTTTCTTTTTCAACTCTTTTTCTTTTCCATCTTTTTACTTTTTAATTTTTCAGCTCGTTTATGAAGTTGGGTATGTTTTTGTGAAAAATTGTTAATGTCGTTCAGTTCCACTTTTATCTCCAACTGGAATTTGCCACTAAAATTTAAAAAAAGTTTTTCCGTTTTGCTTATATTCAAACACGGTAATGTTTGAATATATGGCTAAGTGGCAGTTTTAGTTATTTAGAACTGATTTAAAGCTTCACCGCTCACTCATTTTTCGACCAAATTTCAACAATTATTACAGCTTATAGATCACCTTCTCAGCTATATTGTGAAAAAATTATTTTTAATTTTCGTTCAGTAAAACAAAAGTTATGATGAATTTTCTGGTGTTCAAATAATATATGTAAGGAGGTGAGCTTTTTATGACTGGTTTCCATGAAAGAAAAATGCAAGCGTGAAAAGTAATATGGTTAAGCTTAAACATGGAAAACTAAAGGGCTAGTTGTTAAAACTGGAAAAAAAAGGACAAGATATTCTAGTAAAAACTATAAATTTATAACTTAAAATATTGCAGCACTAAGATTTTTTTTTTAAATTCAATTTATAACATTATATAATCAATATAATAATTGTGTGCAATCGACGTCCTAAGCTTAACTAATTTGCATATTGCTTTATAAAAGGGTATCTCATTAATTAACTATTTGTTCTTGTTTTCTAATTCAAAAAAAATTCGTTTTCATTTTATTGTAAGACACGTTTTATATCGTTAATAGAAACTTAACATTTTTGGATGAAAAGTGTCTTTCCAGACTTCTGTTGTACGCGATCTACTTCCAAATTGTAAGTTAAAAACAATGCCCCCTCCCTAACACACACGCAAACATTTTGCCCATTTCAGGACAAACCTGCTCTTTTCACATACTACACATACAGTGCATTAACATGTCGGCATATTTTCGTCTGCTACAAATGTTTGGTGAAGAAAGTTGAGTAAGAAGTCACAAGTCAAATTGTTCATAGTGTGTATATGCGTACATAAGTAATATATGTATGTGAGTATTTGGCAGCGTGGCACTGTGTGTGCATCGATTTACCTTGTTTTGTTAGTGTGTGTGTATAGATGCGAGTAGTAATTCGTTTCTGTTCGTCTGACTTTGCTTGATGTGAAAGAATGTGTAAAATGAAGAAGGCTTGTACGTGAGTCATCAGTATTTCTTTTGAACTTGATCTCCCCACCCTGGCTAAAGGCACCGTGGGGTGGGGAGGGGGGACCGATCGTACATTTTTGAAGTTCTTTTCAAGTTGCAGCTGGCTTCAGACTTTTGGAGAAAACCGATTTTGTTGACCAGGTCTGATAGGAAGTTCGCATTGGCTTATTATTTTCACATAGATGTGTTAATTTTTGGGTTTCGAATCGATTTCCATTGGTTGAAATTACTTTGAGTTTACACGTTCCTGTGAAAACTTGTTTTTGGAAGTGAGGAAGAAAGTGTGTAGCAATTAGAGACATTTACTTGTTAGTAAAGTTGTCATTTTACAATTCAGTTGCCACACAGCCATCATCTCAGAATTAGTAGACTAGTTCTGTTGAGGTGCTTTTTGAGGTGGTCAGTCGTTATGACATGTTCAGACAAGTTCGGGAACATTTTAATATATGTTAACTATGTTGATGTGTTACTTGTAAGCGTAATAAACAAATCCACTTATCCGAAAAGTCCAAGTGGGTCTGTACTTGTGTATCGGCATTGCGTAAGAATGCGATTTATTTGTAAGAAGCTCCCTTATGCATTCGTGAAAATGTACCAGGATTGCTTAAGAATCCGAGGTGTGCATAATGAAGGCATCGTGCGTGATTGACCCAGGGTGGGGTGGGGGGGGGGGGGCGGCGGCGTTATTAAATTCCGCACGTGTCGAAAATGGCGGTATCTCCGATGTGGTCTGCGTGATCATGGTTAATGTGAGAGCATCTGTCTCCATTGTATCACGAATTTCATAGGAGATTCGGTTTGAAACAGGTATTGGTAATCATCGTTAGCAACAGTGTAGGTAAAATATCGTTGGTGGGCGAATTGTCCAAGGTAAGGGACCACTAGGAGAACCGTGTATGGCACTAAGGCACTGGAGTCAGAGTCCGATTTTGTAGAGAAGCCATGTTTTGTTTCATTTTCGATTTTTGAACGATTATTGGCATAACTTGCTACATTATTGAGACCAGTGTCGCTAGTGTGTAAGAGGTCCGTGGATGCATGTGGTTGGTTTACTGACGTCGTATAAGATGATTGAGAAAGAAATGTTAGTTTTTTTTCGGGTTTTTTTTTTGTTTTTTTCGGAATCTGTTCGTTTCTATTTTTTTTTTTTTTTGTAATATTTTTTCTCAGCTCGCGCGTTATTTTTATTTTATTTATTTTTTTAAAATGAAATGATCCACGATTATTTTTCATTTTTTTTTTTTTTTTTTTTTTTTTACAAAACTAATGAAAAATTTTATGAGAACCGCGAGTAGGTTGTACAGAGCATCGAGGTCGCATGATGAATTTATATAAAATGAACAGTTATTTATGGTGAGAGAAATATTAAGACAAAATGTTCAAACATAATGATGTTCTTACTATTGGATATAAGTAATGCCCGATTAGTGAAGTGAGGATTTCGTGAGAATAGCACGAGGTTTAAAATTACTGATTTTTTATGATCAGCGTCTCACGCTTGGCTTGAAGTTAATGTGGTCATTTTCTGGGAAGAACAGCCCATAATCATGAAAGTGAATACGTGTGTTTCTATGCATCTCGTAAAAATAGTAGACCGAAATAAAGTTGTTTAAAAGGAGAATTAAATTCTCGTTCGATGTGGTAATTTTCCATGATTAGAATTAAAGTTCATGTGCATGCGTAGAACGAGGGATTTTAACGTCTCCCAGTGACAGAGTTATTCTGAACGTATCCAGTTCTTGGAAAAATAAGAGAAAAACTGATTTTATTTTTCACTGCAAATCTTTATATATAGGTGTTCTCGAATGTTTCAGCCTGTTTACTGTATTTCTATATGAGGAAACGTGACAGTTCATTCTGTTTTATGCATGCATGCGGTCACATCATGACATCATGTACCTATGTGTTCTTCATACGTGTGGGCATTGAAACGGTGACTGCTATGAAATGTTCCTGCCGGGGATTTGTTCTGGCTATATGTAATGGTCGCTACAATTTATAGTATCACTGTAAACTTGCCCCACTCCAAATAAATGAGGAAGGTCCAGGAGGATGGAAATGGAAAGATCAAGGAGAGAAAGCACTAACCAGACCTTCACTGAATGGGTAAAAAGCGGACTGGGGCCTTGGGAAGGCTTATTGCCACCCAAATTCCAGTGATGACAATTTTTTTTTTTTAGCATTTGCAGGTGGATATGCTAACAACGATTATCGTGATTAAATTTGGGAGAATTATTTTCCATCCACCCTCCCTCCCCACCAATAAAATAAAAGGGTGATTGTCTACTCCAAAAGTCGTTCTTTACATGGGAATGTTGGGGGTGTCTCTCCTGAACGTCGTTCTTAAGAGGGGGAGGTTGGTGGTGTCTATTCCGAAAGCCGTTTTTAACATGGGGAGTTTGAGATGTCTATTTCGAAATCCGTTCTTACGATGACAATACTCAAAAAAGTGAAGTGGAAAAAGTCGTAATTGTTTTGTTTTACACGTTAAAAAAAGATGACAAAATTGAAATTTCATTTAATTCTATTGGTGGAAGACTTGAAAAGAAAAGGAAGACTTGAACAACAAATGGAAACAGCTAGGACTGCTACCACTGATTTTGATCACTCTAAACAGTTCATATACAGTGAAAATCTCTAACTTCTAAAACTTCTGTTTTTACTTTCCATTATTATTCTAATGGACCATTTTTCATAATTTTATTAATTCCTACTGATTTACACATTCCTTTAATTGCTTTTTTTTTTTTTTTTTTTTTTTTTTTAATTTAAATAGTACCTGCATGTTAGCGCCACAAACCAGCACTAATCGCCAATGAAAGCCAGATTATTTCATTTCGGGCACGGCCACGGCCACCAGTGTCTGCAAGTGTTTAGGTATAGCAGTGGCCACCAACAACAACTGCAGTTTACTTTTTGCGAGGAGGATGGGCTTCCACTGGGCAACGCTGGTTAACGGGTCCTGCTAGATATTTATAATAACTCAAATTATAATTCTATCTTTTCTCATGTTGATTGTGTTTTCTATTTGTAAATGGCTTGGCTCATATCTCCATCAAAAATTTATGGTAGCCTGTTAACTATAGGATTACATAGTGATAAATGTCATATATTAGTGATTGGACGAAAAATGGGACTTTATTTATTTATTTATATATTTATTTATTTATTTTAGAAGTGCGCATGCGTCCATGTAAAATCCAGCTTCCATGTAACCTTTATTTTAAATGTGTATAATATCAAATTTGGGTGAGGTCATTATTATACTCAATGAACAGATTGAAGAGATACCAACTTTGTATGGCCTTAGATAATATCTTGGTCAGGGAAATGAAGTAGATGGAGGTGGGAGTGGCGGGGTGAGGGTGGGTGAAATATTCCTAAATACTTCAAAAGAGCAATAAAATAGACAAATATTCTGAGCGTAACAGCCATTTAGTGCTTTTACTTAAATGGACTCATTCCTTTAAAGTAAAAAAACATTAAATCGTTGTATGTAACAGTGTGTGTGTGTGTGTGTGTGTGTATATATATATATATATATATATATATATATATATATATAAACACACTGTTGTTACATACAACCATAATACACTGTTACATACAACCATTTAATGTTTTTTACTTTAAAGGAATGAGCCCATTTAAGCAAAAGCACTAAATGGCTGTGTGTGTGTGTGTATATATATATATATATATATATATATATATATATATATATACTTATACGCGCTTAATCATTAAACATCGCAAACAATAAAAAAAAAAAAAAAAAAAAAAAAAATCAAACAAATAAACAGCATCGGCAAGAACTCGGTACATTCCAGCATTAGTGGGCGTTAGCTCAGTGGTAGTGCTCCAGGTTTCCAATTCTGAAATTTTGGTTTCGAATCTCGCTAGGTTCAGCCACGCTGATAAATAATGATAAAACAATAAAACACGTGTCCGTGGATAACTGAATCTTAACTATATAAGAATAATATGAATTTATAATAGTTATTATCTTTATAAATATATGCTTACTATTAAAAATACGGAAAATAAAATAAAGAAAACTGAAAATTGTTTGCATATTCATAAACGTTTCGTCTTTATTTCAATAGTTTCTTGGGCGACTGATTTGAAAAAAAAAAAAAAAAAGTAGTGAATATTTGAAAATAGAATGGTTTGTTCTTGTTTTTGATTTTCGAACAGTTCTAACGTCTATGTTTCATTCGAAAAAAATAATGTTTTTCGTATAGGCGCACCACATATTTTCAAATATTGACTTGTTTTTCTACAAATAAATCATATTGACAAAGTCTTGAAATAAAGACGAAATGTTGATGAATGCATAAACAATTTTTGGTTTTCCTTTATTCATTGTCCATGTATAACATTAATTAAAATTAATTTTAATGTTAGGCATTAGGCATCAATTAATAAATATCCCAAAAATGTTCAGTTTCTTTGGAGTATTTTAAAGGTTTTTAAACTATTTATTGTAATCGATTCTGACACTTCAAATTCACCCAAATTAATCTTCGTCAATAATATTATTTTGAATTACGCTATAAATTTTCTCCTGATAAGATGATAGTTGAAAGAGCTGGAGAGATTTCTGCCTATCATGTTCAAATATATATATATATATTAGTGAGGAGACGATTCCAATATTTTTCCCGATTCTGATTCTTTATAAATCTCTAAATATTTTACTATAAAGTTGTTATTTTGTCCCGATTACGGTAAAAACTCATCGTAAATGTGCATGTATTTTCTCAAGCGTAAAAACACACTTGTGAGGGTTTGATCAAGAGATTTAAGTCTTACTGGAAGTTTAAATCAGTAAATATTTATTTTATTATTACTACAAGCAATGGAAGACGTTTTATAAAAACAAAATAAAATAAAATAGATAATTAAAGGAATCGGTTTTGGCATTGGAAAATAGGCTCAAATTTTCCCCATTCCGATGCCCCAAAAAGCTCTGATTTTTCTGATTCCCGATTCCGATTCATCGTTCCAACACTAATATAGATATATTATCAGGGAGACCCAATGTTGTCCGAGATTGAATGGTGATCAACGAATGTTTCACACTCCCATATATTTATTATCAGTGAAATCGCCCATTTTTTCAATCAAATAGATTGCTTGCCTGCTCGAGTTGGGAACCCATCACACTGCATCTGAAAAAAAGCTTCACATGCCTTCTCGCAGCGACTTAGTCCACAATACATTGTAGTCTACATTGCACTGTAGAGAACCTGTTAATTTTTTTTATAAAATTATTGTTTTTTATATAATGACTTGAATTGAAGTTTAAAAATGTAAAAGTCAAGTATCATGGTTCAATTATGCTCTAAACAGAAACATTCATTTCGAACGCACCCCTGTCATCTCAAAGAACCTACTTTTGATTTTATGTCTGACCTTACTGCTTGTGCAGTGATAATGGCTTGAATTTAATTTAAAATGCCAAAAAACAAGTATTATGGTGCAATTGTACTTTAAACAGTAACACTCATTCCAAACACGCCCCTGTCATATTAAAGAACGTACTACTGATTTTATATGTCGGGCCTTTCGGCTGCTGGTAATAAAACTTTTCAAATGCACTTATGTCAGGCTGTGTAAGGTGTTAACTTTAGTCAAAATCGCTTGTTCATACTTTCATCAGATTATTTTAAGACTTATCGAATAGATTCCAATACAAAATATATCTCAGAACACTGCCAGGCACATAAAGTACTTTCGTGCGAAAATTCATAAAAATCGGCCCAGCCGTTTTCTAGTCCATAGGGAAGGAACTCACAGACACACACAGACAAAGTTGCTTTTTATATAACATAGATAGATAGATAGATAGATAGATAGATAGATAGAACTGTTTGCTGATTGTGGCAAAGAACTCCAGCAAAATGATCGTTTAAAAAGAAAAAACTTTTCAATATAAGAGAATAGAATTTATTTTTAAAGATTTCAGTAAGTCAGAAAAACATTGGTACCGTGGAAATTTTCAGTTAATGTACTTTAGATTTTTTTTTGTTTTTAATTTCAATGTTTTTGACCAAATATTTTCCTTCTATTTTTTTTTTTTTTTGTAAGAGAAAATTACAGATCCACATTCTAATGGTCACTGTACAGGGCTTGGGGTTGTGGAGGAGTTGTTTGGGGTGGGTGCTAGGGTTTTGGAGTGTGATTGCTTAACCTATAAAAAATTTGACTAATTTTTTCTTTTTTAAGTTTCAATACGCAGGTGGTCTCATTCAATAGTCATCTTTGATAATCTCATTCTGCAAAGAGTGACAATCGGTCAAGTGGGTATTAAATATTTATCAATCTCTATACAAAGGTCAAGTTCTTTATCATTTATATACCACTGCATAAACCTATACATATTTAAGAATACTAAAGTGCTATATGTTATATACTAGTTAAGCATACTCGGCGTTGCCCGGAAGTCTTTTTTTTCTTTTCATTTTATTCTTTAATCTTTATTAAAATATTTTTACTAGAAAAAATTATTCTTTTTTAAAACCAAGCAAATTATGAGTTTCCGATACTGGCTAGGCTCATCGTTGCTAAGTGTATCAATGTAATTATGCCACACACACACACACACACACACACACACACACACACACTACATATGTGTGTGTGTGTGAGAGAGAGAGAGAGAGAGAGAGAGAGAGAGAGAGAGAGAGAGAGAGAAAACAAACAAAAATATAAGAGAGTGAGAGTACTTATCTCCACCCACGGATCAATTATCATAAAAGTATTTTTAAAGTCAACCTTTTTCATTTCGAGTTGAATTTAAAGTTCAACACATTTGGAAGTGTTTTATTCTGATCTTTTCCTTTTTTCCAGTGTAAAAGCTCTTTTGTACAAAATGTACAACTCTGAAGTTCGTTTTGTCTGCTAGTGGGTAAAAAGGAACTGGGAAGTCAAATAATTTTTAAGTTCAAATATTTATTGATATCTATTATTAATAGAGATTTGGTACACGTCTTAACCCAAACTATACTATTACTTTTATTACTAATAGAGATTTGGTAAACGTCTTAACCCAAACTATACTAGTACTTTTATTACTAATAAAGATTTTGTAACTGTCTGAGCCTAAATTATACTATTAATTCCATTACTAATAAAGATTTGGTAACTGTTTGAGCCCAGACTATATTATTATTTCTATTGCTAATGGAAATTCTTGTAACTGCTTGAGCCCAAACTATATTATTAATTGTATTACTAATAGAGATTTCTTGACTGCCTAAACCCAAACTTAACTATTATACCATTACAAATGGAGATTTGGTATACCCAAATCCAAACTATATCACTTCTGTTATTTATGGAGATTTGATGACTATCCGAGCCCAAACTATACTATTATTTCTATTACTAATGTAGATTGGTTCATTTGAACCAAAACTATATAATTACAATCTTTCAATACGTCATTCAGGGAAAATTGTAGCATAGTGTAGTATCTGTTCTTTAATTATGATACCTTCTTTCCAGACATTACGATTGAATGCTCACTTGATTCTGCCTAATTCTGTCTCGCTCCATAATGGTTGGACTACTTTTTAAATTTTCTATATTTAGAAATTACGTAGGATTGTAGATGTTTATCCAACTAAATCCTTACACAGTCAAAATGTTCCTTTCGTCTCTCTATTTTTTTTTTTTTTTTTTTTTTTTTTTGAGTGTTTTGTAGTTTCGTTTTCCTGTCACTCACTTACCCCTTTGATCTTCCCTACCTCTCTCTCCTGACCGGATTTTTGACCTTGCCATTAGTGTACTAACAAGATTAGACCTCTCCCCACCTGCTTTGCTTCTAATGTATTGCGTGCTTTTCACTTTCAATTCTCTTTCCGTACTCTCTTTATTTCCACATTGTTCTTCCGTTGTCTTCTTTTTTCTTTATGTTTACTTGAAAGATATTTGACACAGCAAGTTACCTATATATATATATATATATATATATATATATATATATAGTGCTTCCTTTTTAAATTAAATGTTTTTAACATGTTTCATTAACTACGTGTTCTTATATTCATATATATAAAGTATTTTTAAAATTTTTTCATAATATTATTTTGTATTCGTTACACGTCACCAATTGAAAACGAATAAAGAAAAGTTATAAGTTTTTATACTTTTCATATTCTTTTTTATACATTTCCATATATAGTGCAAAATTTTGTTGAAAATTCAAAGACTCACGTTTTCTTTTTTATAACCTTCGTTTATTTCCTGGATTTTTCCATTACAGCTGTTTCATTACTGAGTTGGCAATTTTACGATTTATGTTTCCGTAACGATGGTAACAAATTGAAAAAATTACCGCAACTTCTCTCTCAATTTTCGGATTTTGTAATCATGCCATATGCCTTTATTTTCTTTTAAATTTGATAAGTGCTTTTTCTTTTGATGAGTTAAGGGCGGAATAAATTCAATAATTTACATAATAATTACATGAATGATTCTGTGCTACGAAACAGGTCCTGTCAAGAATTGTGCACGTCAACGTACTTAAAGAAATAAATGGTATGACGGTCAACAACTTGATATTTGGAATATAGACTTTTGTCATTTATTTGTATATACTCTGTAGTTACACCAAGCTTCATAAATCATAGAATTGGTATACTTAAAAGGTGATTATTAGGGCTGTGACAACAGAATATTCTTTTTATTGGTTTGACTCTTGAGTATATATTCGTTAATATCTTATGTTTTTATATAGGCTGATGTAGTTCTCGGTTGATTAACTGTACTTGAGAGTCAGAAGAATAAAAAGAATATGATGTTGTCACAGCCCTAGTGATGACATATATATATATATATATATATATATATATATATATATATATATTAGCTGTACCCTGCCACGCGTTGCTGTGGCTCAATTTGGTGTAATGGAAAATTCTAATAAAAAGAGAAAATGCATGTTTCCTTATATTCTTAGTACAGCAATCCACTCCAAGAAAAAAAAAAAAAAAAAAAAAAGGCGAAAATGAAAAAAAATGGTACTCTTGCAGAATTGGATCCTGATTCTCGGGATTACCGTCAATCATGGCTTGGGCTCGACCAACAATCAGTGGATAAAGCTGAACGTAGCAACAATGTTGAAACGCTAAATGTTTTTTTGTTTTGTTTTCTGTATACAAAAATGTGAGTTAGTAATTAATATTTGAGTGATGGGGGGGGGGGTACTATAAACAGATTCAAAAAAGTTGTCCAAAAACAAATAAATGAAAGCAAAGGTAAGGTAAGTTACGTTTCTACCTAACTGGATAATTGCTAAGTGTTTTTATGTTATGTAAAATGTTTAATCGGCTGGAAAAACAGAAATGGTTGCAGACTCTGTTGAATATGTTAAGTTTGGGAAAGTAAGTTGAAGACTAAAAACTATACAATACAGTGTCAAACCCCCACCAAATATATGTTACCATGATATAGGCTAACATAATCGGTGGGTTTGTAACAGTATTTTGTATAGTTTTTTAGTTTTAACTCACTTTCTCAAACTTAACATAATCAACAGTGTCCGCCACCATTTGTATCTTTCAAATACACCGATAAACACTGTTTTTCGAGCCGACTAAACGTTACATTAAATGAAAAGGGTTTGTATTACTAAACACAGATACAAAGAAGTTGTCAAAAAATAAATATATAACAAATAAATGTTATCAAAGGCAAGAAAAGTAAATGTTCTACTTAACTGGATAAGATTGTAGTGTTTTTATGCAATGTATAATGTTTAATCGGTTCAAAAACATGCAGTGTTTATTGGTATATCTGAAAAATACAAATGGCGGCAGACTGTATCGAACACGTTAAGTTTGGGGAAATGAGTTTAAACTAAAAAAAACTATACAAAATACTGTTAGGAACTCACTCAATATATGTTACTGTGACGTAGGCTGACATATAATCAGTGGTTTTAAACTTTTGCTCGATACAGGTGACGACTTTTAAGAGTCCCTTTTAGTGATTACCTGGTTTGAGGATATTATACAACTAAACGGCAAATCTGCCCCAAAAGTCCAGTATTATTTTACTTTAAGGCCCGTCTCATGTTCGTATATAACGAAATATTTTATTGTAGATTTCAGTGTACTAAAAACGAATCTGCAAACCGTTTCCGTCGCAAAAAGAAAGTTTTCATGATATGAAGAAATTACTTTTTCGAAAAAGTGGGTGATCACTTTTCAATGTAAATTTAACTTAGAATGAGCACCCATTTTCTGGCCACCTGAGAGAGAAGGGCATTTTTCTGTGTGTTTCTTGGCTAAAAAGTTTTTTGTTTGATTTCTTTTGCATGGTAATAACCCCTGAACTCTGGGACTATTTTCCATTTCACAAACGTAGCCTTTGTTTACGCTACATGCGAGCATAAACGAAGGCTGTTAAATATGCACTCACATACCAAACTGCCTTGTCAAAAAACCTTTAAGCCAATAAACACGAAAATAAATGCCCCCTTCCTGAGACGGCCAGAAAGTGGGTGCCCATTTTAAGCTAAATTTACATGGAAAAGTGATCACCCACTTTTCGGAAAAGAAATTTCTTCATATCATGAAAACTATTTTTGGTACTCCTTGGGCGTTAAGTTCCATGGCGACTTATTTAATGGTCGTTCCTTAGTCCCCCCCCCCTCAGTCAAGGCTAATGCATGCGCACGTAATATTTTCGTTATTTATTTACTTACGTTGTCTTTGGCACTTTTACAAACATTACTTACATTGGCTCAACTCTTTTCATAAATAATAAAAAAAAAAGTAACTAAACCATTTATTGATAATTTGTCACGTGTACAAACATTTATTCATTTATTTATTTATGTTGGCTTAACTCTTTTCATGATTAAAAAAAGTTTTACTCCTTAAGAATAATAAAAGGAAAAAGTTACTAAACATTTATTAATAATTTCTCACGTACTTACGTTGGCTTAACTCTTTTCATGAAGTATAAAAAAAAAGTAACTAAACCGATTACTGATAATTTCTCACTTACATTTTTAATTTACATGAGCGGATAAGTCTGCTGGTCGCCATGGAACTCAACCGCCACCCAAGAAAGTATTTTGTTATATACGAACATGAGAAAATGGAAAATTTTAGCAAAATTCCGGGAGGCTATTTTTTTTTTTTTTTTTGGTAAATATGAAGAATTACTCTACCCTCGAAAATTCCTTTAAAATTACCACTCTTAAATGTTTTTGGGGTTACTGAAAACGAAAATAATGTTTAAAATTACGGCAAACGAGCAGTTTCCAAGGTATGAAGAAATGTTAGTTCTAAAAAAGTGGAGGATCACTTTTCTATCATAATTTAACATAAAATGATCACCCACTTTGTGGCCACGATTTTTTTGGGGGGGGGCAGGGGACTTTCTTTCCACCCTCGGAAAATCCTTTAAAATTCCAGTAAACATGTAGTTTCCAAGATATGAAGAAATGCTCTCACCGGTATTTTTTATTTTGGAGGGGGATATTCAATTATAGAATTTGTATAGTTTTTTAACAGGTGCTTATGCAGTTTAACTGTTTTAATATAAGTAACGTGCCGACATTAACCGAACAGAAGAACTGTTTAATATTTTACAAAAATTCTGTTTACATTTGGTGGGAGCCAAACCCCCCCCCCCCGCCCCTTCAACCAATTTAAACAGGTAATTTTAAAGGATTTTCCAAGGGTAGAAAGAAAGCCCCCCCCCAAAAAAAATCGTGGCCACAAAGTGGGTGATCATTTTACATTAAATTATTATGGAAAAGTGATTCTCCACTTTTTTTAAACTAACATTTCTTCATATCTTGGAAAGTACTCGTTTAATTATAAACGTTATTTTCATTTCAGCGACCCCGAAAACCTATAAGAGTGTTAATTTTAAAGGAATTTTCAAGGGTGGAGTAATTCTTCATATTTACCTTCTTTTTTTTTTCCAATAACATAAGAAATTAAGAATTAGACAAATTTATTTTAGGTAGGTTTCGTCAGGAAAGCTTTTAAAAATAAAAAACTAAGATAAACAAATGGTGTTAGTGCACTTACCGATCTGTGCTATTTTTTTAAATCGTATTTCAAAGTTTAATTAAAGTTTTATGGTATGTTTTTTTATTCAATTGTAAGGTTAAAGTACAATATATATATATATATATATATATATATATATATATATATATATATATATATATATATAATTTAACAAATAGGGATTTTTTTTTACCCATCTATTAAATAGATAGTTAAATGTTGTAATTCGAAAGTCGTCAACGTGTGGTGCACGTGAAAGGCTCATTTCTACCGAAAATGAAATAGCGGACAGTCTCGCAGTTACGAAAAATATTTTTATTTTATTTAATATATTTTTTATAATTTGCGATCTTAATTTATTTTAATAACATGCAAACATTCCTTGACTTTACAGATAAATTTTCTGAAAATTTCAATTAAATTGGTAACGTAGAAATATGGTTTTATTCATTTTGAACGAACCAAGAATTACATTTTTATATATATAGAAGAGAAAGAGAGAGAGAGAGAGAGAGAGAGAGAGAGAGATGTATCCATGATCCGTTGAGGCACTATCATTATTTATATATTTATCTTTTATTTAATTCGACAATTCATAAATTGTGAAATATCTTAAAACATTCTTCTTGTATGTCTAAATATAAGTCTCTTTATTTCTATGTGGTTAAATTAACAGTGTCCGTGAATCTCCTATGGTTTATGTGACTTGTGTTTATGTAAAAACCGAACTACCGAACTAAATGAAACTGAAACGAAATAAATGCATCATTTACAGTGAAAAAAAAATTATAAAAATTATTTCAGCGATTTTTTTTTTTCTTACAAATAAATAGTTTTCTATAAAAATAAACATATGGTCAGTGTTTTTCTTACTTTAAAAGTTGTTCTCATGATTGATTTATGTTAAAACGCCGGTCCGCTTTTATTCGGCTTTTTCAGGTTGTTTACATAATTCTATATCGGTCAAAATCGGTTTTGTCAGGTTCAAAAGCTGTACAGTACTGTTTTTTTTTGTTTTTTTTTAATTTAAAAATTTTTTTTTTTATAAGAGTATAGTATCAAAGTTTTACATTATGATATTATATAATGCTAGCAGGGCCTGTGGAAATTCCACAAATGGCTTCTTTCATATGTAATATATTGCTGCTGAGCATTCTGTGGATGTTCAGCATGAATGGAGACCCCGCGATATTATTGTAGCCCTTTTATTGAAACTAGAAAAGTATTTATCTAAGTAATCTGGTTAATATAGTGTAAGAATATATCTGGTTATAATGGTTTATCCCCAATATCCTTATAAGAGTCTATGACATATTTCTATTGTACGGATGCTCGCTGAGAACGGAAACCGCACAATACCATTATACCATTTTTAGACAGAACATATACTGCCAGAAGATCAAGAAGGTATATTTACGTACGACCCAAAAGTGACATCATTTTTAAATTTTATTTACGGTGATCGGAATATCCTATTTATTAAAAAAAAAGGATGTTCGTACTATGTTATCACCTTCTATCCTCCCTTTTAATAAATAGAATCTCCTGATCAAATAATTCATAATCTGGAAACCGTGACACACGTACGTACGTACGTACGTACATACGTTAAAACGTACTATAATATTAATATATAAATATTTACATTATTATATATATTGTTTCATATAAATTTAAAGTTTATGCCTATTTATTAGCGCACCCAATAAAGCTACGTGCATGCCATTACTAATTATCGATTATTTATTTACATATATGGAAAAAGAGAGAAACGTGAGGACTCCAGGAAGTTCATACACTCAATCTCTACTCTAGTCTCTAAGCATGTTTGCTAACAAAGAAACGGATATTTCTCATCAACTACTTAAAATTTTCAAAATGACTCATTAATAATAAAACCAATTACTCACCCACTTCAAATATAAAAGTGAAAGTGTCTGTCTGTGTACATTTCCCTGTCAATTATCAGTCTACATGCTCGAAATTTGATATACAGGGTATTGAGATTTGGGAAAAATCTTTATAATCCGTTTTCGGACAGAAATTTGGCTGTTAAGGGGTCAAAGGTCAATGATTTGACCTTTAAGAACTCTACCAAATTCCTCCTTCAATTTTGGGTATAAACAATTGAAATTTTAGATATAGGTTCCTTGGACATGGATCTAATTTAATAACTTAATTTGAGCCCACAACAATAAATGTTAAGGGGTCATAGTTAAAAATCTGACCTCTGTGGTCTCTACCAAATTACTCAGACAATTTCTGGTCTAAACATTTGAAATTTTACATAAAAGGTATTCAGAGATAGGGCAAGCTTTTTAATCGGTTTTGGTTGAAAATTTGAGCTACCAATATATAAATGTATGTATGTTTGCATGTCTGTCTAAAACTTTCAACAGAGGCGACGGATTTTCACAAGATAAGTATCGTTTGGAAGCTCGACCCTTCAGACGACAAATACTGAAAAATTGGCTAAAAACATTAATTTCTTCACCCTTAACTGGGCACTTTTCTACAGGGAGAAGTCGCTTTTTTCGCCGATATTTTTTAAAGTCATCCCCTCTTTTCGATTGTCTAGCCTTAATTGAAACCTATGTCACTTCCAGTTTGGCGGTGGTCGTAACAGCAAAGACATCACGTTTTTTTCCTGTTCTTTTCCTCCTTTACGGTACGGGTTCGAGCCTGCCTTCCTATTACCACTTTTTTTTTTTTTTGCTCAACACACCTCCAAACACTGGGCACCCATGCTAGTATATATATATATATATATATATATATATATATATATATATATATATATATATATATATATATATATATAAAATGGTTGTATCGATTGGTTTCTTAGATGTAAATCCAATGAAACTCATGTGATTATTACCGAATGCACACTAAGTAATAATTGCCTCACATCTTCGGTGGTATATCAGACTAGAATTTGCACCATAGAAAACCTAGAAATAGACAAATTCTACATAGGCAGCACCTCAATGACATTTAAAAACAGATTTCTATGGTCATACACTGTCAATGAATAATAAAGCATATGCTATGGACACCTCACTCTCAGTACACTACTGAAAGTTAATCGAAGCGAACAAAACATCCTCAGTCGAATGGAAAATACTTAAGAAGGCTAAAACATAGTTCATTAACTTCACCCTGTTACTGCTTAGATGTTTAGAGGAGAAACATGAGATTATTAGTTTTAAGGACCGTGATAAATTATTAAATGTAAAAGTAGTATCGACTATAAACTGCAAACACTTTGGTGGCTACGCTTTAAATAAGCTGTAAAAAAAAAAAAAAAAAAAAAAAAAAAAAAAAAAGCGAATAGCGATCCCCTATTGTAGTAATACCACAATTCATAACCCCTCACCTCCAATATCTTAACTAATTAATAAATGAACCAAGGTGAGAGTTGAAAGGATACAGAATAGTCCCGATATAAGACAAATTAATAACTATACTTACGATAAACCGACACACCTCTAGTTAATAACGGCACTCACCAAAAAGCGTTGAAGAAAAGGCCAGCATAAATAACTTAGCTAAATTAAGGAAAGAGCCATCCTCTCGTTACCTCTCAACACCATCTCAAGCGTCACCGTTTAATATTAAACTAAATGAACAGCGAAAATTTGCCACCAACTGGATAAAGGTGGGTACACTTTGCATAATTAATAATTAAACATCCGAACTAAAATACTCTATGGGTCTAGCACGCTTGTAATTGGAATGTTGATATATAGTTACGAGAAGTATTATCGTAAAGCAGCGTTACATAAGGAAACCAACCACATAATTGATCCCAAACGATAACCAAGCACTCTAACTAGAGAACTCTAGGAACGGAATATTCCACAAACATAGATAAATATATACTATTATGCACCTACTTGCGTGTGTATGGTCTAAAGAACCTACCCTAAAAAAAAGAAGCATATATACTTATAAAATATATACATATTCTAGTATTGCGAAAAGGATAAACAACCCAAATGAAAAAATTACAACAATCGAAATTAAATTTATATATAGATATAAAAACCTTTGCCACAATAATTATTCAGACACTGTGGTAGAGGAGAAAATATAACTACTGATATATCACCTTTATTTAAATCATATAAATAAGCCCATATATCTAATCAACTAACTGTTAATTTGACCATATGAACATATGTCTTATAAATAAATAATTTGAAAACTAGAAACAAATGAACAGAGAGCAATAGAATTAAAAAAAAGTAAATAAATAAAATAAATTTAAAAATAAATAAATGAATAAATAAAACTTGCCAATTGGAAAATGAGAACTCCACCAGAAAAGAACAACAATCATAAAAAACTAAGATAAGGAAGTATTAACGATAAGAGTATATTACTTTAGATCAAAGCGAAAGCTTAGACCAATAAATAACCGACAAGTTAAAAGAATACCAAGACCTTTAAACTGTGACAGCTTAACCCTCACCCCTACTCTCTTCCTTCAAAAACCCATACTGCTCACATTCACAAAGTATACACTCCACTTCTTCCAGAACGTTAACCACACCCAAATATATTGATTCTTTTTTGGTCTGATGAGATGTTATCATTGAATTGGGATTCTACTGAAACATGTATGCACATATGTAACCAATGTTTGTATAATAAGCAGTATATATATATATATATATATATATATAGGAAAAATATGTTTATCCAATTATATTTCACCTATTACAGCAATCCGTTAATTTATGAAGTTCAATGTAACTACAGAGCATATACAAATAAATGACAAAAGTCTATATTCTAAATTCCAAGATGTTGTCCATCTTACCGTTTATTTCACCAGCATGTTAAAATTTTCCATTCTTGACAGCATGTTTCGTAGCATAGAACAATTCATATAATTATGTCAATTTTTTAATTGTTTCCGCCCTGACTCACCAGAAGAATAGAAACTCATCAACTTTAAAAGAGGCCATGATTACATAAATCTGAAAAAATCGGAAGAGTAGTTGCAATTGTGTTTTGTGATATTTATGCCATATAATTTGTTTACAATGTCGTTTTATTTTATGTCTTGATAGAGAAAACTATCACATAATCGATGTATCTTAAATTTATATTCCATATGCATCATTGATTTGCTAGATTAAAAAAACAACAAAGCAACATTTACAGATAAAGCAAAATCAGAGCATCAGAAACAAGCTAAAACGACTTTCAAAATTTGTATAAAAAAATTCTTGTAGTAACTGTGTGATACTATCGGCGTCCCCTCTCCCAAGTGCTGGGATGTAGGGAGAAAGAGAGAAAAGTCTATGACAAAAGAAAGAGCGAAATAGGTTTATTGGTAGAATAATAGGAAAGAAGTTGTTTGCAGAGGTAGACAAAAGGAAGCTGAATGGCAGTGTTAATTAACAATACTATCGACGTTTTCTTTCACCTAAAAAAAAAAAAAAAAAAAAAATAAAAAAAATGTTAGGAATGAAAAAAAAAGAAAAAAGAAAGAAAGAGGAAATAAGTTTATCAGTAGAATAAAGGTATCGGAAGATTTTCACCAAGATACACAAAGAAAGCTAAAACAGGATTTTTATTCAAGGTATAGCAAACAAAAGACCGGGCATAGTGTGCGGGCTATTTTAGGTGTGGTCTTGAATTTTGCAACAGTCTTTATGACAGTTAGGAATGGTTGGCGACAGTCTTGGGTTTGTGACGGTTGACGACAGAGTTGAGAGACAGTTACAAGATCAAGACGGTCGAAGAGAGATTGTAGCTCGAAGCAGATAGGGAAATGAATTGATCAACCAACTAATGAATCTTGCCTTGAAAGAAAACTAAGATATGGATATTAGCATAGAGATTTCAAAGATTTTGGACCAGGGGGCCATATTGCTGACCTTTTAAGAGCTATTCAGGCCAAAATAAAAGAAAACAAAAAAAATAATGACCTCTGTTCCATGCTGTTTTGCTCATCAGCTTTGCTTTTTAGTGAAATTGGTTCTTCAAAACCTCATTCTTTTAATCATTTTCTGAACAAAAAGAAAAACCACTTCACTATTTTCATACATTATGGTCCTCCCCCCCCTCACCAAATTTCATGAAAAACACTCATCTAGTTGAAAACACTATCAATAATTTTCCCCCACCTCTTTATCTGTGCCTAAACCTAAACGTAGATTCCATGAACAAAATTTCTTAGAACTGCACGCCTGTGAAACTGTCTTCTGTTTGCCTGCTTTCCAGCTGACTACAATATGGTTGTCTTCAAGTCCAACATAAACAAGTTCTTGATGAGCCGTTCCACTTAAGTTAACAAATTTACTGAATTTCCATTACTAACGATTACTATATTGTCCAATTGATTACTGTACACTCTTTAACCCTTATCCTCGAGTGGCCTCTGGGCCTTGATAAAGGGTGATGCCTATGTAAAAAAAAAAAAAAAAAAAATTCCATTCTAGAGTGCAACTAATATTTAGAGAAAGCGACGAAGTCTGTGCTTTCTTTTGCGTTGTTTTCTTTTATTTTTATATTTGTAAGCCATTGCGCGCCCTTCAGCAGCCACCAATGTGAGAGACGACGACACTGCCAGAAAGAAAATGAAGAAGAAGACCACGGAAACAACGTTGGAGTCGGCAGTGTTGTCAAGTGTACGGTGGCATACATGGTTATTACCGTTGGAAACAAGCAAATAAGTCAGTATTATTTTACCTCACCAGGCGGACAGAGTTAGACACAAGGTTAGTTTTAATGCAAGGAAATCCAGTACTGATGAACCATGATACTGAACCTTTGTCTTAAAAATTTAATTCTAAACCAAATATTGTTTTTAATTTCGGGTTTAATCGCTTCAAAAATCACTGAAAATCAATAGATTGAAAAGGACAACATTGCTTCTATGTGATTTCTTTGTGTGTTCAGAGTCAAACCTTCCCCGACTTCGAATGCAATCATTAAGCCTTACTGTTCTCGATTAACGAATAGCTGCAACCAACGAGAAGAACTTCATGTTGACCAACCAATTCTGATGCAAGATTTTTTGTGAGCTCTATGCATGAGGTCGAGTTGCCTTACAAATCAAATTAAGTAAAAATGAATCTAATCTCTATGTTGCTTATTTATACAAGTTAAATAGTATTACTACTTTGATGGTATTCCCTTTTGTTTATAATAAACTATTCCAATCTTTTTATTCTTTCCTTTCATTATTACTTGTTACTATAAAGGAAGAGAAAGAGATAGAAAAAGAAAGAGAAAAAGAGAATACAAATTACAAGCAGGGGAGAAAAGGGTCCACGCAACATACATTGAGAGAGGGTAAAAATGATAGATAGAAAGTTAGTAAGAGATTGGTTACTTGCTGGATTAAATTGCAAATTGCGTTGAATTGAAACAATGACTTCTTTTTTTTTTTTCAAACATAATTCAATCCCAAAAACCCAATGAATATTTTCGCATGTATTTTGTGTAAATAGAGAAACAAACGTTGATTCATCACACACAGACGCATGCATAAACATATGTTTGTGTGTTAGTAGATTTGAAGTTGTCATGACCTCCCCCCCACCGTGGAAAAGATCAAATCCCAATTTGACGGTTAATGTTCTTCATTGATTAATGATAATTTGCTTTTCCTCTTTTAATTAGTGGTACTACAACCCCCTCCTTCCCTTCCACTCAAAGATAATTGACTTCATTAAAAAAAAAAAAAAAAAAAAACTGTGTGTGTGTGTGAGAGAGAAAGAGAGAGAGAGAGAGAGTGAGGTGTGTGTGTGTACGTGTGTGTGTGTGTGAGTGTAAGAGAGCATGTTATTTGTGTGCAAGTAATCAGGCACCAATTCTACAGTCCACAGCGGCCGGAAATAGCAAAGCTTTAACTACAGACAGGATAAGATGAGGAAAAGGAAGAGGATGGATGTTTCTGTCTATCTTTCTCAGATTGTATTTTCTGGCACGTTGAGCAGAGAAGGAGCACGTGTACACAACCCCCCCCCCCCTCCGCCTCGACCACAAAATTTGTGAGTACCATTAGAATTGGAGAAAATGTGGCTAGAGCAGAATCTCTGATTACAGGAGAGAGGCGAGGATGGGGTCGAGTGAGGGAGTAAGGAAATGGAGTGTGTGAGAAAGAGAAAGGCAAATGGAGAGAGTGAGAGAGAAGGAAGGGAAAGGGAGTGAGAGAGGGAAGGGAAAAGGAGTGAGAGAGGGAAAAGGAGTGAGAGAGAGGGAAGGGAAAGGGAGTGAGAGAGAGAGGGAAGGGAAAGGGAGTGAGAGAGAGAGGGAAGGGAAAGGGAGTGAGAGAGAGAGGGAAGGGAAAGGGAGTGAAAGAGAGACGGAGGGGAAAGGGAGTGAGAGAGAGAGGGATGGGAAAGGGAGTGAGAGAGAGAGGGAGGGGAAAGGGAGTGAGAGAGAGAGGGAAGGGAAAGGGAGTGAGAGGGAAGGGAAAGGGAGTGAGAGAGAGAGGGAAGGGAAAGGGAGTGAGAGAGAGAGGGAAGGGAAAGGGAGTGAGAGAGAGAGGGAAGGGAAACGGAGTGAGAGAGAGAGGGAGGGGAAAGGGAGTGAGATGGAAGTGTGAGAAAGAAATAGAGGGAACTTCTTTCATTACTAACCAGCAGAGCATTACCATTGTCGACCAAGGAAAGAATGTATCAGGCATGTGTGCACGGTTTGATGATCTACAGAAGTAAAATCTGGCTAGTGATGGTTGAGGACATGTGCTGCATGGAGAGAAATATAAGAATGATACAATGGATGTGTAATGTGAGTATTAAATGCTTAAAGGCTTAGATCTGATGACTTTAGAGGAAGATTAAACCTGGACAGTATAGAGAGATGTGTGCGGAATAGGAGACTTTTGGCTTGCACCCCTCCCCCCAGTTCAATGTTATAAAATATAAACATAAAGCATAAAATAGGTTTAGTGGGGGATGCCCTTTTCTCTTCCTGCAACCTCTTTCCCACAGAAGAGACGTTGCGAGCCTGTCTTTGTTTTATCGTTATTTCCATGGCAGGTGCTCGTCTGAGCTCCAATCCCTCGTCCACCCTCGCCAATCTTTCACGCGAAACACCCGTCTGGCTGAAACTACTGTCAATAATTTTCCTCACTCTTTATCTGTGCCTAAATCCGAACGTAGATTCCATGAGCAAAGCTTCTTTCTTAGAACTGCATGCCAGTGGAACTCTCTGCCGCTTGCCTGTTTCCCACCTGACTACAACTTAGACGTCTTCAAGTTCAGCATAAACAAACTCCTGACAAACCGCCCCCTTAAGTAAGACACTATCAAAACCCCCAATACTAATGATTACAACAATACTATCTCATTGATTACTGTACACGCAATAACCCTTATCCCTGAGTGGCCTTCGGGCCTTGATAAGTGGTGACCCCATGTAAAAAAAACAAAAAATAAATAAATAAAAAAATAAGAATAAAAAAGTAAACAATGTTAGGATCTGACCGCAAAAGGATATTATATTCCTCATTAAATCCCAAACAATGCTAGATCGCCATGCTAGTATATAACCAAGCTGAGTTTGTGATGAAAGTGGTTCTTACGAACGCTAAAAATCAAATGGCTTGAATTGGTTACCCTCTTTCTTTCTACGCTTTCTTTGGATTCATTTTCTTTGTCACTCGTCAAAGCAAAGTTTTTACAGGAACGTGTGAACTCAATAGATTTTCAAATAATGAGAAATCGTTTCAAACACCAAAATGTAACACATCTATGTGGATATAAGCAAGACAGCGCAAATGTAGAAATTCCTTTAAGAACTGGCCAACAAAATCAGTTTTCTTCAGAATTCTTCAACCGGCCTCACCTTAAACAAGACTACAAAATGTCTGCTCAATACCCTCTTTCTTCACCAAAAAATAACCTTTAATAGACAACTACCTGACCGCCCAGTGTTCTCCGATCATAAAATACTTATAAATATTATATTTTAATTCATACAGAAACCGAGACATGTGCATGCGAGTATTATGTTTTTTCTAAACAGTTCACTTTTTGTAATTGAAAAAAAAAAACTCAAGCTGAGATCGAAACCAAAATCTAAAGACAATGAGTTAACTACGATAACTAGTTTGCCACTTTTTAAAAAAGTATTTTCAAACCTACTTATTCTTAACATAAGGAAGCTGCCATGTTTCATGAGCGCACATGTGCAGTCATAAACAGTTGACAAACACATAAAAATGCAAAGCCCTCCCCTCCAAGTACCAATTTTTCAATATTTACTCCTTAGCAGCCCTTTTTCCAGGTGAAAACTGATTAAAAACTTTTCCACATGTATTAATACCCTATATACCAAATTTCAAGTTTGTAGATCAACACACACACACACATTCTCACTATATATATATATATATATATATATATATATGTATATATATATGTGTGTCTTATTTGTAGTATTCCGAATTACTGGGTTTATACAGGGTGACTCCGCCCCCCAAAAAAAAGGTAAATGGAGGCCATCTAGAACATATGCTGTAGAATAGAGAAAAAAAGACCAAAGACCCTAGTGTTTTGATGTGATGTTTTGAATATAATAAACTAGTTATGACCAAAGTATCATTTCATTCGGACAAAACACTAAAAAACGGGGCCTAATTAGAGTTGGAGCCCGTTTTTTTTGGGGGGGGGGAGTCACCCTGTATAATTCAGTAATCATTCACATACTAATAAATTTTAAGCCAAAAAGACAAGACTTAAACTGTAAGCTACAAAATTATTATATTTCATAATGGAGCATTCATGTATTGTTTTAACAAAAACAAATCTTGAAACAATTGTAACTAACGATGAAATACACTATTTGTTGCAATCAACCCATTCTTTGAAGTCTTGTTTTTTGTTAAAACTATATATATATATATATATATATATATATATATATATATATATATATATATATATATATATAGGGTGATCTGAAAGTAACTCCCTATTCTAAAATACCTACAATTTATTCAAATGCTGTAATATGTTTCACAACTTTTGTGCGTATGTTACTTCATGTGTGGTAATTAAATCTATGCTTTTGTTTCTTTTCAGATCTGTTATATGAATTTAGTTTTTAATATTGAAGGAAGAATACGTGAAGTTATTAGTTTCATTCCGCAAAAGTTTCTTGTGAAATCAGTTGATGCGGTTCATGGTCGACTTGAAAAGCTGGTGGCAAATGGTGGTGCCCATATTGAATTTTAAATAAAAGTCCATGTAATATATTTTTTACATCCAGGTTGCATTTTTGAAATTCACCAGCTGTGACAATCAAGGTTTAGTAGGATGTATTCCAATTCCTGCTTCATTTGAACCTAAAATCATAGAAATTGGTCAATCATCACATAAGGTGTATCGCAGTAACATACTGAATTTTCCAGAGTCTACGACTATTTTAAATGCCTGTATAAAAGTCTGTGCGTGTGTGTGTGTGTGTGTGTGTGTGTGTGTGTGTGAGTGAGTGAGAGAGAGAGAGAGAGAGATTATTCCAAGGGTTTAATATATTTAACATGATTAGCCAATGTACATATATCAATAAGAATTTAAGCCACGTGAATTGACTCAAATATTAAGCAATGTGATTACAGAAATGTTAATCATGTTGCTTGATATATATATATATATATATATATATATATATATATATATATATATAGATATATAATACATACACGCACAAGAAAACAGTAGTTTGCTTGAAACATTGCTGAAAACACACATAATATTAGAGTTATACTGCATACTATTTATTATTTTGTACGGTCCTTATCTCCAGAGAGGCAGCCATCTTTGACGTTTTTCTTTTTAATCTTAAACAGACTGTTTTTTCTCCTTTGAGAAGAGGAGTGTTTTTCACGGAAAAAAAAAAATGGTCCACTACCTTGGATCATATCAATATTAACAGTATGTCTTATATTCACTGATATAATATGTGCAAGATATATAGTGTAAAATAAATCTATACTTGCGAAGATTAATACCTCGAATATTGTCTTTGATTGTTTGCTTTTGTTTGTCCTCTTGTTCGCCATTCCGGCGGGGGAGGGGGGCGTTGTTTTCTGCATTGCTATCACCCTTCTTAAATACTCACGTGTGAGTGCGTGGACACGAGAGTCAGATTTCCATGGTTACTGGCAGTTTCACATATCCACGGCCAGATGATTGCATGGGAATAACCAAACTGACACCTAGCATAGAAATCTGATTCCTATGTCTTCATCAAGAGATTACACAGACACACGCACATACACTCACGTATGTGAAAGTCAATCTCTTGGGAAAGCAAGAGTCAATGAACACAGGAAAAAGAAAATGTCTTTCAAATCCCCAAAGAGGATATTTGAGATTCACATTGAAGATATTTTTTGTCTTCAGAATCACCCCCCTCCCTCCATCCACCGACATCCGAGTTCAACATCAAATCTAACTCTTTCGGTTGCCGATTCAGGGATGGGGACACAATTGCAATGAATCAAAATGAAACATTATATACTAGCAGGGTTACCCGGCATTGCACGGGACAAAAGTGTAACACATTTCGGTTCTTATTTAGACTTGGACTAGAAAAAAAAAAAAATACAGAAAAATCTTTGATGGACCTGTCATGGAACAAAAGTGTCATATTTCAGAAAAAAAAATCACGTAAATTGATGAAGTAGTTCCTTTTTTTCTCTTTTAATTAAGAAAATAAATTTTTACGATTTTTAGCAATTAATCATTTTTGGTATTTTATAAATGAGGGGAGACAATTCAATTCGCACTATCGAGATCAAAATCAGTCATGTACTGAATAGAATTTAGTCTTTAAATCACTGAAAAAATAGTATATTATAAATATATATATATATGTAATATATATATATAATATATAATATATATAATATATATAAAATATATATTATATATATTATAAATATATATATAATATATATAATATATAATATATATATATATTATATATATATTATATGTAATATATATATATAATATATATAATATATATATAATATATATAATATATATAAAATACATATAATATATATTATAAATATATATATAATATATAATACATAATATATATATATAATATATATATATATATAATATATATATAAATATATAAATATATATAATATATATAAATATATATATGAATATATATAATATATAAAATATATATAAATATATATATATGAATATATATAATATATAATATATATATAAATATATATATATGAATATATATAATATATAATATATATATAAATATATATATATGAATATATATAATATATAATATATATATAAATATATATGAATATATATAATATATAATATATATATAAATATATATAATATAATATATATAATATATATGAATATATACATAATATATATGAACTATATATATATAATATATATATAAAATATGTATATATAATATAGAATATATAAAATATATATATATTATATATAACATATATAGAATATATAATGTATAATATATATATATATTATATGTATATATATATGTATAATATATATAATATTTACTATATATAATATACATAATATATATAATATATACATACAATATTTATAATATATATAACATATATATAATATACATGATATATAATATACATAATATATATACATAATATATAGATATATAATATACATAATATATATAATATATACATACAATATGTATAATATATATATAATATATATAACATATATATAATATACATAATATATATATATTAAAAACAAAAGAAAGCAAAAAAAAACACTACAGCTTTATTTTATAATTTTTATTGAAAAAAAATCAATTCGAGTAACTTGATTATGTAATAGAGCTGACATCTATTCAATGTACCCACCTTCAGCCTCAATCACTGCCTTGATACGGCATCAGAACTTGTAGCATGCCTTTTTCACAAGCGCCGGTGGGAGCTGGCGAATACTTGGTAGAAGGCAACGATCAGATTGGCTTTTGTGTTGTGAAAGGTCATGTTGGTGATGTTCTCGACATATGACCAAACAAAGTAGTTCAGCGAATTCAGTTCAGGGAAAGAGGGGGCCAGTGAGGGAAGGTACAAAGTCATAGTACACCTTCTGAAGCCAAACCTGGGTCTCTTTGGACTTGTGGGCTTCCGCCGAGTCTTACTGCCACACCCAGCGTCTGCCAGTGGCCACCTAATTGCACCAAGACATCACCACATTCTTTGGTGTTGACTTTCAAGTCAACTTCGAAGATGGAAGGTGGCATGATGTGGCACTCACTTGAAACAACACCAAAGATTACAACCGTGGCCAGAAACTTTGTTTTCATCACCTTGGGGACGTCCCTGCTATTTGTGGCAATTCAGCAATGTATTTTGAGGGTACTGGCAATGGTCCTGTTGTCATAACTTGGATTAGTAGAGAGCATGAGTTGTACAGCGACGCATCTTTGATCTCACTCGTAGAACATTGTGTCACTTTCAGACATGATAGAAGGCTCCTATCGCTCTTGAGATTTGTACACAACTGGCCAACTAATAGATGGTCTGCAACAAAAAAAAAAGAACTGGTTTTCATCAAAAGGAAATGGAATCATGTTGTCTTTTCTAGGGCAACCATTTTATCGTTCCACTCCGTATATTGCTGTGGGATGAGCTGATGTACCATTTCAAAAATAAATTGACTTACCTACAGTGATGCTTCCGTTCAGTCTCACGAGAGAATGGATACTTCCTGTAAGGGTAACTGCTCATATAATTGTAAAGCAACCACTCATCTCCTGAATCAGCACTGCTTGAGTTTAGTGGCAAAGAGAAGTCCAGGACGACTGGAAACAATGTTGAGATAAGTGGAGAGCAAATACAGCACCTGGAATTCCCAAAAGGTCACCCATTTAGTACTGACCAGGTTCAACATTGCTTAACTGCGGTGATCCAACAGGAATTGGTGTGTCAACATGATTATGCCGTACATACTGACTTACCTAGAGACAATAAATAGAGTTACTTCTAACATGTTATGGCCTCAGAATCATGATGTGTACTTCTGTAACATACTTTTGCTAATACAGTTTTTGCGATTATTACCAGTCTTCAAAGCCAGAACACAAGAGAGATGACAGTGGCTCAGTGATTAATAATACGGACTGATAACCTGAATGTGCCAAGTTCGAATCTAGTTTGTTCCACAGAAACACTTTCACTTAGGGACATTGGCTACCTTTATGTGGTCTTGATAATTCTTAATAGAAAGATGTTGGGGGAACGAATGCCAAAAAAAATCATCAATTATGCTCAACAACAACACTAAGAATATTAATGTCAAGTCAAGTGGTGTCCTGCCTAGTACAGGCATTGACGGCTATAGCTCTCCATCTATCTCTCCCTCGAGACATTCATGAATTCATTGTTGTTCATTTTTTATGTTGCCCGGGTGTTCAGACTGTCAACGTATGTTTCTCACTGTCGTCCTCTGTGAGATGTTCCGATTCAGAACCCTATTCATGCTGTTTCTCAAATAAAGTTTGATGTGTTATCATAGCTTTCTTTGCAGTTGTACAGACAGTAGGTTGCAGTTTCTTTCTGTCCGAGCAGTGGTCATACTGGGCAATTGTCCTGACCATTGTACCCAAAGGTATCTTCTGCTCAACACAACAAAATATGAAACCATGAACAGAATTATTTCTGTTTGTTTCCGTATTACATCAGTCACATGCTTCCTATGATCTCACATTACCCTGATCGGGGGGGGGGGGGAGAGGCTAAGAAAGTTTTTGGTCATGCCCAAGGGTTTCCCACAGACTTGCGGACGGAAGGAGGCGCCTTACTTTTCCTTTGACAGTAGTGTTGTACCGCTACTCATTAATATAATAGTCATAAATCAGAAGAGACATTTGTCAAGAATCTACAAAAATACTTCCAACAACAAATCGGAGAAAGAATTTTTTTTTTCTTAAACAAATTCAGATCTTAAGTTGGAGTCAGATGAGAAGTTAGAATGAAAGAGGAGGGGAGAGATTGGTTCCACTCAGTTCATATCTCATTCTTTCTTTTAATTTTCTTTTATGAGCTTAGTTTCTTCTCATCATGGTAAGATCATTTTGATCCATGCACAGAAAAAAATAAATAAATAAATAAAAAAAAGATGTCAAGATCACTAAATCCTTGATCTTGATTTCTGGAAATATAACTCTGAAGCGTTTGGGGTGAAGGGATATACAAGAATGAATATTTACACACGCACACACAGAAGATGAATCTTGAAAATGAGCCAGGAAATAAAAAAAAAAAAAAGCAAAGAAAAACCTGAAAAGCTAAAAGAATGGCTGCCTAATTTTCCCTCTCATTTAACACAAAACAGATGAGAGACACTTATTTATGAGTGACTAAATAAATTGCCAAGGTTACCAGCGCAAATTTGAGTCAAGATCATATTTGTAACGTTATGTATCACTACGCCATTTGTAACGTTCAATTGAGGAATTCTTGGACTCCAACAAATGACACGTAATCTTGTCAACTGAAACAGCTGTACTCCCGTTCACATGTAACTAGTTGGCTCACTGGATAGTGGCATCTCTCCCTTACCGTTTCTGCTTTCTTACTGTTGTTTAGCAGTGATCCGAGTCACAGTTTTTTTTAATAGGTTAAAAAATTAAAATTAAAAAATACAATAAAATAATGCCAACGACATAATTTCTGAATGGTTTGATTTGGTTGTTTTATTTGACGGCATATCAACCCTTTTCGGGTTCAATCATTTTGGTAAAAGTTTTTATGCTTCAAGTTCTTTAATCTTCAAATATTTATTCATGTTCTTTTGTAGAGAAAATTGTTTTGTTTTTTAGCTTTGCAGAACATGATTGAGTTTTGCAAAGAGAAAGGAAAATAAAAACAATACCTCTAATGTTTGGTGCATTTAAGTCAGGAAGTAAATATCTTCAGACAGCCTGATCTAGTAGCCCCAATCTTATCCAATGGCAAAGTTGTTTTTTTTTGCAGTAAATAAACAAAAACAAAAGGAATCTGTTTTTTTGTTTTAATTTAAATACCCTTTAAAATTAAAACATTAACCAATGATAAATGTTTGATACATAGATTCCTACCCAGAAAACAGCAATTATTTCCCCTTTGTCAGAAACATTGCTCATGAAATGTGAGAACTAAGGACAAAATAAAGGAAACAAGAGTTATGAGACTGACAAAAGTAAACGTTAAAATCCACCTTCTACTCTGGTTAATTTGAAATATAAGTTAAGAAATATGATAACATTTGTGTTTACGAACAGTAAAGTGAAGTGAATGACTCGCTTGCAGTTAGACTTACTGCAATAAGGATCCAGTAAGTTGGTTTAACAAGTAAACGATGGTCACAAAAGACGGCTTTCAACATTGTAAACAGTCAACAAATTGTCCATCACTGATTGAGCATAGATTCTACTTTATCGTTATTTTCATGGTAAGTGCTCCTCTGAGCTCTAATCTATGGTCCCTCCTGGCCTGACTTTCACAAAAAACACTCGTCTAACTGATACCACTATCAATTTCCCCCACTGTTTATCTGTACCTACACCGAAACGTAGATTCCATGAACAAAGTTTCTTTCTTAGAATTGCACGTCTGTGGAACTCTGTTCCGTTTTCCTGCTTTCCAACTGATTACAATATGATTGTAAACAAGTTCTTGATGAGCCATCCCCTTAAATAATCCAGTTTACCCAATTCCCGCTACTAACAATTACTATGAACTACTTGAAATTATGTTGGAGTTTGGACAGGATTGAGGGAGCTTTAGGAAAACCAACAAAGAGGCCTCGACAGACGACCCAGATATGGACGTTAGCACTTAAAGGGTTATTTTCCCGCGATGGTGTCACACACACATCTAGAACCCAACTGATACCTACGGAATTTAATTGTTAGAGTTTGTGTTTTCTTTTGTTTTTCTTGTGCTATATTTTACTTGTGAGCCAGTGTGCTCGCCCCCTTGACAGTTGCCAATGTGAGAGACGACAAAATGACCAAAAGAGAAGATGACAAAGAAAACCACAGAAACAGTATTCAGATCAGCGATTGTTGTTGAGCATGGGGAGCACATTGGAGAACACTTGCACTCACAGCGAGATTCAAATGCCTTCTAAATATTTACACAACAGAAACAAACATCTTTCTGATATATTACTTATGCAATCTACAGCACAAGATTCATTTCTACATTAATTAGCGAAATGACATTTTATTAATTAACTATTGTTTTTTATTTCAAATAATATTTTATGTTGCACATAACTTTGTTTACAAATCTTGTTTAATTTTTTAGACGAAATGCAAAGAATTTAGGCTCATTAGTTATTTCCTACTAACTTGCAATCCATTTCCAAATTATCTATGAATATAAAAGCAAAAATGTTTGTGTGTGTATGCGTTTTCGTGTATGTCCAAGAAAGGCTTTTTTCAGAGAACCGATCGGTCGCCTCACAACTTCTTAAAACTTTTTATATTGCGCCTAAATGATAAAATGTACGAGTTAACAAACGGGGTCGCCTGTCTATGTAATTTGCCCAACTTTCAAAAGATAAATATTCAACAATTTTCGATCGCCGCATGTGCATTAAGCTTTTTCGTATAAAAAAAGAAGCGAACAGACTCGCGGTAAATAAAACACTGTCCCGCACTCAAAGTTGACGTCATTAACTCGTCAAAAATGGGCACCTGCCGTTAAACGCCACACGTTTTTTTCACATTTTATTATTTTCCAACTGCGCGTCAAGGCATCGTTTTTTTTTTAAACAAACACCCGGGACACCCGGGCAACGCCGGGTATCTCGCTAGTTGGTTATAAAATAAAAAGCCTGCCATTACACAAACAAATTAACCATTTTAATCTTATTAAAATCCTATTTAAAAAATTAGATTACAAAATTTGATCCACTATATGTAAGCTATTCCAATGCTCCTTAGTATACTTGAACCTTATTTTAAAGAATTCTTTAGAGGCAGCCAAAATATGCCTGAGCAACCTCAGGTAGGAATCACTAGTTAAGGATAAACTGAACCCAAGGACCAAAGCATTTTCCCCAAAGGGATTATCCAGATCTATTACTTATTCATTTCAAAGAGAAATCCATGACAAGTAATAGAATAATTTAGATTACTTGGTAAAGGAGGAGCATGATCCTCAAACTCAGAAGTTCTCCTACTGTCACCCATAACACCGGGAAAATTTTAATAATGGACAATTTGGGGGGAGGATTCACCAGCAGATTCACACATTACTATAAAGAATGAAAGGTGGGAAGAGAGAGGAAGAAAGAACACTAGTCAAAAAAGCAGTAGTCACCTGTTCTAATTTATGTGATTAATAGCATTGGTATTTCCTAATTTTTCTGACAAAGGTTGTTAATTCAAACTTCATCCAAACTCTAAATATGTTTACTCTGAAATTGCCCCAAAATAAACTGAAATATTTCATATTACAATAATTAAGCAGAGTGTTTAGTTTGTATAATTTCAGTTATTAAAACTACTGTTCTCATCTTGGTTGTTATTCTCACAATGTTTCAGCTGATGTAACCTATGGGCTTCCTCAAGTACGCCTTGTCGAACTTGGGAATCTATATGGAATTTTGTATGGAACCTTTTATTCATTCCATGGTGGTAGCTTGTTCTCGTTCCATCAGCCCTGACCGAGTAAAAGTCTTAAGTAAGACATAATTGTGTTCTTAGTATCGCCTGTAACACAATGGATAAAAGTCTCAAGTTAATCAGTTCTAGATGACAGTCTTCTGGAGGTTGAAGGTTCAATCCTCAGTATGGGCAATACTAATCATGAATTATTTGAGACTTTTACTCTATCACGGCTAATGGAACAAGAATAAGTTACAGGGTGATCCAAAAGTAACTTCCTATTCTAAAATACCTACAATTTATTCAAATGCTGTAATGTTTCTCAACTTTTGTGCATATGTTACTTAAGGTGTGGCAATTAAATCTATGCTGTTTGCTTTCTTTTCAGATCTGTTATATGAATTTGGTTTTTAATCTTGAAGGGAGAATACGCGAAGTTATTAGTTCCATCCCGCAAGAGTTTCTTGTGAAATCAGTTGATGCGGTTCATGGTCGACTTGAAAAGCTGGTGGCATATTGAATTTTAAATAAAAATCCATGTAATATATTTTCTTCTCATATTCATTAATTGGAGAAATTATACTTTAAAAACACACTATAATTATTTTAGAATATGGAGTTATTTTCAAATCACCCTGTAGATACGTCCATGGTTTAAATAAAGGGTTCCGCTCAAAATTGTAACCAATATGAGAACAGTATGTATTATTTGGATTCTTCATACTACTTCTCTCATTTTGAGTGATTCTCACAACATTTCAGTCAATGTAACCTCCGACCTTCTTTAGGTGTATGTTGTCAAATTTGAGAATCTGCACTGAATTTTGAATGGAACCCTTATTTAATTAACGGGGATAAGCATACTTTTGTTCCATCAACCATATTTAGGTAGAAGTAATTTGTAATTGTATTCTTAGTATCACCCACACTGAGGATTGAACCTTCAACCTCCAGAAGAGTGTTGCTTAGAACTAAATTTTACTTAATACTATATCTGTCATAGAAAAACATGGATAAAGTATGGACCCGTGGCGCAGTGGTTAGACTACTTGGAAAAATCAATTGTAAAAAGTGATATTCTCCTGAAGATTGAAAGTTCAATCCTCAGTGTGGGCGACCGAAAAATACAATTGCGAATTACTTCGGACCTTTATCCAGTCATGGGTGACGGAACAAGAGCATGCTACCGTCCAAATTCCTGAGTTCAGCAGAAACATTCCCGAGTTCGACAAGATACACCTGAAGAAGGCCGGAGGTTACATCAACTGAAACGTTGTGAAAATCACATTCAAGATGAGAACATTAGTTCGATGAATTCAAATAATATGGATGGATAAAGTAATAAGTAAAATTCATTTTTAAGTTCAAACTTTTGTGTAGATTCCCCGCGTTTTACAAGATACATCTGAGGAAGGTCAGAAGTTATATAAGCCGAAATGTTGTGATGTAACATTACCCAACAAGAACCAACACATTGTAGTCTCCGTCGCAAACTAAACAAAGAATAGAAAAGAACTTTAACTTTTTTGTTGTTGTTGTTGTACAACGACATTTATTTCCCGATTCTCCTACCACACATGACTTCTCATTATGGCTGTGATGTTTCAGGTGATTGTCCTCTCTAACGTGCTCTTTCTCCTTTTTATAGTCTTTTTCTTTACTGGTGACATCATTTCATTCACGGCTTGGTATGTGCATATATAGCCATCCGTGCTATGTTACAGTGCGAATAAAACTCAAGATGAGAACAGTAGTCTGAAGAATCGAAATAATCAATCCTTCTTATTATTTTGATTCTTCGGACTACTGTTCTCATCTTGAGTGTTATTTCACAATGTTTTGGTTGATGTAACCGCCAACCAATGAAGAATCAGATGTATATTGTTGAATTCGGGAATCTACACGGAATTTCCTCATCTAAAAAAAATTCAGAAACATGAGAATGATGGTTCTAATAATCCAAATTATCAATCCTCATCAAAAGAGTCACTGTCATGAGTGCTAGAATTTGATGAGGGAACTTGAGCTAGAAAAATTTTTTTTTTCATCTCACATGCAATTGACCACTTGCAATATAAAATATGCAACTGATCATACATTCAGCAGATGATTTGCCATGCTTTTGCAGTAGCTTGTTAAAGTTACACTTTAGGCAGAAGAAAGCCAAGGGAAAGGTGGAAAAAATTATTTTTTTGATTGGACATCTCTCAACAGTTGGGCGTCCATCAACCAACTTGCCCTGGATCAGAACGAATGGCGAAAAATAAGTCATGTGGGTTTGCAATCTGCACCAAGTGGAAGATGCGACTCATGATGATGCCGTAGCAAGCATAAAAGTATCTGTCAGACCCTAGTCCCGTTTGATTTTTGACAGATGTTAATTACCTTGTGAAGGGATTTGAGTTACAGTCTGTTCACCTATTTGATTTGCAACAGTTGATGATTATATTACAAAGAAGTTTGAGGTTCAAGATTTCATCATCTCCCTCTCCCCGTTGATTCACAACAGCTGGTAATTTTCTTATGAAACAGTTCAAGTTTTATTTGATCCTTCTCTCGTTTGAATTGCAACAATATTTTTTCAATGATAAATATGAAGGTATTTTATTTATCTCCTCATTAGGAGGTTAAACACAAGGTCAAGTGTCGGTTTGATGAAAGTGTCTCTGTGGAAAGAACTAGATTTGAACTTGGCCAACCCACTTAGCCGCCGTCACCATTAAAATAAATATTGTTAGTTGTTTTGTTTAATGGTATATCAACTCTCTTCGGGGTTATTTAATGCTGAATCCTGGAATTTTGGCACAAAAATTTTATGCTTTAAATTTTTTATGTCTTCAAATATTTATTCATGATGTTTAGTTTGGTTGTTTTGTACAGAAGATTTGTTTTTTGGCTTCGCAGAACATGATTGAGATTTCTAAAGAGGAAGGAAAAAGAAAAACAATATCGATATTTGATGCATTTAAGTCTAGAAACCAATATTTTCAGACAGCTTTATCTGGGAGCATCATTAAAATAAACATGAAGGTATAAATGATAATTTGGCTAATAATTTTCTATATAATAAAGTAAAGTCAGTTTTTTATTTCTTTCGATATTTTTCTTCCTATAAAATCAATATTTGATTCTGGTTCACCAATTCTTTTCGTCTATATTTATTAGAGCTGGTGCATAAACCATTAGCCTCCTCCTCTTAGACAGCGTACAAAAATGAATTTCTGGTGCGTTTGCATTTACCGACTCCAAAGTTTCTCAGGCTCGCTCAGCAGCTGATGGAAATAACCAGAAAAGATTGGCCAAGCGTTCCTAAATTTATAATGAACGCGCTGTTTTTAGTTAATACGAATCTATTAAGGCTACTTGTTTATAAATTAGATAAATAAAAAAAAATTTTTTAATCATTCAAGTTATGTTTGTTTTTAGATACAAGTTTGTAATTTTATTTATTGGATTTCCATGTTTTTTCTGTTTGCATTATAATTTTCTCATAGCAGTTTAACGTTTCATGAACAGCTGCTTCTGGTTATTTCCGTCAGCAGTCGAGCAGTCGAGCACATCAGAAAAATTTTGTGGAAACCGAGGGTCGGTAAATGCAGAATTACTGAATTTCTAACCTGACAAGTCCCACAGTCTGCCATGCTCCATCTTCTGTTGCATCGCTACAGTGTTACGTTCTTCTGTCTGTTTTACAACATATAGATTCTGGGGCTAGATTAAAAGCTACATCAAAAAGCAGGTTGTCTTTCTTTGTTGTTAGTAAACAAATAAAACGCAGAGATTCCATTGAGGTAATATCTAAATAGGCCACCACCTCTAATACGTCCTTGACAATCCGATATAACAATAGACCATGCGAGTTTGTGTGTTTATCTTTGCTTGTAAAGCAAAAAAAGAAAAACACAAAAAGAAACAATGCTGACGTCTCAAGTATAGATTTCCATTGTCAGTATCATTTTACCGTTTGGTTTCATAGGAGATACAGAGTAAATGGGGAAAAAGAGAAGGAGAGGAGGAGAAATAGAGGGTGAGAAAGAGAAAGATAGGGGGAGAAAGAGAGGGGAAAGAGAAAGAGTGATAGGGAGAAAAAGAAGGAGAGAGAGAGTGTGTGAAGATGGGAGAAATAGAGAGAGAGGAATAGTGAAAAGAGTTATAAAAGGAGAGAGTGGAGAAAGAGAGATATAGAGGACAAAGAAAGAGATAGGGAAGAAAGAGGGGGGGAGTAGAGAGTGAAAAAGAGAGAATGGGGAGAAAGAAAAAGAGGGAAAGAGTGGAGATGGAGAGCAAGTGGAGATCTGGAGAAAGAGAGAGAGGGGGAATGGAGAGAGAGGAAGAGAAACAGGAGAGAGGAAGGGGAGAGAAAATGAGAGAAAAGATTATATTAATAGGCAAATTGTTTTATTTACAAAAAGGAGGGAAAAATGTAGAGGGGGAAAAGAGGTAAAGTTGAGAAAGAGTGGAAAGAGAAAGGGGAGAGAGAGAGAGAGAGACAGACAGAGACAGAGACAGAGAGAGTTATACTAATAGCCAAGTTGTGATTTACAAAAAAATAAAGTCACAGTGGCTAAGTGTTTAACAGCACGATTTAACAACCTGGGTGCGCCAAGTTCAAATCCAGTTCGTTCCACAGAATATTGGCAACATTCACATGATCCCTCCTGCAAGTCTTTCTACAAAGAATTCTAAATATAGAACAGAAATAAGGAGAATCAATGCCAACAATAAAAAAAAACATCTGATTCATATGAAAATGTATGAATAAATTTACAAACACCAAAGATTCATCCAGTTAAAAAATTGAATAAAAAATTTGCTTAAAACAAAAAATAATGAAATATTAAACCCTATCAACAGTAATTGTGATTATTTTTTTTTTTTTATTTCATCATTTACGAGGTGCATAAGTTTCCAGACTTTTTTTATACAGGCATATAAAATTGTTGTAGACAATTGAAAATTTCAGGTTCAAATAAACAACTACAGCAGGAATTGGAATACACCCTACTAAAGCTTGATTATCACAGCTGGTGAATTAAAAAAATGCAATATGGATGTGAGGACACTTTAGAAGAACGATATGCAATAAAATTCTGTTTTAAACTTGGTAAAAATGACACAAAAATATATAGAATGCTTCAGACTGTTTTTGGATCATCTTGCATGAATCGAGCATCAGTTTTTGAGTGACAGAAGAGATTGAAAGAAAGCAGGGATCCTGTGAGGAATGGTGAGAGGTGTAGGAGGAAAAGAAGCCAGAACACCAGTGTTGATTGGCCAAATAAAGAATTTCATGGATAAGGACCATCGTGTGTCTATAGAGACAATGTGCAGTTTGATGTCAGTGTGGGAACTGTACGAGAGAAACTGAAGATGCGAAAGATTTGCAAAAAGTTTGTCCCAAGGCTGCTCCATCTTAGTCACAGACTATTCGACTAAGATGGACATCAAGACAGTTCCTTGCCCTCCTTATAGTCCAAATTTTGCTCCCTGTGACTTTTTGGTTATTCCCTACACTCAAGGAAAACAGAGGTTGTTGTTGCGAAGCAATTGAGAAGATGAAAGAGGCTGTGACAAGGGTCATTGACACGCTCACACAAGAGGACTTCAATAGGGCTTTCCAGAAGTTGCTGGAATGTTACAGCAAGTGTATTGCAGCCGGAGGAGATTACTTCGAAAGGGACTAGATTTTCATGTGTGTATTATCAATAAAAGTGCGCGTATGAAAAAGTCTGGAAATTTATTGATGGCACCTCGTATTGTAGAATCCTCAAAGTATCTTCGCGCAATATTTTGATACACAATACTTCAATACTGTTCGGTATTTTGCTGATCATTGCTGACCTATAACAAGGGAAGCTCTACATCACTGTGGATCTGATCAGTCCAGAATTTTGAAAGCACACCACAAGGTCTTTTTACTGGGAAATTCTTCGAATGGTTGGTAGACAATACTTTCAATTTCAAAGTTATCTCTCTTTGAAAGAATGGAATTTGGGAGTCAAAATTGTACCTTTTGGAGAAAGGGGTCAAGGGAGACCCCAAAATCTAATAAGAATACATGATCTCATCATTGCTCTCGTGAGATCACAACGTCTGACAGACTACCTTTTTTTTTTTTTTTTTTTTTTTTTTGCTTTCTGGTCTTCAACTAATTAGATTTATAAGATTTCGGTCTGGCCTCTACAGACGGACACCGCATAGAGTTATTTCAAGTTATTTTTTTGTGTCCTCCTCATGACTGTCTTGCCTCATTGTTACAACTATATGCACTCAACTGTGTTTGGGGTTGATGTGCTAATTATACGAGGTAAATTCTAAAAGTAATGCCTCCTACTATTTTTATATTCCACCCAAATGGATCAGAGGAGATTGCAAATTGTATTTTTATGATGACTGAAGTTATGCATTCATTATCTGAAGATTTCATCTCTCTGTTAGAGATATTGACAGTATGAGACTCTAAGAAAGCAAACCTAGTTATGGACGTGCGCCAGAAGCAGAGATATGTCATTGAATTCCTCCATACAGAAAATTGAACAACATTTACCGGTACCTGTTGAACGTTTACAAAGCCAATGCAGTTGATGTCAACACAATTAGGAGATGGTTTCATTGATTTCAGAGTGGCGACAGAGATGCGAGTGAGAAAGCATGCTTCGGACTTTTACAAAAGAGGCATGAAAATTGTATTGAGAATGGTGGTGACTATGTAAAAAAAAAAAAATTCTGCAGTACAAAAGGTCACTCACTTTAATGGTACCAACTCCAGTCTTCGTAGCTCTTCAATGTTTTAGTTTTTGTGTTAAAAAATAGGAGGCATTAAATTCTCTTTTATGTTGTGTTATAGTGGATCAGTTCGTTTGGTATAATGGTTAAAGTGTTTGCTAATGGTCCATGAGACCAGGGTTCAATCCTTGGTTGAGTCATAGCAAAGTCTCCAAAAACAGTACTTGATACCCCGCTATCCTTGGTAAACATTCAGCATTATAAACTGAAGAAACTAAATCAGACGCATCGGAGATAGTCATTTTTATTATTGGAATCCTTTTGAAATGAGCAATTTATATATTTATTTATTTGCGAACTATTATACTCAAATAAATAAATAAATGTATAAATTGCTCATCTCAAAAGGATGCCAACAATAAAAATAATATAACTTCAATATATGCAATTGGTTTACAATATAAGGTTACAAACTAGTAAGTAGGCAACTCATTTTTTTTTTTTAAATGCCTTCTAGGTCCGACCTTTATCTAACTCATGGTGAGGCAGTAAATAAGAACTTGTCGATTCGGATTTGTTTTACAATTCGAATTGACTATGCATTTATTCCAATTCATGTTACTTGTGATTGCTAGGCTGAGGAGTTTAAAAAATAAACTCTCAGCTGGTATTCATAGGTAGTCATAAAGATTTTGTTAGTGATAAGAACCTTCAAATTTTTGTACTTTGTATGTAGATCGTTTAGAGTTTTATCAGAAAGGGCTTTCTTGATCTGCCATGAAAAATAGAAAAATGAAAAGCCGTGTGAATTGTGGTGCCGTTTATTTTACTGGCTGCAGTATCAGTGGAAGCTGCAATAAGAACAGCTGGATGTTCCATATCCTTGGGAGAAAGTTTTCACTTGAGGTAATCAGCTATAAGGTTAACAACATGGCTCTTTCCATTCCCACCACAAAAATACGACAAAGGCATCAGTCAGGGGACCATATAAGTTTTGTCTTGTTTTTTTTTTTTATAAATAATTTTACCAAGAATTCTTCATAAGTTTTGGTTTACATTATAGTTGAAGTAACTTAGGTTATATATATATATATATATATATATATATATATATATATATATATATATATTATCATTATATGGTTTTTTTTTTTTCTTCATAAGTTTTGGCTTCGGTTTCAATTCAATGCACCAAAGTTATATGAATATATTTTTTTTATTTTTGAAATCACTTTATAACATAAAAAGAGTCGATAGAAAATTGACTCTATAATAAAAGTTGCATAAATTAAAATATCATATTTAAGCATATTTTACGATCGGGTTATGCCAGACATCCCTGCTAGCTTAAATACTTTTGCAGTTTTAACAAAAAAGTTACAATAATATCAGGGCATCTCCATTTACACAGAATGCCAACATCAATATATTACATATGAAAGAGTCCGCTGTGGAATTTCCACAGGTCCCGCTAGTTATTATTATTATTATTATTATTATTATTATTATTATTATTATTTCTTTTTTAGATTTTGGCCTGATGAACATTTTGGAATTAAAAATAGTAAAAAAATAAATTAAATAAAAATAGAGGCAGGCGAGTTGGATTGGAATATAATGATAGAGTTTTGGAGTGAAAGCAATTTAGGGGTCTCTGGAATCGGAAGCAATTAATGGATGATTCGAATGAGTAGAATTAACTATACAGACTCTGACATTTTTATGACTATTATGGAAATTAGAGATGGCTGAGCATTACAAGTTTGTGGATTATATTTTACCACGAAAAATGTTGGAATTAACTTTCACCGAGACAGTGGAACTTCTTAGAGAACTATTTAGCCCGAAAGTCTCTTTATTCCATAAGTGTTGGTCATGTTCAAATTTGCAGAAGAATGATGAAAATGATTTCACAATGTATGCAGCAATGATAAATGAACATTGCAATGAATTTAAAATTGCAGACCTCAGTGCAGACAATTTTATATATTTACTATTTGTGCAAGGATTGACTTCTGGTTGAGATGCAGAAATTAAGAGGTGTGTCCTAACAAAATTAGAAAATGAACCAAACCTAACCCTACAAAAGTTAATGGAAGACTGCCAGAAAATAGAAATTATTAAAAAAGATTCAATGGATATCAAAGCTGGAGTCGCACAGATAAAACAAGCGGACAAACAATTTAAAAAACACGTAAAATTGGCCGAGTAATTTGGTAGAAACCGCAGAGGTAAAAATGTTTAAGCTTTGACCTCAATTTTGACCCCTTAACATTGTTTTGGGCTCCAATGCAATTAAAAAGTTTGATCCATGTCTAAGTAACCTACATCTAAAATTTCAAGTGTTTAGACCCAAAATTGGCAGAGGAGTTTGATAGAATTTTCAAAGGTCAAATCGTTAAATTTTGACCCCTTGAAAGCCAAATTTCTGGCCGAAAACCAATTAAAAAGATTTTCCCAAGTTTCAATACCTCTTATGTCAAATCTCAAGTCTGTAGATTGAAAATTGACAGAGTATTTTGGTAGGGAAATGTACACACACAGACAATTTCACTTTTATGGATATAGATATAACATTGGAAATAGCTAAAAAAAAAAAAAAACTTTTTTTTTTAATTAAAAAAAGAACAAAAAAAAAAAAAAACCACCCACCCCCTCTAACGAAACATGGCTTAGTTTATCCCCACCTCAGTCAATTTATTTTTTTTTTACATTTTAGATATTATTCATCTGGAACAATCCCGATCAAGCATATTTGTTTCTTACTTTTAACCAGACATATATAATATATATATACTACATTATATAACACACGTATGTCTTAATTCACTTAATTATATAATAAGGAGTTAACGGTGCCATAAACAGGAGTCAAAGTTTTATGTTTTAATTCCACAGACCTGAAGAAAAATAAGAAAAAAAAAAAGCCAATTATTTACTGGTCCTCAGAAAAAGTAAAAACTTTAAAGTGACACAATCTGTTCAGCCACAAAAAGAAACTTATAAAACATTACATGAGATGTGTGCAACAAGTACACACATACACACGCACACATACACACGCACACACGGGAACATATGTACATGGAGATCTTAAAGTATCAAAGATATGTTCCAGCTGTTGTCTCGTCTGAAAACAAATGGTTTGTAACTCAATTCCCAGCTGCAAGGAAAAGGAGCTGGAAAGGCAAGCACGACGGCCATTTTCAACAGAAATCTTTGTCAGAATAATTGGAGAAGAAATGGCGGCTATCACTGCCACAAATTGTCAAAGCCAATGAAATGAACGATTTATTATTAGAACTATTTATCTTTTGTTTAAAAAAAAAAAATGGAAATGAATTTTTTTCATACTATTACTACTACTCCTACTATTACTCCTCCTCCTCCCCCTCTTAAATTGTACAACAACTCACTGAATTTCTGTGGATTTTTTTTTTATATATACCATGCATATTTATTAGTAAGTTTTAAGTGTGATTTATTTTCATATTCATACAGTTTTCTTTTTTAATTGAATAAAATAAATATAAAATTTGAGCATTGTATAAATTTGAAATTTTTAAGTTAAGAAACCTATATAACGCCATTCTTTGCTTTTAAATAAACATTTATTTATTTAATAATTGAACGCCAACTTAGTTTCAACGATGTATGTCAGTCATGGATTATGTGTTGTTTTTTTTTTTTTTACTTTAATGCCATGATGTCACTAGAAAAGCAAATTCTGTATGGTCTTAAATGGTGATTTTTGTTTCAAATGTTCCAATATGGAGGATCTCCCATGAAATGAATTCGAGATTTTTTTTTTAATCAATGTAAACGTTGTATAAATTTAAATTTAAGAAAACAATGCAGATTAAAAAAAACAAACAAAAAAAACATTTATTTATTTCAAAACTAGCAAGGGCGCCGGTCTTGCCTGGTTGTAATATATGCTTAAATATATTTTAATTCATGCAGATTCGTATTTATTATCACAGGTCCAATTATATTTTTAGTCGTTGGCAGACCTCTGATACGAATGTACATTTTGCGCATTAAGATTGCTACAAAATCTTCTACGAAATCTAAGAGGTGCAACTTGGCGTTGCACACACTTCAGATGTCACCATCTGCTGTGGCAAGCATGTGCTTGACATGCAGGTTTAGGAAGGCATCTTGCAGCAGGTTGCCGGTACACCATTATGTGGAGTACCGCTTTATCGAGTACCTACCAGGCGAGTTTATTCAGGAATGCATCTTCCCCGGTGTAAATGCACAACCTGGAAATTTCTACAATTTGCATGTGTTTATATATATATATATATATATATATATATATATATATATATATATACACACACACACACACCAGCTGCATATACCCGGCATTGCCAGACTGAAACATATTGGTGGGTGGAAGGTTTAGTCACATACAATTTAATATACATCGAATATTCTCACTTTTTACGATTTTCCTTAAAGTGGATCACATTGGATTTATGAAAGCATAAAACATGCCCATTTTCGGCTATGAAAATTAAACAGGAAACAACTGCCATAGCTTAAAAAAAAAAAAACTTATTTTCGTTTTTAAAGGCAACTGTTGTCGGTAATAATAATTGAAAATAAATTAAATTAAATATAAACTAAATTAAAAATAAATCAACTTTAAATATTTCTTAATAGAACAGTTAGACACAAACAATTCTATTACAACAAACGATAACATCAAAATAATTATTAAAATATATTTTCTTTAATGAAATATGGAAACGAGGTTACTTTAAAAATGTAAATTTCCTTTGAATAAAAAATATATATAGAAATCGTTCTGGAACGAATATGTGTAAACATGAATTTTCAGTATGAAAATTAGTTTGTGAAACAGTATACTTTTTGTATATATTAATCAAATTGTGAACAGACAGACAGACAGGAATACGCCTTTATTATAATACTGAATCAAATGCCACTTAAACATTTCAATGATTATAAATACCTAGGATCCTTCATCGTATCTTTATTCAAAGATTTCAACATCAGAAAGGAGATGACATTGTTTGCTTCTAATGATTTGAGCAAAATTTCAACATGACACACTTTGCTCCTTTCCCTTTCATTCTTGTTATGGACTGCATCTTACACATGATCTACACAAAGGAGTATCAGATAAAACCTTGACAAAGTTTGCGTCATCCAGCTGTCTACCTGACCGACACTAATTTTGCCAATGACATTGCACTAATTAGCCAGTCACTTGCAAATTCCTAGTCTCTTCTACAATCTCTTGAGCAAGCCTCTGTGTTGGCTTGTACCTCAATGAGACAAAAATCAAACGCCACTTAAACATTTTAATGATTATAAATACTTTGTCGCATCTTCAGTCAAAAATTTCAGCATCAAAAAGGAGATGATATTGTTTGCTTTTAATGATTTGAGCAAAAAATATCGACATCACATCTCAGAAAAAACATCAAATTGAACATTTTGAAATCTCTAATAATACCATCCTTTTGTATGGTTTTGAAATATGGTCATTTTCAAAAAATTTGGAAACACGGCTGAATGATACATATACATGCCTTCTCATGAGAGCCCAAAATCTCTCATGGAAGACCCATCCAACCAAACAAATCTATGGAAAACTTCCGTTTTCATCATCTATTGTTAAAACAACACCAGTTTTGTTTGCAGACAATTGTTTTAGAGAAGTAAATGAAGTTATTCTTTTCCTACTTCTGTGGAACTCTACTGCCCACTCCAGATACTAATGTTGACGGGCAGGACCTGGAAGCAGTCATGCAGGGACTGAGATATCTGGTGTGAGCGCGTTAACTCCATCATCTCCACTGTAATTAGTCAAAAGATGATGATGAATAAAAAAAATAAATAATAATAACGAAAAGAATAAAAAGATCAGAAATGTCTATAATAAACAAAATGGCATATCACAACAGATAGTAATCTTAGATGTAGAGAGAGTGGGGAGAAGAAAATATTGGCGAAGACATGCATATGATATATAGTATATGACGGTATAAGTGTTCATTCGTTCAAGTGGTGTCCTGCCTGATACAGACATTGACGACTATGACTCCATCCATTTCTCTCCCTCGAGGCATTCATGAATTCATTGTTGCTCATTATTCAGAACCCCATTCACACTGTTTTCTCAAAAGTGTTTGATGTATTGCCACAGCTTTCTTTGCAGTTGTACAAACAGTAGCTTGCAGTTTCTTTCTGTTCAAGCAGTGCCCATACTAGGCGATTGTCCTGACCATTGTATCCAAAGGAATCTTCTGCCCAGCACAACCAGATACAAAACCACGACTGCTTCCATATTAAATCAGTAACCTGCCTTCCATGAACTCCCGTTACCTTGATCGGGGGAGGGGGGGATGCTGCCATGGATTCCCAATCTTGCCCAGGAGTCTCCCACCGACTAGCGGGTGGGAAGGAGGCACCTAACTTTTTTTCCTTTGACAATAGTGCCGTCCCACCACCCTATACAGCACCTAGTATTGCCAAATGGTTACCCATCTGATATTAGCCAGCCTCACTGTTGCTTAACTTTGGTGATCTGGCGAGAACTGGTGTGCCAATGTGATTACGGTATAAGTGTAAAAAGCGGCAAAAACAAATTTAGAACATATAACGCATCACCCCCATCTCATTTTCTTGATCTTGTTAAATAAATTGGAATGGATACAGGACACTCCCTGCATCCATCAAGTTAGCATTATCATTGCATACTGATCTTCTCATTTGATGAGGTCAACAGTTGGACATTAATTGGACCAAATTTTTGTTTGTTTGTTTGTTTGTACATCCGTTTCAACATATTTTCACTTACTGTATTTATGGGGTGTTTATTTTAGTACTTTACCCGGATGTTATGGTGTTTTGTAGTCATTGCAAATAAAAGCCACAAAATGGTTTTGTATCTGGTTGTGCTGTGTGGAAGATTCCTTTGGATACAATGGTCAGGACAATCGCCTAGTATGGGCACTGCTTGAACAGAAAGAAATTGCAAGCTACTGTTTGTACAACTGCAAAGAAAGCTGTGGCAATACATCAAACACTTTTGAGAAAACAGTGTGAATGGGGTTCTGAATAATGAGCAACAATGAATTCATGAATGCCTCGAGGGAGAGAAATGGATGGAGTCATAGTCGTCAATGTCTGTATCAGGCAGGACACCACTTGAACGAATGAACACTTATATCGCCATATACTATATATCATATGCATGTCTTCGCCAATATTTTCTTCTCCCCACTCTCACTACATCTAAGATTACTATCTGTTGTGATATGCTATTTTGTTTATTATAGACATTTCTGATCTTTTTATTCTTTTCGTTATTATTTATTTATTCATCATCATCTTTTGACCAATTACAGTGGAGATGATGGAGTTAACACGCTCACACCAGATATCTCAGTCCCTGCATGACTGCTTCCAGGTCCTGCCCCTCAACATTAGTATCTGGAGTGGGTAGTAGGGTTCCACAGAAGTAGGAAAAGAATAACTTCATTTACTTCTCTAAAACAATTGTCTGCAAACTAAACTCGTGTTGTTTTAACAATAGATGATGCAAACGGAAGTTTTCCATAGATTTGTTTGGTTGGATGGATCTTCCATGAGCGATTTTGGGCTCTCATGAGAAGGCATGTATATGTATCATTCAGCCGTGTTTCCAAATTTTTGGAAAATGTCCATATTTCAAAACCATACAAAAGGATGGTATTATTAGAGATTTCAAAATGTTCAATTTGATGTTTTTGCTGAGATGTGATGTCGATATTTTTTGCTCAAATCATTAGAAGCAAACAATATCATCTCCTTTCTGATGCTGAAATTTTTGACTGAAGATGCGACAAAGTATTTATAATCATTTTTAAGATGTGTTCACTTCATTCATAATTTTCTATCCTCTCATAAATTTTTACTTCTACATTTTTTGGAAATTTCTACATCCTGGCACAATACGTGCAGCATCTAATTTTCCCAAATGGTCACCCATCTGATACTGGTCAGGCTCATTGTTACTTAACTTTGGTGTGTCAACATAATTATGCTGTGTGTGTGTGTGTATATACGAGGGGCGTGCAATAAGTAATGCCCCTGACCCACTTCCCATAGCAATAGAGCAACGAAACTTGGCACAGTTATTAGTCTTTCTCTACATAGGAACCACCCAGAGTTATGCATTTCTCTCATCGTTTGATGCAGCTCTGGAGACCGTTTTTGTAGAACACCCCACGTTGGTCCTCCAACCATAACGTGACTTCAGAAATCAAGGCTGCATCATCTGGGAAACGCTTTCCTTTCAAAAACATACTTTATGGCTGGGAAGAGGTGAAAGTCAGAGGGTGCAAGGTCAGGAGAGTAGGGAGGATGGGGGAGGATTTCATAACCACACACCCGTGTTTCTGATCTGGTGACATGCGAGTTGTGGACCTGAGTGTTGTCCTGCAGGAGGAGGGTACTTTTGCTGATCTTGTCCCGCCTCTTGATTTTGATAGCTTCCCTTAATTTCCTCAAAAGTGAAGCATAATAGGCTCCTGTAATTGTGGTACCCTTTGCCAGGAAATCTGTTATCACTACTCCGTCCTGGTCCCAGAAGACTGTGAGCATGACCTTGCCAGCGGAGGGCTGCATCCTTGCCTTCTTTGGAGGTGGTGAGTCCAAGTGCTTCTACTGCATTGACTGGGCTTTGGTCTCTGGATCATAGTGATGAACTCAGGTTTCATCCTGTGTAATCAGTCTTTTGAAAAACTTTGACTCATCTTCTTGGCACACCTCCAAATTCATCCTATTAATCAATATATTAATATTCAATATATCTTTATTAGCAGTGTAAAGAGTTATGGATGATTTGTTGCTGGGAGAGAGGGAGAGAGAGAGAGAGAAAGAGATGCATGAACAGGAATTCAACAGGTTGATTCTTCTTGGGCTCAAATCATTAAACAACTCCAATATCCATTTCAGATTGTTGTTATATAACCATCTGTGACCATCTCAAACGCCCTCTTAGGACGACATTGTCACTGTAGCCACACCCCAAAGGCATTTTATTCAGCAATGGTCATTTCACTGAATTGACCTGACTTTGATTCGACTTGATTACACCTGTGTATACCTTTTACCGAAAATGATCTTTTCAACATCCAACATTTGACAATTGATCATGCTTGTTGTTTCTTCCTATGCAGATGTCGGATGTCATTATTTTTATTGAAATGAGGTTTTGGTACATTTAATAATTATTTTATGTTGTTTCTTGCAAAGAAAATCTATTCTTGTCAAAGATGATTTCTCGTACACGCGGCCTGGATATTTAACACTACTAGATTTTAAACGATTCAAGTTATTTTATTAAAATTTTTTTTTTTTTTTTTTCAAATTCCAAAGAAATCTTTTTTTATTATTTTGCTTCCTTCAACAAAGGTCATTAATTTTCATGTGTACAAACATAAAAAAAATGGCCAACCGCATATAATTTATTAAAGTTTTTGTTTCCAAACATTCATATCCTCCCACCACTAGATTTTAAACGATTAAAGTTATTTTATTAAAATGCTTTCCAAATTTAAAAAAATGTAATTAATTTTCATGTACAATATTCTTGATATTGCTTGTATTGAGGCCTGAACCTTCAGCATCCATTTGAACTGATTTAATTTAGCACTTTTATCCGTTGTGCTTGTGAGAATTATAGAATAAATTGACACTCACCAGCATAAAGAGCTCTAATAGTTGATATGTAACCTGTCATGGTCTGTCATCAAATGCTCCTATTAAAAGTTGGTGCTCACGATTATATTAGGGTAGTCCATAAAAAGAAAAGATAGTTAAAAGGATTGATACACAAAGCAGATGCAATTGACATTAATGGGTTTGTATCGACTAGTGAAGGGGCGATTCCAACATTTTTCTTGATTCTAATACAATAACCAATTTTGTTCTAATTTTTGATTCCAATTCTTTTAAAACCTCAAAATATTTAGATATAAAGTTGCATATTTTTTTTTATTCAGATTACCATAAAAACCCGTATAATACAGGGTGACCCAAAAAAAAACAAAAGCTAAATGGAGGCAATCTAGAACATATGCTGTAGAACGGAGAAAAAAAGGCCAAAGACCCTAGTGTTTTGATGTGATGTTTTGAATATGATAAACTAGTTATGACCAAAGTTTCATTTTATTCGGACAAAACACTAAGAAACGGGGCCTAATTATAGTTGGGGCCCGTTTTTTGGGGGTCACCCTATATATGCAAACGTAAAAATACATCTGGGTGAGGGGGCATGTGACTTGTAGATTTCAGTTTTCTTGGTAGTTTAAAATCAATAAATATTGATAATTTCAGCCAATACAGCAATGGAAAATTTAAATTTTGAACAAAAATAAACAAAAGAAAAAATAAATAAAAGAATCATTCTCTAACATCAGAAAATAGGCACAAACTTTTCCGATTCTTCAGAAAGTTCTGGAATCATCAATTAAGCTTAATTTTTTCCAATTTCAATACCCTCAAAAGTTCTGATTTTTCAGATTCCAAATTCAGATTAATTGTCCCAATACTAGTATTGGTACTTTGCATTGAACTAAACAATATTTACACAACTATAAGAATAAAAAATTAATTTGATTCTATGAGAATAGCATCTAAGATGAGAACAGTAGTCCAAATAATACGAATTATCAATCCTTATCTAAAAAATTCTGAAACAAGATATCCTATTTTGAACACTGCCATCTTGAGCATTATAAGAAAACCGAATCTTTTTTTTTTTTTTTTTTTTTTTTTTTTTTTTTACTTCCATGAAATAGAAGAAACCACAAGAAAATGGTTGCTCCTCTCGGAAGAAAGATGAGAAAATTGTTGTCAGTGAAGCGAGACATATGGAATGGTTGCCAGGAAAAGTGCCCGCTTAATAGACATCAAAAAGAATGGGGATCAAGTAACAAAGGCAGCTAGAAGGGCTATATTATATATAAATAGAGATTTTGTCTATTTGTTCATCAGGCACTTTTTTTTAAACATTTATTTTGCAGGAATTGTTTTCATTAGACATATAGCACTTTGAAGAAGGATTTGTAGTTTTGCTGTATTAGTAGTTGCTTTTCTATTATTCCTGCAGTTAAGATAAATTGTTTTAAAAATATTTGTTTGTATTTCGTTAAAAAAAAAAAAAAAAAACATCAGCACCGTTTATTTTTTATTCCAATATCATTAGATCTTTCATTTACAATGCTTAAAATAAGAACCTCTCCCTTCACAAGTTCCAGTCAATTTCATTGGTTATTTGCCTATGTTTATCAGTTTAAGGGGATATCGGAATAAGAGAATTTTGAACTGTTAAAACAAACAATCGGATAATTTGAATACAAGATTCACTTTTTCAAAATAAACCTAAACTACACTTAAGATTAGTTTACATTTAAACGGAAGAGTTTTCTTAAAATTTTTCAGAACAGATTAAAAAGGAGGAAGGTGTTTCTGTCCAACTTAAATCTAATCAGATCTAATTTTTTAAAGCTGACCCGACGTAAAAAACTTTGCAGTGTTGCTTCTGAATATTTTAACTTAACAAAACATTCTTATTTTAGCTTTTCATACTTTTAATTCGACTTCTTTTTTATAATTAAAAAAAAAAAACACAGATACAAAGTAAGTCATGCAACATCTTCCATTTACACACTGCATGATTTAAAACTATTCTGTATTTTCACCAAACAATTTAATAAAACGATATAGCAGCTGTCATCGCTTATTACTTCACAAATGGGTACTTATGCAGAATATGGACCATTCTAAAATAATAACGACAGCTTCTTGTAACTATTATGGACTTTCAACTAACATTTTAATACAAAAACAATAACATATAAAGTTACATTTAAATTGAACATCATAGCTAAAAAAAAAATACAAAAACATCTACACTGATACAGCAAATTAGGATTGCATGGAAATTAGAATAAAAGTGCTCCTTGCTTTGCTCAGGCTTGGAACAAAACACTTCATTGGTCAAAGCCACCTTTGAGCAATAGTTACAGCCACTGAACGACGGTTGTTAAGGTGGCCAGTACCCACCAGTGACTGTGAGTAAATGCCAATAACCACAAGTAATCACCTCAAAACGGCAGTTACTGCCTAAAAACAGCAGTGCCAGCCACTGCCCGCCAGGGCCATCAGCTGACAGTAGTCAACTTAAAAAGCAATGACTACCATGGATGTCAGTGCCTGTCACTTAATGTCAGTTCCCAACAATTGAAAACAGGCAATTTGCCCGCTAATTCCCACCAGTGCCTACCTCTGTTAAAAAGTGACAGTGACCACCTGAAAAATCACTATCAATCACTATCATAACCGCCAGTGACTAACAGTGCCCACCATTGGATGACAGTACCATACGATGAATGACAGTGCACGAATATCAAAGACAGGCCATTTCATTTCAGAGCAGTTCAAAAGGACTTTACACTGGTCATGATCGATAGTTACCAACAATAACCAAATGCAAGTAAGCACTTAAAAACGCCAATGACCACCAGTGATTGCCATTGAAGACAGAATTTGATTTCAGAGGAGTCCAATAGAGGCAAATACTGATCATGATTGACAGTTAATGCCGGAAACTGACAATGACGGTTGGAAAGACAGCCAATGTCAATCAGTAAATGCAAGTAACTGCCTTAAAACATCCTACCAGAGACAGCCAGTGGATGCCAGTGCCCAACAATGCCTGACAGTTGAAGACAGATTATTTCAGTTTGGTGCAATCCATTGGAGGCTGACACCGATCATTGCCACCAGTGACAGATAGTTGCAAAAGCAGCCAGTACCCACCAGTATTTGCAAGTAATCACTCCAAACCAACACTAATTGTCAATAACCCCCAATGCTGACAATCACAGCCAATGGCTTCCACTAGTTGCCACTGACAGACAATGCCCAACAGTGAAAGCCAACTGATTTTATTTTCGCCATGGTCGCCAGTGTCCACTATTTTTCAGAGTTGACAATCGTAGTTTAATTTGTTTTCAATGTGGGTGCACAGGTCCTGCTAGTTAAAATAATAAATGGATCAATGATAGTTAAAGGCAACCCAAAGGTTCCCTTTTAATTGGATACTACACAAAGATGTAGGGGGAGAGTATCACTCCTTGATCCTCACCTTGAAATATTAAAATATCTTCAGTTTGAAAAAAAAAAACTTTCAGCCTATGAAGTGGTGACTATTTTAGATATTGACTCAAATAAAGCAAGGGAGATAACTAATGACTAGGATAGTGCAAGGCAGCAACACATTATTATAACTGTAAAGATTTATCTTCCTTAAATTTTATAAAATTATTGAAATAAACCTCAATGCTTAGCAAGGCAGCATCAATTTGGAGTCTTTGGTAGGACTTTACCAAGGATTGAACCATGGTATCCTGACCCATTAGCGAACACTAACCATTATGACATATGGGTCAGTTATCTATCTTGCTACGAGGCTAGTACCTTTTTCATTATAAAAGAAAAAAAACATTAAAAATAAAATGTGACCTAGACAATTCTTGTAATTTTTGTTAAAGGGAGAAGTTCTCGTTATAATGCTAATTTTTTTTTTTTTTTTAGTTCCCATTTCCAATTATTCACAGCGTTTACCTTTAAAAGTCACAGTCAGAAGAATAAAAAAGAAAACTTGCAGCCGTGTGTGTGTGTGTGTGTGTGTGTTTTTTGTTGGTGGAGGCAACAAATAAATCAAACATTTTTTGTACTTTTTTTAAGCTTGTTACATATTTGAAGGATATTTTTAAAAAATTCTGGTTAATAATGAAAAGTCCAAAGAATCAAATATTGAAAACGAGTATGGTATCTAGCGTTGCCCGGGACACGGCTAACAAAATAGAAGAGTAAAAGAAAACTATGCAATATATATATATATATATATATATATATATATATATACATACATACACACACACACACACACACTTTTTATCTACTTTATACATAAACATTTTTTAAAATAAAGACAATAAAATAAAAAATAAATAAAATGTATTCCTTACTCTACTTTTGTATAAATGTCATTAGATGTTTCACCATTGAAAAATATTACCCCCCGGTATAATTTTTATATATATATATATATATATATATATATATATATATATATATTATACAGAGAGAGAGAGAGGATAAATAGATAGACAGATAGACACACCCTACTCTCACATCTCCAGTCATAGGATTACTCCTCCTTCGACAAACAGAACAGATGCTACACTGAATGCCAAATGTATGTATTTTAGTTAGAGTTTAAAACCTAAGAAGTTGGTAGAACAAAAGAAAAAAACAAATCTCTAAATGCCCCCCACCCCTCCGACTAATCTTGTCCTTTGTGAGTTCCCAAAAGAATGAATATTACAAAACAAAGCACCCATAGTTCAAAGCGGACGAATAAATGGATGGCAAAGTTATTAAAGGTTATTCAAAAATTGTGTTACTTTGGTGATGATAACGCGATGCATCCAGGCTGCAAAAAAAGCAAGGAGCACTATTTCTCATTAGACGTTCTTTCTGGAAACTCACTCTTGAAATATATCTCCATCGTTATGTCTTCCTCATCAAACAGCTGTTAGAGTATGATGCTTCTTCCCCATATCTAATGCATGATATCCAGCATCTTGAAAAAGTTGAAAGACAAGCTATTCCGATGGAGCGGGGTCTATTGAATCTGCCCTATGAAAGCAGACTCAAGAAGCTTAACCTTTTCTCCATTGATTGCAGATGATTATGTGATGATCTCATTTTAGCCTACGATATCATTAATGATCATTATGATATACATCAGCACCTATTTTTCACTCTTGCATCAGAAAGAGGTCTACACAAGTATTACAAGAAACTATTTTTACACTGATTTTGATAGCATTGCTAGGGCTGCTGTGAGGAAGGTGGGCTCTCCCTATCGTGCTAGAAAATTATGTATGCCTGAAAGTATCCTGTACCTCTACAAGGCCACTATTTGCCTATGTATGGAGTATTGTTGTCACATTTGGGCTGGTGCATCTGCTACTAGTCTCACACTCCTGGACAAGGTTCAAAAGAGAGTCGCCAACCTGGGAGGTCCTGAACTGTCATCTAAGCTTCAACCTCTGTCCCATCGACGAAATATTGCGTCCTTCTGCCTATTCTACAAGTATTTTAATGGTGGATGCTCCGACGAACTACAGGCCTTTGTGCCCCCTCGACGTAAATATCTCCAACAAACCCGACATGCGACAAAATTCCACTCCTACACAGTAGAGATCCCTAGATGTAAGGCCTTCTATTCTAATAGTTTCTTCCCCAAAACTGCTAAACTTTGGAACTCCCTTCTGGGTTCCTGTTTTCCCAACTGTACTGACATGCAGAAGTTCAAGTGTAATGTGAACAGACATCATGCTGCTCAACTCCTTACATAGTATCCCTGTAACTTATGGCCTCGATAGTAGCCACTTACATCAAAGTAGCACTATGCCTTGTTTAGGGTGAAAATGGAAAAAAAAAAAAATGTCAATTAAATTAGAGGCAGAAAGCTTTCTCAATCAGAATCTCGGGACCTTGGAATAGACTTCTAAGAGTGGTGACAAGTGCGCCAAGAATGTAACAATTCAAGATGAATCTGGTCTACTGTATCCTCTTTTGTGTCAATTTCTACCACCCTTTCTCTAGATGGCAATTGAAGCACGCTTATTTCAATTTTTTTTTTGCTAAATTAATTGAATTAGAGAAGATGCTATTATTATAGCAAGAATTTGGAGTGGAAGAAATAAGTTCCAGCCGAGTGTTACCACTGTCGAAGAAGTGAATATATCAGGCTTGTATATACAGTGATTATGCCTGGGAGCGAAACCTGGTCAATGAAGGTTGAGTACATGCGTTGCAATTGCATGATGTATGGAGAGGAATAATATAAGAATAATACAATACATGTGCAATGTAATAATTAATCACATTCACACATCGATTTTTATTAGATCACCGAAGTCACGCAATATTGAGTCTGGTCAGTACCAAATAGGTGATCGTTTGGGAATACTAGGTGCTGTATGTAGGTGGACAGTCGACACCTTACAAGAACTAACGTTGTCATCTCCTCAGAATGGTATATAAATGCGACTGGAGGCTGCTTGTGAATTTAATACTCCTTTGACACTTCCTCCTTTGGAGGAAGTCAGTTCAACCCGCCTAAGTTGAATGTTTCTAACACACAATGTGGTAATGCAAATTCTAATGATAGCCTCAGAATATTAAATTTGGATGGTATAGAGAAGTGTGTTCAGAAGGTGGCCTCGTTGAATGAATGGATACGAGTTTTGGGGTTAATGGATGGTGTTTCAACAAGGACCTCTTACTAACTCGACATTATAATTTAAGGAGAGTAGAAAGTGGATCTAGGGTAGAGTTTTGGCAACTATGTAACTCTCGCTTTCTTTATTTTGTCTTTTAGTCCTCACATTCCAGGAGTGATGTTTCTGACAAAGAGGGAAGAATTGCTGTTTTCTGGGACAGAATCTATTCCAGCTAACACTTATCATTGGCAAGTTGTCGATCTTGAAGTATTATCTTTTTTAACTCCTTGGATCAAGTGGCTTCATACCTTGTCTGGAGCAATTTCCATAAAAAAAACAAAAAAAAAAACAGTTGAGTGGTGAGGTCAGCCCACAGGGGAAGGCCAGAGAAAACATGGAAGGGATAAGAATGGACTTGTGAAAGCGAGAGGGATAAAGACTTGGTCAGAGATAGATTACTTCAGAAGTAAATTTCTAAAAACCTGTCCAACACACGGTAGAAATGTAAAATTGATGACGATAGAATCTGACTAAAATGGAAACTCATAATTAAAATACAAACTAAGTGACGTCTGGCCTTGATCATTATTTATTAAGGCCAGATGCCATTTTGAGTAAAAAAAATAAAAACTCCCCGATAATTCTGAGCCAACAAAGACAAGGAAGTGAGACGGTGGTTAAGTGGTAAATGACAAAACACTTTCACTTAGGGATGTTGGCAACCTTCTCGTGGTTCCTCCCATAAGTACCCGATATCTTTCTAGAAAGAATTCTTAACAGAAAGACATCAGGGGAATGAATGCCAACAAAATCATCATGAACGATGTTCAAAAAAAACAAAGGCAAGAATCTCTTTCCAAAAATGAAAACAATTATTTGAATTCTTCAGAATACCGTTTTCATCTTGAGTCATTTTCGTAACGTTTCAGTCGATGTAACCCTCTGACCTTCCTCAGCTGTATAGAGCATGACGTAAATAAAGGGTCCTGTTTGAAATTCCGCCCAGATTCCAGAGTTCAACAAGATACACCTGAAGATGCTCGGAGATTACATCGACCGAAACATTGTGAAAATGACACTCAAAATGAGAACTAATAACCAATCCTAATCTAAAAAATTAAGAAACATAAAATACTACAGCATTTGTAACAAAAAATTAACTTTGTCTTTAAGTTGGATCAGTTATGGGTAAGGGTTAAGTGGGTCTGACCATAGAAATCTTGTTATACTTATGTTGTCTACTTGTAAAAAGAGGACCTCTACTTAATAATGGCACAGTGAATTTGATACGTCCTTGTTTGGATAATTTTTCATGTGTAGAAATTTCAAAAGGTCAATTAGGCTATCAGTTGCATAAGCTAAACAAGTCGAAAGAATAAAGTACAAAATTTAACCATGAACTGTTTTTGACAATTTCTATTGAAATTACTGGAAAAAAAAAATAAATAAAAAATAAAGAAACGCTTCAACAATTGTTGAATTTCTTGTGAATTGATCCATGATTTCAAGTAATGTTTGTATATAATAAAATGTTTTCACAGGGGAGTCTCACTTGCTGAAGTTGGAAAATGCTGAAATAAGTACAGAAAACAACAGACGACTGACATAAGGATAATATATGTATTGAATTATTAAACTAAATAATAAAGAAAAGTCTTTGTAAAACTGATTATGTTTGCGGCTTTAGAAGTCCAACCATAAAGTTCTTTTACGTCTGAGAAACAGCCGGCCCTCAAAATATTCAAAGTAAGACAGTTGCATTCAAATTAAGGAGGAAAGGTTTCTGACGTGATGACTTTGCATTCAGAAAGAGTAAGAATAAGGGATTTTTGCATTCACCCCGACAAATAGGGTGTCTGCTGATTGTTTAAGGAGAATCGCCCTGACCAATCAGATCACGTTGACCAATCAGACAGGCCCTTTTTTAGAATAGTAGGGGTGGGCAAGAAAAGGATTATTTTATGGGGGGGAAAGAGTAGGAAAGAGAAGTATCCCCCCTTCATTTTTATATAATAATGGTATAAAAATTTTGAACCCCAAATTTTATAGCTTTAAATTCTCAAAACTTTTGAACCATTAAAAATATTTCCAAAATTAAAACAGTTTAGATCTCTATTTACTGAGCTCTTTATAACTAATGCTGATTTAATGCTACTAAGACTAAGCCAATTTCCTTTAAAAATTACAAGAAACATTCCCAACCACTAATAGCCATAACAAATAACACCCTACCTGACAGTTCTTCCTTCAAACTCCTCGAATTAACATTCACAAACGAATACATTAAGGACATTGCGAAAGCTGCTACAAAGATCGTACTAGAAGATTACTCACACTTGAGAGTACCCTGTACCTCTACAGAGCCACCATTCGCCCATGCATGGAGTATTATTGTCAAATCTGGGTTGGTATATCCACCACTAGTCTCTCTCTCTCTCTTGGACAGGGTCCAAAGAAGAGTCTCCAATCTAACAGGTCCCGCACTGTCAATTAAGCTTCAACTCTTGTCTCATTGCCATAATGTTGCATCCATGTGCACGTTTTACAAATATTTTAATCGAATATGCTCTGATGAACTCGTCACATTTGTGCCTCCTTAACGTACATGCCCTCGACAAACCCGCTCAGCAACAAAATCACACCCCTTCACTGTAGAGGTTCTTAAATGCCAGGAAGCCTTCTACTCTAATAGTTTTTTCCCTCTGACAGCTAGACTTTGGAATTTCCTTCCTGCTATCAGCTTCCCTGACTGTACTGACATGCAGAAGTTTAAATGTAATGTAAACCAAAACCTTGTTCATCTCACCTAAACATGGTCCAAAACAGTAGCCTCTCATGTCAAAGTGTCAATGTGATGTGCCTTGTGTGAGATGAACATGATTATAAAAAATAAAAAAAAACGAACATGGTTTTTAATTCACAGTAGCCCCTTATGTCTCAGTGACAATATGTCTCGTTTGGAGTACATACGAGTAAAAAAACACACACACACACACACACACACACACACACACACACACACATACACATACACAAACAAACTGAGCATGTGGGGGTCCCCCTCCACAAATGAAAACTTTACTTTCACCATGACTAATGTTTGTGCAAAAAATTTTTTTTAAATCCCATGGGTAGTTACTCAGAAAAGTGCGCACAAACAAACGGATGAAAGATTTGGGGGGGCAATTTTACCCCTATAATGCCCCCTAGAGAGGCAACCAGAGTTATCTCAGAAAATCTGTTCTCGCAAAAATTTACTTTCACCATTTGTGCAAAATTTTTTTAAAAAATCCAAGGCTTGATTATTGAGAAAAGTAGGAACAGACGAACGGTGGAACAGGACTGAATTACTAGATTCAATCCCTCCTTTGTCAGGAGGGGGACGAAAAAAATTTTTGGTGTCAGTTATAAAATGATGGTAAGTAAATGTGTCTTCAGTTAAAAGAAGAATGAAGGAATGCTTCAAGTGCCCCCCCATCCTGACCCTAACTACTTGTTTTTTCAGTTTATGGCTTGTATTTTCCTAAAGGCTGACTTGGTAATTACTAGCTGAAAGCCTTTGATGACAGAAAAAACAAAAACTACCCACCACTACCACCACACACCACTATCCCACAGACACTGGCAATTCTTCCACTGAACCCAAACTAATCATATACCAAAGACTGACAACCAATATCCTCAAGATTAACAACATCACCCACCCACCCACCCCTGGACTATATTTTGGCTCATGACCTCCCTAATTGTATTTATTTGGGAAGAACACCATCCACAGACCTATTTTATTTTCTCTAGATTCTTACCGAATCCCCACTTCCAATTAAAGGTGAAACACTCCCAATTAAAAGGTGAACTGTTTTCAATTCTAGAACAAACCGGAAGTTAAGGGGGGGGGGGAGGATTCATAAAGTCTTACTAACCTACCCCTTGATTTTATCCATTCATTTGTTTTAATTCTTTTTCTATCCCATTTTACATCACTTGCAATTTAAAGTCTTTTAAATCATCATCTAGTGCAGTAATGTATTGAGGTAGGCCTATTTAGCTGCATGAAGAAATGCGGATATTTTTAATTTTTATATGAATTGTATTTATATTAAAACATTTTGAATTTACTTAATTCAAAGATATAAAATATTTTCACTTTCAATATATGACATATTTCGAAACGAATAAATACAATTTTTTTTTTTTATTTATCTGAACTATATTAAATCGATAATATAACAATATTTTCAAATATGCTACAGGTTTGGTTGTTTTTGTTTTACGGCATATCAACCCTTTTCAGGTTATTTAATGCTGAATCCAAAGATTCGGAAGAAAAATTTTTTAATAGAATATATTTGTTGTTTTCAAGTTGGTTTCTATTAACCCATAGTTGGGGCCCTAAAAGGTACTACCACTCCGGGTGAGAGTGGACCTGGGAGCAATGGCAATTAAAGGGTGGTTCCACACTCCAAAGCCCGCAAGCTGGGGTCTCATCACTGGATATAGTTTAAGGTCATATCCAGAACCAAAAATATGCTATATGTACGGCACAATCCCGTTGACACACCAGTTCTTGCCAGATCACCCAAGTTAAGCAACATTGAGCGTGACCAGTACCAGATGGGTGACCATTGGGGAAGCTAGGTGCTGTATGTACCTTCTGAGAAGGTTGGGCATAGGGCTAGCACTCTCATGCAAAAAAAAAAAAACTACTAGCTACAAAAGCATCTAAAAAATTGTGGATGGCCTATGCCCCTCCAGGGACTCAAGGCTATGGATGGAGATATATATATGTAACAAATAAATGACAAAAGTTTATATTCAAAATTTCATGATGTTGACCATCTTACAATTTATTCCTTTAAGTACATTGGCATTCACAATTTTTGACTGCAACTGTTTCGTAGCACAAAAATCATTCATTTAATTATTATATCAATCAATGAATCTATTCTGCCCTTAACTCCTCAGAAGAAATAGCAATTATCAATCCATTAAGAGAATATGAAATGTATTTGAGCATGACTACAAAATCCGAAAATTGGAAGAGAAGTTGCAATTACTTTTTATCTTTTATATTATGCCATTTTGACTTTGGGATTTCCTCTCTGTTTCTTGTTTTACTGATTATTAACCTACAGAAGTTTAAATGCAATGTGAACAGCTCAACTCCCCACAGTGCTCCATTAGACACAATCCCAAATAGTAGCCCCTTACATGCAAGGAGCAATATGCCTCGTTTGAGATAAAAATATAAAATAAAATAAAAAATAAGAACATTACAACAACCATATTTTTTTGTCTTTCTCCAATGTCAGATGATATTTCTTTGTTTTTATGTAATGAAGACTACAACATCATCAATTGTTTCTCAGAGGACGAGTAGTTTTTGCTAGTTTTGTTATACATGTAAACGTGTGTTCTCTAGAGAAAGGAAGGTTAGAGAATCTACATAAAATATCAGATTGTTCCACCTGTTCATAAACACTTGTGAAAAATTGAATTTTTCTGAAATTTTTGTTTTTTGCATTTATATTGCTCATATTTTAATTCCATATGGCAATTGATAAAATTGGGCTGTAGGTTTTGATTTGTTACTGCTGGAAGCGCAGTCTTTCAACAAGGAAAGCCGCAGAAGAAATTTGTGCTGCCGAAGGTGAAGAAACAATTGCATATGCAGCGATCTCAAAGTGATATAAGTGTTTCGATTCTGGCGACATGAGTCTTGAAGATAAGCCTCGTTCGGTACGGTCGTTAAAGTTGGATGATAGAAACTTGCAAACCAGCTTGGACATTGCGCCTTCATTGAGCACTCGAGAATTAGCTGATGAGCTAGGAGTTGGCAAATCGACAATTCACCGACACTTGAAGCAACTTGATTTTGTTCACAAAAAGCTGCTCCAAGATAAGCACAAGCTTCAACTTAAAGTTGAAATCTGCCGACAAAGGACAAGAGACACCATCGATTTCAAAACAAGATCGACTCGGCAATAAAGTCATGTGCGTTTTTTGGAACTTTGAAGGAATCGTGCTTTTTGAGTCGGTTCCGAATGATCGTGCCATCAGTGTCAAACTTTACTGTAAGCAGCTGGAGCGGGTCTACAAAAAGTTGAAGTTAAAGTACCCGGCTTTGATCAACCAAAAGTTTGCTTTGATGCAGCAGGGCAATGCCAAGCCACACACCGCCAGGAAACCAAAGACAAGTTTGAAGAGCTGTACGGTATTGAGGTTCTGACACATCCAGCCTACAATTCTGACTGTGTTCCATCAGATCACAGTATTTTCAACTCAATGAACACTTTCTGAAGGGTTGCGGATTTAACTTGTATGATGAAATCGAGGAAGCATGTCAAGAATTCTTTGAATGGTACTTTGACCACATCCGAAAGCTTGCAAATCGATGGGAGAAAATCTTGGAAAATAACGGTTTTTATTTTGAGGATTAATTTTTTTTTTTTTATTATATTAATAATAAAAAAATTCACTTGATGAGTAAAATTTCAATTTTTTGCAAGTGTTTACAAACTTTTGGGACAATCTAATATAAAACTGTATTCACATGTAAAATTCTCCGAGTAAGACAATAAAAATGGTCCCGGATCTCCAAGTGCCATGCTAAGGGAGCCATGGAAACTAATACTCCTTTAAAACTTCAAATATATCCTATTTAGATAAAATTTCAAATCATATGCATAAAATTTTCCAGGAAAGACAATGGAAGTGATGCCAACTCTTTATGTACTCCCTCTCCCACACACACACACCCAAGTGAGCTACGAGATCAGAACTCGCTCAAAACACCAAATATGTATATTTAATGTTAATGAAATTCAAACTATATGCATAAAAGAAATTTAGAATTTTCCAGAATTTCAGTTTCTTGTGACTATATCAGGGTACGAAATAGAGGCTGGAGGGGTAAAAAAAAATAAAAAAAATTAAGAAATTAATCCATTCATGATTGATTAATTAGTTTAGGACTAGGAGTAAATCGTGTAGACTTAAATACATAAACATATATGCATTCCTTATTTTATATAAATACCAGTAGGCAGCCCAGCGTTGCCCAGTCGGAAAATATGCATAAGTATTCTATGTTAATTAATGCAGAATTCTTATTTATTATAAACAAAAATATCGTAGGTATTAAACGTAACGTTAAATTCCTTTAAAAAAAAAAAAAAAAAAAAAAAAAAAAAAGAGGAAAGAAAGTGAGACATGTGCATGCAAGTATTATGTTTTTTCTAAACAGTTCACTTCTTGTAAATAAAAAAAAAATACTCCAGCCGAGATCAAAACTAAAACCTAAAGACAGTGAGTCAAGTACGATAGCCAATACACCAGTTTGATATGACTTTTAAAGAATGTTTTCAACCAACTCGTATTTAACACGAGGAAGCTGTCATATTTCATGACTGTGCATGCAGTAGCAAAACAGTTGAAAACATAAAAATCCGGTGGCCTCCCACGTACCAATTTTTCAATTTTGACCCCTTAGCAGCACTTTTTTTCCGGATGAGAACAGATTAAAAAGTTTTCCACATATCTGAATGCCCTATATACCACATTTCAAGCTGTAGATAAAAAATCTGTTGAGTATATAGGTTGAGAAGTGTCTTCACATGCACACATTCTCACTTTTATAGGTATATAGTGTTAACGAAATAAAACTTTACACATGGAGAAAAAATAACATGCATAAACGATACAAAAACAGTGCCTTAATCCATGAAAAGTATAAAAATATGCAGAGATGATATAATTTCAAATAAAGAAGTTTCATATTAAATGGACTATTCGAACTATTGTTTCATCTCCACTTATTTTCACAACGTTTTGGCCGATGTAACCTCCGACCTTCTTCAAGTGTATCTTGTCAAACTCAAGAATCTTTCTGCCAAACTCAAGAATTTGCATGGAATTTCAACAGAATCCTTTATTAAATCCATGGGGGTAGCATGCTCTCATTCTGTCAGCCACGACCAGATAGAAGTCAAAAGTATTATTTTTTTTTTTTTTTTTTTTTTACATATGCATCACCACATTATCAAGGCCCAGAGGCCACTCAAGGATAAGGGTTAAAGAGTGTACAGTAGAAATTGGTCAATATAGTAATAATTAGTAATGAAAATTTGGTAAATTTGATAACTTATATGGAACGGCTCATCAAGAACTTATTAACTTTAGACTTGAACACAACCATATTGTAGTCAGCCGGAAAGCAGGAAAACGGAAGACAATTCCACAGGCGTGCAGTTCTAAGAAAGAAGCTTTGTTCATGGAATCTACGTTTAGGTTTAGGTACAGATAAAGAGTGGGGGAAATTATTGATAGTATTTACAGCTAGACGAGTGTTTCTTGTGAAAGTTTGGCGAGGGGGGATCATAGATTGAAGCTCAGTTGAACACTTTCCATAAAAATAACGATACATCAGAGACAAACTCGCAACATCTCTTCTGTGAGATAGAGGTTGCAGGGAGGAGAAAAGGACATCTCCTACGAGGCTACGAAGTCTATTTTGAACTCTATCAAGGCAGGACAAGTCCTTTCTAGCAGCTCCTGCCCAGATGTGGCAACAGTATATGCATTAAGTATAGAATTTAGCACAATATGGGAACCATCAGTTATCTCTAGTGCTATATAAAAGTCACTTTGTGTGTGTGTGTGTGTGTGTGTGTGTGTGTGTGTGTGTGCGTGCGCAAGTTCCTTCCTCATAGGTTCTGAAACGGCTAAGCCTTATCTTTTGCAAATTTCACACAAAGGTGTAATTTATATATCTGGCAGTGTTCTTATATATATATATATATATATTTAGTACAGAAATTCATCCGATAAGTATCAAAAATCCAAAAAATCCGATCCTAAAAATAGTATTTCTTTTCTTCATAAAAAAAAAAAAAAAAGAAGAACATAGCTATTGTCATCTGGAGATTTAGCTCAGTGGTAGAGTTTAAGACTACAGATCGAATGGTCTCCAGTTCAATCCCGAGTGTACCTCACCATTTTATTTTAATTCATTCTTATTAATGAGTTCAATTTATGATAAAGAGGTACCATTTCTTCATTTACATATTTTAAAACAAAACATTAATCAGAAGTGACTTTTCCAAGCCATTCATCACCAAGCCCAAATATCAGCTGACGTGATATTGTAAACAAACACAGACGGAATTTGATGAACTACATTATCATTATTGTTTGTTTGCATTTATTAATTATTTTTTGTGAATTAGTCCACCGGGCAAATTATTCCTTATAATATATAATAATCGATAGAGGATTGATTCTATGATAATACATACCCAATCTGCATAAATTAAAACATCATGTTTAACAGTATTGTACGACTGGGCAACGCCGGGCGCCCAGCTAGTAAATAATATATCAAATTCCCGAGTTTGACAAGATATACCTGAAGAAGGTTGGAGGTTACATCGACCAAAACGTTAAAATAACACTCAAGATGAAAACAGTAGTCTGAAGAATCTAAATAATACAAAGTCCTGAGTAATTTGCAATTGTATTTTGAGTATCGCCTGATAAAGTACTTGATAAAATTCAGTTGTAAGTTACACTCTTCTGGAGGTTGAAGGTTCAATCTTCAGTGTGGGCGATACTCAAAATATGATTGCAAGGTTACACCAACCAAAACGTTGTGAAAATAAAACTCAAGATGAGAGCAGTAGTCCAAATAATCCAAATAGTATGAATTATGAATCCTCATCTTAAAAATTCAGAAACAAAAAGTTTACTACCCAGATTTGACCAAACATGAATTGTCAGGTAAGACTTTGAATAATAAAATTCGAATAGAGTTCAGCTGTAGCCAGAAACGTTTATATAAATGGAATATTATACTAAATTATATATATATATATATATATATATATATATATATATATATAATCATTAATTTAATTCACACATAATTTTTTTTTTCTTTCAAGAAACATGTCTTATACATGTTTCGTTGAATAGCAGAAGATCAAGAAGCAACTCCTGAGAGACAGATGTATGTTCTTCAAAAAACTGTTGGAAAGTTTTTATACTGAATGAAAAAGGATTTGGAAAAAATAAAAGATAAAAAGAAATAGAGATATGTAAAGTTTGCAAAAACAAATTTAACAAAACATTTATTGTAATGTTTATAGGGGGACACCCACCCTAAAACTAATTGATTTCAAAACATATGAAAAAAACGTCTATATATATATATATATATATATATATATATATATATATATATATATATATATATATATATACATACATATATAGATAGATAGATAGATAGATAATTTTTGTTTTTTAGATGACTCCTTTTATTCGTACCTGGGGTGAGGAGATTTCTGCAGAAATTCTTGTGCTGATTCAGAAGATGAAGAAGCAAGTCAAAACCGCCATCTAGATAGTCATTCAGCCACCCAGCTGCAGTGAAGAAAAAGAGAGGCAGACTATCACACACTTTTTGGTCTATTCATTCTATTATAATCACCAGTTTTTAATGACAAATTATTTTAATTTTTATGCTTGAACAAAATCAAATCACAACTTTTCATATCGAAAAGATCACATAAAATAACATTCTTTTTCCTTAATAAAATTTGACTATGTTCGTACACAGTATATCTCCTCAACATTGTTAATACATCAAAATCTGGCAACCATATTTTTGTTATTTTTCTCCATGTTATCAAAATGTTAAATAAAATTTTTTTATTTCTTTTTCTGTAATATAGATGACATTACTAGTACCAGTGGGTAGTGTTAGCTAGTATATATATATATATATATATATATATATATATATATATATATATATATATATGTCAGTGTGTGTGTGTGTTTTCCTTACAGAAATAAAGGTTAGAGAATCTACATAGCTACTCATACCTGAGAGTGAATTTTCTGCAGAAATCCTTCTTGTGCTGGTTCAGATGACGGAGAAGCGAGTATGGATGGTCAGAGAAAACTGTCATACCAGTCATTCAGCCTCAGCCACTCAACTGCAGTGAAGAGAGAGAGAGAGAGAGAGAGAGAGAGAGAGAGAGAGAGAGAGAGAGAGAGAGAGAGGCAGACCAACACACACACACACACACACACACAGTCGTAGTACAATAGATGTGTGAAAGAGAATATAAAAAAAAAAAAAATGAGTGATGACAACGGGCAGAATTGGGGGTGAGGCAACTTAAAAAAAAAAAATTAGTTCATAAAACTCCATACCCCATGTCCTATCTCCCTCCTCCTCTTGTTATACCCAGATGAGTTTTCAAGTTTCATTTTTAACTTGACATCTGCTGCTTTATTCACAACTCCATTGACATGGAATAATCATATTAATAGACTCGACTGGTCTCTCCCCAAATAAATGTAAAAATTTTCCCACAACAGAAATAGAGAGTGAATAATAAAATAATAATAAAAATAAATAAAAAAAATAATAATGATAAAAAGGACAAAACAAAACAGATATCGACACTTTTTTTTTTAACGGTGTTCCTGAGTCATAAGCTTAAAGAGCATCCAGTGCTAAGGCCCTTATTTGGGAGCTTTGCGGAGTAAGGAGTCACCCCTTAATTACCACTACTCCCAGGTCCACTCTGACCTAAAATGATTGTACCAGTCAGGGCTTATCTATCAATGCTTGATTATCGTCTCCACAAGAGATTAGGCACAAGTGCAGACAGAGTTTTGAAAAGTCAGCTCACCAAGTGAAATGCACCTTGGCCCACAAAATATACCTGAGCAACCCGGTTTGCATGACCCTGTAGATGTGCCTCAGGGGATTAGCAATAATCTAACCCATCCTCTATCAAGCATGTATACACAGTGTGCTGACGTATAGAAGTATGAAACCTGCCTAGTAAAGGTTGAAGACGTTGCATGGAGAGAAATGATGTAGGGATGATATGATGGATGTGTAATGCGAGTCATAAAGACAGGCTTAGATCTGAAGACCTAAGAGGAAGATTAAATTTGAATAACATAGCAAGATGTATGCAAAACAGGAAACTTTGATCGTATGTTGAAAGAATGGATGAGCCCTTGGGTTAGCAGATGTAGATCAGTTGAGGTAGCAGGGTAAGGGCAAGGAAAACATGGAAGGAAGTGACAAGAACAGACTTGCGGGAAAGAGGAATAACAAAGACTTGGGCAGAGATTTTGTTCTTTAGTCCTCATATTCATGAGCAATCTTTTGTGTTAGCTCCTTACATCAAGTGGCTTTATGCCTTGTTTGGAGCGATTTCCATAAAAAAGCTGTCTAATGTATGTCAACATGCAAAGTGGATTTTCTACTGATGAGGATGAGGAGAGGGATGCTGATAATTATGATCTTGCTTGTTTTTTTGTTTTTTTATCAGCTCAAGGTGAAAGCTTTTTTTGCTTCGTAAATTTTTTTTTTTTCGTTTTATTCCGAATGTTCATTTTTTTTTTTTTTTTTTTCCATTTTTATGCACAATAGATGCGGAGATCTTTAAAAACAGTTGTCCATTCAATTCAAACTGACTCATCACAAAAGACAAAACAGTTTTGTTAATTTTTCACAAAGCGTCGACCACACACACAAAAAAAAAAAAAAAAAAAAAAAAAAAAAGACACAAAATTATCCCATCTCAATTTATTGTTCAAGTTTCCTCTTTCCAATTAAATAAAAGTGAGCAAACGGTGATGATGGGTGACATGACCATGTGCAACTTCTATATATAAAAAAAAGATCAGTTTAAAATGCTTTTTTTCTCTATGTAAAAAACAAGAATGGATATTCTCAAAATGCATCCATTTTTTTTATTTTGTTTTAGCTGGAGATGGAGCATCCTATAGATCAGTGCTTTTCAACCAAGGTTCCCCAGACTCAAGGGGTTCCGCAATTTCTACATTAGAATAAGGAACAAATAAACAAAATGTTAAATTCCATTTTGCAAATCTATTTTATTATTATATGAATATTTAAAAACGTTTGTTTAAAAACGCTAGACTTAACATAAACCTGCGATATTTGAAAAATTAATTTGCCTTGCCACTATTAAGTTTGCTTTTATAATATTCTTATTATACAGTCAATACCAAAGAAATCGCACTAAAAATGATAAGAGTTTCTCCATTTCATTTTGAATTTTATATGCTGTTTTGTGCATAAGACAACCAAATTATTGCATAGTCCAGTGGAATGTTTCCATGAGGTTCCACTCCAGAAAAAACTTTGAAAAGCAACCCACTTTCTCAGACATTCCAACAGAGACCTTTTTAAGATTCTAACCATCTCTTTAAGTGCAATTGTTTGTATCTCTCTTGCATTTGGTACACCGGGTATATTTGTCAGATAGTTTTTTTAAATTCTTTGTTCATGAGTCCGGGTGCTCCTATAATTACTGGAATGATGGAGATCTTAAGATTCTAGTTTCTTTTCATGCCGTACATAAGACTTTAATGTTTTCTTTATCTTTTCCCTATCAGCTCTGTTTAAGACAGCATTAGTGGGGACACTAGCTTCTACTAGGGTTGCTTTTTTTTTTCTTTGTCCCATATCACTATGTCAGGTTTAATAGCACCATTTTCTAGGTACATAGCTATAGGAATTGCATAGTCATACTGGCTGGTGTAGGACTTATTTCCTATTGTTCTTTCTGGTATGTGTTCCCAGGATTTGCAGCTACATTCGATATTTGGTCTAGTGGAGATATTTAAATACTCCATTGTGTCGCATGATATAGTAGCCGTCTCCCAGCAGAACCTTAAAGCTGGATGTCAGGTTATTCACACTCTTTATTTCTGTGTGGCAGAGCCTGCACTTGTTGTCATTGCTGAGACGACTCCTCTTCTTAAAAGCATTGATCATTAAACCTTGATCTTGGACAGACATTATACTTCTCTCCTGGTCACAGTAGGGTGATCCTCTTTTTAGCCAATTGAGCCTTCCTTATCTATATAGTCCTGGGTGAATTCATCCAGATTATACTTGGCATGCTCTTGGTTGGACTATTCTACTAGTTTGTTCTTTTGCAATAAAAGATCTTTGTGTATTGAAAATCCTATTTCAAATTGTACACTCACTAATCAAGAGAAAAGTTTTGAGTTGTAAACCATTTTAGTTTCAGAAGAGAAAAGAAATGTCGTTCCAAACAAAATTGCAGTATCAATCCAGAGAAGCTTGTAAAAGTTTGCAGACGAAGACCAAGAGTTTCCGGAAGGTAGTCAATCTGAAGAAGTTTTAAATTGTAAAAGTTTGCAGACCAAGAGCAGAGTTCCTTTCCGTGTGAAAACAAAAAGTTATGTGCAGGAATTCTTAAGATATTCAGTATATTTTATGGAGTGATTCCGGTTTCTGATTGGTTGGTAATCACCCATGTTTATAAATAGAATAGACGTTGCCCACAATGAAATTGACATATATTAATGAAAAAATGCTCAAATATCCTTAGTATAGCAGGTGTGTCCAAATGGAACTTCATTTCTTCTATTTATTATTTATGGACCCAGGCAACGCCAGGTATCCCTGCTAGTCTATTATATAAAGGGCAGTTTTCTGTGTGTATGTAATTTGTATGTCGAGCCAAAAGTCAAAAGCTACTAACCAAATACGCACAAAGTTTATATTTTCTTGATCAGTGTTGCCCGGATGTATAATATCTAAAATTTAGAAAACAATATTTATTCTTTGAGGATAAACTTAATCTGATTTTGTTAGAAACTAGAGAGAAAGGGAGAGGAATAGAAGTTTTAATATAAAGATGCTACACAATTTAAATTCTATTTAGTTTTTATGATCCAAGCAATGCCGGGTATTCCAGCTAGTGTATATATAAACAAAAGGTAGTTTAATTTACCAAATTATTTGTTTTTCTGTTTTTTTTTTTTTTACTGTTATTCATCCTACACAAAGCAAATTGCTACTTGGACGAAAAGGGCTACTGTTTTGGGCCATATTTACAGGGACTCTATGAAGGGAGTTGAGCAGCAAGATGTCGTTTTGCGTTACCTAAATTTCTACATTCACTCAGAGAAGCAGGAAAGGAATTTCAAAATCTAGCAGTTCAAGAAGAGAAACTATTAGAGTAGAAGACTTTCCTGCATGATTCGTCTCTCAGAAAAATCCTTTATTAACGATAATGGTAAACAGCAGTTGCGAGAATGCAAAGTGAATTGCAAGTGATTGAAATAAATCAGAGATTTCTGGAAATGGAGAAACTTGTCAGATGAACTCCAGGGAAGACTGCTTGTTTTTTGCCAGTAGTAATGACCGGCGGTGTAAGAATTCTTAACTTGGTGAGTGAATAATTATTATCTACAGTGCGTGAAAACTGAAAGTGAACTTAATTGCTTGTCATCCAATGAGAACAAAGTTGGTTTCTTTTTTTTCTTTTTTTTATAGAGTCGTTTTAGTAATATTAAATTCCTGTAACTGGGAGGGAAGGAGGAAAGTAACGATGATCAAGTGGTTAATCATACAGACCGACTACCTTTTCTCTTGCTCAACACACTTCTCCAAACATCCAGGCAACACTGGACACCCAAGCTAGTCTGTTATATAATGGGCGCGAACATTTGTGTATGTCCGCAAAAGGCTTCTTTTTTTTTTTTTTTCTCGCGTCGGTTACATTTATAGAGAACTTTCCTTATACTTCCTAGATCGTAATATTTCCGATTTGCGAACGGACGTCGTCTATCTTTTATTTGATCGAGTTTAAAAAAAAATCTCTGGTTTTCAGTGTTTGTCTTTTTCATATAAAAGCGAAACTGATCAAACCAAAACACAAGCGGCTCTTGGCCTTCCAGGCGGGGATGTCTTGAAAGCAATTAACTTTGATCAATGTGAGGGAAACCCTTCATATCAGACAATTGCTATTCATTTGGACACTGCCAGAGCTCCCCCTTTCCTCCCTTGAGGCTTGCATTTACGAATATCCGCGGGCTTAGAACTAACTTAGATGATGTTGAGTTATTTCTCCTTGTAAACACCCCGGATATCTTAGCATTAAGTGAAACTAACCTTCACTCCTCCATTCCCTCTAACCACTTTAACATGCCTGGTTATCTCCCACTCTACCACATGGGCTTGGAGTCTATATTCATAACACCCTCCCCCTGACTAGAGAAATAAAACTAGAATCAGACGACCAGGCCTTTATGAGCTTCAGACTAAATATGCAACACAATATTAGCTACTTGCATTTTCTCTACCGCTGTCCCTCAACCCAAGACTGTACCCTAATAAACAAAGTCTCAGACAGCATAGATATAGCACTCTCCCTCGATACTAGCGCACAAGTACATGTATTTGGTGACTTCAATGTCCACTACAGTAATTGGCTAGGATTCTCTAATCACACAGACGTAGCTGGTAGCACAACACATAGCTTTTCTATATCCCATTCCCTATCCCAGATGGTTACATTTCCGACACGTTTCCCAGACCAGCAAGATCAACATGCCTCACTTCTAGATCTCTTTCTGACAACGGTTCCCGATGATTGTACAACAAATGCCCACAGCCCACTCGGGAATGCTGACCACACTGTGATAATGGTAGAAATCAGCCTAAATTCTCGCCCTAAAATTAAAGACCCACTACTCAAAACAACGAGGTATTACAAAAAGGCTGATTGGGAAGCCATCAGGGAACTCATCAGATATGTCCCATGGCAAAATATCTTTACTCTTCCAGCGGAACAGTGTGCAAATGAGACCACTGAATAGTTCAAAACTGCAATTGAAGCACATGTTCCCGCACGAAAATTCTATAGCAAGCTCCACTCCCCCCGATGGTTTACTTCTGCTTGTGCAGCTGCCATTTGTCAAAGGCAGCATGCGTTCCGCAGATTCAACCGACATAAGTCCATCTCAAATAAACAGAAGTTTATAGAAGCTAGAAATAATTGTAAGAGAGTGATAGAGACAGCTAAGACAGATTACTCTGAAGCCACCAGAAAACGCATCGAAGCACAGAAATTAGGAACCCAGGATTTTTGGAAAATCTACAACAGCGTAGTAAATAATGGGCAGTCAACTATTCCCCCACTATCAAACAATCGTGAGGTTGCTTGCATGGCAACTGACAAGGCTAATCTGCTTGCCAGTCGGTTTGCCTCAAACTCCACACTGGACCCGGTACACCACTCCCTCCCTGATTTTCCTTTGCGAACAGACGCCACATTAGACGATTTAAAAATCACTCCTTCTCAGGTACATGCTATTATAAAAAACCTAGACACCTCAAAAGCATGTGGACCAGATCTCATCCCGGCTGTGCTACTAAAAAAATGCTCTGCCGAGGTTGCTCCAATTCTCTCCAAACTTTACAATAAATGCCTTAATGAATCTTGCTTTCCTGACTGTTGGAAAATCGCTTCTGTTGTACCAGTCTTCAAGAATTCTGGTAAAAGAACTGACCCACTAAATTATCGCCCCATTAGCCTCCTACCGCTTTTCGCCAAAATATTTGAGTCCTTAGTTAATCAAGTCCTAGTCCAACACCTAACAGCTGCTAAACTCCTGACTGACAAACAATATGGATTCAGGCAAGCCTGTTCAACAGTAGATATCTTAACTGTAGTTTCTGAACGTATATACCGTTCATGGGACAAAACAGGGGAGGGTAGAGCGGTAGCCCTTGATATATCTAAGGCTTTTGACAGTGTATGGCACGATGGTCTTCTAAGGAAAATTAGATTATATGGAATCACTGGAAGAATTCATAATGTAATTAAATCCTTCTTAAGTAAGAGAAAAATCCAAGTTGTCCTCGACGGTCGTACATCTAAACAATATGACATAAATGCGGGAGTACCTCAGGGGTCTATCCTTGGACCTCTATTATTCCTGATATTCATAAATGACCTCCCTGATAAAATTGTATCGGAGATGGGTATATTTGCCGATGACACCACTCTCTATAACAGATATGAGGGGAAAACAAATGAACACATATCCAAGGAAATGGCAGAAACACTAGAGGATGACCTCCAATCTGTAGTGGAATGGGGACAAAGATGGATGGTTACATTCAATGCTGCTAAGACTAAGCTTGTTTCCTTCAATAACTACAAGAAACCTTCTCTACCACCAATAGCAATGGCCAAGAACACATTGCCTGAAAGTACTTCTTTTAAACTCCTCGTCCAAATGTTTACAGGGAATATGAACTGGAATAGATACATTGAGAGCATTGCTAAGGCTGCTGCAAGGAAGGTTGGCTCCCTCTACCGTGCTAGAAAACTACTTACGCCTGAAAGTATCCTGTAAGGCCACTATTCGTCCATGTATGGAGTACTGTTGTCACATCTGGGCTGGTGCATCTGCTGCTTGTCTCTTGCTCCTGGACAGGGTTCAAAAGAGAGTCACCAACCTGATAGGTCCTGAACTGTCATCTAGGCTTCAGCCTCTGTCCCATCGACAAGATGTTGCATCCCTCTGCCTATTCTACAAATACTTTAATGGGGAATGCTCTGACGAACTGCAAGCACTTGTGCCTCCTCGACATAACTGCCCCCGACAAACCCGACAAGCTAGTAAGTCTCATCCCTTTACAGTAGAGATCCCTAGGTGCAAGAAGGCCTTTTACTCCAATAGTTTCTTCCCCAGAACTGCAGGTCTTTGGAACTCCCTTTCGGGATTCTGCTTTCCCAACTGTACTGATATGCAGAAGTTCAAGTGTAATGTGAACAAACATCTTTCTACTCATCTCCCTTCATAATGCCCCTGCAAATTAAGTCCCTGATAGTAGCCCCCTGCTTCAAAGTGGCACTGTGCCTTGTTTGGAGTGAAAATTGAATTTAAAAAAAAAAAAAAAAATAAGATGATACACCAGGTACAACATTGGACAACACGGTCCATTATGTAAACGGTTATGTAACACTTAGCGCTACCGTCATCTAGTATGCATTTGAGGAGAAAAATAAACCGGAGGAATAAGATTTGGAATATTTGAAGAATCAGATTAAATATTACAGTTGGGGATGGACTTATAGATAACTGGACATGATGTGATCAGCCGATTGATCGGATCTCTCTGATCAGCTAACATAAAGGGCCAAAGTGGAAGAATGAATCAGCTTCCAGGATCTCGTCCTAAGGCCTCATTTTTGGGGGAGAGAGGGGTTGCCTCTGTATGGGGATTGCAGGCGGGAAATTTGTGACATCACCCACCCCACTTCAACAAAGATGGTTTAGGACAGACAGCTCTGACTTATCAGACAACGCCATAGCAAACCTTGACTGGTATCACAACGGGACCGAACCAATAACATAACTCCCCCCCCCCTCTACCTCTAGCAACTGGTTCATTCAATTGTTATATTGAACTAAAAAAAAAAAAATAAAGCAAGAAATAAAAAGATGCCTAGTTTCAGTGTTGTTTTTTGAACAAGTACCTGCATTAATGAGAAAAAAATAAAATAATTCCCCTCTCAGCACTAATTTGGTTAACGGTTACCCCAGAGGAATAGATATTACATTTTTTTTTTTTTTTTTACCATAACCAGATCGAAGAAGAAAAATGGTTTATTTTAGAATTTATACATCAGTTTTGCACATAAATTTGACGTAAAATGAATCCCCATTTTCTGGGCCATTCTGGCGTTTTAGAACAGTTAACATTTTAGGTACAAGTCCAGAATTTAACCTAATTAAAAAAAAAAAAAAAAAAAAAAAAACAGAAAAATCACGCACCACTCACCAGTCACCGAAACAAAATGTCATATTTAAAAAATTATATAAATTGATCAAGTAGGTTTTTTTTTAAGTAGGAAAATCAAATTTTATGAGGAATCGAGCACAGTGTATCCTTATCCGCCATATTTAATATATAAAGGAAGATAACTCAATTCGAACTACCGAGATTTTAAAATTAGCCTTGTAATGACTACATATATTTATCGTTAAAAATATTTTTGAATATGATATTTTGGGTTTGTTTTACAATAAACAGCGTTACAAAAAAGTGGTAAAAAACAAATATATAACAAACTGGATAAGTTTTTACTATTTTACTTTAAAATGTTTAACCGGTTTGAAAAACAAGTAGTGTCGAGCATTACACGAAAACGAGAAAAATGACCGCGATGTCTCTTTCCATTTTTGAAATCTTGACAATGACATATATATATATATATATATATTAGTGATAGAAACCCACCTAATAAATGTCATGGTAATTTTGTTTTTCGAACACGGTCTTGTAAAAGAAACTCGACATTTTTCTTCCGTAACGGGTAAAATAAGGGTGCAAGTCTATAAATGGGCCACAACAAATCTTTTATACAATAAAAATCTGAAAAAAAATCTTTATAATGTACGTACTTGTTACTGCATGAAAATGTCATATTCCAAAAATCACGTAAATTGATCAAGTAGTTTTTTATAAGTGTTCTTATATTATTATTATTATTATTATTATTATTATCTGAAAAAAAAATGCAATGTGTTCACGCGTATTCGCCTAAAAAAAGCAGAATCTACTGGAGGAGAGGGCTAAGGTGTTAATCTATCTACAAAATGACAACAATTTGTGTGTGTGTGTGTGTGTGTGTGTGTGTGTGTGTGTGCGTGTGTTTTTTTTAATTTTATATTCTGGTTCTTTCCTAGAATAGTGACGCGGTAGAAAAGATCTGTTGCGCTATTTTTATTATTTTATTTATTTATTTTGTCCTTGTTTAGGAGGACGACATACCTACCTTAAGAGTTGACAATTTTAGTCTCCATTGAAGTTCATTTACTCCAGACATTAATTTCGAATTGACAGTTTAAAGACCTAAAAATCAGTTTCGTGGCAACTAGAAAAAAGGATGACCATTGTTTACGTCGTAGACTTCCGAGATTTCAAAAGTGAATGTGTAGCTTTTAAATTGATCGATAGAAAGTCATTTTTTTTGCTAAAAGTAAATTTTAAATGGCCACAATCAATGTTTCATATGCTTCCAATAAAGGTATTCTAAAAAGCTGAATTATGATTTTAAACAAAAACAAACAAAACGTAAATATTTCACATGTAAATTCACTTTTTTTCTTTAGGCAATTTAATGAATATGTTATTGTTATCTTTACGCTTTAAGTTTCTACTTCACTTCCGGTCGCTGCTTTGTTTTGAATTGGATTTTTACTATATCTTTTGCTTATTAAATTGATAAAGTACAGAATAAGTAAACGAATGGATTTTCTGAATAGTAACGTTATTAATTCTACTTAGAAAAGCCATTCGTAGCATGAGGGGAGTGAGGGAACAACCGGAAGTGAAGTGGAAACTTGAATCGTGAAGATAACAATCATAAGTAATCGCATTTGATTAAAGAAACCCCGAGTTTAATTCGATATAATACACAACCCCAAAAAATTATTTTTATATTTCTTTTTAGATTATAACAAAAAAGAGTAAACAAAGTTGGCTTTCTTATTGAAAATAATAAAGAGTTTTTTTTTTTTTACGAATAGTAAAAAAAATTGAAGTTTAAACTTTTTTTTTTTTACCTGAAAAGGTACGATAAACCGTGTAATACGTTTTCAGCGTCCCAAATTCGTCTTTTCATAACAAATTTGCGGTTTCCAAATTCCATTGCACTAGTAACGATGTAAAAATATACATAAAGATTTAATATCGATTACTTTCTTAAAACGGCGGGCCTGAGCAAGAATTTAGAATCACCCCTCCTAAGAACAGCTTTCGGAATAAACACCCTCAACCTCCTAATGTTAAGAACGGCTTTCGGTTTTTTTTTGTAATTATTTCAGTGGACTATAATATATAGGGGGGGGGATTCTCGTTCAGGTCCGCCAAAATTTAATTTAACCTTAAAAAAAAACTATCTAAAAAATAGCACAGTCCGTATTCTGCATAAGTACTTTTATTGGGATAATGTTTTTAAAGTAAAAACGAAGATTTTAGTTTTCAACAGAAACCTATCAAATAATTCGAATTAAAAAACTTTTTGTTGTTATTATTATTAGTGTGCAATCATTTATATCGGCTTGAAAACGTCTAAATTAAACTTAAAACGATGTTTATCACTGTTTTGGTACAAGGAAAACAATTCACTGATGGCGTCCTACAGCCACGGATTCGGAACAGGGGCGTGTGAGCGAGAAAACTTAGTATTTTGTGAGGCTAACTTTAATATTAGAAAGAACAGAACAAAAAAATGAATTACCAGGCCTAAAAGTCAAGTATTATGGTTTGTGTGTGCTTCTAAACCAAGGCAAAAAGTAAGAGGGGACACCAACACCATTATTTTAGCAAAGAACCAATAAATGCCAATTTAAAATTAGATGAAAAATTATAGTTTTCTGAAAAAAAAAAAAAAAAAAAAAAAAAAAAAAAAATCAATATTAAACTTCTACGAACATATTTTACTTTAATTTTGATATTTCTACAGAATTTGAACCCGGAACCGAATTGTTTTTTTGTTTTTATAACCTAACCCTAAACTAAATTTTAATTTTTAATTCGGCAAAAGTCGGATTACTACGGTTCAAATTCTATAGAAGCACCTTTCTTTGTAACATTTTAAATTGCAATGTAATTTTTAAATGACAACAAGGAGCAAAGTGCACCAATAATGCACCATCTGTTCTGTCCTGGGTCGTGGGTCAGTGAAGGAGAAATCCTTTTAGACTAAGACAATTTTAATTTTTGTCATTGGGGGGGGGGGGCTAGGTTTTCTTCACATTATCTCCACACCAACCTTGTATCTAACTCTGTCCTCGTGGGGAGGCAAGTAAATAGAGGTCGTGTTTTTTTGTTTTTTCTTTTTTAAGAACTTGTGACGCTGCAATCGCTCATAACAGAGAAACTGATGAAGGCTTACCTGTTTAAGTCGAAATAATATTCCTTGGAAACAAAAAAATCTTGTATTGCGTTCCTCGTTTCGTTTCAAATAAGAAAAAAAATTTCCAAGAAGATTTAAATATAAATAATAAAAGTTTTGTCTCGTGTTCTCAGAAAGTTTTATTTTTATTTTGTCTTTATTTATTTTTTTTTCTTCTCTGAAACTTTTTGGGGAAAGAGGGCGGGTGTGAGTTTTACGCATGCGCTGAAAATGTCGGACTTTTGTTTTTTTTTTTTGTTACTTGACAAAAAGAAGATGACGCAAAAAAAATGTTAATCTATTTTTAGTGTCACAAACGAAAGTATTTTCGATAGCATCCATTTTACGCCCGTAAACATCAAAACAACACCAAATTATGGTGCGTGTGTAGATTGGCGATCTTTTAAACCAACGCATTTCAGGTGAAACCATTATTATACATTTATATGCCGAAATTAGTATAAATTACAAAAAATGACCCAGTAGAAAAATAACTACAAGTGAAAAATAGAATTCATTGAACTGTCGAGTTTTATTGTATGTTTTAATGTGCAAGAGTTATGCGACCAATTCAACATGACAAACTCAAACCGATTTATCTCCCTTGACTCACATTGACTTAAATTAATGGACCGTCATTTTTAAACAGAACGTAACTGAATATTTATTTTATTTTTTATTTTTATTTTTTTTTGTTCTAGCACATCTACTGAATCATTTTTCGTAATTTTTGGAATTTATACTAATTTCGACATGAAACGGAAGTATTAATAATATATTCACCAGAAATGTGTTGGTTTAAAAGATCACCAATCTACACAAACACCCAAAATATTTTATTTTATTACTTTTAGTTATTTCTTTTACATAGGAGTCACCACTTATCAAGGCCCGGAGGCCACTTGAGGATAAGGTTTAATGAGTGTACAGACAGTAGTCAATGGGACAATATCGTGTAATCGTTAGTACTGGAAACTTGGTAAATTGGATTACTTACGGGGACGGCTCATCAAAATCTTGTTTACATTGGACTTGAAGACGACCAAATTATAGTCAGTTGGAAAGCAAGCAAACAGGTGTGCAGTTCTAAGAAAGAAGGTTTAGGAACAGATAAAGAGTGGGGAAAATTGTTAATAGTGGTTTCAACTAGACGAGTGTCTTTTTTTTTGTGAAAGTTTGGTGAGGGGGGATTGGAGCTCAGACGAAAACTTGCCATGAAAATAACGATAAAGCGATGATAGGCTCGCAACCTCTCTTCTGTGGGAAAGAGGTTGCAGGGAAGAGAAAAGGGTCTCCCCCACTAGGCTACAAAGTCTATTTTGAATTCTATCAAGACAGAATAAGGTATTTCTAGCAGCTCCTTGGATGTACCTGGCTCTTATATAGGTAGAGAATTGCATCAGCAGCGAGATATCTATTGGAACGGTAGAAGGATCTCACCATTTTTCCAGCGACATTGGCAATGGATTTGATGTATGTGTTCTATTTCAGATCAGGAGTAAGGTCAGATCCAGAAGCTTGTCAAAACATTGAGCCTCCCCAAGACGAGAGCCATTCATTTCAATTGATGCTAGACGGGGATCAGAGCATTGATGATGTAAAGATAGAAGCTTGGTTTTAGATGCATTTAAATTAACCAGCCACCTCTTTCCCCATTGTACCACGTGCTCAAGATCAGAGGAGAGAGAATCGGAGAGAACTTGATCATTTATGGCCTTTGATGTGTTGCCATATTGCAACTTGAAATGCACGGGGCTACCATTTGTGATCGTGTCTAACAGGGGGTCTGTGGGGAGTTGAGCAGCGAAATGCCTATCACATTACATTTAAACTTCTGTAAGTTAGTAGTCAAGGAAACAGGAAACAGGGAGGGAATTTCAAAGTCTAGCAGTCCGAGCTATGAGATATTGCATTTATGGACTCGAACTGTGAAGGGGTGGAATTTTTTTGTAACCTGTACAGTTTTTCTCTTTTTTTTTCTTTCTTTTTTAAGTTTTTTGAAATTAAATTAAATTGTCACAGTATCATGTTTCTATTAAATTACTCAGTCTATGTTAGCATATGTGTCTGTGGGCATGTATGTGTGTGTGTGTGTGTGCGTGTGTGCACATTTTACTAGGGATGGGGTATCCTACCAGTTGTCAGATGTACGTGCTGACACGTTTTGCAAATCAGTAGTAAATTACTATTGCACGTGGCTGTGCTATATGAGAGTGGGCGCGTGGACAGCTACTATTGGTAAAGAATTTCAGTGCCATTTTGTAATTGTAACAACATTTTTTGTGACTTTTCAGTTTCTCAATAAATTTTGATCGCTTCATACGTATTTTATATTTTCCTTCATTTGATTAAATTTCACATTTCACTTTCTTTTTCTTTTTTTTTTACAAGGGAATCACCACTTATCAAGGCCCAGAGGCCACTCAAGGATAAGGTTTAAAGAGTGTACAATGGTCAAAATGGACAATATAGTAATCGTTAGAAGTGTAATTTTGGTAAAATTAGATTATTTAAGGAGAACAGCTCATCAAGAACTTGTTTACATTGGACTTGAAGACGGCCATATCGTAGTCAGCTGCACTTTGCTTCAAATCGTTCTACAATAAAGGAATCAAGAACTTTATGGTGAGCATTCATTTAACTCAACAGGTTATGGGCCCAGCCGCATTGCCTTCACTTTAGTGGAGAAAAGAAAAAGAAAACTATGCGAGATAAAATTACTATTGTGCTAGATTAGAAATTGATATGTAAGACAAACGAGCATTATAAGCTACTTCTTTTCTTTCTATGTTTAGCTTACTTTTTTCTTTATTTCTTTCAATTCAGTTTTGGTGTTTGATTTTTTTTTTTTTTTGTCTGATTGAAATAGAATATTGAACAAGAAAAAAAGGGGGGTCACTACTTCTATAAATAACACCAACATCTCCATTACCAAATAGGTATCAACTTTTGTTCAAGGGAATACTGGAACACAACATGAACTGTTCAGTAAGCTAGCTTTTGTCGATAAACAAATACTGCATCCTGGAGTTCCATTCTAGCAGGTTTGTTTGTAAAGAAAAGGCGAGCAAAGGATAACAGCTTATGAAGAGGCAATCTAAATCGGAACCGATATTGAATCGCCTTTTTTTTTGGTATCAAGATACGTTCATGCATATGAATCCTGCTTCTGTGCAGATGTATCAAAACACCCACTCAAGTAACAGTCCAGGCTCAAGTGCACATGTAACACAATATGGACACGCGTATGCAAATGCATGTGAAATTACGTCACCAGCAGGGAAAAAAAGACGTTGAATCTCTACGGTTCCAGGTGATGATTGTCTGAAGATAGCGGTTTCAATCCTACCCAAAGTCGGCCAGAGGAATAGTTGGCCGAAACGTCATGAAACAACTAATAAAAGATGAGGATAATAGTCCGCAGTAAATAAAATTAATAAAGAGAATTGTTTGGTAGGTTTGTGGTAGATTAAAAAATGATTTGTGAAATGAACAAGCATAATAAGTTACGCCTTTTCTTTCTTCATTCAGCTTACTCTTTCTTCTTTCCTTTTCACTATTTTCATCGGAAATGATAGTAGGCAGGCAGGCTCGAACCCGTACCATGAAGGAGGAAAAGAATGTGAAAAAAAAAGTGACATCTTTGCTGTTGCGCCCATCGCCAAACCGGAAGTGACGTACATTTAAATTAAGGCTAGACAATCGAAAAGAGAGGATAACTTTCGAAAATATTGGCGAAAAAAGCCAACACCTCCTTGTAGAAAAGTGCCCAGTTGAAGGTGAAGGAATTAATGTTTTTGGCCAATTTTTCGATATTTGTCGCCCGAGGATCGTGCTTCCAAACAATACTGATCTTGGGAAAATCCTTTGCCTCTGTCAAAAGTTTTAGGCAGACGTACATACATACATACATACATTTAAACAGACAGGTGAGATTTATATAATTACTAGCGGGGGGAGGAACCCGGCGTGTTTGGAGGTGTGTGTGGTTTTGGGTAAATCAAAACTCCCGGGGGGGGGGTTAAAATAAAAAAAAAGGTATGGTAGGTAAGTATGAGGATCGAACCCGAACCCTTGAGACAAAGTTGGAAATTAAAGTGTGAAAAAAATATGTGTGACATTAACCATTGGGCCACTGCGAAATACCAATGGAAACACATTTGAATTTATTTAACTATTTAGAATTGGCAGGTGCACATTTTAACTGTGGGACAGTATTTTATTTACTGCGGGAACGCTTTCTTTATTTTTATTTTCCAAGATATTGGGGAGGGGGAACAAGCTCCCCATAGAAGGGGATTGTCCAAATTGCATAGCAATTGTCTGATATAAGGAAAATTTCCATATTGATCAAATCTGATTGCTTTCGGACATTTCCGGCGATCACGGGCGGAAAAATACTGCCAGAATTAGTGTCGCTTTTATTATACGAAAAAGCCTAATCCCCATGCGGTGAGCAGAAAATGTTGAATACTTATCTTTTCAAATTTCAGCAAATTAAATAGACTGGCGACCTCCGTTATTAACTCGTAGATATTATGATTTATATGTGATATAAAAAGTTTTAAGAAGTTGTGAGCTGACCGACCGCTTCTGGGAAAAAAGCCTTTTAAAGACATACACAAAAAGCGAACATACATACATACATACACACATTTTCGCTTTTATATTTATAGAAGATATATATATATATATATATATATATATATATATATATATATATATATATATATATTACTCCTTACATTGGGTAGCTTTATGTTTTATTTGGAGCGATTTCTATTTTTAAAAAAATTTCTTTTTTCATTTTACTTTGTTCATTTTTTCTTTTGTTTATCACGTGACATTCTTTTTGTTTTATAATTTGTCATTCATTCACATGACATCTTTTTTTTTGATGGATAGACGTAAAAAAAAAATTGAGCAGAATGAACTTAATACGTATGTGTTTGTGTGGGTGAGGGTGTCAATGTTTATTGTTTTATTAATGTCTTTTTTGTTCTCAATATTTAAACCTCTCTAAAAGTAAGAATTTTTTTTTCTTGATTTAAAAATTTGGGTAAATTTGTAGATGCCATTAACCCCACTCCACCTCTTCATATATAAAATGAAGTTTTAGGTGGACATTTATTTCTCTCCCACAGTGAGAAATGTGACACATGGGTTGGAAAGTGGGATTGAAAATTCAGCCCCGACCCCCAAGGAGGAGCACTCTGAAAAAAATGCCTGTGCAGCCCGGCAACATTCCCCAGTAGCAGCGCCTCAGGCGATTAGCAATAAATTTACCCTTTCTCAAAGAAAGAAGGCAAAGCCTGCTAGAGTGGACCTCCTAGTACTACACAGAACCAGCAACATACTGTAGTTAACAGGAAAAGACCATTACAAGAATGGTTTAGACCAGTATTTCTCAACCTTTGATGACCCGTGCCTCCATTACTGAGTATCTCAACATTTATGGTCCCCTGCTCTTCAACAAAAAAAAAAAAATGCAGATTTTGCTGAATATTGTTTTAGTTTTTTTTAAGTTATAAATGAAAGTGTAAATTTTGCTGAAAATGACACACTTGTTGAGCTTGTGTGACAAGGCCTCTTATGTGCGGTGAATACCGTTCCTAACATAAAGCCGGTTTCTGGACTTTGTTTTAATGATCGCCAGGTTAGAAAATCCATATTTGCAAAGGTATATTGTAGCGAATTGCACGACAATATTACAGATGTCTTCTCGCTGAGTAGGAGATATGCATCCTGAACAGGCAACCAGAAGCTGGAAAAGTCTTTTTTGTTACTGAAGGCCAACTTCATTGCTTTTGAAAACTTGAACTCTGCCAGCTCTTCTGCTTCAGCAGGTTCAATTTCAGTGCCTCTGTGCATTTTGAATTACATTTTTCGAATGCCTTCTTATAACTCCCCAATCAAAAGCCTGTGGCCCCTGGTTGAGAAATGCTAATCTAGGTTCTGTTGATTTGGGGGCTGAGGGAAAAAACCCTTGTTGAAATTTTTATAAACTGCCCATCTCCCGAACAATGAGATTCTACATTTTTTAGGTGATTGCATGTGAATGAGTATGTTTGGCACATTTGGTAAGAGTGTTCACAAATGAACTAGTTCAGTTTCTGTTCTGTCGCCTCTTGGATCTTCCGACCACTCTGTTGTATCAATTAAGATAAAAATGAAATGTAATAAGTCCCCAGACGTACCTCTCCATCGTACAGTATATCGATACACTAAGGCTGACTGGGATAGCTTCCGTACATTTATATCTGATCTACCTCTGCATTCCATGTTTAAAAAGGATGTGTCCTCTATAGTATTAGACCTGACGGAATGGTTAATTGTAGGTATTGACCGTTTCATACCCTCAAAAAAGTTTCAGCAAAAACCTAACAGCCAGTCATGGTTCTCTCCAAAATGTGCTGCTGCCATTGCGCACAGAAATCACTTTTTCCACTGCTTCCAACGTAATAGATGTATGGAAACTAAAGCCGCTTTCAGGACTGCCAGCAACCACTGTAAAAAAGTAATAAAGAACGCAAGAGAGTTGTATGCTCAATCTGTTAAGACCAAAGTAGCTGAGCAGCGGCTTGGTTCCCACCAGTTTTGGCAAATAGCAAACAGAATCCTGAACAGAAGCGTGTGCTCCATCCCAACTATTATCAATGGACCTGAGGTAATCTCGTCAGCATCAGACAAAGCCAAACTCTTTGTCAAAAACTTTGCAGCTAATTCTACCCTTTGCGACCAAGGCCGCCAAACCCCAATATTTCCTCCTGTATCAGAAAACACGCTATGTGATATACGTATATCTGTACGTGATGTTGCCAAGCTAATCAAAAACCTTGATTCCAGTAAAGCAACTGGCCCTGACGGTATTCCAATTATAGTACTAAAAAAACTTTAACCTGAACTAGCGCCCATACTTACAAAACTGTTTAAACGTTGTCTTAAGGAGAATAGTTTCCCATCTCCCTGGAAAATTTCATCAGTATGCTCTGTATTTAAGAATTCAGGTGATCGCTCATCCCCCTCTCAGTACAGGCCAATAAGTCTCCTGTGCGTCATGAGTAAGTTGATGGAATCTGTGTTAAATAAGTAATCAACCATCTCAACAAAAATAACCTTCTTAGTGACACTCAATATGGTTTCCGTTCTGCTAGATCTACAGCAGATGTGCTTACAGTTATATCTCATAGGATTAGCAAATCTGTCGACAGAGGCAACCTTTCTAGGGTAATTGCTCTTGACATATCTAAGGCCTTTGATAGGGTATGGCATAAAGGTTTACTTCATAAGATCTCTAGCTATGGTATAGCTGGAAATGTCTTCTCAATTATTAAATCATTTCTTTCTGATAGGTTCATAAGAGTAGTAGTTGAGGGGCAAAAATCAGAAGCTCACATGATTAATGCCGGTGTCCCTCAAGGGTCCATCCTGGGCCCAACTCTTTTCCTGATCTACATTAATGATCTTCCAAATCACATCCTTACATCATTTGTAGACATTTATGCTGACGACAATACCATTTATAGTAGCACATCTAAGGCAGTAAACGACCAAGTTCTCTCCAATTCTCTCTCCTCTGATCTTGAGCACGTAGTACAATGGGGAAAGGAGTGGCTGGTTACTTTTAATGCATCTAAAACCAAGCTTCTCTCTTTACATCATCAACATTCTGATCCACATCTGGCATCAATTGAAATGAATGGCTCTCGTCTTGAGGAGGCCTCAAGTTTTGACAAGCTCCTGGGCTTGACCATTACTCCTGATCTTAAATGGAACACGTACATCAAATCTCTTGCCAAGGCCGCTGGAAAAATGGTCGGATCTTTCTATCGATCCGGTAGATATCTCACTGCTGATGCTATTCTCTATCTATATAAGAGCCAGGTACGTCCAAGGATGAAATACTGTTGTCACATCTGGGCAGGAGCTGCTAGAAAGGACTTGTCCTGCCTTGATAAAGTTCAAAATAGACTTCGTAGCCTTGTAGATGTCCTTTTCTCTTCCTTGCAGCCTCTATCTCACAGAAGAGATGTTGCGAGTTTGTCTCTGATGTATCGTTATTTTCATGGAAAGTGTTCGACTGAGCTGACAAATGACAGTCAGAGCTTTTAACCATTGCACTATTCAGCTGCTGCTATACGGGTAGTGAATTAATGTTTTAACATTGTCCAAATACCTAAGCTCAATTTGTTTACACAAAGAGCATCGCTTAATACGGTAATGGTAATTTGTATATCACTTCCCAATATGCTCAACCTAAGATAGGGAGCATTATAGTCATCCAGATACAGTACTGTTTCGCTCCACAGCTCATCAGTGCGGCTAGACAAGGAACTACTTCAAGCAAGGATTATATATATATAATGTAGTCTTGGGAGTTTTTTTTACTTTTAAAACTATATAAAAAAAAATTATTTAATTTTGTATTTTATTTTTATTATTCTTTAGAAAACTCGTGCTACTAAGTCATCTAATCAACTGCAATCAAAGTGCCTGGAAATAAATGTCGTCGTTATAAAAACAAAAAACAAAAATGGAGTCAAGTTATTCTTTGTCTTGGTCTCCTTTGCAATATACTCTGCTATAACATGTAGGCCCCATATGTAAACGTGTATACTACATTACAGACAGTGAGCTGATAAGGCCAGCTAGTGAAAAATGAAATAAAACAAATACAAATATTACAAATCAGTTTCATTATTTTATTTTTATTTTTTTATTTTTATTCTGTTGAATGTCAGGAGCAGGGAAGTGTGGTCTCCTGCCTTTGAAATGTTCATTTAGATGCACACACACTCACATGCACAGACGATAATCCTTCAACCAGACTTGAGCCATTTTTCACATCAAAACAAAATGACAATATCAAAAGTCCCAACAAAATTATTTTTCAAGAAAAAAAAAACAAAAAAGAAAAAATTTAAGTGACATCACAAGATGCAGGGAGATGTGTAAGTGGGTGAAGGGAGGTGACAGGAGGAGCCGGGAGTTCCCTCCCCTACCCATGATTGGAGAGTTCAATCATATTCCCAATCATCAGCATCGTCAACATCATAGAAAAAGAATTGATTTACATGAAAGAATCGAGTAAAATTTTACATTTCTGAACAAAAAAAAAAAGGATTAAAAAAATTATGATTGACATCAATTGTGATTTGTTCATCTTAACTCTTTATGTGTGCCTATCGCTGAATTGCGATCACAGACACACTTATTCCAACGATCGTAATTCAAATATTGCGCGCAATAAATTGGCGGTTCATCATGCCACTGCATACTACGGGTGTATTTTCCTCAATTCATATCTAATATGTCATATGCTGCAATACAAGTTTAGTAAGAAATCTTCAAAACCACTTACAATTTACAGAGGCAGACACACCCTCTCTCTCTATATATGTATATATTGTTAAATAGTATAGACGATTTGTGCCAACATATTTTCTCGTTTATCCTTTCTAAGAAATATATATATATATATATATATATATATATATATATATATATATATATATATATTATGGGTAAGTCAAAATATGAAATTAGTGGATAAGTGTGTAATCAAACTAGTTAAAATAATTGCTACTAATTCCATGTAATGTACTTTATATTTTATCTGAAATTTCATTTCATGTTTTAAATTTCTTATATATATATATATATATATATATATATATATATATATATATATATATATATATATAATTAGCCATTAACCCCCCTGGTGAGATGTTAACACTGAAAAGTAGATCAATGCGCTTAGGATCTTTTCTGATGTTTATGTAATATATATATATATATATATATTTATGGACATATGTTTTGTTGTTTTTATGACTCATCTGCATGGTTGCACCTGATGAGTCATGCAAACGATAAAACTCATTTCCATGGATAATTACATTTTAAAATGTATGTTGCTCCCCATGTATGGGAGCATCACATTGGTAAAGAGGAAACATTTCTTTCTAACAAGCACTTAGATAAAAAAAATACTTTTCCATATTAAATAATTAAATTTGTTAAAAAAAAAAAAAATAATAATTTGCAAACAAAATAACCAAATGGAGCATGGTAAAAAAATTGCATAGCCATGTATTCAAGATGGCTGCCATGAATTATGCAAGTTAGCCTGAACTGATTTGCATGTGCGACGATATTCAAATGTATGAAAAGTACCCATCAAATTGCGGTTATCATCATCAGGATTAATGTTGTTTCAAAACTTTGCCATTCATTGGTATTGAGATACATACGAAATATGGCAACTCAAAATAAATTAACAAAAAATCTTTTGGACATACTGTTGTGGTGTGACCAACTTATGGATAATAATAATCATTAACTTTTCCACTTACTATAAAAGCCTGGAGCATATGTCTCTCAGCGTTTGCAGGCAAGTTATGCATGAATTATGCACACTTAAAAAAATTTTTTTATTACATTTTGATACAGGGGCCTACTATCATGAACATAAGTTGCAGGGATTCTATGTAGGGAGTTGAGGAGCAAGATGTGTGTTCATATTACACTTGAACTTCTGCTTGTCAGTACAGTTGGGGAAGCAGGAACCTGGAAGGGAATTTCAAAGTCTAGCAGTTCTGAGGAAGAAGCTATTAGAGTAGAAGGCTTTCTTACATCTAGGGATTTCTACTGTGTAGAGGTGGGACTTTGCTGCTCGTAAGGTTTGTTAGGGGTATTTACATCTAAGGAGTAAAAAGGCTTGTAGTTTGTCAAAGCATCCACTATTAAAATAAAACAGGCAGAACGATGCAACATTTCATCAATGGGACAGAGGTTGAAGCTTAGATGACAGTTCAGGACCTATAAGGTTGGCAACTTTCTTTTTAACTCTATCCAGGCAATCGGACAGACATATAACAACAGTCTTTATTTCTTATATTTAGTTTTCTGTTGATTATGTTTTATTTCTACTAATTATCAAGTTATGTCTTTATTCTGAACCTTATGGGATCACAACACTTATTTATCAGTGAAAAATATTAGTGTAGCTCCAATAGTTACAGAATATAAGCAAATAGAAGTTTAGGAAAAAAAAAATGTCATAGAAGATTATCTCCCTTTGGTTTTGTGATCTGGAGTTTGCTGGCTCTGAATAGTAAATTACTTTTTTATTTTTTATTATTGAAATTCTAATCAATAATTTTCAGTGTACACTGACATTTTTTTTTACTGATAAAAGAGTATATTTATAAGTTTTCCTGTTAGTTTTAATTGCTGCATTTCGCATGGATCTTTAAAAATTTAAAAAAACGGAGACATCAAAATATTTTCATCTCCAAACACTTATTTAGCAACCATCAAGTATGCAGATTAAATAGGACTGATTTGCATATTTTTGAAATTATATCGAACATACAATGTTCATATGTTTTAAGAATTCGTCAATAATTTAAATGCTATTAACGTATTATGCATTCAACTACGATATGAACAAAAATCAGTGCTTATCCAGAATTGAACATAATTAAAAAAAATAAAATAAAACAAAATACAGAAAAATCTTAATGACGTAGGTACCTATCATAGAACAAAAAATCTCATATCCATATAACTTGACAAGTAGGGTTATATATATATATATATATATATATATATATATATATATATATATATAAATAAACTATTTTTTCCAATTTTTCGCAATTTACTCTGAATTGTAGCCATTAGAGGCTATTTGATTTCTATTTCTGAATAGTTTGTTTAAAAGGGGGAGGTAACCAATAATGAATTTTAAAAATGTTGGACAGAGACTTACATCCTCGTTTTCTCATAAAATTTCAGTTTCTAAGTTAAAACAAAAACAATTTACAAGATTTTTGGAATGAAATTTTCGTTCCATGACGGGAACGTAGATCATAAAGATGTTTTCTTCTTCTTTTTCCTTTTTTTTTTTTTTTTAAATTAGATTGAATTCTGGACAAGCGCCCAGAAAAATCACAACTCGAATAACGTAAGGGAGATAACTCCTAATTTAACCGTCGAGTTTTTCCCCTTAGATCAGCATTTTTTTTCAAGTGCTATTATCATATAGCAGATCTGTACAAGTACGATATAAACAAAAATCGAACATCAAAAAATGTTTAAGGGTCAAAATGATTGTGTTTGTGTGTATCAAAAGGGAGAAGGGCAGTATAATAAAAAAAGAAGGGATCCACCTTTTTTTTCGGAGAGGGGGAGGTTAAACTCCATGATTTAAGCGCTTTTCTATAATTTGTCATTGGTCCAATTGGTCCCCATTTTGCTAAGAGATTCGTTTATTGTTTCATACAAGAAT
>NC_136510.1:17199694-17372194 GCF_053919585.1 Euprymna scolopes | reverse complement strand
TTTAATTAGAAGCTCCATGTCTGTTAAATATAACAACAGAGTATATATATATATATATATATATATATATATATATATGTACAACAATTTTGCTACATTCCAAAGTCCAAGGTTTTATTCATTATACCAATCATTTTGGTAAGACAAATAAAATCTTGGACTTTAGAATATAGCAAAATTGTTGTTCATATATAATTAATTATTCCAGGTTAATATTTTCCAGAAGTAAAGCAACCAATTAAGTTTTAACGAGGTTAATGCAAGAGTGCTCAATACCGAAGTAGGGCAATATATAATTTTTATTTGTTTTGCATAAGCATTTATGTGTTGATTCATGAGCATGTTTTGCTTTTGTAATATCACGTGACATAATCTCCTGATTAATTTGTGCTGGAAGCGCCTTTAAAATTTGTATTACAGACTTCACCTTTGTATAAGCAATATAGCCTGAAGAGGTTTCTAGTTACTTGTAACTGGCTGATCGAAACATGCTCATGAATGTGTAGCGACACATAAATGCGTATGTAAAACAAATAAAAAGCATATATAAGATTTCTGACAGTTTATCTAGCACCTTTTATTTGTTAATATTTTTAAAACTTGATCTCAAATTTTTATTTTTTTTACTTTATAAGGAACTGACAGAGTCACCCAAATCTTTTTTTTTTTTTTTTTTTTGCTGCTGTATGAGAAAACTGTTTGAGAGCCTAGTTTTGGCGCGTTTAGGGTGTTGGGTGCGATTGTGTTTTCAATCCTATTTGAAATTTGATCTCTTTGGAAGTGGTGGCGGCTTCTCTGGCTGTCCGTTCTCGCTCTCATCTGATGGGCGAAATTCCGTCACTGGTTTCACAACGGTGGGAGACATTGATGCCTTGCGGGGAGGCAGGGGAGGTGCTGTTGAGACTGGGATGATTGGCCGGGGCTGTTCATTAGAAGGTCGAAACTGGAAACGTTCATCTGCAATCCGGGAGACGGGCGTCTGAAATAGAGGAAACAGAACCAAAAGGTTAAAATTTATTATTTGAAAGAAACAAAACAAAGATGGATGTGTAGCGGTTACGTATTGTTTTTGGTTCATCCGAAAGTGCAAGTATCTACCTGGCATTGGCCAGGATATAGTGAGGCCATTTTAGTTTTTGTTTTCACCCCAAACAAGGTATATTGCCACTTGGAAAGTAAGGAGCTACTATTTGGGATCTTGTCTAATAGGGGAATGTGTGGAGTTGAGCTCCAAGATGTCTGTTCACATTACATTTTAACTTTAGCAGGTTAATACAGAGAAGTAGGAAACAGGGAGGGAATTCCAAATTGTAGCAGACTGAGGGAAGAAACTATTAGTATAGAAGGCTTATCAGCATTTAGAGACCCTAACAATGAAGGGGTAGGATTTTGATGCTTGTTGGGTTAGTCAATGGTATGTATGTCAAGGAGACACAAGTGCTATGAGTTGATCAGAGCACATTCCATTAAAGTACTTGTAAAAAGAGGCATATGGATGCGACATTGTGGTGATGGGACATGTAAGACGAGTTGTAGCCATATAGAAGTTTTATCTTTTTTCCTCGTCCAGTTTTAGTATTTAGAATGCTGTGAGTATCTCAGAGTCCAGGGCGGGTAATACCAGGCAATGTCGCATGTGTGATTAAAAATTAGTACAAACCTGATTTTTTGTACAGCATGCAGTGTTCGCGTCAAGCAAGAAGAATAAAGAAAGAAAAAAATGGCCGCTGTGTTTACTTATAGGTTGGTGATCTCATGAGCTAATGAGACTTCAGGGCATCTAATACATATATGAAAGGCAGGCGGTTTCAATAAAAAGACTGTTGATCAGAGAAAGGCATTCCTTTTGGCAGAAATGAGTTTTGTCAGATGTTTATTGCATTTTGATACCAAGAAGTGTGAAGAAGGAGAAGAATAGATAAATTGTTGGGAAACTGCAGAATATTTTTACACCTTCTCTCCATGCAATGCAGTCTAAAGAGTTGATATCAGCCATATTGTATGCAGTTATATCCCTTCTTTCAGACGTAAACTATATCTTGTCTGATTTGCCATGCTTTCTAGTCCCCAGGATATCCAAACGCATGGAGTTGCTGTAAGAAATGGTACAATGACTGAAACATTCGAGACGTCAGATGCACAAGGCTCTAATATTAAAGTTTCTAATAAAGCACAATTGATGAGATCTTTTCTTCCAGTTTGCAAATCAGAAGTGTTTTAGGTGCACGTCACCCTGTCATGTAAGATACAACCCTAACTCAACAGCCACACATCCACTGGATTATAAAATGATGATTAGGCTGAAGCCGAAGCCGTTACAGATTAGAAGTGTTTGGAACTCATGTCTTAATGCCATAAAAAATGACAAACTGAACACCGGTTAAGTTAAAACGACACAGGTGTCCAAAATGTTATTAAACAATCCAGTTTTTGATCAGTATTGAGTGGTTAAAGGTTCAACTGAAGTTGTGTCTTCCATCAATTCCTGTGTTCTCAAACCACACCTCTTTGACACTCTTACTCCACCCATTTGTTACAACACAAAACAATAAAAATGTATAAAGATATAGAACACAAACAACAAAAATGTACAATAAAAAATACAACACAAAACAATAGAAATGTACAATAAAAATACAACACAAAACAATAAAAATCTACAATAAAAAATACAACACAAAACAATAAAATAACAGGTGAAGGTATACTGTATTATTATTTTAAAATGAATATCCACGAGAAAAAAAAGATAATCAGAATAACATAAACGAACACATGGTAAATTTACAACTATTAAGTGCGTTTTTATTACTTTTACCAAAGAAAATGAGAGAAAATGTGATTATATGTAATATTAGTATTCATTGTACAGGGTGTCCCAAAAGAAGCTGATGGTAAAAAAAAAAAAAAAAATAAATAAATAAATAAATAAATAAAAAAAATCATAACTTCTTTAATTTTTTATATTTTTCTTTTATTTTTTCAGATCATCTAGTTTGATTTGGTTGTTTTGTTTCACGGCATATCAACCCTTTTCGGGTTATCTAATGCCGAATCTGGTGATTTTGAAGAACGATTTTTTTAATATAGTATATTTGTTTTTTAAGTTGTAATCTATTTAACCCATAGTTGGGACCCTAACAGGTGCTACCACTCCGGGTCAGAGTGGACCTGGGAGCAATGGCAATTAAAGGGTGGCTCCACACTCCCTAAGGCCTGCAAGCTGGGGCCCTCACCATCGGATATAGTTTTAGGTCATATCCAGGACCTCAGATCATCTAGAGTAACAATTTTTGTTTCAACTAGGCAGCAATACTCCATTCTTGGACGTACTTGGCTTTTATATAGATAGAGAATTGCATCAGCAGTGAGATATCTACTGGAGCGGTAGAAGCATCCCACCATTTTTCCAGCGACTTTGGCAACAATTTTTGTTTCAACTAGGAATATTCTTCCTTTTTTTTTTTTTTTTTTTTTTTTTTTAAATCGATCCATTACTCTTTAGCTTTTCATTAATTTCCCTGTATACACAATCTCGCTCTCTCTCTCTTCTCATAAACAGCATCAATATTTTATTACAGTATTCCCTTGCTGTTTGTAAGGGTTACTTTATTTACTACCACTCCTACATAACAAAAGACCGCAAATATTGGATGCAGTTTTAAAACGTCTTTTATTTTTTTTATTTTACTTTTGTTCGCTTGAAGAGATCAAGGGAGCTAACTCCTCCTGGGGCGAACACTTGATTCTATTACAGTTTAAATTTATATCCGAGGGCTCTTTTAAGGATAGACACTGTTTCCCTTTATGGCAGCTATCTGTATTTCCTTACAGTTTGGTTTTCCAGGGATTGCTTCTAAGTATTTCTGAAGGTTCTTTTTTATTAGGCCAGCAGAGACCATGTTTTTAGATCATTTTTTAGGTCCTGATATGTATGAGATTATATACGATACTAAATGCTCCCCAAATACTTTCTAAAAACACTCTTTCTCATCAATACAGTAATAATGTAGTAATATTCAATGCAGTTGTGTATTTCACTAATGTAGTAATGATAATGTAAACACAATTTTGTATTGCAACAATATTTTCATCAAAAAGAAATGGAAGTACATGCGGACAGTAACACTGTATAGCATTATTACCCATACCGTATTACTGTACCATAAAGATATTTTCTGTGTACAACATATATTGTATACGTATTGGAATTGACAGAAAGTGAAATAAATTTAAAGACAAACATAGATAATACAATAAACACAGTTCAGTTAATAATAATACAGTACAATTCATTAATAATATGCAGTTAAAAACATTAATAACTAGCATGGGTGCCCGGCGTTGCCCGGGTGTTTGTAGGTGTGTGTTGAGCAAAAAAAAAAAAAAAAGTGGTAGAACCCGTATCGCGAAGGAGGAAAAGAACGGGGGAAAAAAACGTGACGTCTTTGCTGTTACGACCACCGCCATACCGGAAATGACGTAGGTTTAAATTAAGGCTAGACAATCGAAAAGAGTGGATGACTTTTGAAAATATTGACGATAAAAGCACCCCTCCCTTTAGAAAAGTGCCCAATTGAGGGTGAAGAAATTAATATTTTTAGCTAATTTTTCGGTATTTGTCATCTGAAGTGTCGAGCTTCAAAACGATACTGGTCTTGTGAAAATCCGTGTCCTCTGTCGAAGGTTTTAGGCAGACATGCAAACATACATACATACATTTATATATTGGTAGCTCAAATCTTCGACCCAAATCAAATAAAAAGCTATCTCTGAATACCCTTTATGTAAAATTTCAAATGTTTAGACCAGAAATTGTCTGAGTAATTTGGTAGAGACCACAGGGATCAAATTTTTTAAAAACTTTGACTTCTATTATGACCCCTTAACATTTATTGTTTTGGGCTCAAATCAAGTTATTAAGTTAGATCCATGTCCAAAGAATCTTTATCTAAAATTTCAAATGTTTAGACCCAAAATTGGTGGAGGAGTTTGGTAGAGTTCTCATTGAACTTTGACCCCATAACAGCCAAATTTCTGGCCGAAAACAGATTACAAAGATTTTCCCAACTCTCCATAACCTGTATATCAAATTTCGAGTCTGTAGACTGAAAATTAACAGAGTTATTGTTTAGGGAAATGTACACAGACAGACAGACACATTCACTTTTATAGATATATAGATACACAGTCAGAAAAATATGCATCCTACATACAGTTTATGTATTTAAAAAAAAAAAAAAAAAAAAAATGGGGGCGGGGATTGCTAAATCGGCAACACCGTTTACACACCATTCATTTTTATGATGTCATGACGCTAGTCTGGTATACCGGCATATGATGCGATAGGTCTAATCCGTGAATGTTCGGGGCTATTAATACGGAACTGTTAACAAGTGAAGGTATACTGTATTATTATTTTAAAATGAATATCCATGAGAAAAATAAGATAATCAGAATAACATAAAAGAACACATGGTAAATTTACAACTATTAAGTGCGTTTTTACTACTTTTACCAAAGAAAATTAGAGAAAATGTGATTATGTGATTATATGTATAATTAGCATTCATTGTACAGGGTGTCCCAAAAGAAGCTGATGGTTAAAAAAACAATAAATAAATAAATAAATAAATAAAATAACTTTAATTTTTTATATTTTTCTTTTATTTTTTCAGTTCATCTAGAGTAACCCTTCCAAGGTCATCATGAGTCGTTACACTACCCAGGAGCGGATATTTATCGTAGAGTCGTATTTTCGGTTGAATGAGTCAATATCAGAAACTCAAAGAGAATTTCGACAAAATTTCAACACAAGAAATTCCCCTACTCTCAATGCAATAAAAGCTATGGTGGCTCGATTTCATGAGCAAGGGTTTGTATGTGACCTCTCTAAATCTGGTAGACCCCGTATGGCAAGAAGTGATGAGAATAGTCAGAGATTAGCAGAGAGTGTGGCCGAGGATCCATTCACATCAGTAAGAAGGAGATCAAGTCAAATTGGGGTCTCTCGATCAATGTGGTTCCAGCAGGATGGTGCAGCGGTGCATATGGCACGAGAAACATTAAATCTGCTCCAGGGCATATTTGGCAACCAAATAATTTCTCGTGGCTGTGAGATAAATTGGCCACCCCGCTCACCAGATCTCACATGTACAGATTTCTTCCTTTGGGGTTACCTCATTAAGTGAAGTGAGGAAATTAGGGCCATAAGCCCTGAAATATTAAGTGATATGCTAGACAATGCCCTGCAGAGAGCACAAGAGTGTGAAAATGAAAATGGTGGGCATTTGAGTAACATCATTTTTCATAACTAAAATTAGACCTTCTGAAAAACATACCCTAGATTAATTTGTGTAAATAAAATTAGAATAAGTAGACTATGATATCTTACTATAGCTCAAAAAATCACGGAAGGGCTCATCTACCTACACATGAAAATTGGTAAGCATGACTTAAATATTAGGGAGGTTAATCAGATTTAAAATCCGTCAGCTTCTTATGGGACACCCTGTATTAGTTGGATTCTTCAGACTACTATTCTCATCTTGAGTGTTATTTGCACAACATTTCGGTCAATGTAACCTCTGACTTTCTTCAAGTGTATCTTGTCAAACTCAGAAATCTTTCTGCCAAACTTAAAAATTTGCACAGAATTTCAAATGGAAATCGTTATTTAATCCACAAGGGTAGGATGCTCTCATTTCGTCAGCCATGTCTGAGAAGGAAATCCAAAGTAATTTGCAATTGAACCTTCAACCTCCAGAAGAATGCAGCTTACAAGTGAATTTTATCAAGTATTTTATCCACTACGCCAGGGGTCTTTTAACAAGATACACGGTCAGAGGTTGCATTGATCAAAATATTATGAAAACAGTAGTTTGGAAAACCCAAATAATACAAATAATCAATCCTCATCTCAAAACTTTAGAAACATATTAGAATTTAATAATTAAAACACAGTCGTAATGAATAAGCACTTACCTGACGATTGTAGGTCCCATTTTGAATCTGCAATTGTAACAGATGGAGTAATTTCATTGGATAACATATCAGTAGATTATCCAACGAATATTACAAATTGATCTCTGTAAATTTCTATTACTAAAATAATTATTTGCACAGATAGAATATGTAACCAATAAAATCGATTGGGATTGGCTAATACGGATCAAGTATCGGATTCATTATTATTCAAGTCTAACTTGGAAAATCTGATTGCTATAATATATTAACAACCGTTTTGCAAAAGTTTGCTTCTCAGAATGTTGGAAACAACGATTTGAAATAATAAATTTTGCTGTAGAAACTAAACAAAAATTCTGCATTTATTTATATTGATTGCGTGGCTAACAATAGTAGTTTTTGAGAATTATACATTAATTGAATTTCTTAAATAAAAATACTTGTAATTTTTAGTGCGCGCTAATATTTTTTAATAACAGGTAAGTATTTCAGAAAGTTTTCCTCTTATACTTCACAACCTCGGGATTCCACTGTAAGCAGTCATTGGCTTGGGGCAAAATTTAATAAAACTTTTATCCCTCTACTTCGCTTTATCCGTCTTTCTATCCTTTTCTCTCCAACTGCCCTTTTCTCCTTCGCCCAGACCATTCCTCTCTAGTTTGGCACACACACACTCCTTTATATAATAGATTCCTCAAGTAATAAGTCTGCATTTTCTTTCCAAATCTAATATATAAAAGGCTATCTCTGTCTGTCTGTCTGTCTGTCTGTCTACATATTTTCAAACTCTATCTCCTTCGAAACTAAAAGTTGCAGAGCGGCACTAGGGGCTTTAAACGATTGGATTTTTTACAGACTGTTCTTTTATGGGTCTTTAGCCAGTTAAAATAGTTTTTAAAGGGTCAAAAATTGGTCAAAATTAAAAAAATTATTATACATTTTGTACATTCATTTTAGGTTATTTTAAATTTTTAATCAGTTCATATGCATGTCGCGTTGGTACAGTGGTAACGTCACCAGCTTTGAATGCTACAGTTTTGCTTTCGGTTCTAGTTGATGGCATCCAAATACTTTTTTTTTTACTTTTGAAATCACAAAATCTGGACAAATTAAAATATCATATTTAAGTGTATTTTATGCCCAGGCAAAGTTGCCCCCCACCTCAGTTAGTACATAATGGCTCAGAAAAATCGACCCCCTTACTCCCAATGGAACCTATTCCAGTTGATCCTCAGAGAATGAATAATTTTTTCTAAATTTTACATATTAATCATTCAGTACAACACTGATCCAGAATATACCAACTTTGTGGGGTTTTGTTCTGTAGTTTTTCACTTTTAGCTGGACATAAAAAACACACATACACACAGACAACTGCCCTTTATGTAAGAAACTAAGAAAGCTACCTGGCATTGCCTATGGTCAATTTGTAACCTATTTCTATCAAAACTTCTTTTTTTCTACCTCTCTCTATCTTTGTCTCCTCAACTCCCTTTTCTTCCACTGCCCAGCCCATTCCTCCCTAGCTGAACACACACACACAATAACTCTCTTTTATGGAATAGGTTCAGAGTAATAAGCCAGAATTTTCTTTCCAAATTAGTATATAACACTAACAAACTGACACTCTCCTGATGAAACTTGATCCAGTTGACCCTCACAGAATTAATATTTTTCTAAATTTTAGATATTACACTTCTGGGGCCATGCCAATGAAAACAATACCAACTTTGTGGTGGTCCGTTTTGTAAGTTTTGACATACAAACATACACACATATTTAGCCTTTATATAATAGATAAAAATAAGGGTGTTTATTTACTTTGTTCATGTTTGTGTACAAATAAATGCAACTTGGGCTTTATTATAAAGTGGAAATTGGTAAAAACTGAATTAAAATCTGTATTTTTTTTCATATAGATTTTTTTTAATCTTTCGATGTCTTTCAAATAAATGGTATTTTTTGTGATTCAGTCATAGTGAAAATGATGATGTGGACGTCACATCTGAAATAAGCCCAAAGGGATTGAATCTTTTTCTGATCAGGATCTGAACACCTTCTTGAAATCCCAACAGAAATGCAAGATCCGATGTGATAGAAAAAAAAGCTGGATACAAGTAGCGAGCTTGTGTGTACGAAAAGGAGTCAAGTATGAATATGTGTGCATGTGGAGGATGGTGCATGTGGTTCCTGGTTTTCTTGGACCTCAATCCTTCATATAAGTTTAGCTTCTTAACTAGTCAAATGAATGAGTTACACCCACCCACCTTGGTAACATAGTGGCACAATAAGAAAGAGGCTCTTATAGAAGAGCCCCCGCTCTTTACATTTGGGAGCCTTTCTTGTCCTTTTGAGTAAAAAAAAAAAAAAAAAAAGAACACAACCACTTGTTAAGCTAGCACTGACAGTTTGGTGAGAGAGAGAGATGGCTATGGTTGTTTATGCAATAGAGGTTGACATGTGCAAAAGGTCAAATCTACTTGCCCAACACCAGGATTTGAAAAATAAAATAATATCTCAGTTTATTTGTCCTTCATATGTATGGAAGATTTGTAATCAGTTGGAAATTGGATGTCATTCACAGTTATTTCCCCTTAGTACAATAAGACTTGTCCCCTCACCGATAAAAGATGCACCAGTTTAAGATCAAAGAATGAATATGTTTTTCTAAATTTTAGATATTATTCATCCACAATGATACTGATCAAGAAAATACCAACTTGTGGCTGTTTGTTTTGTAGTTTTAGAGTTTTAGCTGAACATAATAGCAATATCCCAGTCTCCTTGTCCTTCATATGTATGGATGTCTCTATATTTCTATATTTCTCTCTCATCTTTTGACAAGGGAAGATTTGTAAGCAGTTGGAACTTGGATGCCATTTGCAGAAAGTTGGTCCTCAGCTCAATTTTCGAGTTCTAAGAAAATGTTCCTTAAATGTTTAAACAAATCTCTATTTTTATAAGAAAATGTATCAGTCACTCATTTTATTCAGCGTTCAGTTCCAGCAGCGCAGTTTTACCAGTATTGACGCAGATAGAGAACTCAAAGACAAAAAAACTTAGCAGCAGATGTAACTGGCGGCATATCAACTTCTTAATGTAAGAGACATTTTATTGACTATGTTCTATCATTTATGACCCCGGGAAGCTGGTTGCCATACCCAGGACGGCAAAGACATTCCAGAAATGTCCCTATGACTAAGACACACTAGGTAACACTTCCTCATGCCATAATAGAAATCTTCCAAGAAGCCTACTCTCCACTTTCAAATTTTTTTTTATCCTCAGCCTCCACCAAATTGTATTTATCTTGAAAAGACACCAACCTTCTCCAAGTACCATCCTCCGTTTTCTTTTTTCTCCGCCATATTTAGATAGCATTATCATCTGGCGCTCTATTTCCAATGGAAAAACCTGAACACTCACTGAACCCCTGGATTTCATAATCATATCCACAAAATTAGGATACAACAATTAGCATTAACAAAGTTTTAGATTTAAGTATCAGACATCTTGAAATGGTTTCATGAAACCGAATGCATGAAAAACAAAAACGATTTGCTTTCAAGTCATTGTTATCATCATCCTATTTAGGTCAGCATCTGTTTTACATGCTGGCATGTGTTGGACGGCTTTTAGAAATTGATTAACCTATTTCTGATCACGTCTTTTTTTCTTTCTCTCAAATCAATTCTTATCACTTTCCACCATGTTTTCCATGATCTTCCTCTACCAACCGGCCCTGCTATCTCAACTGTTCTACATTTATTAACCTAAGAATTCTCATCCATTGTGACTGACAAAAATCTCAATTTATATAAGAGTCATTAAATTCGTCCACATTTCTACTTGCAGCTTGGTCGGTTTTCTCATGATCATATTTGACTTTAATTGGCATAGAAATATTAGTGAAAATAGACAAAATGTAAGGTTTTAATAAATAAGGATTAGTTAGATGCTTTGTGAAGGGGATAGTCCAGCCAGAATTAGCTTTTAATTAAGGGAATTAGTTAAATCATTATTATCATCAGTTTAACCTTTGGTTTACATATTGGCATGTGTTGAACAGCTTTTAGAAATTAAATTCCACTGCATTGAGATTGGTGGTGATTATGCAGAAAAATAAATTCTGGATCACAAAAGGTCGCTTGTTTTAACGGTACCACTTCTGTCTTCGTAGCTCTTCAACTTTTTAAGTTGAAAAAATAGGAGACTTTACTTTTAGAGCAGCCCTTGAAGAAATTTATTTTCAAACTAATCATCAGCATCATCATCATCATTTTAACATCTGTTATACATGCTGGAATGTTGTGGACAGCTTTTAGAAATTGACTTTCAAACTAACCTATCTCTGACCAGGTATTTAATTTATCTCTCCTTTTCTCAAATCTATCCTTATCACTTTTTATGATTTCATTTGCCTTCCTCCCTTCCAACTAAACCTTCTATCTCAATCGTTGTACTACATCTACTAATCCAAGGACTCACCTCTGTTGTTTTAGCATAACCTAAACCAACAAAACCTCTTGTTCTGCACACACCTCTCTGTATTGTACAGATTTAATCTTCCTATGAGATTATCAGATCTAAGCCTGTTTTTAAGACTTGCATTACACATCATTGTATCATTCTCATACCATTTCTCACCATGCAACGCATATCCTCAACCCTTATTGGCCATTTTTCACTTTCATATCATCGCCATGGCCATTTTTCACTTTCACATCATCGCACTACGTATATCACATCATAAAAAAAAAAAAGAAAGAAAAAAGATGGCCACTGTTCATTTTCAATATAATTATATTAAATCCAAGCAGCTTACCTTTGGAGTTTTCGGAGGAAGCGTAGGCTGCGGTGTGCCATTGTTTATGACTTGTTTCGATTTGCAATCTAGAAAGGAAATAGCAATGAACATATCAGGAAATTAATTATGCAAAAAAATTTAAAAAAAAAAAGAAAGAATCAAATCAAATTATGCAAAAATAAAAAAAAAATCAAATATTACAAATTAAAAAAAAAATCATGCAAAAAATCAAAAAATCAAATGAATTTAAAAAAAAAAGAATGAAAGTGGAACAAGCTTATTGTTGTGGTCCACTAATTTGTGGAAACAAATATATCGAACAGAAAAGTAGATACAACAAAAGTGGTTGCATGTCAGTCCGACTGCTAAGAGTGCAAAATGAATGCATAACATATTCTACCAGTCTTTATAATGAGTGGTAGAGTTTATTATTATCCGTAAGGTGAACACACCACAGCAGTTATGAAGGTGTACAAAAATTAACCATCCTATTTTCTGACATAACAAGGAAAATGGACATGCATACCTGCTGAGGTAATATAATTTATTTTTTTTACAAGGGAGTCACCACACGCTAGTCAGAATCAAATATCGATTTGTTAGATGCAATGTTAGTTAAGTCTAACTTCAATAATCCAACTGACTTGTTTTTTATATTGACTTTTCTTTATATTAAAAAAGGAATAGAAGGTATAACACAAGATTCTCTCTCTCTCTCATATATATATATATATATATATATATATATATATATATATATATATATATATGTGTGTACTTTTTCTTCTTTGATGAACTAATGAAAAATCTCTGATGTGTTCGGTTTATACCATTCAATGAAACATGTGTAAGATGCAGTAATTTAAACAATATGAATGTGAATTAAGTGTATATTCCTGAATTTTTAAATGTACAGGATTTCGAACTGAAACCTTTATTTAATCCATTGGGTTTAGGGAGATTGTTCCCTTTCTGCCAGCCATGATCGGGTAGATGTATTAATTATTATGTAATTATGAACATGAACCTGTGGCACAATGGTTAAAAGCATTGATTTATAATCAGTCTTCTGGAGGCTGAAGATTCAAACCTTACTACAGGCGATAATGACAAAGAAAAAAAAAATTAACACCCCTACTCTGTCATGGTTGATAGAACGAGAACAATTTACTTTTTAATCTGGAGGGTAGATTGCTCTCATTCTATCAGACATGACCAAGTAGAAATGTTAATTTTTATGTTATTCTTAATTATTGTCGCCTGTACTATGGATTGAACCTTCAACCTCCAAAAGGCTATCACTTATAACTGATTGTTGCAATACAGATCCAATAATAACTAAAAATGACATTATAATTCACATTTCTACATGACAATGGCTGACAGAACAAGAACAAACTACCTATGAATTAAATAAAGGAGACTGTTTAATATTTCGTGTAGGTTCCTAAGTTTGACAAAGATTAAGAAATTTGAAAATATGCACCCGAAAAAGGTCAGAGATGACATCAGATAAAACATGAAAATAAAATGAGAACAGTAATCCTTAAAATACAAATTATCAATCCTCATCTAAAAAATTATGTAATAACAAAAATAAAAAGAAGTTTTAGTAGCAAGAAAATCAAATAAGTTGTCTGACAAGTTGTGACATTCCATGCAAAATTTAAAAAAAATTAAAAAAAAAAAAAAAGGGTCTGTTATTTAGGCAATATGGGATTCCATACGTTGAATATGCAACATGGCCGACCGATGCTGATGTCATCTGGAAACTTAAAATTGCAAAATGTGACTATAGGAACAAAATGCATTTTAATAATTCTTGACTGAAAAAAAAAAAAATAAATAAAGAAAGAAAAATAAAAAAAAAATAGATAATACCAACATTTTTTTTGCGTCTTCTCTTTTTCAAACAATTTGTTACCTAAAATCTTTCAAAAGAGATTTGTTTATTTAAATATTACTTTAATTTTATTTGTTTTTAATTACATTTCATATACTTTATTTCATGTATCGTATTATTAAACCGCATTTTGTTCCTGTATCTCCATTTCACAATTTTAAGTTTCCACATAACGTCAGTCCTGGTCAGCCATGTTGCCTATTCAACCTATGAAAGCCCATATTGCTGTTATTTATATAGATTCAAAATCATATTCATATTTATGTTTTAAACAAAGCATACATTATATATTAAAGATCGAGTGTTTAAGCCAGTGTAAAATAATTGTTTCCATTCAAATAGCCTTAGAAGCATTCAAGCACAAATAGGAGGAGGAAAGGATTGTCTGGCAAGGTCAAAAGTCATAAAAACGCGTGAATGGTAAAAAAAGCAAGAAAAGTAAGTATCTAAATCATATGAAGGATTAGTCTACGAAAAGTTAGAAAAAAAAAAAAAGTTTGCGAATCAGGACATGACCAGAGGCGAGTTGTGTAAGCGAAATAAAATGCTGTCTCAAATGTAATTCAATCAAACTGCGATCATCTAGTGCCGACTTATGAGGACCTGCATAAAAGCACAGATTGTCAGTTTAAAAACCATCTAAGAGTTTGTTCTATTAATTTAAATTAACAGTGGTTGTGTTTGCTCGTCTGTCAAGAAAGAAATCGCATTTATTTTAGCTCAGAGAACGTTTCAAACCTACACCAAGTAAACAAGTAGCACATTGAGCCTTCCAAATTCAGAACTAACTGTTAATCAATGCTTCGACCACCAGAAGATGATCACTTAGAATTGATTATTACTTAGCACTTTATCCAGTGTTACTCTATGTATCCACATGGATTCCATATAGATTCTCGAGTCTGACAAGATAAAGGTTGGAAGCTACATTAGTCGGAACATTGTGAAAATAATATTCAAGTTGAGAATAGTAGTCTGAATAATCCAATTTAACACTTCACCCCCCCCCCTAAAATAGTACCTCAATAACTAAACTAAAATAAATAAAAAAAATTTTTAATAAAAATAAAAATTTTGCTAAAATAGAAAGTATTCACTTCTTGGCTGCCATGTTTAAAATCATAAATTGCAAACTCGGTGTTAATAAAAAAAATCCCTCTTTATTTTAGGCCACATAGCTTTTGACATGCAAACTACCTGGAAAATATACCCCATGAACTAAGTGCAAGAGAGATACAAACAATTACACTCAAAAGGATGGTTAGAATAATTAAATTTTCCTTACTCTCTATCATTGCCTAAAATTAAATGAAAATTCCATAAAAAAAAATTTCTTTCCTAGAACTGTCAGTTTGTAGCGCATAATACCATAAGGCTACTTTATGGTTGTTTTTAAACCTAATGTAAATAAATTCTTGAGCTGTCCTCTTTAATCAAACCCTAGCTAAGTTACAACATTACTGATCATCATGGTGTTTCTAACCGTTTATCTAACACTCATTAACCCTTATCTTAGTGTCCTCTGGACCTCCATAAGCAGTGACCCCAAGTAAAAAAAAAAACAAGATATGGCAACCATTATAAAGTGGATATTTTCTATTTTACAAAACTTTTTTAAATAAAAATTAGTAAAGAAAAAAAAAAATGCACATCATCATCATCATCATCATAAATAATAATAATAATAATTTCTACTACTACTACTACTGATAAATGTTGTAATTTGACATTAACAAACACAAATGCCAACCCATATTTCAGAAATAATTTAACAATCATGTGAACCTGCCCGACTTTTTTGGCTTCCAACTCTAGCATAAACACACCTCCACCGAGTGATCGCACATATATTTTTTTTCTTTTTCTTCTCCCTGAAGATGAGACATACCTAGAAAATTTGAGAACTTTACACCACATTATCGTTCTGGTGTGACACATTATATTTTTAAATAAATATTTTATAATTGAAAATTATTGAAATCTTTCAATATTGGCATTTATTCTTTTTACCTTGTCTCGTACCCAACAGTGTTTTTCTACACGACTGCATTGCAGTAGCCTTCAAACACAATTCTTTTCACACTATGTATAATGCTTCAAGCAAATTACAACATCCTCCTCAAAATTAAATAAATAAATGTAAGCAAAGTGTTAATATAAAATTAACACGCATGTCAAAATACAAACAACAACAGGGAACATAAATATTTTTTGTTTTCTTGCAACAAAAAAACAGGAAAAATAATCTAAAATCCAGTTGGACGAGGGTTCACATCAAAATAGAAATCATCTAGAATGAAAATAGGTTGGAAAGGGGACGGGATGTCATGCATGCGCATACAGATTGTCTCATGCTGCAAGCGAACAACCTTACCTTCCCCTAATTGGAGACGTTGCGGTAAAGGCGGTGGAGGTCTACGCTGGATCTCAGGTGCTATGAAGAGAATGAAAGTTGCATTTGCAAGTCATGAATTCTAGCCTCAACTTCAAGTAGTTAGAGAAAGACATTAAAGTTGGATCACATGACGCATCCCGCATTACCACAAGCTATGCAGAGGTTTTGTTTTTTTTTGGGGGGGGAAAAGGTTTAGATTCTTTTTTACAAATACACAAAAATAACTTTAATAATCAATTGAAATGACACTTCTTTTTTTGTTGCTGTTCTCATTTGGTTTTCAACAATTAAACAATTCACAATTTCTAATATCCTGGACAATTTAAAGACATGTATTCAACAAAAAGACAGCAAATAAAAAATGTTTCACAAAATTTAATTTAATTTTATGAAAATCTCTCCAAACAAGGTATGAAGCCACTTAATGTAAGAAATTAAAAAATACTGTCTCAAGGTCAAAAACTAGCCAACAATAAGTGTTAGATGGATAGATTCTGACCCAGAAAAGAGCAATTCTTTCTCATTTTAAAAAATGAAATTGTCCAATCAGCAAAGGTGCTGATTGGTGATTAATAAGGTGACAAATTCCAAATTTACCCATTATAAAATGAATTGTTCCTAAATCAAATTATGTCATCCTGTCAACAAAAACACAGTACAATTTTACATAAATACGTTTCAAAAACCAACATTCATTTTATGAAGTCTATTTAGTTGACAGCTATTTTTATACGACAGAAAATATGTATTGTTTTAAAAAGAATTAAATTGATACAATTTTAAATAAATTAAGAGAAATATTTGTTTTGTCTATTTAAAGGATATTTATCTGATAAGTAAAATTATTTTTATGGAAGAAGAAAGTTATTTTTTAAAACAGCATTTATCCGTGCCCCTCGTAAAAAGAAAATCGGTGTCTTGTGTACTTACTTATGTCACAGAATAAAATATTAGGATATAAATGATTATCATGAAGTGTAGTCATTTTTTGTTTCAATTCTCTAAGATTTCTTGTTATTGAATTATTCCAAGCTGCCGAGGAAATTATCAACCTGGTCCAAAAATGACTGTATTATCTTTTCCAAGGGATAAATAATTATTTTATATTTGGGCATGTGCAATAAAAAAGGAATATTTTTGCTTAGCAAATAACCCTTATCCTCGAGTGGCCTCTGGACCTTGATAAGTTGTGACCTCCATGTAAAAAAACAAACAAAAAAAAATACATTTGTTTACATTTTTAAAACTGTCCACTGTTTCTTTTTAATTTGTTTCATAATTCAACTTTTAAAGTATTTTATTGTATTCTGCTTTGCTGTCTCTGTTCAATCTCAAAAGACAAAGGATACCCCCTGCAGTGTGCAATTGTGAGGCAAGGGTTGCACAATTCCCTACCACTCCAGAAGATATCTCACTACTGATGCAATTCTCTATCTATATAAAAGCCAAGTACGTCCAAGGATGGAATACTGTTGCCATATCTGGGCAGGAGCTGCTAAAAACAACCTATCCTGCCTTGACAGAGTACATAATAGACTTCATGGTTTAGTGGGTGATGCCCTCTTCTCTACCCTGCAACCTCTCTCCCACAGAAGAGACATTGCGAGCCTGTCCTTGTTTTATCGTTATTTCCATGGCAGATGCTCGTCTGAACTCCAATCTCTGGTCCCCCCTCGCCAATCTTTCAAGAAAAACACCCGTCTAGCTGAATCCACTGTGAAAAATTTCCCCCACTCTATATCTGTGCCTAAATCAAAACGCGGATTCCATGAACAAAGCTTCTTTCTTAGAACTGCACGCCTGCTTCCCTCCGGACTACAACTTGGATGTGTTCAAGTCCAATGTTAACAAATTCCTAATGAACCGCCCCCTTAAGTAAACACTTCAGCAAATCTCCACACTAACGTAATGTACTTGCAATAACCCTTATCCCTGAGTGGCTTCCGGGCCTTGATAAATGGTGATCACTGTGTAAAAAAAAAAAAAAAGAAAAAAGAAACCACATCTGGCAGACATTCATTATTTCAAAAAGATTATCATTATTAACAGTAAATTATACAGATTAATATAGAAAGCACCATTGTATTTCCACAGCATCCTGCAATTATTATTATTATTATTATCATCATATAAAAGTATCGTTATTCTTTATTTTTCTTGTACATATTCAAAGCGACTTATGATTTTACTATCTAATTTACATACAGTACACCCTGGGACATGGCATTAATTCGTTCCAAGGTTGGGATCATAAGTTGAAATCGCCATATGGCGGGGGTCTAAGCAAAATTTGATACAGTACATATTAAAAATTAGTAACAAAATACAGTACAGTATATAATACACATGTACATAATCAAATAACATTATAAATAACACTGTAAAGCGGAGCAACGGAGAAACATCATATTCCACATTGTAACTTGAAAAAAACATATCCCAGGGTTCTACTGTTTGTGGTTCTTTCTCTAAATGCTCACAAACACATATTTGTAAGAAATATTTGAGTGTGAGTACAAAATCGACTTCACAATCTAGTAGGGGTCGGTATCTTCCGTTTTCTACAGTCCATTTCTCACAGAAAGGCATTGCTAGTCTTTCTTAACTCTATTGTCATTTCCATGGAAGATGCTCGACTAAGCTCTAATCTTTGGTTCCTCTTTGTAAGACATTGGCAGCAAGAACTTGCCTATCATAATGAAGAGAACATTCTTTTATTCCTTTATAGCAAAATTTCCATAAACAGAGTTTTTTTTCCACAGCAGGCTTCCGATCTGTGGAACTCATTACCACAGAACTGCTTCCCTACAAACCACAACATGGTCATTTTCAAATCCAATGTTGACAAATACTTATCATTAGCCATTCTTATAGTTAATCAAATTTAGTCCATTTATCATTTTCAATCCTCTCATAATATTTTTCATCATTCAACTTGGATCATTAACCCTTATCCTTGAGTGGCTTTTGGTCTTGATAAGTGGCGACTCATTAATATAAAAAAAAAAAAAAGAAGATTAATTTTACAGAAATAACTGCAAAAATTAATTACACAATGAAAGGATTAAAGTGTGGCTCTTTGTTCAGTTTTACTCTGCCTTTCACTCATGGAATAGTCCTGAATATTCAACTCATTTTCTGCATTATTTGGGTCATTCAGACTGCTATTCTCATCTTGATTGTTATTTCACAACATGGACCCATGGCACAATGGTTAAAGGTGCTGGTTAACAATCAGTTCTAAGTAACAGACTTCTGGAGGTTGAAAGTTCGAATCTCAGTACAGATGACAATAATAACTAAGAAAAATACATAATTAAATAATTCTATCTAGTCATGGCTGATGGAATGAGAACAATCCACCCCTCATGGCTTAAATATTTTTATATATACAAATGAGCCACCACTAATCAAGGCCTGGAGGTCACTCGAGGATAAGGATTAATGAGTATATGGTAGTTAATGGGATAATATCATAATAATTGTTAGCTGTAGAAATTTGGTAAATTGGATTACTTAAGGGGAACGGCTCATCAAGAACTTTTTCATGTTGGACTTGAAGACAACCATATTGTAGTCAGCTGGAAAACAAGGAAACAGAAAAGAGTTCCACTGGCGTGCAGTTCTAAGAAAGAAGCTTTGTTCATGGAATCTACATTTAAGTTTAGGCACAGATAAGGAGTGGGGGAAATTATTGATAGTGGTTTTAACTAGATGAGTGTTTTTCATGAGTTTGGCAAGGTAGGGGGGACCATAGATTGGAGCTCAGATGAGCACTTTCCATGAAAATAATGATAAAGCAGAGACAGGCTTGCAACATCTCTTCTGTAGGAAAGTGGTTGCAGGGCATCCTCTACTAGGATAAGAAGTCTATTTTTAACTTTGTCAAGGCAGGATAAGGTACTTTTAGCTACTCCTGCCCAGTTGTGGCAACAATACTCTATCTTTTTATGTACTTGGCTCTTATACAGGTAGAAAATTGCATCGGCAGTGAGATATCTACTAGAGCGGTAGAATGATTACATTCAAAGTTCTGTATAGGTTTCAGAGTTTGACATAAAGATGCACCCAAAGAAGCGTATGTGCATCATTCGAAATGTTGCGAAAATAACTGAAATGAGAATCATATTAATAAATAATACTCATCTCAATAATGAATTCCAATTAAAAAAAAAAAAAAATTAATATATGAGAATCATAGTCTGAATAAATGACACATTCACAAAACAACAAAAAAGACACAGATCTTTTTTTTTTTTTTTTAAAGACTTACCGGAAGATTTTCTGGCGCTAACATTTGTCTCAGACTTTGTATAACAAGAAAGAGTTTGTCGAGTCGGATTATCTTTACACGCACTTAAGATTGCATAGGATGAAGCAGCTGAAAAAAGCGCGGGAAAAGGGAAGGAAAAAAATAAATAAAGCAACCAATGCACAAACGCATCACAAAACATTCCCTCTGTCATACCGTATTAAAAAAAATAAAGATTAAATATTATAGGTCATTTGATTGTAAAATGTTTTGGTGCTTGTCCATAAAAAACAAAAATAAGGAAAAATTGGTGCTTGTGTAAATTGGTGATATTCTAAACCAAAGCATTTCATGCGTCATGTTGAAATTAGTATAAATTCCAAAAAATGATCCAGTAGCTGTGCGTGAGGTATTTTTAGCAATAAATTTCACCCACAAAATACATTCTGTGATTGTGTGTTTAAAAATAGTAGATCTTTGATTTAAGTCAATTCAAGTCAAATTTTTCATACTGAATTGGGTGCACAACTCTTCCACAATAAAACTTGATAATTTGATGAATTCTATTTTTACTTGTAATTATTTTTCTATTGGATCATTTTTCATGATTTTTAGAATTTATATTAATTCTGACATGACATGTAAGCATGTAGTAACGTTGTCACCCGAAATGCATTTGTTTAAAAGATCACCACTCTATACAAGCACTGAAAAATCTTTATGATATACAAACCTGTGACCACAAGAAAATATCATGCATCAAAAATCATGTAAATTGATTGAGTAGTTTTATTTTTATAAAGAAAATAATTTTAAGCAAATTTGAACTTTACCAATATACAATTTTCCAATGCTTCCCTTTACCCATGTTAAGGATTACTTTCTAAAATCTCACAAAAAATTTGAATTATTTTTAATTACCCCCCCCCCAAATAGCGTTTAGAGATCGATGATCATCGTTTAGCCATAAAATTTGATTTTCTTTTTATAAAATAAAACTACATTTTCAATTTACATGATTTTCGGTATACGATTCCGTCACAGGTATGTACGTTATACAGTTTTTTTATTTTTGTTATTTTTGCTTTTATAGGGAGGAGGCATCAATTCTTTTGCTTTGCAGCACATAAGTTTTCCAAAAGCACTTCCAAGTGTTGAAGAGAAGCCAGAAAACAAATAGAAAGTCAGTCGACTACCTCAGACCACCCAGCCGCCTAAAATGAATTAAGAAAATAATGTTTAACTCTTGTTAAATTGGTAATTAGATTGTTTTCTATGTTGGATTATCTTCGTTGGATATTCTGTTCCAAATTCAAGGGAGGTAATTAAACTTTTTCAGTTTAAATACAAATTCGGTGAATCGAAGGGAAGTAACTCTTGACTGAATTTCAAATATAGTAAAAAAAAAATAAGATGTCATTTAATTTTAGATTCATTTTGACTTGTGCACTTTTATCTAACATTACTTTTCGAACTTTCCCCACCTGTCATATATTCATTTTCTGCCTTTCTTATGTCCTTTTAATCATAACGATTTTTAGTTAATGAACGTTCAATTTCCAGAATATCTACAATGTAAAAGTTTTAGTATATGATGCCACGGCAGGAAGATATGACACAAGGTTGGGAAAGTAAGATTTGCAAAGCCAGTATCTTAGAAGAACACTCTTGTCGCCAAAAAAAACTTGAGCATTTCTCTTCAGCACTCTCCAGTAGGGCGCCTCGGGCAATTCGCAATAAACTAATCCCTTTCTCGAAGGATGAAAAGGCAAAAGTACTGCACAGGACAATATCTCAGTCAACGGAGAAAAAGTCACCTCAAAAATGGATCAGACTTTGGTGGTATTGGCTGAGGAAAATCCCTCGATTGGAAAGTCTGTGTGTGTATATATATATATATATATATATATATATATTTAAAATTGTATAGAAGGTGAGAAAATAAATATTAAGCTCTTATATTGAAAAAAGGGTTTTCTTTGTAATCGAGCACTTTGTTGAAATTCTTTCCAAAAAAACAGTAAACAAATATATATATATATATATATATATATAATAAATGTCTCTATTCAGTCTCAAGAGACAATGGGCACCCTTGTAAGGATAGCTGTTCAATCCCCAACTGAACCTCTCCTGAATTGACACTGCTTGGGTCCAGTGGCAAGGAGAAGCCCAAAACTCACTGGAAACAATGCTGAGATAAGCGGAGAGCACATATAGCATCTGGAATTCCCAAATAGTCACCCATTTTAGTACTGGTCAGGCTCAACATTGATTAACTTCTATAGTTTCCATCATATATATAACAAATAAGAGCCAATAAGTAAGATTCATGTAAACTAGACAATCCTTAACCATGATGTTTGTGGGCTCAGTGCAGAAGTTAAATTCATTCAACAGCAATAACGGCATCTATAAACCTCTAGTTCATTTTCATAATGGCAGGAACATTGCTCTCTGCTTACATATTAGACAAATGTGTTCCTATGTTGTTGTATGGTTGTTCTCCCAATATGTGATATTTGCAGGATTACTTGGCATCGCCTGGGACAACAGTGTAACATATTCTTATTAAAACTTCTATCTCCCTCTGTTCAGTTTCCTTCTCCCTCTATGTTTATTCTCTGTCCAGCCTATTCCTCTCTCTGGACACACACACACACACACACACACACACACACTCTTTTTTATAGATTACTTGAGGAATATGTTGGCATAAGGGAAATAACTCTCTGAAAAAAAATTTAAGAGTTACTTCTCTTTAATTAGTCTATCAAATAAAGGAAAAGCTGAGGAAATTTGCACCAGTTTGAGATCAAAGAATGAATTTGTTCTAAATTTTAGATATTATTCATTCAGGGCAACATCATCATTTAATATCTGTTTCCATGTTAGCATAGATGGAACGGTTTTCTTCATAACTCTTATCCAGGCCTCTTTACATGCTAGCACAGATTGGATAATTTTGACTGATGGCTCTTTTCTAGGCCTCTTGGTCTTGTGCAAGGCCTGGTTGTAATCTCAAACTTCCTAAATTCATCCTTAACTGACTCCATGTCTTACATATTCTATCCTTCTCTCTAAATCTATCAACCTCAATAAACCTACATCTGCTGATTGGGTTTGCATTATCCAGCCTTTTGATATGTCCACGCCACCTCAATCTATTCTAATCTAGTACACACATGAAACTCTAGTTCCCTTCAAAGTAATCTTCTCCAGCTGCAATGCACTTGTTGTAACGTTCCAACAACTTCTGGAAGGCCATATTGAAGTCCTCTTGTGTGAGCATGTCAATACTCCTCATCACAGTCTCTTTCATCTTCTCAACTATTTCATAACGGTGGCCTTTAAGGTACTTGAGCTTAGGGAATAACCAAGAGTCACAGGGAGCAAAGTCTGCACAATAGGGAGGCTGAGGACCTGTCGATGCCCATCTTCGTCAAATAGTCTGTAATCTTTTCTAAGCATCCTTGGGAAAAAACTTTTTACAAATCTTTTGCATCTTTAGTTTCTTGCGGATAATTGTGTGTACAGTTCCCACACTGACATCAAACTGTGCACTTATTGTCTCTATAAACACACGATGGTCCTCATCCATGAAATTCTTTATTTGGCCAATCAACTGTGGTGTTCTGACTTCCTTTAAACACACGATGGTCCTCATCCATGAAATTCTTTATTTGGCCAATCAACTGTGGTGTTCTGACTTCCTTACTCCTTCCACACCATTATCCATTCTTTTAATATGTTCTCAATCTATTCTGGTGCAAAGCATTAACTATACTAAGAATGTATAGTCAAGTCAATCAAGAAAACTACCAACTTTATGGATGTTTGTTTTGTAGTTTTACAGTTTTAGTTGGATATGCACACAGACAACTTCCCTTTATATAATAGATACTGAATGGTGTAACCTACCAAGTTGTTTACATTTCTAATGTGATCTACTCATCAACCCTAACCTATTATAGAGTTAGATCACATATTATAGCATAAAAAACTCAGTAGATCACACCATTCGATATCTATTGTATAAAGGCCAGGTTTTTTTTTGGTTTTTTTATTTAACTTCAGTAAGTTTTAAGAGATCAAGGGGCTCCCTCCTGGAGCTAACACTTGATTTTGTTATGATTTAAATTTATATTCGAGGGTTCTTTTAAGAATAGATACTGTCCCTTTTATGGCTGCTATTTGTATTTTGTTACAGCTTGGTCTTTCAGGGATTGTTTCTAAGTATTTCTGAAGATTCTTTTTTATTAAGCCAGTTGCTCCTATCACAACCGGTATAACGTTTATTTCTTTCAAAGACCATGTCGTTTTTAGATAATTTTTTAGGTCCTGATATCTGTTATCTTTTCCCGTTCAACTCTATTAAGGCCAAAATCATTTGGGACTGTGACGTCAAATGGAAAAGTGACCGTGTTCTATGATAAAGATATACAGGCGCCAGACACATACGATGGCCTTGCCTTGTATGTGTCTGGTGCCTGTATATCTTTATCATAGAACACGGTCACTTTTCCATTTGATGTTATCGGTGGTGGTTCATGTTCCCAGATGTTCGATCTGTCAATTGCATCTCTCCACAGATCTTCCAATTGTATGTGTGTCTGTCCAGCTAAATTTATAAAACTACAAAACAAGAACCTACAAAGAAACCATTTGGCAGTTCACATATTGAAAGTTGTACATCTGTAAATTGTTTACCTTAATAGCAGATCTAGAGGTGGATACAAGCTATGAAGATGTACTGCTTTTGTAAAATCCCAGATTATGCCTCCAACAAGAAAGTTTAGAACAACAACTAGCAATAAATTGGGCCTTATATTCTTTTTCTTATGCATTAATCCCAAACTACTGCGGGGTTTCAATTGGGCCCCGTGAAAATGTCTTAACTGCAGTTAAAAGATGCAACTTAGACATATTGTACGATTGAAAGAACTTCAAGGTATAGGATAGGATTGGAAGTGAAATAGAGGAGGCAAATAGCAAAAGAGATAGGAGGAGGAAAGCATCTCGAAATGGACAAGATGAGGTACACTCTGAGGAAGCAGGGGGGGGGGGTGATTGCCAATTTATTTGTGGTACTTCCATAATCCACCAGACTCAGGAACGAGTAATTGTGAACTAACAACAAAATCATTGCTTGTTTTTTTTTTTTTTCTTAAGCAAAAAAAAAAAAAAAAAAAAAAAAATTTGAAATGCAAAAAGGGAGAAGGCATAATTTAAACTAGAAAATTACAGCAGAGGCAAAGTTGAAAAATCCAACCTAGAGTATCCATGTAGCAATGGGACCATATGACAGTGCAGATATGTTGCTTGGTTGGATTAAATTCAAATTCAATTTATAATGAAAAAAAATTGAAAAGTAAAGAAAAAAAAAAAGAAGAAAGTTGAAAAATTCATTTGATGTAGCAATGGGCCATATGACAGCACAGATATATGTAATCTAGTTGGATTAAATTCAATCTAAAATTAAAAAAGTTATAAGGGAAAGCAAAATAAAAAAAATTTTTTTTTAATTACTTTTTGTGGGTTCACTTTGTCCAGATCCTGTTTGGGAAGATGGCTTCATTGCAATCTGTTGAAAAGCAAAAGAACAATCGTCAAAATTGCACAAAACATAAAACAAAATCAAATAGAACTAAATAAAACAAAGCAAAAAATAAATAGAAAAAAGTTTTTCCAGATAAAATTTATATATATATATATATATATATATATATATATATATATATATATATATATATATATATATATATATATATATATATGAAAGTGAATAATCGTAAAGGATTTATTAGAAAGAATTAAATTATTTACCGATGTTAGTTAAAAAAGCAGAAGCTTAAGGTATTATTAATGTCAGGTGTAATCCATATTAATGGAAGATTAAATGTGATTAGTAGATTTTTTAGTGGATATTTTGATTCAATAAAGATAAAGTTAAGAATATTGGGAAGACACAACTTCAATAATGTTTCAAGAAAAAATACACGATTAAACCCGGTTCTCCAACTTCCAACGTAGACCCCTACTACCATGTCTCCTTCTCCAACATCAGGGGTCTACGTTCTAACCTTCCAGAGGTTGAAACCCAATTACAGGAGACTAAACCAGACCTTTTATTTTTAAGTGAAACTGGCATTGGACAGGCTATTTCCCTTGATGAGTTTGCAATTACAGGATACTCTAACTTAACTTCTAAATCTGACCCCCAAGATCGCCATGGGCATGGAATATGTGCCTATATTAAAGATAGCTTTCCATGTGGGAGGGACATCTCCAGGGAAGATCCTAACTTACCTTATATGTGCTTCCGGGTTGCTTTAGCTCACACTACTGCATTTATATTTACTCTCTATCGCCCCCACAACAGCGGAGTTACTATCTTTCAAAGCATATCTGAGAAAATTGACCAAGTCCTTTCTACTTATCCTTCAGCTAACATTCACGTATGTGGAGACTTCAATGTTCACAACGTCGAATGGTTGACCCACTCAAACAAGACCGATGATGAGGGGAGGTTCTGTCATGATTTCTCCATTGCCTATGACCTCACTCAGATTGTTCAGGAACCTACCCGTGTGCCCGATAATGACGGCCAGTATGCGAGCCTACTAGACCTTTTTCTCACAACTTGCCCTGAACTATGTTCAGTTTCTGTTCTGTCGCCTCTTGGATCTTCCGACCACTCTGTTGTATCAATTAAGATAAAAATGAAATGTAATAAGTCCCCAGACGTACCTCTTCATCGTACAGTATATCGATACACTAAGGCTGACTGGGATAGCTTCCGTACATTTATATCTGATCTACCTCTGCATTCCATGTTTAAAAAGGATGTGTCCTCTATAGTATTAGACCTAACTGAATGGTTAATTGTAGGTATTGACCATTTCATACCCTCTAAAAAATTTCAGCAAAAACCTAACAGCCAGCCATGGTTCTCTCCAGAATGTGCTGCTGCCATTGCGCACAGAAATCACTTTTTCCACTGCTTCAAACGTAATAGATGTATGGAAAATAAAGCCGTTTTCAGGACTGCCAGCAACCATTGTAAGAAAGTAATAAGGAACGCAAGAGAGTTGTATGCTCAATCTGTTAAGTCCAAAGTAGCTGAGCAGCGGCTTGGTTCCCACCAGTTTTGGCAAATAGCAAACAGAATCCTGAACAGAAGCGTGTGCTCCATCCCAACTATTATCAATGGATCTGAGGTAATCTCGTCAGCATCAGACAAAGCCAAACTCTTTGTCAAGAACTTTGCAGCTAATTCTACCCTTTGCGACCAAGACCGCCAACCCCCAATATTTCCTCTTGTATCAGAAAACACGCTATGTGATATACGTATATCTGTACGTGATGTTGCCAAGCTAATCAAAAACCTTGATTCCAGTAAAGCAACTGGCCCTGATGGTATTCCAATTATAGTACTCAAAAAACTTCAACCTGAACTAGCGCCCATACTTACAAAACTGTTTAAACGTTGTCTTAAGGAGAATAGTTTCCCATCTCCCTGGAAAATCTCATCAGTATGCCCTGTATTTAAGAATTCAGGTGATCGCTCATCCCCCTCTCAGTACAGGCCAATAAGTCTCCTGTGCGTCATGAGTAAGTTGCTAGAATCTGTATTAAATACAGAAGTAATCAAACATCTCAACAAAAATAACCTTCTTAGTGACACTCAATATGGTTTCCGTTCTGCTAGATCTACAGCAGATGTCCTTACAGTTATATCGCATAGGATTAGCAAATCTCTCGACGGTGGCAATCTTTCTAGGGCAATTGCTCTTGACATATCTAAAGCCTTTGATAGGGTATGGCATAAAGGTTTACTTCATAAGATCGCTAGCTATGGTATAGCTGGAAAAGTCTTCTCAATTATTAAATCATTTCTTTCTGATAGATTCATAAGAGTAGTAGTTGAGGGGCAAAAATCAGAAGCTCACAATATTAATGCCGGTGTCCCTCAGGGATCCATCCTGGGCCCAACTCTTTTCCTGATCTACATTAATGATCTTCCAAATCATATCCTTACATCATTTGTAGACATTTATGCTGACGACACTACCATTTATGGTACCACATCTAAGACAGTAAACGAGCAAGTTCTCTCCAATTCTCTCTCCTCTGATCTTGAGCACGTAGTACAATGGGGAAAGGAGTGGCTGGTTACTTTTAATGCATCTAAAACCAAGCTTCTCTCTTTACATCATCAACATTCTAATCCACATTTGTCATCAATTGAAATGAATGGCTCTCGTCTTCAGGAGGCCTCAAGTTTTGACAAGCTTCTGGGCTTGACCATTACTCCTGATCTTAAATGGAACACGTATATCAAATCTGTTGCCAAGGCCGCTGGAAAAATGGTGGGATCTTTCTATCGATCCAGTAGATATCTCACTGCTGATGCTATTCTCTATCTATATAAGAGCCAGGTACGTCCAAGGATGGAATACTGTTGCCACATCTGGGCAGGAGCTGCTAGAAAGAACTTGTCCTGCCTTGATAGAGTTCAAAATAGACTTCGTAGCCTCGTAGGAGATGTCCTTTTCTCCTCCTTGCAACCTCTATCTCACAGAAGAGATGTTGCGAGTTTGTCTCTGATGTATCGTTATTTTCATGGAAAGTGTTCAACTGAGCTTCAATCTATGGTCCCCCCTCGCCAAACTTTCACAAGAAACACTCGTCTAGCTGTAAACACTATCAATAATTTCCCCCACTCTTTATCTGTGCCTAAACCTAAACGTAGATTCCATGAACAAAGCTTCTTTCTTAGAACTGTACGCCTGTGGAATTGTCTTCCGTTTTCCTGCTTTCCGGCTGACTACAATATGGTTTTGTTCAAGTCTAAAGTAAATAAGTTCTTGATGAGCCGTTCCATATAAGTTATTAAATTTACCAAATTTTCATTACTAATGATTACTATATTGACCAACTTCTACTGTACACTCTTTAACCCTTATCCTTGAGTGGCCTCTGGGCCTTGATAATGTGGTGATGCCTTTGTAAATAAAAAAAAAATAAAAAAAAAATAAAAAAATAACTTATTTTCAAAATGTAAATTAATGGCATTTAAGTTGAGCTGTAGATGTGTGATTTTTTTGGGTTTTTTTTTTTTTACCAAAATACAAATTTGACATTCTTCTCACATGGATATAAAACAGGCCTCAATGTTCAAATGTAGTACTTATCATAATTTAAAAAAAAAAAAAGGATTTGAGACTATAATTTATCTAAAAAATAACGCAGCATTTCCTAAGTGAGGTTGATCCAGAATTTGGATAACAGTATATAAAATTATCGCTCTTAAAAAACAAAAGGCGACATGATTCTATTTCCATTATATGAAAATCGTTTTTTTTTGTTTTTTGTTTTTTTTGCAAACCATCCACTAGTTGGCCAGTTGTGTACAAATATACAGAGCGATAGGAGCCTTCTATCATGTCTGAAAGTGACCCAATATTTAACGAGCAAGATTGGAGATGCACCACTGTACAATTCATGCTCTCTACCGATCCAAGTTATGACAACAGGACCATTGCCAGCCCCCCCCCCAAAAAAAAAATGCATCACTGGATTGCCACGAATAACAAGGACGTGCCCAGGGTAATAAAAAGAAAGTTTCCGGCCACGGTTATGGTCTTTGGTGTGGTTTCAAGTGAGGGGCATATTATCCTACCTCACATTTTTGAAATCGGCTTGAAAGTCAACACCTAAGTGTACCTCGATGTGCTGAAGAGTATAGTGATCCCCTGGCGCAATTAGTTGGCCGCTAGCAGACACTGAGTGTGACAGCAGGACTCGGCACTGGCCCACAAGTCCAAAGAGACCCAGGCTTGGCTTCAAAAGGAGTGCTACGACTTAGTAACCTTCTCTAAGTAGCCTCCTCTCCTTCCCAGACTTGAGCCTGCTGGACTACTTCATTTGGTCATACGTCAAGAACATCACCAACATAACCTCCCACAACACCAAAACCAGCCTGATCGCTGCCATCTGCCCAGTATACGCAGAGCTTCCGCTGGCGCTTGTGGAAAAGGCATGCTCCGAGTTCCGGATCCGTATCGAGGTGGTGATTGAGATTGAAGGTGTCTATATTGAATAGATGTCAGCTCTACTGCATAATCAAGTTACCTGAATTGATTTTTACAGTAAAAGTTTTGAAAAAAAAAAGCTGTAGTGGTGTTTTTAGGGCGACACTTTTATCGTTCCACCCTGTATTTATGTATTTAGATCATTTTTCTCATTTTGATTATTTTCATAGCATTTCAGCCAATGTAATCTCAGACCTTCTTTTTTAACTTAGGAATCCTTATATTGAACTGAGGAACATATGCAGAATTTCAAAGTGAACTGTTCATATACGGGGGGGGGGTAGATTGTTCCGGTTCCATCAGTTAAGACCAAATAAAACTATTAATTATAATGTCATTTTTAATTATTATCAAGGTCTGTGATGCCACAGATAAAGGTGTTTATTAACAATCAATTTCATGTGTAAGTCTTCTGGGGGTTGAAGGTTTAATTTTTACAACTAATAACTCTCTCTCCCTCTTTCAGGAGTTTGTTCGTTCTTATTTGCAACAAATGCTATGATGTGATTAGCTAATTAACATAAATGAATATCTACTAAAAATTTATCATAAAGTTTCTTTTATCTACCTACTAGCGGGGGTACCCGGCGTTGCCCGGGTGTTTGGAGGTGTGTGTGGTTTTAGGTAAATCAAAACACCCGGGTGTTTGTGTTGGGGGGGGGGTAAAATAAAAAATTTTTTTGGTAGGTAAGTATGAAGGATCGAACCCAAACCCTTGAGTCGAAGTTGGAAATTAAAGTGTGAAAAAAAAAAAAGTGCATCGTTAACCACTGGGCCACCACGAAATAGTAATGGAAACATGTTTGAATTTATTTAAGTATTAAAAATTGGCAGATGTCCGTACTTAGTGACTTAATGAGGTCAACTTTGACTGCAGGGCAGTATTTTATTTACTGCGAGGCAGCATTTTTTATTTTTATTTGTTTCCCCAAGATGCTGTGGGAAAACCAGCTCCCCATAAACAGGGGAGTGTCCAAATTGAATAGCAATTGTCTGATATAAGGAGAAACTCCACATTGATCAAAGCTGATTGCTTTCGGACGTTTCCGGCGATCATGACCGGAACAATGCCGCCAGAAGTAGTTTCGCTTTTATTATACAAAGAAGGCGAATCTACACGCGGTGATCGAAAAATGTTGAATATTTAGCTTATGAAAGTCGGGCAAATTAAATACACACGCGACCCCCGTTCGTAACTCGTAGATATTATTTCGACGTGATATAAAAAGTTGTAAGAATGAGCGACGGCCTCGAGAAGTCGCCGGAAAAAAAGCCTTTCATGGGCATACACAAAAAGCGAACATACATACACACATTTTCCCTTTTATATTTATAGATATATCTATAAAAGTGAGAATGTGTGTGTGTGAGGATACTTCTCAACCTATATACTCAACGGATTTTTGATATACAAACTTGAAAATTAGTATAGAGGGTATTCAGACATGTGGAAAACTTTTTAATCAGTTTTCATCCGGAAAAACGGGCTGCTAAGGGGTCAAAATTGAAAAATTTGTATGTGAGGGTTGTCGGATTTTTATTTGTTTGTGAACTGTTCCACGAATGTACATGCATGAATGGTTCACATGACACATTCATTATGTAAAAATAAGCAAGTTTGGAAACACTTTTTAAAGATTGTGTCAAGCCGGCCTAATGGTTATTGTGCTTGACTCACTGTCTTTATGTTTTGGTTTGGATCTCAGCCTGAGTATTTTCTTTCTTTTCTTTTTTTTTTTTTTTTTTTTTTTTTTACTTAGAGTGAACTATTTAGAAAAAAACATAATGCACATGTTACAGTTTATGTATGAATTAAAATATAATTTTATGCATATTTTAGGACTGGGCAACACCGGGTGGCCTGCTAGTTAAAAGATATATGTGACCGGATATAGTGTTAAAAAAAATGACAAATTTGATCAAAATGTTATTTTGACAAATTCTAAATTTATATACTAGAGAGAGAGAAGAGGATGAGAAAGAGAGAAAGAGAAACTAGGGAGGGTGAGACAAAAAAGAGAGACAGAAAGAGAAAAAGGCAATAGAGAGAAAAAAGAATAAGAGAGAAGAGAGGAAGAGAGATAGTATGAGATAAAAGAAAAAAAGGGTAACTAGAAAAGACAGATAAAAAAAAGAAAAGAGACAGAAAAGAATTTGAAAATGGAGAGAGAGAAAACATACTTAGTCCTTTAATACGACAGGGGCACAGTCTAACATTTATGTTTTCCTTGGTTTAGGACAACTGGACCATAATACTGACTTTTGCCATTAAACTCGAATTCAAGCCAAAACTTACTTTTCCAGTTTAAAGGCTTGAAATCATTTTGTAAAGACCACAATAGTAAAAAAAAAAAAAAGGCAAGAGAGAGAGAGAGAGAGAGGGGGGGGGAGCGAGATGGAAAAAAGAACAAGACAAAAAAGAACGAGAAAGAAAAGGTTTAGAGAGGAATGTGAAGAGAGAGAGAGAGAGAGAGAGGGGGGGGGAGAGAAAAAATGTTAATTTTAAAATGGAGAGACAGACAGAGGGAAAGATAGCATACTTGTTTCTTTAATACAACAGAAGGATTAATATAAAAATCATGTTTTCATTTGATTAGGACAACGAGACCATAATACTTGACTTTGTCATTAAACTTTAATTCAACCCAAAATTTACTTTCCATTCGCCAGTTTAAAGGCTGGAAATCATTTTCGAAAGGTCACAATTGTACACGCAACCATTATTAATAGCTAAATAAAATGGTTGAAATCTGATTACATTGTGTACTTCATAATTGATCTTGAAACAATTAAACTGAAGAATGGATCACAATTTTTGGCTCAAATTAAAGCTTAAAAACAAAAGTAAAAATTATGGTCGTTTCTTTTGTTCCTAAATCAAAGAAAAATAGGATTTTCCAACGCTGGCCTAATCCTGTTGTTGAATTCAAGAATCATTTTGACAGAAATTGCATTCTACAAAAGTCATTTTGAGAAGAAAATGGAATCTTCTCAGAGATTTTTAATTGTTTCTTTTCGGTCACTCTTGAAATCCAAACAAATGCGTAAATAAAATGGAGAAAAAAAAATCAAAAATCAAAAGATTTTCAAACAAACTTTTAACAAAAAAAAGTAATAAAACCCAAAGTAAATCTTCCAAAGAGAATTATTTTGGGAGAATTTTGAAATAAATATGAAAAAGAGAAAAATAATCTGCAAAGCAGAAACATGTCAGACTCACAAATTGAAAAGGAAATTTTGTGCTAGTACTTTGTATGGAATTGTGTATATTACAAACTAGATTTCTTGTAAATGTTCGCTCGGGCTCTACTGGCACCTGATGTCGCCACTGAAACATGCCAAGTGCTATTAAAATTATTGTTTTTTTTTTCTTTTAATAGCATTTTCAAGTTTTATTTATTAAATTATTAGGTAAAAGTACAAAACAGTTACAAAACACCCTACCTATATTAAGAATGGTTTTCTAAATAATGTTATTTCAGCGTAGTAACATAGATGCACAAGTACCTAACATTGTTGACCCAGCCATACGGGACATTTATGAGAAATCCGCTTTGTAATATACAAACGTAACGACATCGGGTTCGTACAATGTACCAGTACCGAAAATTTGATAATTGGTTTAAAATAGAACAGATGTAGTTAAATATTGAAAAACGAGACTTGAGAAAATTTGTACATTTTATATTATTTTCAAGGTCATACAAATACAGGAAACTTTTTTTTTTTATCTATAATTGTATCAAAAATGAATTTAAACATTAGACTTTTAACACAATTTTTAAAAGAATTTAAAAAATATTTTTTCCATAAAAAAAAACAAACAAAAAAACAATCGAAAAGGCAGATTTTTTTTTAAAAACTTAATAACCTTCATATTGAATAAGATGGACAAATGTTTGGGGGTGAGGGAGAGCATGAAGTACATTCAGCCTACCAATGCAAAACCATGAGATTTATAAATAATAAGTCTGAAGAATTAAAAAGAAATGAGAGAAAAAAAAATTTGAATGTAAAAGGGGTGACACAAAAACGAAACAAAGTAAAACAGGAAAAGGAAGAAAAAAGAACAAAAAAGGAACAGATAAAAGGGAACAAAAAAGGGACAGAGAAAAAGGAACACAAAAGGGACAGAGAAAAAGGAACAAAAAAAGGGACAGAGAAGGGACAGAGAAAAAAGAACAAAAAAAAAGGACAGAGAAAAAAGAACAAAAAAAAAAAGGACAGAGAAAAAAGAACAAAAAAAGGACAGAAAAAAGAACAAAAAAGGGACAGAGAAAAAGGAACAAAAAAAAGGGACAGAGAAAAAAAGAACAAAAAAGGGACAGAGAAAAAAGAACAAAAATGGGACAGAGAAAAAGGAACAAAAAAGGGACAGAGAAAAAGGAACAAAAAAGGGACAGAGAAAAAGAACAAAAAATGAATCAGAGAAAAAAAAACAAAAACGGGACAGAGAAAAGCGAACAAAAAATGGACAAAAAAAAAAAGATGACAAAAATAGGAAAAACAAAAAAGAAAAAACAACCCCCCCCAAAAAAACAGAACAAAAATGGAAGAAACAAAGAAAAAGGCAAAAAAAAGGGGGAAAAACAAAAACAAAACAAAAAAAAATGAAAAAGAAAATAAGAAAATTTGAAAAAAGAAAATGGGGCATAGAAAAGAATAAAACGGAATTGCGAGAAGAAATAACGTGGACACAAAACTTCTAAACATAAAATATCATAAAAATTCTGACTTTAATTTTCATCGTCAAACACAACAGACATGATTAGTATAATCTGGTTTTTAGTTTGAAAATGTTTATTTGTAAAAAAAAATTTTTTTTAAATGATTAAACTGAGAAATAGATTGAATAATTTATAAGAACGAATCAGATACAACTGAAAAACAAAAAACCACAAAACAATAAAAATTTATCATAAAATCTCAGAATGCCAAACAAAAACAAATTAAGAAATTGATGATTTTATGCACAGATCCATAAAACGGCAGTCAATTCTCACAGACTTCCATTTTTAGTGGAAATGGTTGGCGGTGGGCGTATAACTTTATATTTAAGTCAACCATTACTTACTTGAACCCAAAATATATATGTATATATGAGGGTCGTTCTAAAAGTAATGCCTCCTACTTTTTTATTCCGCCCGAATGGATCAGAGAGGATTGCAAATTGCATTGTTATGATGACTTAACTTATACATTCATAACATGAAAGTTTCATATCTTTCTTGCAGATATTGACGGTGTGAGACTCTAAGAAAGCAACCCCTATCATGGATGTGCGTCAGAATCAGGGATGTGTCATTGTAATCCTGTCAAAAGTGTATTGAGAATGGTGGTGACTATGTAGAAAAATAAATTCTGGAGCACAAAAAGTCGCTCATCTTAATGGTACCACTCCACTCTCGTCTTCGTAGCTCTTCAACATTTTGAGTTAAAAATAAGGTTTTACTTTTGGAACGACCTTTATATATATATATATATATATATATATATATATATATATATATATATATATTATTGTTTGTTTGTTGTATGGTATTCACCCTAAGTGGGTTGAATCAGCTTCCTCCAAAGGAAAAAGTGTCAGGGGAATATTAAATTCATAGGTGGCCTCCAGTCGCCTGTATTTGAGTTAAAAAGATATGCAAAAGGCGTAGACTTATGACTTGTAACAATCTTTCTCCTAAATTTCATGTTCTTAGGTCTAATAGACTAAAAAATGGCTGCATTTGAAGATGCAAAAAGATGCACAAGCTTGTAAGATTACTTTTAAATATTCTGCCTTTAACTACGATGCATACAGTTTTATAGTTTAGAAAGTATTGCACTACTGGTGTATTGGATCCTGACACAAATTGTAGAATCATGCCGAGTTCAAATTCAACAGGATTTATTTCATGAATTAAAACCATAATTGGTAAAGGTATGATCCCTTTGGAATTTATATTTCCTGAAAGTTTTATTATCCAAGGTTTTGGGAAATAATCTCTGGATTACTAAATCGAATGAAAACCAACTTCTCAGATTAACCAGTTGGCACAAATCGCGTCTGGGACGATCATTTTGTATGGAGACTCCTGCCTCCTCTTTTCTTTTTTTTTTTTTTTTTGAGACATCGTCTTGCTCAAAAACCAAATGCAAGCAAGTTTGTATTATTTTCTTTATGAGGACATCTTTTCTCATCTTGATCGTCATTTTCACGAATATTTCAGCCGATAGCATCTCTGGCCTTCTCTAGATGTATCCTTTCTAGATTATGAATCTTCGTGTCGAACTTGGCAATCTTATATGAAATTTCAAACTGAAACCTTTATTTAATTCACGAGGTATATTGTTCTCGTTATGTCAGCCATGGTAAAGTAGAAGTGTTAATTATTATGTTATTCTTAGTTATTATCATCTGTAGTAAGAACAAGAAACATCTATCCATGTGGATTAAATAATAAATAATAATTTAATAAATAGTTTGAAATTCCGGATAGGTTCCCCTGAGTTCAAAAAGATGTGCCTAAAGAAAGTCTGAGGCTGCATCGGTTAAAACGTTGAGAAAATAACAGTCAAAAAACGAATAGTATGTTTCAGTAATCGTTAGAAGAGGATCTACAAGGACCCATGGTACAATAGATAAATTTGCTAAGTAATAATTAGTTTTAAGTGACAGTTTTCTGGATGTTGAAGGTTTAATCCTCAGTACAGACGACACTAAGAATACAACTGCAAATTATTTAAGACTTCTACCCAATCATAGCTGATGGAACAAGAACAAACTACCCATTTGGATTAAATAAAGAGTTTCGTTTGCAATTCTCTACAGATTCCCCGAGTTTAAAAAAGATTTACAAGTTCAAAAAAATGCACCTGGATAAGGTCGGGGGCTACATCATCTAAAACGGTGAGAAAATAACAACCAAGATGAGAATAGTAGTTCGGACAATTCAAATAGTGAAATCCTCATCCCAAAACTCCCAAAATACAAAGTAGATTGAAAAGCAAATTATTGTATTTTTGACAATTCAAAATTACAAGGTCATTCAAAATCCCAAGGTCATTTGATCTATGCTATACCCAGTGTCACGAATGTCATGCAACAGTGCATAAAGGGGAGACAACAATGGAGGGGAACACCGAGAACTAGAAACAACAAAAATGAGACAAGTCATTTAATGCAAAGATTTTCTTTTCAACATTGAAGACACAATTCTGATTACAGGAAAACATTTGCAGAGATTTCCAAAATCAAAAAAATTAAAACATTAATTTACTATAAAATTTTCGCCATGCAAACATAATTTTTGAATTTAATATTTGGGTGGACAGAAGAAATTCTTTTTATAGAAAAAAAAAAAAAAAAAAAAATCTCATCGCCACAAAATGTTTTCATGTTATATATGGTGAAACTTCCATCCACCTCAAAATGCCATTCACGCAATCGTTAATAAAATCTGCAATCTCTTTTGCAACACAACAATGTTTGGCACAAATAAACTCTATAAAGTCTATATCAGATTTTTCCAACAAGTTTTAGTTATGAATGTACAACAGACTGCAGAAAGGATTGTGAATTTTATTATACCTGAAGTCGATTGGAAAAGTTATATAGTATCTATCTGCTGTGTATGTTACTAAAAATCAAGCTGGATAGAATTGATGAAATATATTGGATTTTTTTAAAAACAAGTCCAGTACAGAGTGAAGTTTATTTGTACTAAATATGGTTAGATTGCAGCAAGGTTGGTAATTTTAATAGCCATTCCATGAGTGACATTTATTTTGAGGAGGGGAGGGGTCACCCTAGACAAAGACAATTCAATTTTTATAGCAAATTATACAGATTATATAAGAACAACAATAGAAAGTTAATAATCTAAAACTATAGGACATAATAAAAAATAATTGTTAAAATCCTGTGGTGTTAACTTCTTCCCTGTCTCTCTATACCTGACCTTGACTTGAAGACATCTAGTGACAAAGTCATTAACAATATTTATAAACATTTCTTTTTACTTCATACGGCCATGAACAGAGTAAATAAAGAAAGATTTAATTTTATATTATTTTGTTTGTATTTATTTTCTTTGTTAGTGTTTTACTGAATATTTGACTGAAATATCTGAATGAAAAAAATCATTTTTTTTTTTTTTTAACTTCTAATAAATTTTATATATTTTTTTAATAGAGAAATTTGATATTGCATGCGTCGGAGTCCAACACAAAGCAAACAGAATGAACGCAAAAGGGTTTGAAAGCTTAGGACATTAGGAAAACTATGACAAGACTCTTCAATAATAATAATAATAATAATAAAAAATATTAAAAAAGTATCGGTACCATTTGGAGCTGAAACAATGAGAAAGTGGAATAAATGAAAAGTTTTAAAACATGAAGTAAAAAGTTCTTAAAAAAATAACATCTTTCAAGCATTTAAAAAAAAAACTGAAATTTTTCTTTTTTAATCAAATCTCAGAATTTAATATTAAAACAAAATTTAGAAACTAATTTTGATTTTAATCAAAATTAGTTAAAATAAAAAAATTTACATTTTAATAACAAAACTTTTGAATGAAAGATACTCAGTGTTATATATATATAATAATCCCGCCATGAATAATTTTTAATTATTTATTTGGGGATGAGGGGGAGGTAATTCCAATATTATTTCGATAAGAAACAATTACTTTTTATCGCCCACTCTCCTATATATATATATATATATATATATATATATATATATATATATATATATATATATATATATATATACTGTTTTTTTTTGTTTTTTTTCTCATCAGAGGAACACATATCTATCTCTAATGAGTTGTTTGGTGAATTTCCACTACTCAAGAATCCATGTGTAAGTCATACTACATTTACATATAAATAAAATACTATGAGTGTGAAAATAAATACATCTTCTGGTTTGGAAATTATAACGAGTGAGATACAAATATATATATATATCTCAGAACAATCACAACAACAGCTGGGACTCCTTTATGTCATCCCCACTGATGACATTGTGGCCAAATTGCTGCCTTGTCCTTGCACCTTGTCTCATGCCAGTTAAGGGTCACTTGTCTGCCTCATCACTCCACCCTCAATAAAACATTCTAAACTTATTTTTATTCATCATCGCCAGAATTATTGTAGGAATCTAAAGATTGTTGGCATTGGTTTCCCCAATATTTTTCTAGTCAGAATTTTTTCTAGAAAAACATCAGGGATTACAGAAGGAACCACGTGAAGGTTGTCAACATCATAAGTGAAAAGGATTTTTGCGTAACAAACTGGATTCGAACTTGGAACACCCAGATCGTCAGTTTGTGTCATTAACTACTTGATCCCCGTCACATCCCACTTGTTTTTATTGAATTGCATTAATACAGTTTGATAATGTTGACACGTCAGGTTTCTGTTAGATCACTGAAGTTAAGCAACGTTGAGCCTGACTAGTACAAGATGGGCGGCCATTTGGAAATATTAGGTGCTGTATGTCATCTCTCCATGACCGAGATATTCATGCCGACTGGGGACCACACATGACTATTCCCAATAAACTTCCATTTTCAGTGGAAGACAGAATGCCTGACGCTGAGCGAACAACACAAAAAAGTAGCATAACCGGTTGTTCATTCCTCAAGAATCTACAAATTTCTACCTCTTGGAGAACCACCACTAAATTTCTGAGATGCTGTTTTTTCATGGCGGGGTTATTATAAAGAAATGCATGATTTTCTGTTCTGAAATCAAATGTTTTAGACTTTTTCTCGATTTCATTATTGCCCATTTTTTTTCTTTGTGTTGTACTATCTTATGTATATGTCTTAGGGATTTGCTTTTCATAACTTGTCTGTATTGTTTTGCAATGGACAGGAAATATTTTTTTTTTTTTTAGATAAAAAAAAAAATGTAATTCAATTTCCCATTTGCAAACAATACAACATAAAGATACTGATATTTGTGTTTCTAAAAAAATTTTAGACAATAATTAACAATCTGTATTATTTCTTCAAGTGCATCTTTTTATGTTGAATGTAAAAATCCTATGCCTTTTTCTGGATCGTTCAGACTAATGTCCTCATCTTGAGTGTTATTCACACAACGTTTTGAACGATATAGCCTCCACCCTTCTCCAGGTGCATCTTTATGTCGAACTCTGGAACCTGTACAGAATTTCGAATTTAATCCCTTATTTAATCCACAAGAGGTAGATTGTTCTCATTTGATCAGCAATGACTAGATAGAAATGTTAATTATTATGTATTTTTTCTTACTTATTATTGCCATCTGTAGTGAGGTTTGAACTTTCAACATCCAGAAGGCTGTCACTTAGAACTGATTTTCAACCAGCACCTTTAACCATTGTGCCATGGGTCCATGTTGTGAAATAACAATCAAGATGAGAATAGCAGTCTGAATAACCCAAATAATGCAGAAAATGAGTTGAATATTCAGGACTATTCCACGAGTGGAAAGCAAAGTAAAACAGGACAGAGAACCACATGTTAATCCTTTCATTATGTTCCCCCTTGATGTAAATACTTCCAACTATATCAACAAGCAGCAAAATTCCACCCCTTCACTGTTGAGGTCCCTAGATGCCAGAAAGCCTTCTACTCTAATAGTTTCTTCCCGCAGACTGCTAAACTTCAGAATTCTCTCCCTTTTTCTTAATTCCCGGACTGCACTAACATGCAGAAGTTTAAATGTAACGCAAACAGAAATCTTGTGACCCAACTCCTCACGTGTAGACATGATCTCAATTAGTAACCCTTACGTCCAAGTGGCAATACGCCTTGTTTGGGGTAAAAAAAAAATTAAATTTTATGGTCATTCCTGTAACAATGTAAAATTAACCATAAAAATTTTTTTTTTTAATTAATGTCGAATTTTTCTTATTTATATTGAGAAGACGAGTTCTTGCTGTGAATGTTTTACAATATTCAATGCCTCCATTCAGTCTCAAGAGACAATGGGCACCTCTGTAAGGGTAGCTGTGTTTGTAATTGTGAGGCAAGGGTTGCGCAATCGCCAACCACACCTCTCCTGAATCGGCACTGCTCGAGTCCAGTGGCAAGAAGTCCAAGACAGTTGGAGACAATGCTGAGATAAGTGGAGAGAGTACATACAGCAACTGGAAGTCCAAAATGGTCACCCATTTAGTACTGACCAGACAACATTGCTTAACTTCAGTGATTTAATGGGAACCAATGTGTCAACGTGATTATGCTGTATACAATATGGAACACAAATATATACTAGACTTTTTAGTCCATTAAAAATGGGTAAATGTTATAGCCTGCTGACTTAGGATCCATGTTTCATGCCAAATTGATGGTTGAATAGTTAAATTTGTGCTTGTTTTGTATTAAAAACCAATCACTATTAATCTCTAATTGTACATTGAATGGATTATTACTAGGACTATGACAACAGAATATTCTTATTGTTTTGACTCTCAAGTATATATCCGACAGCTAGACACAGTTAATCAACTGAGAACCACATCACTCTATATAAAAGCATATAAAATATCAACAGATACACACTCGAGAGTCAAAACAATGAAAAGAATATGCTGTTGTCCTGGCCCTAATTATTACAAAGGTTTATACAAAATTTCACCCAGATCAGTCCAGTAGTTACCAAGAAAACTTCTAGAGTAAATGTGGTATTGTGGTGACTAATCCTTATTAATCTCTAACTGTGCATCGAACGAATACCATAATACTTAGTTTGCTTCACATTATCATAAAGGTCCATACAAAATTTCAGCCAAATCAGCCCAGTAGTCTCCGAGAAAAAGCAGGACGAATGGACAGACTAAGAGAAATATAATATAGTTATGTTTTTGCAACAAAATTATTAACGGTAATTCCAGGATTGGAAGAAAGAAATTGGTCACAACATTGTGTAGACTCAGTTAAAAAACAAAACAAACAAAAAGAAAAACAACCAATAATGATGAGAAAATGTCCACCGAAAGCTTAATCGAACAATTTATCGGTAAAAAAAAAAAATGACAAATTTGTTGTAGAATTATCTGGAAATTGATTAATTTCTCCAAGATAGATTAAACAGGTTTTTTTTTTACAAAGAAAAAGAGAATTGAAAATGGATGAATTAAAATGCGAGAAAAAATCCAGAATCTTTTAATGTATCATTTTTAATTTGTGAACAAAAAACAATTATAAAAAACAATTATTTGGGAAAATTTACAAATCTGTGATTCAAACAATAAACATTTTATTTTAATTAAATACAAAAAACAAAATGGGACCAACGTCTCAAATAAAAACTTGGGAAATAAACTTATAAGAACAGAAGAAAAAAAAAGAAAAAACCCTTGGGAAGAAAGAGTTTAAGTTTTTTGGCCATTTTTTTTTCAAGAATTTTAGTCAAAATATAAAATAAAAACAAAATTTAAGTAAAGACAGCAAAAAAAATCTGGTCATTTTGGCAAGAAATTTTATGCTTATAGTTCTTTATATCTTCAAATATTTATTCATGATGTTTGGTTGATTTGAATTTGTTATTTTTGCTTTGCAGAACATGATTGAGTTTTGCAAAAGTGAAAAAAAAAAAAGCAGTAACACCAATCTTCAGACAGTCTGATCTGGTAGAAGTAGTCCAAAACTCTTTTATAAGAATATGTGGTCAAAATGTGCCTATAGATTTAAGTGGTTTTTGTCGGAACTTTTTCAATTTTTTCGTCATTTTTTTTTTGGTCAAAAACTCCTTCGTTACTATGGTTACGACAAGGGAAACAAAGAAAAAGAAACATTTTTTTTTATTATTTAAAAAAGAAAAAAAAATACATTCTAGATTAAAAAAAAAATTGTTTGTGAAAAGAATGTATACACGGTGAGCAATCTGAGTGAAAATAAAGATGAAAAAAAAAAAGAAAAGAAAATGAAAAGAAGAATAGAAAGAAAGGGAGTAATAGAAAATATTGAGATTCCCGGCCCCTAAAACATAGAAGCAGCAGCAGCAACATTTCACCAGGAGTTTTGGTTACCTAAGAGCAAAAAAAGTAAAAACATGCAAGAAGATTAAAAAAAAAAAAATGGGAGGGGGGGGGGGTAAAAAGAATTGATAGCTCCATCTTTTTACCCCCTCCCCCCCCCCAAATTAACAAGGTGAAATTTGACAATTTTTTTTTGCCTTTAAAAGTTGATTCTTATAAGGAATCCTTAAAAAAGAATTAAAAAAAGACAATTCTGTATCTAAAATGATTTTGAAGAAAAACAAACAAAAACATTTAAAAAAAAAAAAAAGAAATGAAATTTTGTATTCTGAATATTAAAACAAAATATTTGTTCAATTTCACAATAGGGGCGCCATCAAAAAGTACTGTTTTTCTTTGGATTAGAAACAAAAAAGAAAGAAAAAATGAAATAATACCAGACCTAAAAAGCACACTTTTATTCACTTCAAACAAAGCATATATCCACCGAAACACATACACACATACACACACACACATATGTATACATCAAAAAAAGTTTTCAGTTTTAAGTTTTCAACTTGTATTTCTTGTTGAATAATAAATTGTTGTAAATTCTAATTTACAAAGCTTAAATTGATATATATATATATATACATACATACATACATACATACATACATACATACAGATAGTCAGAGTTGTGTTTTCTGTGATAGAAGCGTTGTTTAAATTTTAAAATAAAAAGCCAAATTATAATTAAATATTATGAAAAAAATAAACAAATATTTATTTGTTTAAAATTAATATTTCGGCGATAGACGCCATCCTCAGAATTTTATACATTTTTTCTTTTTCTTTTTTTTTCCTCGCCATCATGTTAAATTGAAGAAAAAACAGTTGGTAAAGAATCCGTGTGTTTTATGACGGAAAACACAACTCTAACTTTCACATCATGTATGCCAAACATATTCTTTCAGCATTCCAAAATAATACCGCAGAAGAACAACGCGCAGATTCTTTACTAACAGTTTTTATTTTTTAATTTAACATCATAAGGAAAAAAAGAAAAAGAAAAACATGAATTAAATTCTGAGGATGACATATATCGCAGAAATATTAATTTTAAACAAATAAATATTTTCATAATATTATGTAATTTGGCTTGTAAACATATTTTATTTTAATGCATACAGAATGTCTGCAAAAAAAAAAATTGCCGATTTATAGATGCTGTAATTTGTCAACTATTATACCATATATATATATATATATATATATATATATATATATATATACAGGGTGTCCACAAAGTCAGGCTACTTAATGTAGCCAAACTTTGTGGACACCCTGTAGATTATGCAGCCAGAGTTTGTGGACACCCTTATATGTACATGCAAGATGTACTTCATAAAAAATATGAATAAAAGATCATGTGTTGGAATGTTAACTAACAATGTAATCAAATTAAGCTGAAAAATTAATTTTCAATCGTAAGGTACATATCTATAAAAGTGAAAGTGTCTGTGTGTCTTTCTGTGTGTGTACATTTCCCTAACAAATTACTCTGTCAATTTTCAGTTTACAGACTCGAGATTTGACATATGGGTATTGAGATTTGAGAAAATCTTTTTAATCGGATATTGGCTGTCAAGGAGTCAAAGTTCAACGATTTGACCATTGAAAACTATCAAACTCCTAATTTTAAGTTTAAAGACTTAAAATTTTAGATGTAGGTTCCTTCGACCTGGATCAAACTTTTTAACTTGATTTTAGCCCCAAGCAATAAATGTTAAGGGATCAAAATTAGAGTCAAAGTTAGAAAACATTTGTCCTCTCAGCCAATTTTTGTTCTAAACATTTGAAATTTTACATAAAGTGTATTTAGCCATAGAGCAAGCTTTTTAATTGGTTTTTGGCCGAAAATTTGGGTGTCAAGGGGTCAAAGTTCAAAAGATTCGACCTTTGCTGTCTCTAGCAAACTATTCAGCCAATTTTAGGTCTAAACATTTGAAATTTTACATAAAGGGTATTCAGATATGCAGCAAGCTTTTAAATCAGTTTTGGGGCAAAAATTTGGCTGCCAAGAGGTCAAAGTTGAAGGAGTTGACCTTTGCAGACTCTACCAAACTCCTCCGCCAATTTTGGGTCTAAACATTTGAAATTTTAGATATAGATTACCTGGACATAAGTCAAATTTTTAATATACTTATAAAGTTATGAACAGTACACAGGACCTGAGCAAAACCGGGCTGAACTGCTAGTATATATATATATATATATATATATATATATATATATATATATATATATATATTTATTTATTTTACATGGTTGTGACGCTGGACATGCTAATGTTTTACAAATGGTCGGTTAAAACCAGAAGTCCTCGTCAGGCAACTTACTAAATGGGTGCTTTCTACAGAAGAAACCAGTTCGCATGTCCAATATCGCGACCGTCTAAATTTGTTTGTATTACTAAAAATATATCTTGCTCTTCTTTTATTGAGTACTCTTAATAATAACTTTGTTGAATTCATTAGTTATCACTCATGAATACCTCTAACCTGGTGTGTGTGTGTGTGTATATATATATATATATACACACACACACACACACACATAATGGGTGTCTACTAAAAAAGTAGTGGATTTATAAATGCTGTAGTTTGTAAGTTATTACTGCTAGAAAACTGAAATAAGTTTTATTATAAAGAGCAAGATTCAAAGTTTTATTTGGTATCATACAAACGATGGTGTGGGTTGAGTAATAAGATGGGGCATACTTTTTTGAGGACCCTGAAACAGAACAGCAACAAACAGTAATATTGATTTTAAATCTGGAAATGCTGACAACAAAGACAGATTTTTCCTTGGCCAGACCGATCACTTGATCTGTCCCCTTTAGACTTCTTTCTTTGGGATTTTGTAAAAGAGAAAGTATTTTGTAGTGTACCATTCAACATTGCTTGATCATAAAAATAAAACTTAAAAAGTAATTGGATCTATTGATGCTAATACGCTGCAGAATGTGAGAGCAAATTTTGTTGTCCATCTTGATAAGTGTATTGAGTCTGGTGGTTGATATGTAGAATGTTAAATTTTTTATAAAATGAAACTTCAGACCTGGCTCTATTTAACTAAACCTATTTTAGCTTTCTGGCACTAATAGTTTACAAATTCTAGTATTTATAAATCGGCTACTGTTTTAGCAGACACCATATATATGACAAAATATCTATATTCCAAATTCCAAGATGTTTATTTTACTATTTATTTCTTTCAAGATGTTTTTACTGTTTATTTCTGTCAAGATGTTGTTCATCTTACTGTTTATTTCTTTCAAGATGTTGTTCATCTTACTGTTTATTTCTTTCAAGATGTTGTTCATCTTACAGTTTGTTAAAATGTTCAATTGTTCAATTCTTGACAGCACCTGTTCTTTAGCGCAGAAACAATCATACAATTATTATATCAATTTTTGAATATTTTCTGCCCTATACACTATCTTGTGTTTCTGTGAAAAGCACAAGTTACCAGAGCTAACCTTACAGCCCCGAAGACGTATGCTTATCACAGAAATGCATATTTATTTATAAAGCTCTACTTTCTATAGATCAACTAACAAAAATATTGTATATAGATCGTCAGTATTTGCTTCAACATTACTAAATGCGTGAGTATGGCTTAATTAATAAAGTATGAAAACTATAGAAAATCAGTAATTTTTTTTTTTTACTGCGCCTCTATTGTACAATTGAATAGAGATATTGATAAATAGAGAAAAATTATTGAGAAGTGAGTTTTAGATATTGTCTCTTTCTCTCTCAACCAAAGTAAAAAGGGAAGGAGTGGGGAAGGGGGATCTCCTTATAAGAAGCTCCTTTTCTTTCTAACAGAGGAAAGGAAAAACAAAGGTTTTTATAAATAGTGCTCTAGGTGTAGAAGAGCTGTGGAAAGGCGAGGGAAGACAAATATAAGGCAGAATGAAAAAGAACAAAAGAATACTTTTATATATATATATATATATATATATATATATATATATATAACTGAGAGAAAAAAATGAATTTTTTTTTTAAGTGACAGAAGCGATCAGGTTAAAAAAGAAAGAATGAAAAAATAAGATTATTCGATATGACAGAGGCATGTTTGGAAATCCAGGTTTGCCATTGGTTTGGCAGCGTATATGAACCATAATATCAGGTCGATGCAAAAGTTGTTTTTTTCCTGGTTTATAAAAGTGGAATTTTAAACAATTGTAATTTATTTTATGCATATTGTTATTACTTAAACATATTACCAGGATTAATTTATAATTTTTTCTTTTCGATTATTGAAGTGTCATTCATGTTTTTCTGCAATATTCTCAGCCATGTTGATCCAAAAACAACCTTCTTTAGTCAACAGAGAAGTCATCTTCCATCATGATATACTCATTCTCACACAGCACTACGGAGCAAATATCTACAAGAATTTGATTGGGAAATCTTGCCCCACCCTGCATGTTCTCCTTGATCTAGCTCCCTCGGATTATCACTTATTTCTAGGATTACAAAACCATTTAGATGGTCCTAGGTTAAAATCAAGAGAGGAGATTGAACACGAGTGGGATTCATATTTCACATCAAAACCTAAAGAATTCTACAAGTGGAGCATTTATAAGCTCGTTGACAGATGAAATTAAATTATAGAGAGCAAAGGTCGTTTTTGTTATGAATAAATATTTTCGAAAAAATTTTATTTTAATATTGTTATTATTTAAATATATCAACATAATTTATAACTTTTTCTTTCACATTAAAGAATCATTCATATTTTTCCACAATATTCTCACCCATGGTTATCCAAAAAACGACCTTTTTTAAATCAACAGAACGGGAATCATCTTCCATCATGATAATGTTCGTCCTCACACACCACTACAGACCAAAGATCTTCTAGGAAAATTTAGTTGAGAAATTTTGCTCCATCCTGCATATTCTCCTGATCTTGCTCCCTCAGATTATCACTTATTTTGAGGATTGCAAAACTATTTAGATGGTCTTAGGTCAAAATCACGAGAGGAGATTAAACATAAGTTAGATTCGTATTTCACATCAAAACCTAAATAATTTTACAAGCGAGACATTTATAAACTCGTTGACAGATGGAATCAAATTATTGAGAACTAAGCTTGTTATTGTTATGAATAAAGGTTTTTAAAAACACACTTTTTAATTTTAAAGATGAAATTTTTAATCAGCAAAACTTTTGCTTCAACCTGATACTCTTACTTTTGCGGTTAGACTTACAATTTAGGCCAAAAGCTATTTCCTATTTGCCAGTTTCAAAAAGACTTCAAAATCAATTTCGAATTTTGACGATCACAATATGAACAGATATCAGGCATTTCTTGTTAATCAACCATAATTTTCACTTAGACTTATTGGAATCATTGCCTTTGAATCACTCTGGCCAACAGCCAACGTTAGAGGGAAGTTTTCTCCCATCAAGAAGTTAAAAAAACTCTTTCCATGTATATTAAAAAAATTGAAACAATACTCTCTTTTTTTCTGGCTGGTCTTTTAAAGTCATTGGATGTGTTCCAATCAGCTGGCCATTTTCATATATCTTTCACAAAGCCTGATGTTGCATCCATAAGGTGTCTGTCTTATTGGCATGACTCCCAGAACATCACAACCAACAAAAATCTAAGTCATTTTTCACCTATGTCCTGTTTGCAACCTAGACAATATTTATTCTTTATCGAATCTATTGGGATTGTATTCTTTATTTGGTATTAATATCTGCATATCATATCATATATTAAGCACCATCTTCTATTTATCATAAATTCCTTTGTAATTCTCTATCTATGACCCTGACAACACATGTCTTTCTGATTCTAATTGGAACTGCAATATATTATGTCTGTGGTTTTGCCCTTTTGTATATCATATTAAATACCATCTTACAGGTTTCAAATATTTAATCATTGCTTTTGGTTTAGTTGTTTTGTTTTTAGGCATGTCAACTCTTCAGGTTATTTAATGCCAAATCCAGTAATTTTGGAAAGGTTTTCTACTTCAAGTTCTTTATATCCACAAGTATTTATTCATGGTGTTTGGTTTAGTTGTTTCGTAAAGGAAAACTTTTGTTTTTGGTTTGATTTTGCAGAACATGATTGAGTTTTTCAAAGGAAATGTTTGATGCATTTTAGGCTATGAAGCCAGTATCTTCAAACAGCCTGATATGGTAGCACTAGCTAATGGATTAAAATAACAGATTTAAACAGTTGATTGTGTATATGCTATCATCGCCTTTCAAAATTTGGAAGTGGTTTTGAAGCCTTTAAGCTAGAAAATGGAAAGTAATTTCTGATTTAATCTAGAGTTTCAATCAAAAGTGTTATGGTTCTTTTGAGCCCTTGAAACAAAAGGAAAACACAAATTTTAAACTGCACCCCTGTCATATCAAAGAATAAAAAAATAAAAAAGGAGAAAAAAGCTTTTGTTTTTGTTTATCCCTTTTGAAAGCGAGAAGAAGCGGTTGTTTACGAAGAAAGTGTGGCAATGCGCATAGAGCGATAATAGGTTTTTTGGTTGATTTAAAAGCACACACCTTAAACTGGATGAGAGCGCTGCCCGTACCGACAATGGAGTGCGGCCGATTGCGTGTTGGAAGCGCTGGAGGCAGAGATTGTGTGGTGGTTGGCAATTTCATAGATTCTATCCTCATGAACGGGCGCCGTTTGTCAGGCAAAGCCGGCAATTCCGATTCCTAAAGAGGGTAAGTCAGAAGAATTTGAATGACCATTATCCAACGCAGCCCCCTCATCCCTCAGGTATGCCCGAATCACACTCCCCTCACAAAAATAAATCAATTTGAACAGGTTGTCTATTTTTTTTTTTTTTTTTTAACTAATTGCCCATGATTTTTTTTGTGGGGGAGGTATAGCTTCTTTCCTCCCCTTTTCTATTTTAGACCAGCAAACAGTGTTGGCGCTTAGGGTCAGCTGGATATGCCTCAAATCTATTACTGCATTTAGACTAGGAGATTGCTCTTTACAAATAAGAAACATATTCTCTTTTTTAATTACTAGAAAATAGAAAAACATCCAATTTACAAATTATTGATTCAATAAATTTTATTGAATTTACAAAAATAATTTGAAAAAATAAATAGTTGAATATTTTTTATTGAATTGAGAAATAATTTTAATAGTATAATTTTTTGCAAGCATATATAAGTGTATAGTGATAATAATGTAATAGTTCGTTTTTCTTAATCAATATCATAAACTGAAGCTGCTGTTTAGATCATCAGTAAAATATATCTTCATTTTAAAAATCTTCCTAGCCAGAATAAGTATTTGTCTTAAAAAAACCAAAACAAAATAAATTATATTTTTCAAGAATAAAAAAGAAAACTCAGTTAGAATCAAATTTCACTTTCTAAGATTCAAAGTTATCAATGACAAACTGTAAGAAAGGGACTGGCTTCAATTTATCATGTAGATACCTAGCTGTACTCAGAAAGCATTAAAAAATTTAGTTGTAAGGAAAAAAAATAAAAGTATGAGTTATTCCCCTAGCTGATTTTGAGTTTTTGATCATAATTGAAAATTATTTTCATATTATCAATTGTCTCAGAATTAAAAATAATTAAAATGTAATGAAGTAAATTATTATAGTGTCAATAATATGGTACAACAATTAACAAATGAAAATTGGCTAGCTAGAATCAAATTTTGATATGTAAAGTTAAATGCTATTTAGATCCAACTTTTAAAATCACACAAGATGTATTCATTTAGCATATAAAGTCAAGATTTCAAATTAGAAGTCTGACATATTCATACATATGTGCAGTAACGTTTGCTTTTAATCGGTTGTTAATGTAAAAATCAACTCTATAGCATTTTTCCTGATAATATTTCAAGTACTAAGAACTAAAAATAAAACCAAGAAGGCTTTTAAAACCTTTTCCTCTTTCTCAAAAGGTTTGCATCTATATAATATATTAATATCGACAGTAATGTTTTTGGAAGCTAAGCACAGCATAGTTGACAAACACAGAGGGTTGTTAAGGTACAATTCACAAAATGTGACCTCAGGGTCATTTATCCCTCATTGAAAAACAAATTTGGTTTGGTCGTTTTGCTTAATGGCATATCAACTCTTTTTGGTTTATTTAATGCTAAATCCAGTAATTTTGAAAAAAAAAAAAAAAAAAAAAGTTGTATGTTTCAAGTTGTTTATATTTTCAAATATTTATTAATGGGGTTTAGTTTGGTTGTTTTGTAGAGAAAAAATTGTAATTTGAGTTTTGCAAAGGGTAAAGAAAAAAAAGGAACATCAATGTTTGGTACATTTAAGTCAGGAAAACCTATATTTTCAGACAGCCTGATCTGGTAGAAATGTCACTGGTTAATAATTTTAGCCATGTGACTAGACAGATAGGAGCGAGATATTTGAATTAGTTAAAAAGTCAGTTGCAGTTTGAGCGTTAGTGAAGAAAATACATGTATCATAAGGTCCCATAGAAACAAGGTGGCGATGTTCAAATGGTTAATGACACAGATTGACAACCTGAGTGTTACAAGTTCTAATCCAATTCTTTCCACAAAAATCACTTTCGCTTGAAATGTTGGCAACGTTCACATGGTCACGAGGAACAGGCTTTAGACACCTCATACTTTCTTTGGAAGATAGCAACTCTTAAAGTAAATAGAGTTTAATTTGAGAAATGATAAAGCAAGTTTAATGGTGAATTGTTTCCATCTCCTTTTATTTGCATGTGAGCAATGTCTTAAAGCTTCCAGTTTAAAAGAAAAGTACTCTCCAGAAGGATAGACATAAAGTTAGGTTTGGGTTTGATGGAAAATGTTTCTGGGGAACAAATCGGATTTTGAACTTGAAACACCCAGGTTTCAGTCCGTGATGTTAACCACTTAGCTGTTATTCCCAGTATCTTCGTTAGATGCTTTCAAGCTACCTATTTAAAACTGTATTCAACTATAGCGTGACCACACTTAGAATTGCCATCAGTCTGTTTTAAACTATTATACTAAAAACTCTTAAGACTTCTTAAGACAATATAATACGATTAAAGGGAATTAACTCCTTTTCTGAGAAAGGCAGAATTACCTCCCCTACTTTACTCTGGCATGGGAAATTCTCACGCGAAAACGACACGAGAGAAATGCGAGAGCGCTGTTTTCATAGCAGCGCCAGACTTGATGACAAAGGTCACATGGAGACCTATAGGACTAAAATTAAATGTTAAGGAATAGATTTGGAAAAATCCTTTTTTCAGCTTACAAATAAAAGGTTCATAGGGATTTTCAGCTTCTAAAAACTCTTCAACTCCATCTTTTACTCAGAACATTGACAGCTTGGAAACCGTTCAGAGATGTGCAACCGAGCAAATTCCAATAACAATCCCAAGCACCCTTTTTTATTGTCCATGTGTCAAACACACATGAACATATCTTCAAAGTGAGAAAATATTACAGACTTTTAAAAGCATTTTTTTTTCACTTAGAATTGCTGAAGCATGAAACACTGTTTGCGGCAATTGTTGGCTGCTGAGAAATTGCATCAGGTTTCCCTAAACTTGCAAAAACAACACTAGATGTATTACTCTCCAATACACATGCACAGAGTGAAGCATAAGTCATTTTACCATTTTAAAATAGAATATCTTTTTTTTTTTTTGTAAAAAAGTGTACTTTATTAATTCCTTATTAAGATTGGAATTTTATTTTGATTTATGCATGAAAAATAATGCCACGTTGATAGCCTCCATTTCTAGCTTTGCAAACACAAGCTCTTTGTAAGGCAAAGTGACTTTTGTGCCACCCTGTACATCGTAATTCATACACTGTTCATTTCTCTGATAATTAGTTGTGGTGCACTTTAATACGATACACAAATGGTCTCTCCCGCAAGTTCCTGCTTCTAGAATGAAATGGGAGAACCAACATGTTTCGTTTAACACTAACGGGATATATTATCCCGCTATAAATAACCTACCAGACGTGTTACGTTCCTAGATTCTTTTAGGTCTGATACCGTAATACAGTGTCAAAAAACCTATGATGATATGAACATGCTGAACAAAACTCTGGTTTGATAAACAGATGTACACATATCCCAATTGAGGGTAAGTGAGGAAAAAGCAGTCCAAGAAAGACTTGGAATGACACACTCAAAGATTACCTCAAGCAATGGTTCATTGAAACTAATGTAAGTAGACAAATTATTTCATTATCATTATGATTATTATTATCATAGCATTTGAAGTATCAAATATCTTTGTGTGCATAAAAACTACCTTTACTTTAAAGTATGGTCACTATTTAGATTAGTTTTGATGTCAAAAATGTTATGTCAGTTTTTGAATTCTTCATTAGTACCTGATTGAATTTTATTGGCATTCCAATACTAAGTCAATAGTGGAATGGAGACAAAAAAAATGGATGGGAACAGTTAATGCTAATAAGACTAAGCTTCTTTTCTTCCACAATTACAAGAAATATTCTCAACCACTGAGTGCTATAACACTACTTGAGAGCACATTGTTCAAACTCCTTGGCTTAACATTTACAGCTAACATGAATTGGAACAAATGCATTGAAGACATTGCCAAGGCTTTTGCAAAGAAGGTGGGCTCCCTCTACTGTGTTAGAAAACTACTCACACTTGACAATATCCTGTATCGCCACAAAGCCACCGCTCCAAGGATATACATTATCCACCAAAATATAAAGTTTATATTTTCTACTTGTGTAATCATTTTTTAAATATCCTATAACTAAAATAATAATATATCTATAATATCTATAACTAAAATTACTTAATTCTTGTTCTGTAAATAGATATTTGAGTAAATATATGAAAACATAATGGAAATTGATGAAAAATTGTATATTGTATAAAAAAAAAGAAAAAAAGAAAACTAGGTCGGTGAGGATTCGTTTGATACTGAGAATTCACTTGTTGTGCACCCACTCCTCACAAAATAGGAATAGAAAATGAATCTTGAGCTTACTTTTGGCAGCCTCATAACTCTCACTTCCTTTATTTTTTCCTTTAGCCCTCATATTCTATTAACAATGTTTCTGATAAAGGGGGAAGAATTGCTGTTTTCTAAGTCTATTTCTAAAATGTTTTTTTTGTTTTTTTAAATTTTTTTTAAAGCAACAGAGTAATTCCGTATTTTGCCGTTTTCATTGGCTATATTCGCTTTCCATAAAAAAGGGGTTAAGACGCTTGCTTCATTTTAGAAATAAAAATAAAATAAAAACAAAGGAAACAAATAAAAATACAAAATCTAAAAAAAAAAAAAAGTTAAATGTAATGCATTCGACGCCATTAAATATTGAGTAAATGACAAGACAAAATGGAGATAAATACATCAGGATGTAATGACCAAGGGAGGTAAGGATGTTAATGTGTGACAACAAAGGGAGATAAGTATGTCAGGGTGTGACAACAGTTTTACACAAATACTGACGACACGGTAATAATAGAGTCTGTGTCAGTAACATGACGACGACGATGAGGATGACAACAGTTGCAGCAGGTCTACGTGAAATGTGATAGGAGTTTCTTTTCTATTTTGTTCGTAAGGTGTAGAGGTAAATTACAATCGTACCTTGAAAGCAGAGAGCAAAAAGTCTACACTAGAGAATGACTGTCTTTTCTGGAAAATAAAAAATAATACACAATACATAATATTGGAAGAAAATCTGCCATTGTTTCTTTTTTTTTTTTTTTAATTTATTCAGTTGAATGCCTTTCTCTCTAAGGAGTAAACTTAGCTGCTGTTGAAAATGATGGCCTAACATTGTAACGAACCAGGAAAATATGAAGTGCTAAAACAAAAGCACTCCATATTAAGAGGAATTTTTTTCTTACATGTCACTGATAATGTGTAGACACAACGGCATAGAAAGAAAATGACCGCTTAGTTCTTAGAATGCGTCCAACAAGTCTTTTAAATAATGTTTGTGACAATAATTTCATACAGACAGAAGAAATAAAGTGACAATTTTGAAAAAAGAAAAAAAAAAAAGAAAAAAAAAAGACTGTACCTAATTTGACAAAAAGGCTAGAAATGGATTTTCCATGCCATTTTACATATAAAAATGGCTGCAGATGTCCTGTACTTTTTTGAGTGTTGTACAATGTAATTCAAAACAGTATATTACACGTGTCTCGGTGTCTTTTTTTTTAATGCATTTACCCGTTGGTTCCGTGCAAATAATATGACCTTTAAAAGTTTACTAAACAAAATGATTTAAAATGACAATTCTGTTTTTATACTTTGTAACTAAAGGTTTGTTGATCCAAACTTTCTTTAAAGCTTCCACAATTTATTTGAATGAACTTTGAATAAACAGATATTGCCAATCAAGTTTTGAATCCTATATATTCCTTCTTTACTATTGTCATAAATGTTAAAGCTATAATTTCTACTCTTCTGAATTTTTTAGATGAGGATTGAGTATTCATATTATTTGGGTTCTTCAGACTACTGTTCTAATCTTAAGTATTATTCTCACAACGTTTTGGCTGATGTAACCTCCTATCTTCTTCAGGTGTAACTCGGTGAACTCAGATGTCTTTCTGTCAAACTTGGAAATCTGCATAAAATTTCGAATGGAACCCTTTTATTTAATCCACAAAGGTAGCATGATTTGGCCAAGTAAAAGTCTTAAGTAATTTGCAGTTGTATTTTTAGTATTGTTTGCACTTAGGATTAAACCATTGAACTCCAGAAGAGCATCACTTAGACCTCAATTTATACCATTATATCAGGGGTCCTTGTAGAAAGATTTCAGAGTTCAACTGAAGAAGGTTGGAGGCTAGATCGGTTGAGCATAACAATTAAGGTGAGAACCGTAGTTCAAATAATCCAGATTATCAATCTACATCTCAAAAATTTAGAAATGTAATGAGCTGTGTTCTTTTAAATTGTCATCACAAATTTTGACACCTGCTATGGATTTTGTATCATTCCTCAGATTGACCGGAGAGCATTTAGCAGAAAAAGGGGTCTAATTGACCTGTGGACAATGCATTTGATTTGGGTCAACAAGACTTATTAGAAAAATTTATTCCCCAAAATTTCCAATTATTTTCTTTGGAAAGCAAAGATGTCAGAATGAGATATAGTTTAATAGAAGAGATTGCAAAGCCAGTTAAAAAAAAAAAAAAAAAAAAAACTTGTCTGTGGAGTTTGTTTTAAAACAAAACGCAGCATTCTTCAGTTCTAGAATAATCCAGAGGATTGTTTTGAGGGACATTATCTTTGAGACAACCACACCGATAAAAATCGGAGAGGCCCAGCAAGTGTGAAATCCATGATTCAGGATCGCACTTACTGATGAGATGATTACAAATGTTTTTCTGTATATTATTAAATGATGAGAAAAAGTTTGTTCAACATTTGTGACTGAAACTTGGTGGACAAGTCAGGCATAGACTGAAGTTTATTTTTTACCAAATATAGTTTGTTTGCAGAGAGGATTGTGAATTTCATTATTAATGATTCCATGGGTGCCATTTTTTATTGGGGTGGGAGAGTGATTACCCTCTATCATGTTATGTTGAAGAGACTGTTATACATTTTTGCATCACCAGTTAAAGAATTCGGACTGTTTGAATATCAGAATTTAACAATGATAACACGTTCTATTACAGCTAATGATATTCAGTTCTTATCCAGAATTATCCCTATATTTAAAAAGAAAAGAAAAATATGTATGATGTACATGTTTGTGATGAAATGAAAATGTCATATTTGAAAAGTTGTGTAAATTGATCAAGTAGTGTTTTTTAACTAACAAAATCCAATTTTATGAGGAAACAAAGACAGAGGGCTTTGTTGCATCATCCTGAGAAAAGAAATGGAGAATTCGAATTTCCAAGAGTTTTTCAGTCTTTTAATTGTTACAATTTACCATTAATCATAAAAAAGCATGATATTCTATTTCTAAAAAAAAATCGGTTGATAAATTTATGTGATTTTTGGAATATGATCTTTTCCTTTTGTGATGGGTACATACATCATATAGATTTTTCTGTACTTTTTTTTTTTAATATAGGGAGAATTCTGGACAAGAACCGGCTATTCTGCAAATAGTTTACAAAAGAAAGCGATTCATTAAGTAATAAACAGCAATTTATGAATTTAAACATTCATAGAAACTCATAGTTAGAATTCAATCATGAAAGAGAAATTAAAAAATACTTTTTTTTTTCTTTTAAATAATTTATAAACTAAGTGATGTCATTTTTTAATTAAACAAAAAGAAACAACAGGTTTTTTGTCCATATTTGTCTATATTAAAAAACGAAAAGAAAAATCTGTATGATGTACTCATGATAAAACGAAAATATCATATTCTAAAAATCATGTAAATTGATCAACTAGTTTCATTTGTATACAGAAAATTTTTTCAGTGTTTAATGGAAATTTGTAGGCATTACAACATAAATGTCAGATTTTAATTATTGAGTTATCTCTCTTTGATTTTTTTATAGATTATTTTCAAAATGGTAGACGAGGCAGTCGTTCTTTGGTTACTCATAAAATTTGATTTTCTTATTTAAACATGAAACTACTTGATCAATTTGTGTGATTTTTGGAATGATATTTTCGTTTTGTCATGGGTTGTACATTATAGAGATATATTTTTATTTCTGTTTTTTAATATAAGGGAATTATGGATAAGAGTTGAAACTCTTAAAAAGACTTTGTAGTGTGCGATAATACAAACGAAATAAACTGAACAGTTAAAATCTGAGAAAGAAAAGACTAGTGTTGCATGCGCGTGATAAAACTAATGAAGAAATTTGGGAGGTTGGGTCAAAGGTGAACCAAGAAAACGACAAAACACAAACAAATGAATCAGAAATAAAAAGCTAATTAGGAAACTGTTAAAATACTCGTTGCGTTTTCATTATTAGAGCAAAATGCAAAAATTCAAATATTGAATTTCAAGCAAAACTAACGATACCTACTTAATTATCATGTTGCAATAATGAACATATTCAAAATTTATGAAAAACGATAAAGTAGAAAATTTATTAAGGAAAGCGGTTTTCGAAAACAATTAATGAAAATTGAGTTTTGCTAAATTGGCCTAAGATTTTCAGTTTTCAGAAAATAATTACCTTCCTTGTTACTCTCTGGTTTCTTTTTTTAGCAATAAATAAATAAACAGGAGAATTCTATTGTAATAAGGGAGGTAATTATTTTCTGAAAGCTTTGAAAATCATAGACCAATTTAGCAAAACTCAATCTTCGCTACTTGTCTTCGAAAATTGTTTTCATTAATAATTAATTTTCTACCTTATCGTTTTTAGTAATTTTTGGATATATTCATCACTGTGACATGACAGTTAAGTAGATACCATTAGTTTTACTTGAAATTCAATATTTCAATTTTTGAATTTCGCTACAATAAAGTATTCCTAAATTTAAAATGATAACTTTTTTGTACCTTAGAATTACCTCCCTTGTCAGGAAATTTCAGTATGGAACCACATAGTCATAACAATTGGTTATGCAATTCAATGGAAATCGATGTAGTACCACAAAGCTGTGAGCTCGCAGATTTATGGTACTACTTATTCTGATTGGGTTTCCTGGTAGAAAAAGTATGATGTTAATAAACTCCAAAACAGAAAAACAATTGTTCATGTGTATTTTGATAAAATTACAATTATAAGATAGAAATTTACATAGTAAATTTTACAGGAGGCATTAGAGGCATTATCAAGAGAAACCATATAAAGTAGTAGAAAGTTGGTACAATGCAGAATTAAAAAAAAATTAAACATTCATTTGTTTAAAATCAACAACGTTTCAGCAATATAATGTCTTCATTAGGACTAGAATCAGTTTGTGTTTTTTTCTTGGTGCTTGTTAAGCTATGGTTGACAGATCGAATTTTTAAATATATCGTTTTAAGCAAAAACAATATTACTAACCTTATTGTCATCTTGAATAAAGTAATATATCCAAAATTTATGATAATTCATTGTGTAGAACAACTGCATTTGTGTGTGTGTGTGTGTGTGTGGTTTTTTTTTTTTTTTTGTAAAAATAAGTCTATCGTTACAGGTGTAACATTACGGCAGCCATTAGGAATGGTGGAAAGGGAGATAAGCCAAGTCAGTTTACCAGTTTTTTTTCAGAGTTCTAATTACAGAGAGCCGCAGAGTTCCACATGCAGAGAAGAGGAAAATGAATGTAAATACATTGAAGGTGGCTAAACTGCCTAATCTTCCTTTCTGATAACTTCTCCAATTCCTAATGGCTGCCGTAACGTCTCGCCTGTAGTGATAGACTTATTTTTACAATGTCCTACTCAATGAATTATTGTAAATTTTGATTATATTACTTTTTTTTCGAGATGACAATAACAGGGCTCTATGGACAAATTTATCTTTAGTTGACCTTTGACAACTAAATATTTTCGTTTACTAGCCAAACCTATATGATCTTTAGAATATGACATCTTAGTTCTATGACGAGTATGTACATCATAAAGATTTTTCTGTATATTTTTAAATAAGTGTAATCCTAAATATACAACAAATTTTATGTTGATACTTGAAGGTATAAACATTCTGATTTCTTCCGATGTTTTTGTAAACAGCCTTTTTTTATAAAAAGTGTATATTCTATTAAACTGTTATTGTTTAAATATTTTTACTTTGTTCGTTTTATTAAAAAAAGTTGAAAAGATATTTTTCATTAAGTAGTGAGCCTTGGAAGATTGTCAGTGAAAGAAATGCAATCGCCAAAAGATAAGCGCTTCATTATTTCTAGTCGCCACTTTGAAAAATCACTTGCAAATGCGACTGTTTCACTCGCAATGTAGACCCCTGCAATAAGGTAAGTAATATTATTTTTGCTTAAAACGATATATTTAAAAATTTGATCTGTTGACTATAGCTTACCAAGCACCTTTTTTTCTTTTCTCATGGCATGGTATCGCTAGAAAAGTATTTTATCAAGTGTTCTGAATCAGAAGGAATGTGTGACTTGCGTATGAAATGAATTAGTGAAGTTCTTTTTGTTTTTTTATTGTCTTGTGTTTAAATTTATTTTGTTAAAATGTTTTATAGAATCAACCAGTCAAAGCACAAAAGTTAGCAGTCTTCATTAATGAAGGACCGAGTACAATTTTTATTGAATATTTGATACTTGTACAGTTTAGTCAAGACATTAAAAAAATGAAAATATCGAAAAAAGGCTATATTTCACATATTCGTTATGAAATGAAGTTCTCCGGAAAAAAATTTCACTTAATTTCATCAAGTAGTTTGTTTTTTTTACAGCGAAAAAACAATTTGTTATGATACCGAGCAAAAGGTTCGATTTTTAGGAAGAAAAGCTCGAATTAAAGATGGGAAGGGGGTGTCGGCGCTTTATATTAAGTTATCTCCCCGTGGCATGTTGTTCAGCTTCAGCAAATTTCACAATGGCTGACTTCAACGCATTCTCATAAGAACGTGTTTTTCGCTGTAAAAAAAAAAAAAAACTACTCGATCAAATTAAATGAAATTTTTTTTCTGAGATCTTCAGTCCAAAACGGATACGTACAATATAACCTTTTTTTGATATTTTCATTTTTTAATGTCTTGACTAAACTGTTCAAGTGCCGAATATTCATTTACTAAAGTGATTTTATGTCAGATATTACAAGCTGAGTAAATAAGCTGTCATTGAATATATATATATATATATATATATATATATATATATACACACACACACATAGTTTTTGCTGTTGATTTTTTAAACGATATTAAGGTTAACATCTCCACCTTGGAGATCCGGTGTTTTCTTAGAAAGTCACCCATTTTTTGTTTGGACATATTTTTTATTTATTTTTATTTTTTTTTAAAACAGTAATCTATGTACACACGTGTTTCGGGGTGCTACCCTTTTTCAGCATAGCTTGACTGTTGTTAGGATTCAAACCCTGGACTATACGTATTTCATATATATATATAGATAGAGAGTGAGGGCATAAGTCCTGTTACAAAATTTCGGAACTATTTTTTATAATACTAAAATAAATTTACAATTTTATTGTCAGTAATATTATAATGTTATATATGATTTCTTCTTTCTCAGAAACAAAAGATACTAATTTTTAAGAATGTCTGTTTAATTGAAAAGAAGATTTAGCATAGATCAGTATGAGAAGAGCCTGTCTCTACCAGAAATATTCAAGTTACGGAAAAATCTCAATCAAAAAAATGTTCATTAAAGGACGATTCATCATTACTTGGAAACTTAGTCGTTCAAAGATAGACAATGCTCAGGCCGTCTCCGCACCTCCAGAACACTTAAACTTATAAAAAATGTTAGGGAAAAAATCAGGCGAAATCCAAGAAGATCCACGAGACAAATGGTAAAGGAAGCACAAACATCACCAAGCACTACGTAAAGACTATGTCGAAGTGACCTACAGATGTCACACTATAAGCTCCAAAAGCGACAGCTTCTCTCTGCACCCACAATTATAAAAAAAGACTCATCAGAAGTCGACTCTTGTTAAACTGTATCGGGGAGGGCACACTCAATAAGATCATCTTCATGGCTGTAAAGTTATTCTCACCAACAGTTTCACAATCATCAAAATGATAGAGACCTGTTGAGAAATCGTGAGACAATACCTGGTAATACAGGAAAGATGTTGAGAACGCTAAAACCAGCATCAGTGATAGTCTGGGCAGTCATTTCTAAAATAGGAAGATCTCCACAAATTTTCCCCTCTCAAGGGATCAAGATTAACAAAGAACGTTACATTGAGGACATTGTTGAAGGTGCACTGGCTCCATAGTGTAATTCTGTGTAGGATGATGAAGTTTGAACTCTCCAACAAAATGGTACGACAAACCACACTGCTCATGTAACACAACAGTGGTGTAAAAACAACTATTAGTCCTGGATCAGCAAAAAAGCATGGCCTTCCTCATCACGTGATCTTAATGCTCTTGATTATTGTTTGTGGTCAATCCTGGAAAGTGGAGCCTGTTCTACTCTATATCAAAATATTGAAGCTTTAAATACAAAATTGAACAAATGTTGGGAGAGAATACCCTCAAACCCTGTGTGTGCTGCTAAAGATGATTTCTCTATAAGACTTCGTAGTGTAGTAAAAGCTTAAGAAAAGCATTTTGAATAATATTTAAGCCACAGTGTTCCTTCAGTATGTGATAATCAATTTTTGCGATTGGGTTTTATAATAAATTATTTTGTTGGGAAAAATCTGAGTTTTATTTTGTAACAGTATTTATGCCCAACCCTATATATATATATATATATATATATATATATATATATATATATATAATTAAATTGTGATTCAATGAATTTCAAAAAACTCATTTAAAAAAATTTCATTGAAATTCATTGAATCACAATTTAATTTATTTGCTCTAATCTTGCATATCGAGCAATTCTTATTTAGATGGGATAACTTATAGAATATTACTGCCAGTAATATTTTGTAAACTTTATAATCTCACGTTTTCATAACAACTGATTGTTAAATAAAAACTATTCTGAAGTATATATATATATATGTGTGTGTATATATATATATATATATACACACACACACACACACACAAAGTGCCTTCAATAAGTGTCCAGACATTTTGTACAGGGTGACCCAAAAATAACGGGCCCCAACTCTAATTAGGCCTCGTTTCTTAGTGTTTTGTCTGAATGAAATGAAACTTTGGTCATAACCAGTTTATTATATTCAAAACATCACATCAAAACACAAGGGTCTTTGGCCCTTTTTTTTTTCTCCATTCTACAGTATATGCTCTAGATGGCCTCCATTTAGCTTTTGTTTTTTTTTGGGTAACCCTGTATAATTGTTGTAGACTCTTGAAAATTCAGTATGTTATTGCTATACATCTTATGAGATGATTGAACAATGTTTACGATTTCAGGTTTAAATGAACGGCTACAGCAGGAATTTGAATACACCCTACTAAAACCTGATTGTCACTGCTGGTGAATTCGAAAAATGCAATCAGGATGTGAGGACACTTTAGAAAAACGATATGCAATAAAATTCTGTTTTAAACTTGGAAAAATGCCACAGAATGTATGAAATGCTTCAGACTGCTTTTGCACCATCTTACATGAATCGAGCATTAGTTTTTGAGTGGCATAAGAGATTCAAGGAAGGAAGAGAGGTAAGCAATAATAAGCCAAAAAGACAATAAGCTAGTAGCAAAATTATTTGATAACGTATTATTAGAAGGCCAAAATATCATTCATGTTGTCCTTTTAGCAACATATTGTTGCAGTCAATATAATGATAGTGCAAGGTTGGAATGGTTAAAATTCTTAAGAAATTATAACATATTAAAAATTTGTGAATTTTTGAAACAATTTATATTGAATTATAATAACCTTCCCTCAGCTAAAGTATTTATAATTTATGTTTTTGAACACTTAAATAATTATAACATACCATGATACTTTCAGACTGTGATTACTAGTTATGCAATCATCTCTATGTGAGCCCACAATCATCTGGGTTATTTCACTTGGATTTATTTCTTGGCAGTGTTAGAGAAAGAGTTCTATGCAGGAGTCTGCGCCCTTGTTTTACTCATGGGTGCAATTTAGGACAAGATCTTTTCCTATTTTGTCAAGCTCTTCAAAATGGAAAGATTAACTCCTTGTAGCAGACTTGTTTCCAGTGCTACAATTTGGACACTCAACAAAAGATACGAAAGAAAGCTAGATGGTATGTACACCGATAAGTTACGAGCAGTGTTAAATATATTTTGGCAAGATCATCCCATGAAGCAGCAACTTTATGACAAACTACCTGCCATGTCTACTACCATCAAGGATTTGCTGGTCACTGCTAAAGGAGCAAGCAAGAGCTGGTGAGAAAGGTATTGTTGTGAGCTCCCCATCACGGGCACACAAGTATAGAACAACCTAAACCCACGTACATCCAGCAAATTGTGCATGATGCTAACTGTGATTATGGAGATCTGAGATAGCTGATGGGAGATAGGGAAATCTGGAGAGAGTGAAAGAGAGTCACATTGGTCTGAGCAAGGAGCCCGAACCAGATAGATAGATAGCAGACTTTGCTTTTAGGTTGACTCAAAGATAAGGGTTAAAGAGTGTCAGGTGAGGCAACACTGTGATGATCGATAATGATGGAAATTGGGCAGAATTTGAATATTTAAGAAAACGGCTCAATTACAACTTGTTTACATTGAACTTGAAAACGAGCATCCTTTAGTCAGCCAGGAAGCAGTCCCGTAGTATTGTATTTCACAGACAGGTAATTCTTGAAAAGAAAATTTGGTCATAGAATGGTGAATGCTCCAACAAATTGCAAACACTCGTACCCCCTCGACGTAAATACCCCCGACAAACCTGACAAGCAGCTAAATCACACCCCTTCACAGTAGAGATCCCTAGATGTATGAGAGCCTTCCTGAGTTGGCACTGCTTGATTCCAGTGGCAAGGAGAAATACAAGATGAGTAGAAACAATGCCAAGATAAGTGGAGAGCACATGCAGCACCTGTTCTTCTCAAATGGTCACCCATTTCAGTACTGACCAAGATCAGTGTTGCTTAACTTTGGTGATCTAACACGAACCATTCTGTCAATGTGATTATGCTGTACATTATAGTTGAAAGTAAAACAATGTAAATAATTTAAAGTTTAAAATTTCTGGCATTTTTTTTTTTTAATTTATTACTCTTAAGATATTTAATTTTTTGTAATGTCATCCAAAGGTATTTAATAACTTGAATGGCTGACCAATCACAAAGGGTTTATTGTTAGAAGTAAAAAATGCTATAATTATTTACAGATTGGTTAACTTGTAATGTATACGGGGAAAGGTCCAAGTTGTACTCATAATATTGTCATACATGCACTAATTGTACTGTCTCAGGCCATTTATTTAGTGTACTATTGTGACTGGTGCTGCATATGCCTGTATGTAACAGTCTGAGGACCAACACATTGTAGAAAAGTAGACAAAGAATAGGAAAGAACTTCAACTCGCTTTTTTTTGTTGCAGAACGACATATTTCCTCGTTATTGTTGTGATGTCCCTCATGCCTCTCACAGGAACTCAAGCATTCTCCCTGTCTCTAACATGACCTCCTTTTTAAAGTCTTTATTTTTCCTTACTGACGCCGCCATTTTGCATGCATTTGCATCCGTGCTATGTTACATGTCGAGGTTCTGATCTTGACACTCAGTCCACCATAAACTGGGCCATTTCGGTGGGCTTTTAGCTATTGGGCTGATGCATCCATTCTGAGTAGGCCTAGGAAGTCCACCCTCCCAGGCCTGCCTCCCGGATTTTTGGTAAAGCAAGTTTATTGCTTGTTGTCTGAGGCACCCTCACCGGGAAATGGCAACTGGACTACTCAGGCAATTTTTACAGGATCAGAGTGCTCCTTCTTTAGGGGTGCTGGGTCGATTCTGCCTACCTTTCAACCTTGTGTCACATTCCCCCCCTCCCCCCACGGTGGGAGAGAGGTAAATACCTACTACTGTCATACTCTTTGCGGTTAACAATGTTGTTGCTATGCCGTTTAGTTTAGTTCATTTAAAAGGAAAGGGTGTCAGTATTTTCTCTACAACAAATATGAATCAGACCTAACTCTACAGACATCTTACAGTTTCCATTGAATTTGGAAACAAAATTTGTCTTGGTATTATTTGGATTCTTTGAATTATTGTTCTCATCTTTAGTGTTATTTTCATGTTTAACTCAACCTTCTTCAGGTGTATCTTGTCGAACTTGCAAATCTTTCTGTTGAATAGCACGTTTCATTCATCAGTCATAACTGGATAAAAATCCTAAGTAATTCACAATTGTAGTTTGAGTGTCACTCCGCACTGAGGATTGAACCTTCAACCTCCAGAAGAGTGTAACTTTACAACTGCATTTTGCCAACCCCTTTATCCACTATGTCACGGGTCCTTGCAAACAATTCGATTATGAATTTTGAGAGCCTGAAGCCTATCTTATTTTCTGGCTGTACAATCTTACTACTTATCATTATATATCACTATTTATTGCTACACACATATTTTTATGTATGTATATGTTTTAAATAATGTTAAAGATGAGAATAGTAATCCAAATAATATGACTAATCAAGCCTCATCGAAAAAATTCAGAAACATTAAATTTGTTTTTTTTTTTCTTGATTAAATATTAAGTTGTGACACAAAAATTTCTAATAAAATCAGGCAATTATTTACAGAAAAGAAAATTAAAGAAAACATAAATAATGAATCTAAAATATGCACAATATAAAAAAAAAAAATGACTCAAAAAACTAAAATGATAAAACGGTCATAGAAAAAAAGTGTTGATTAAAAAAGAAAAAAAATCATCTAAATAAAAAAAAAAATGAGTGGAGGTGAAGGGGGGGCATAAAATTGTTATACCAACCCTGTGGTGAATGTGGAATCCGTCTGTTCTCTAGAGAGGATAAATACAAGAAGAAATCTTACATCAAAGCTCAAAGACAAAATGTACAGAAAAATAAAGTTCCTGCAAAGAAACAATCAAAACTTTGCCAAGTCATAGATTAGGGTTAAAAAATAAAAAAAATTGGTTAAAGCGTCATACCTCTTTGACATCAGCATAATAATTATTTAGATTGTCTTCATCGTGGAAACCGGTATCCGCTGACTGTATAGATGATCGATTACTGGAAAAAGAAGAAAAGAAATTTAATTTAGACTTTCGGATCTTGTCCAGAACTCCCCCTATATTAAAAAACAAAAATAAAGAAAACTTTGTATGATGTACGTACCTGTAATGAAAGGAAAATATTATATTCTAAAAATCGTGTAAATTGATCAAGTGGTTTTATTTTTATAAAGAAAATCATTTTTAAGTGAATAATGTGAATTTGTAGGCATTACAACAAAAATCTTGCAAATTTGAATTATTGCGTTGTCTCCCTTGTTTCTTGAGATTATTTTCATGATGGTGGCACGAGACAGTCACTCCTCTTTTACTCAAAAAAAAAAAAAAAATTTGACATATCGAAGATATTATATTCCAAAAATTATGTAAATTGATTAAGTAGTTTTGTTTTTAAATGAGAAAATCAAATTTTATGAGCATCTAAGTAGTGAGTGTTTTGCCAGTCATTTTGAAAAAAAAATCCTCAAAATACAAGGGAGGTAATTAAACAATAATTCATACTTACTAGATTTATGCAGTAATGCCTACAAATTCCCATTAATCACATAAAAATGATTTTCTTTATAGAAATAAAACCACATGATTAATTTACATAATTTTTGGAATATGATATTTTCGTTGTGTCATGCAGATTTTTCTTTAGTTTTGCTTTTTAATATGGGGGGGGGGAATTCTAGATAAGAAACAAAGGAACCCTAGAGTATTGGGCTAGAGGCCTCATACTTTTGTTCATCCTAAACAAGGCACAATGCTACCAAGACATCAGGGGTTACTGTAAATTAGGGGCATCCCAATAGGGGAGTTGTGCAGCAAGATACTTGTTCACATTACATTTAATAGATAAGGGGTTGCATAAAGAGCATATATTGTGCTAGAAGACAAAGTTTACATAAGTAAACCATTAGCCAAATCTTTATATATAAGGTTGTGGCCTTGGGAAATCCATCAGAGATAAGTGCGTGACATGGCGTTACAGTTATCCCAATATTATACAACTGTTGATAGAGCAAATGCTCTTAGAACTACCTAAGAGTTAGGGCTCTTGTACTACCAGTTGGAAACACCAGCCAGACAAGCTGTCCAACGTGTACCCTCATTCCTGTCAGATAAGAATGACCCAGGTTAGTCATGTGAAACTATATGACAAGCAAGTGTCCTCCTCTCCAAGTTGCCTAGGTAGGGAGGAAGAGATGATGGAACGGAAGTCAATTTCTAAAAGCTATACAACACATACCTGCATGTAAAACAGGCATTAATCTGATGATGAAGATGATGAATTAAGTATGATCAGCAGGAACATATATAATTCCCTCCTCCCTAAATGTCACCTGTGAAATCATTAATGAAATTCACAATCTTTTAAACAATCCAGTCACATTTGTACAAATAAACTGCAGTCACTGCTTAACTTGTCTACCAAATTTCAATCATGAATCTTCAACAGTCTTTGTTTTATCGTGATTCAATATAGGGTATACTTTAATGATCGTCACATTAGTAAGAAGTGTGATCCTGAATAGACTTCAGATCCACAAGACAATAATTTGCTACATTTTTATTAGTGGAATTGTTATCATCATCATCGTCGTCATCATAATTGAATTCATATCAGTTTATTCATCAGGTGCAGAAGTCAAGAAAGAACAAAGGATTGCCATATGATTTTGCTAAGCAAGTCTGCAGTTGGTAGAGGAGGAAAATATCTTTTTCTGTCTCACAATTGTTGGAAGGAAGGAATTGCTTTTTTAATTCAACTTATTCACACTGGTTGTGCCGTCGTTATGAATGTAACCTGTAAACTTGAAATGTTAGACTTCTGTCAAGGCAGCTGCATCACTTTCATTATTACGTTTGGGATAAGGTAAATATATCTGTCCTTTCCTAAACTATGGGTTAAATAGCTTCAACATTTTTATCCCTTGTGTTCATACATATGGCGCCTGGTATTCTCAAATAGTCACCCATCTGATAATAACCAAAATCAATGTTGCTTAACTTTAGTGATCTATGAATATGTGTGTGTCAAGGTGATTATGTCGTATAAAAGTGCTTTTCAACATTTTTTCCTTTTGGTCCATTTTCAATGTCAAAACAAATCTCTGGTCCACATAACCTTTAATAAAAATTTTGAGCAACATGGAATTGTATTTTTTATTAACATAAAAATGTAGTGAAAATATCAATGACTTTTTCTTTTTAACCGCACTCACCCCTAACAAGGCATATCGCCACTTGAGACGATGCCTAGGAAAGATTACCAAGATGTTGGTTTATGTTACATTTAAACGTCTGCATATCAGTACAGCCAGAGAAACAGGTAGCAGGAAGGGAATTCAAAAGTCTAGCTGTTCCAGGGAAGAAACTAATAGAGTAAAAAGCTTTTTGGCATTTACAAACCTCAACAGTGAAGGTGCGAGATTTTGTTGCTAAGCGGGTTTGTCGGAGATATGTACGTCAAGAGGACACAAGTGCAACGAGTTCATCAGAGCACATTCCATTAAAATATTTGTAAAACAGGCACAGAGAAGCAGCATTGCAGTGATGGAACAAGGGTTGGACCTATTAGGCTAAACTACTCTTGCTATTCAAGGTCAATGAAGTTATACTACAGTGATTTCATGAATCTACATCGGTAGAAAAACCACTTATGAGCCTGAGGACTCACAATGAGAAACACTGAGGTAGACAACTCTTATCAATCTGTATTAACCAAGCATAGTGAGTAAAGCTAAAAGCCAAAGCTCCATTTCAACAAATGCAGAGAGTTCATCTTAAATGAGTGAAATTCCTTTTGTGGCACTATATCTTAGTGTCCCTGTTGTGGTGGTTATTAACCCCCCCCCCCCCCCCGCATGGCCAGGAAGTGATTTGGCCGTAGACGGAGGGATACATAACCAATCACAATGCCATCCCACAATTCTTTCTTTTCTCAACCTTTTTTTCATCCGGACAGCATGGGGTAAGACGTATATTTTTGTCTCTCCTTAAATGAGAGGACCCCCCCCCCCCAGGAACTAGTTAAGGTTAGTTAGTTTTAATTGTGAAAGTCAATTATCACTTGTAAATTGTTTTTTTAAAAATATTGCAATATTTTCTTGTAAAAAAAAAAAAAAAAAAAAATAGTTAATTATATTTCTCATATATTACCATTGTGTCGTGCGTCGTCTTTTTTTTTGTGTCTGCTTTAAATGTCTACATTAATAAATGAAGCAGACCTGAAGAAGAAGATTTGAACCATGTTAAATCCTCAAGGAACAAAACGTCATTCTGGGAGAAGAACAAGCCAGCTACATCCAACATCTCAGGTATGCTTTTTCTCTTCACCTAGACAGAAAGACGTCTAATCGATTTCAAGATATTTAGCATAACACGTGGGTCAGTCACATGCCAATGACTGGCCTATAGGTGTACATTTTGTTGCCGTAAGACTAGGACAGACACTGAGTTATCACAAAACACAACATCAGGTCTAATTAGTAAACTATCACATAGTTGTACACTTTTGGAACACATCATTATCATCAAATATAGTCTAACGTCCTTTTTACAGGCTGGCATGCATTGGACAGCTCTAAAAAATTGACTTCCAAATTAACTCGTTTCTGACTAGGTATTTATTCCACTTTCTCTCAAGTCCATTTTTATTACTCTCTCTCATATTGTCCTTGATATTCCCTAACTGAACATTAGTTTCAAAAGAAATATTAAATTATTCAGATTGATGTAGAAAACATCATGAAATTTCCATGGGGTTTTGCTATTATTATTATTATTATTACCTGTTGTCGGAATGTATAGATCCAGTGCTTGGTGTGCCTGGTCGATCTTGCGGTGGCGTCAAAAGGCAAGGGTTTGCAGATGGAGAACCCTGAATGGAAGAAAAACAAACCCATGAAGGCAAAAAGGGAAGAGAAAAAAAAAATAAATAAAAATATCAAATCCAATAAATCAATACTTTGGAAATTTTTTGTTTTGTTTGCAAATGACAGCAACTAGGGCTCATGAAAAAAAAATAAGATTGGAGAAAAATTCTTTAAAAATATATAAGTAAATTTAATTGTTTTTTTATTTCTGAATTTTTGAGATGAGGATTGATTATTCGTCGTATTTTGATTCTTATCGTTCTCATCTTGAGTTTTATTTTCACAACGTTTCAGTTGATGTATCCTTTGATCTACTTCAGGTGTATCTTGTTGAACTCAGGAATTTTTCTGCCAAACTCAGGAATCTGCACAGAATTTTGAATGGAACCCTTTATTTAATACAAGGAAGTAACATATTCTCATTCCATCAGCCATGACTAAATAATTCTAAGTAGTCCTAAGTAATTTGCAATTGTATTGTTGTAACTTTGTAATTGTATTGTAACCCAAGTTATTGATTAAAAATAAGAAATCATAATTATTTGTATTATTTAGATTCTTCTGAATACTGGGCTCGTCTTGAGTGTGATTTTCATGTTTCGGTTGATGTAACCTCCAAACTTCTTCAGGTGTATCTGGTCGAACTCGAGAATCTACACGGAACATTTTATTTATGGGTGACTAGAAGTACTAAGTAATTAACAATTATAAATTTGCGTGTTGTCCGCACTGAGAATTAAACATTCAACCTCCAGAAAAGTGTAACTACCACTGAATTTTACCAAGTTCTTTATCCACTATGCCACGGGTCTTTAGGGAAACATAAAATAAAAAATATGAAAAGACACCGAATAAAACGACTTACATGGAATGTTAGCATGACATCTTGCTTCGTCTTGCTGAGCTGCTCTTCCATCTTCTTATGAAGCGGTTGCATCTCTTCGTTTGCCAGATCTCGGTGTAATTCCAGAGAAGATTCTAACGTTTGCATCTGAAAAGAAAAAAGGAAAAAAAAAGAAGCTTTTCATTAAAAGAATTTACAACTCTTTCATATTTTAAAGTCCGAAAGTTACCATAATTCATGTTTGATTCACAATAATTTTAAAATATTTATTTTTATTTATTTTTTTCTTTTAACCTATTGTTATTCCGAATTTAAGGTTAGTGTTTCGGTTAATGAAGTGCATTTTTTTTTTTCTGGAAAAAAGAAAACATGTTTTCTCGAAAGATTTTGGTACACGGTTTTTGCAACGTTTGTGCTACTTTACTATCCGTAAATTTCATTTTTTTTATAAAAAAAAAAAATCTTAAAAATAAAACAAACTGAAAATAGTTTTAAAAATAACAAAATAGAAATTCTTAAGTTACTCGAACATCCACACATAGTGGTGAAGGCTTTATGTAGAACCAACCACACTTTTTGATACAACTGCTAGTCTTCGTCAATGCAATGGTTTCCGCAAAACAAAGCATACAGTAGACCTCAGATTTTTACATCATAGTTTTCCTTCTTTTACTTGCATGACTTTACGAAGACTGGGGGTGCACCTCTCCCAGTGAATTAAACGCACCCCCAGATATCAACCTGTAATCTTTTGTTTTAGTTGGTACATACAGCGCCCAGCTTTCCCAAGGTTGTTGATAAATACTAATCTTTAATCAGATCTCAGAATATTTAAAAAAAAAAAAACCAGAAAAGAATAAAAACAAATTAACATTCAATAAACCAATTGGTAATCAATTAAAAGTTTTTACCTGTTCTGCGATTACGTTCTTCAACTCCTCCAGAAAATGAAGTTCATTAGAATATTTTGAAGAATATTCAGGGCTGAAAAACGCCTGCAAGTAAAGGATAAAACGGAAAATGATTAAACTAAGAAAACGTTTCCTCTTTGCTTCTATTATATTCTTCTTCTTTTATTTTTAAGCATTTTATTCCAGACTTTGTTATCCCAACAAAAAAGGTTTCAGAATCATGTAAATTGTAGTTCATTCAAGAGCTCCTTTCTCAACACTTGCATAAGAGCATGTGGTCTCCCTGCTGACAACATCGCTGACCCCAATATTGTTTCTATGGTTTTCTTCTTTTGGTCGTGTCATTGTCTCTCACATTGGCTGTTGTCAAGGAGGCACGCACAGGTTCACAAGTATATAAGACAAATAAAAAACACAACTCAAAGAAAACACAGACTCCAAAACTTTCTATAAATATTAGTTGCACTCTACGTGCATGTATGCGACACCATCAATCATATGAACATTAAGATCTTCTGTCAAGACCAAGTTTGTCAGTTGATATCAGCTCATCTTGATCTCCCCAAAGCTCTCTTTTTTTTTTTTTTTTTACAAGGGTGTCACCACTTATCAAGGTCCAGAGGCCACTCAAGGATAAGGGTTAATAGGTATACATTAGTCATTGTGATTTTAGCATAGTAAACAGTGGGAATTTTGAAACTTGGATTACTTAGGGGGACGATTCAATTAGAACTTGTTCACATTGGACTTTTTCTTTTTTTTTTTTTTTCATAGGTATCAACTCATTATCAAGGTCAAAGAGGCAACTCAAGGATAAGGGTTAAAGAGTGTACAGTAGAAATTGGACAATATAATAATCATTAGTAATGAAAATTTGTTAAATTTGATAACTTATATGGAACGGCTCATCAAGAACTTATTTATGTTAGACTTGAAGACAACCATATTGTAGTCAGCCGGAAACCGGACTGTCATAAAACGTTGTAAATGCTCACAAACTTCTCCAACTGTCGTAAAACTCATTGTCACAAAACTCACGGACACACTCAAAACTCTAAAAATATATTTAGTCTTTGTTCTCGTTCAATGACATCTACAGCTACTGTCGAATCCGTATTCGTCTGTTGCCATCAGTTCGTCTTGATCTCTTAAAGCACTCGTGACCTGGCCCTGGATCTGTTTTCTTCTCTGCTCAAATCGCAGCTGTCGTCAAGTGTTCCACTGACTGCTCAACTCTAACTGTTATTAACCGCTGCCAAAATGCTTCCAATTTTATAAGATAAGCGTTCAATAAATTTATTTTAATATAAATTATTTCAACTTTGTACAGTTATCTTACAAAAAAATTATTTCTAATTTTACTACAGAGTCCAGTTGCAAAAACATCACAAAACACTACCGTCTACAAACCAATCCCCACCATCATAAAACCCAGTGTTAATCCTAAATACATTTTTGGTCCATTGTTCGATCCTCTTATTACAGTCATTGTCATACCCTGATTCACAATTCTACATCAGCTTTCTTTTGTCTACCCCAGTGAACAACTTCCTCTCAATTGTTCTGCCAATAAACACATTTCCTCTTTCTTTTTGTTATATTTCTTTTTCTGTCATGCTTCCTAACACTTGAGTTGAAGAAGACATGGACAGTATTACACTTACTGGTGATGGTATCCACCCTTACACCTGATCGTGCTGACCGTGACACCTGGCAACACACCGTCCACCAGGCTGTGATCTGCTTGGAGGTCTCCCGGACAGAGAATCTACAGGAGAAACGCTGCAGGAGGAAGATCCGGGAAGCCTCAGCAGCTGTACCTGATGTGACTTTTGACCGAAACCGCGGTGGCCAAACCAACTTGTTCCACATCAGGCTCGTCAGCCACAAGCATGCCTGCAGTCGATGTGGACAGCCTCCTTCATAGGATTTTCATTCGCAAGTCAAGCCAAGAGATTCACCCTGAGTTGATTGAGCCGGCTCCTTTCAACAAATCTGTTGCATCCTGAATGAAGGGCGACCAAGTATGGCAATCTATTACCAATGTTGAAACAAATGGAAACTTGGATTCTACTTGCAACCACCGTAGATATTTAGACTGACAATACATTTTGCATTCACATTCGGAACCACTGTTTGAGTTGGCTACCATGCTGCTTCAAACCCCGAAATGGAAACAGGTCAATCACTTTTCTGATGAAGTTGTCGCATTGATGGCAAAGAGCATGATCATGTTGTTTTTTTAGTTTGAAGTAATTAAAAAAATCATCTTGGATATTTCAATTTCTGCATTACTTTTTAAAAATATAAATTGTAACACAATTAGCTATAAAATTTTATTAAAACGCATATTTTTGAGAAAAATAGTTTCCTAAGAAGACTCAATATAGAAGTCAATACGATATACAGTGCTTCTTTGAAATGAGAACGAAAATTGAACACCATTAAAAACCAAATTTTATATCAATTTAAACTAAAGCCAATGTTATCTACTTAACTATCACATCGCAATTAGTAACATACCACTGCATTATTACATAAAACATGCACTTTCATGATTTCACAATGCAATGATCCACCATTATTGTTTTTGATATGCAACATAAACAAGGGAAGTAACTCGTAGTTTGAAATTCCATTTATTATTTAAGTATAACTTGCAATTTTACAGGTGATCATATGATATTGTCTATTGCTTTATTTTACAGCTTCCTGTCTTAGAGATCGCATTCTTTTTAATTTTATTGTCGTTATGAGCTTCTATTGAATATATAATCGGTTTCGAAATCTGGTAGGTGATATCCTTTCCTCTTCCCTGCAACCTCTTTTCTATAGAAAAGATGCAGTAAACCTGACTCTGCTTTATCGTTATTTTCATGGCAGGTGCTCATCTGAGATTCAGTCTATGCGTCCCCCTCCTCGCCAAACATTTACAAAAAGCACTCATCTAGTTACACCTACTATCAACAATTTCCCCCACTCTCTATCTGTGCTTAAATCTAAACACAAATTCCATGAACAAACTTCTTTCCTAGAACTGCCCACCTGTAGAACTCTGTTCAGTTCACCTACTTTCCAGCTGACTACAACATGGTCGTCTTCAAGCTCAATGTAAACAAATTCTTGTTGAGCCAACCTCTTAAATAGTCAATTTCTACCTAATTTCCACTGCTAACAATCACTACACTACTGTCTCAGTGATCACTGTACACTCATTAACTCTTATCCTTGAGTGACCTTTGGGCCTTGATAAGTGATGAGTCCCTTGTAAAAAAAAATACAAAGCCTATCTATTTGAGAGAAGAAACTAATAGAGTAGAAGGCTTTCCAGCATCTAGGGACTTCAACAGTGAAGGGGTGAGATTTTTCTGCTTCTGGTTAGTCAGTCACGTGTATGTTCCTCGAAGATTCATCAGAGCACATTCTATTAAAATACTTGTAAACCAGGCACAAGGATACAACATTGTGGTGATGGGACAGAGGTTGGAACTTGGTTGATAGTGTGGAACCCATTAGATTTGAGACTCTTTTTTGAACTCTGTCTATGAGTGAGAGACTAGTGTGGTAGATGCACTAGCCTAAATATGTCACCAATGTTCCATGCATGGACAAATTCTGACTTTGTAAAGCTATAGGATACATTCTGGTGCCAGTAATTTTCTAGCTCAGTAGAAGGAGCCCACCTTCCTTGCATATGGCAGATTTATTGCAGTTCAGGTCTAACTAGGAAAATATAATCAACTTATTTTTATATATTAAATTGGAGCACAGGAAGGAGCTGGTGCTAATGTGACTAAAAATTTAGGAATTACTAACCAGCAGAGCGTTATCACCGCCAAATTACTAACCAGCAGAGCGTTATCACCGCCAAATAAGAAAAGAGTATATCTGACATATGTACGCATGTGTGATGATGTATAGAAGGGAAACCTAGCCAAGGAAGGTTGAGGACATGTGTTATATGGAGAGAAATTATATCGGAATGATATGATATATGTATAATGTAAGTCTTAAGGACAGACTTGGCCTTTTTGTTATGAGCAAAGTGATAATACACTTCATTTTATCTATCCTCTGTCAATGAAAGAAATCCTTCTAGACTAAGATAATTTATATTTTTGTCTTAATCCAGAGTGATCCTTTTTGAGAAGCTGGATTTTCTCCACATTAATATTGACCTCATGTCTAAATATGCACTCACAAGGTTGCAAATCAACGGGGAGAGATTTAGATCTGGTAACCTCAGTGGAAGATTAAATCTGGACAGCATAGAGAGATGTGTGTAGAACAGGAGACTTCATTGGTTTGGTCACATTCAAGGGGTTTTGTGTTAGTAGGTGTAGGACAGTTGAGATAGGATGACTAGTTGCCAAGGAAGACATGGGATAAAGTGATAAGGATGGACTTGAGAAAAGAAAAGATAAATAAAAATCTGGCCAGAGAGAGGTTAATTTGGAAGTCAATTTCTAAAAGCCGCCCAACACATGTCAGCATGTAAAATACATTAAACCAAATGATGATGAAAGAATGGATTAAAGTTCTTGGAGTAATAGAGGGTGTATGGTCAGTTTGTAACAGTGATAACAATTACAGATGATCACAGCAGCAATGACAGCTCATAGTTTATGATTCTGAATCTGTGTTTGATTTATAAGCTTGGCACTGATTGGTCGAAACATTTAACTTCTCTTTCTGGCTTGACCAATCAGAGACCATCTTTCAGGCAAACTGAGCACATGACAGAAGTTGATAAAAAAAAGGTCAACACAGTCTACTTTCTTTTTTCCGGGTAAGAAACCAAAGTGAGCTGACTAATCTCGCCGCACTTTTTCCAACCCCAATCTTTTCTCTTGGTGTGCAACCAAAACCCCTCACCAGGCCTGTGGATTCAACAAGAAGCACCATCGACTCAACATGGCTATTAAAGCCATACACATTAACTTCTTATAACACACACGCACACATGACCCTGATTTCAACACTGGTGTACAATACCCATTCTTCATAAAATTAACACTTTTCCTTGTATGTTTGTTGTACATCATTCATCCTAGGTAGGTTCAACTGGTGTCCTCCAAAGGAGAAAGTGTCAAGGGAATATTAAATTCACAGGCAGTTCCCAGTCGCCTGTAATGTTTGATGCATTTTTGATCAGAAAACCAATATCTTCAAATAGTCTGATCTGGTAGCACCAGATGCCTTAACAAGTATTACCGCTCTGGGCCAAAGTGGACCTGGGAGCAATTGTAATTAAGAGGCAACTCCACATTCCCCACAATTCCCAAATGGAGCCTAAACACTGGATGTCTTTTGAAGTCATACCCAGGACCAATTTCCTTTTCTTACAAACAGGACATTCATCCTTTCTTCAAAAATGAACAATTTTATCTTCTCTACTAATGGAACATTCATTTAACATGATGTGGACTTCCTAACTTTTTTTGTATTCATCCATATTCATGGACTTATTCCATTACTATCACTCTTCTCCTTTATTCACAAAGATGATCAATGTTAGTCAAAGGGAAATAACTCTTTTCTATGAAAGCAAATCTGCCTCCCCTGCTTTTATTCTGAGATAAAAGTTATGTTTTCACAGAAGAACATGAGACCACATCCGAACAACCATCTTGGGACAGCAGGACACTGCATACCACGTGTGGATAATCAGACTAAACTAATTTATACAAATAGACTAAGAACCTTTTCTGGCTTACAAATAAGACTTAATTCATACAATAAGTCATAACAATCAGTAAAGTTCCTATTTACTTGCCTCCCCACATGGGCAGAATTAGACACCAAGGTCGGTTTTTTAATGTGGGGGAAGGAACAAAAATAAAAAATTGTCTCAGTCACGAAGAATTTCTCCTCCATCAGCTGAGAACAAAAATTTGAAGTGTAGCATCAGAACAGATACCATACCTTGATCTTTCTCTTCTACAAGTTGACAGGGGAATATCTAGGAAATTATGGAAGAAAATGATGATAAAGATGGATGAGAGAAAGAGGGAGGAGGGAAGCTGGGTGAAGATGAAGAAAAAAGAAGTGAATGTTGTCTTACCTCTTGATATTTGGCGACACCTCCATTCACACAGGCACTGATCATTCCGTTCAGTTTTAAAGTCAGGAAAGAGCTTTCCGTCTTTGGACTAATTCGACACTTCTCTGTCTGGATAACCAACTCCTTTGTAGCTTGTTTCATTAAATCAATGGCTACTTCTATCGGCGTCAATAATTGGACGCAAACACTTTCCACTTCGTACCAACGGAGAATTCCGGGCAATTTGTCTGCAGTTTTCAGTATCGATCGTTCTATGCACAACGTCTACAAGAGAGAAAACATGTTTAAATGGATTAAATTTACAAACTAGAAAAAAAGTTTATTTGTTCTCTTTTCAGCATCATTTTTGCTGCGTTTATCTTGTGCACTGGTATTCATAGTAGATTTCTCCTACTCTCTCTTTCTTTTTGACAGAATGGTCATTACCGACCAGTCATGGCACTCGTCACAAATCATTGTCTTTGATTCTGGTTTTGCGCCATTCTGAGAAACTCAGCCATGTTTATGTCCACAATGTCCTTCACATTGTCTGACATGCTTGTTTTTGATCTTCTATGTCCTCTTTTGCCAAGGGTTATACCAAAGAGCAGATCTATTATTAGGCCTGTTCTAGCCATATATCCCAAAAATCACAATTTCCTGTCATTGATGTTGTCCAGGAGTCTTTAGCATGGTTCAAACTTCTCCAGAACCCATTCGTTTGTATGTTTGTCCACCCAGCTTACACAAAGAAGTCTATGGTAGCACCACAATTCAAAAGTAATTTTCCTCCCGTCGACTTTCTTCAAGACCCAACATTCTGCTCTGTATGTTGCTATTTTTCTTACTATACATGATCAAAAATGTGTTCAGGATTTGAGATCAAGGTGTTTTGACCTTTTCCCAGAAGCCACCATCTTGAATCACATTTGCACAACTCATCATCATGTCCATACGATCACTCACTTTTGTCTAACATCATAATGGTGGCGAACATCAAAATTTTGGACATGGTCGAATTTAGTTAGACCTAAAATCCAATGCAATATCTTCTGAAGTTGAAAATATACTGGTGATTTGGTTTTGAATGTCAATCTTTGATTTGTTTTTCATTTCGTGAGTCACTGATGATTTGTTTGGATCTTTAAAATTGATATACTAATTTTGTTTGGTCAGCTATGGATGAAACCATAGGTAAAAAAAAAATGATCTTGGTCACTAGGATTTAGTTTAAGATTTTCTATTTACCTCTGCTCTGTTGTTATATGGTAGCATTCATTGAGCTTTTACCATGAAAAGATTGATCTATGCCCCCTCCCCACATAACATTTTTAAATAAGCGCTTTCTTTTTTAAATAGTAAAACTTTTTTCTAAATAAATCTCTTTTGTTTTTAAATACAACCTTTTTTTAAATAAAACCCCTCTTTTTTAAATGAGTAAAAATTATGTAAATTTAAATCCTTCAAATAAAATAAAAATGGGTCTTTGTGCAGTATACCAGGTTTCCGAACAAATGTATTTCAGGTAAAAATACAATTACATATGTATGTGTCATGTTGAAATTAACTGAAAATTTAAAAAAAAATGATCCAGTAGAAGATTTACTGGGTCCAGTTTTCCAGATAAAAACAGATTAGCAGTCAGAGATTTTCTATTTTTCTATGGCAGATATCAAGGAAAGATATGAAATGAAATGAAATTAAATGAAACTGTGGTACTAACCGTAAGCAGGTTAAACTGGTTTCCTCCAAAGGAGGAAGTTCCATGAGAGTATGAAATTCACAAGAAATCCTCAGTCACATGTATATCCCTGTTAGGGAAGATGACAACGTTAGGTTTTTGCAGCTCTTGAAAGGAGGTGTCGACGTCCCCCTACGTACACTGCCTGGCATTTCAAAATTAGTCGCCCATCTGGTACTAACCAGGATCAATGTTGCTTAACTTCAGTGATCTAACGAGAACCTGTGTGTCAACGTGATTATGCCGTATATTTCAAAGAAAGCAAGGGAGTTCGTCGTACAAAATTTCCTTAGACCCTTTTGGAATCACAGCTGGTCAGCAGAAATAGCACAGGAAGCATAAAAAAAGACATCCCTTCTCTCTACTGTCCTTGTCCACTGGATGCTCCATCATTGATGAACTTCATTGAAGATAACTGCTGGCCGACCTGTGACAGCCCAAGGAACTTTCAAATTTTCATTTTCTTCAGACATCGTCCAACTTTCAGTCACTGAAATACACCTATTCATTGTTGTTTTAAAAAAGGTTTTGTCTTCTTCTGTGCTACATTTTCGTTTACTGTTAATTTATTGAGGACCATCTCGCATCTCCAAACATCTTCTCGATTCTATTGTAAGTATTTTTTTTTAAGCTCTTAAGACTTTGAAAAGAATTTGTACGTACCTTGAATTCATTATTCTTATCTCTGTCTCCTCGATGATATGGTCGGTCAAATAAGAAAGTATCAACTTCATTGACTTGATAAAAGAATCGTATTTCTTGAGGAATGTTCGGATTGTCTAATTCTTTTCGCAGGTTTTCAACAGGTTTTACAAAGCTAATTTGTATATCTGGTTGTTTGGTTAAGGAAGAAGACACATGATATCAATAGAAAATATGGGAAAACAGGATGATTAGAACCCCAAGCTGGATAGAGGAGGGGAGGAAGCAAACAGAAATAGAAAGAAGACATAGCAGAAACAAAAAATACTTTTTGCTTGTAGTAATAATAAAATAATAAATATTTATGGATTTTAAACTACCAGTAAAACTAAAATCTATAGATGACTCCTGCCCCCAAATGTGTCTTTAAATAACTTTATAATTGAATATTTAGAGATTTATAAAGATTCAGAATCAAAATCAGTAATTGTATGGAATCTGGAATTTAGAACAGAATCGGTAATTATATCAGAATTGCGAAAAATATTGGAATTGTCCCATCATTAATATCAACCCTTTTGGGGTTATTTAATGCAGAATTCCGTAATTTTGGAAAAAGTTTTTATGTTTCAAGTTCTTTACATCTTCAAATATTTATTTATGGTGTTTGGTTTGATTGTTTAGTAGAAGAAATTTGCTGTTTTGCTTTTGACTTTGCAGAACATGACTGAGTTTTACAAAGGAAAAAAAAAAAGACAACAATAGCATCAATGCTTGGTGCAGTTTTTGTCAGGATTGGTTGGTTGGTTGTTTTTGTTTTACAGCATATCAACACTTTTAGGTTACTTAATGCCAAATCCAGTGATTTTGAAGAAAATTTTTTTAATAGAGTATATTTGATTTTTAAGTCAGTTTCTATTTAACCCATAGTTGGGATTCTAACGGTACTACCACTCTGAGTTAGAGTGGACCTGGGAGCAATGGCAATTAAAGGGTGGCTCCACACACTCCAAAGCCCACAAGCTGGGGCCTCACCATCGGATATAGTTTAAGGTCACATCCAGGACCTTTTGTCAGGAAGCTAGAATTTTCAAACAGCCTGATCTGGTAGCATCACACGCCCTAACAAGTATTTTCACTCTAAGCCAAAATGAACCTTGGAACAATGATAACTAAGATGCAACTCCACATTCCCCACATCTCCCAAATTGGGCTTCATCACTAAATATCTTTTAAGATCATACTCAAAACCAGTTATTGTTGTGAAGTAGCTTGCGAGTAGTTTATCATAGACAAATTCTTTAACATTTGTAAATATATCTGCGGAGTCATTAGTTCTTTTCCTATGGTCCAACACTGCCAGTTGTTATAAAAATAGTCAGTTTAAACCAGTCATAATCCTGATCAAAGACTTTTCAAATAGTTTAAAAAGAAAAAAAAAAAAAATTTGGTTCTTGTCCAGAATTCCATCTACATTAAAAAACAAAAAATCTGTATGATCTACATATCCATGACGAAACGAAAATATCATATTCCGAAAATCACATAAATTGATCAAATAACTTTATCATCAAAAAAAAATCATTTTTAAGTGAGCAATCAAAAGCTGTAGGCAATACAAGAGGAACTTAGTAAGTATGAATCATTAAGTTATCTCCCTTTGTTTCTTGACACTTTTTCAAAATGGCAGGCAAAGCAATCACTTCTTGCATACTTATAAAATTTGATTTTCTTATAAAAATAAAACTACTTGATCAATTTACTTTAATGTTACTTATAATATATATATACACATTATATTATTTTAAAAAAAAAACATTTGATTTGGGAATCTTAAGTAGGACGACTGCCAGTGCGTTTGCAGTGCTATGGTGAATGAGAATTCTAGCAAGGATTAGCAGAGATCAACCAAAGGTACAGTTACGAGGAAGACCATAGACTGCCTACCGCCCCAATTTTTGAGTGGCCTTGTGCCTAATTTTTTATTTAGTGAAATTTCCACAGAATAAAAAATATATAATTCAATTTACTTGATTTTTGGAATATGATATTTTCGTTTCGTCACAGGTACCTACATCATACAGATTTTTCTTTATTTTTGTTTTTTTTCAATATAGAGGAAATTCTGGACAATAACCCATTACACTTCTGCATTGAAAAATTTAAACCAACTAATAGTTGAAAGTTCAAAAGATTTTAAGAAAACAAAACAAAGGGGGGGGGGAAGGATACATTGTTGATCTCCATTTTTCATTGCATCATCAGGCGGATTGTTGTGGTTAAGGATTGTAGCTAGCGGATATTCCGTCGTCAAATGAGTCATGATTATTTGTAGTTTTACACATTCGTCTCCTCGGTAAATGAAGACTTTGTTCTGAAAGTGAAAACCAAACACGATTATACAAAAGGACATTTATTAAAAATTGGCAGGGTTACTTGTCATTGGCAAGGGTCGTAAATTCTGTTAATTACATAGATTTTTAAAAAAACAAACAAAAAAAAATAAATGAAAGTAAAACTAAACAATCTAATTAATATTGTAATTGTAAAATGTCTAAATTCATTTTGGGACAAAATCTGAGCAGAACTAATTATGGGCTTTGATAAGTGGTGACTCCTATGTAAAAAAAAAAAAATTATGCAATTTTTTTCTCTCTCTCTCATTCTCTCTTGCCCAATGTCAGGTAGACAAAGGCAAGGAAAGGAAGTGAAAAAGTTAAACCAAGACTTTGTGTCACTTTTTTTCACCGGGTATACATTGAAAAATATCATTAAATTAGTACCTTGTGATTTGAGTGACATGATGAAAACTTCTGAGTGTGAGGATAAGAACTCCTCCACTTTCCTTTATTTATTAATCAAAAGAAATGAAATACTGTACACGATTAAATACTAAAATTGATGAAATCGATTTTTTTTTTTTTTTTTTGTATTCATTCAACAGCACTTTCCCTTGTTCAGGGGTCAGATGTTTTCTGCTTTTAAGCAAGCTCACTCTCCAGTTCAACTGTTTCGAAATTCCACTGTGCAGCCTTGTCATAATTTCTGTAAATAACGCAAGTTAAAAAATAAAAGTAAAACTAAACAATCCATTTAATATTGTAATTTTGAAATGGCGAAGTTCATTTTCGGACAAAATCAGAATAAAAATAATTATGTCCTGAGTAAGGTTCGAACTTACAATTCTGCGCAGCTTGCTAACCAATTGACCCACAGAATGGCAAAAATAAAAGTAAAACTAAAAAACTTTGCTTAATATTATAATTTGAAATGGCTAAAGTCCATTTTGAAGCAACATCGGAGTAAAAATAATTATAAAAATAATTATACCCTCGGTGAGGTTTGAACTCACAGACTGTCTCTATAAATGGCACACTAAGTGATTAACCCATGAGACAAGTACAATATTATCTTTTTGCCTTTCTCACTTTCTCTAAAATAAATGGATTATTTAAAAAAACAAAACAAAAAAAAGCGACTAGACAAAAAATTTCAAATATGAGAGGGAGCAAAGGTAGTTCATGTTTTACTGATTATATGTACAAACAGTGAACTGCTGGGGGTGGATAGCACCGACAAGACTCATTTTTTTAATAAAAGGACAGAGTTTATGAAAAGAAAATAATTATGAAAAAGTAGATTTAATTTGCAGAAAAATCAAGATCTTTTGTATTATTTGGATTCTTTGAAGTATTGTCCTCATCTTGAGTGTTATTTTCATGTTTTAGTTGACGTGAAATCAAACCGTATTCAGGTGTATCTCGTCAAACTTGGGAATCTTTCTGCCAAACTCGAGAATCTGTATATAATTTCAAACGGAACCCTTTATTCAACATGTTCTCGTTCTGTCAGTCATGACTGGATAGAAGTGTTCTGTAATTCGCAATTGTATTTTGAGTGTCGCCCGCACTGAGGATTGAACCTGCAAGCTCCTGAAGATATAACCTGTATCTGAATTTTACCAAGTACACCATTACACCATGCATTCTTGTGGAGAGATTTTTGATGAGTGTCTTTAAAAAACAAAAAAAAAAAAGTCCTGATAAATTGAGAGAAAGCTGCACTCACCTGCACAAATTTAGGAAACGTGTTCCCATAATACGCGATTCGATAATAAGAAGGATCTTGTCGTAAAAATGGGCCTTCGAGGATGTTTTCATAAAACTTAGCTTGTTTTTGCTGAGAAAAAAATAAAGCAAGAAAAATGAAAACGTTTTTTTATATTTTATGAATTCTGTCAGAACAAAAAAACACTATGTAAAAACTAAAATGAAAAAAAAAAAACCCCTGCTCAATATTGTAATTTGAAGTTCATCTAGAAGCAAAATCAAAGTAAAAATAATGGTGCAAGTCCAGAGTTTAACCTAATTAAAAAACAAAAGTAAAAATCTTTGTTGTACATACCCGCTTACAAAACAAAAATGTCATATTCCGAAAATCACATAAATTGACCAAGTAATTATTTTTATACAGAAAATCATTTTTTTATGAGTTTTAGTGATTCACTGTATACTGGAGACATTATAAGTTCGATTTTAAAATCTTAGTAGTTCAAATTGAGTTGTCTCCTTTTATAAATCCTTCCAACTCTGCACTGTCGATATATCGACCCTAGCAATATAGCAAAAAAGACAACACAGACGATATTTAATAATATGTTATCAAATAATTTTAATAATCGCCTATTGTCTTTTTGGTCAATTATTGATTAATTGGGTCAGGGTTCAAATAGTTAAACATGGCAGATCAAAACACATTCATAATGGAAAAGCACAATCTATATATATAAAGTAGTAGCGTTCATGAGTGTGTGTGTGTACATCTCTTACAGCCCACATCATTGGACCAATCGTGACCAAACCTGGCATGATGATGGTCCTCCACCTAGGGATGGTGCACACCATTTTCCAAAGTCAACGGTTAAAGTCGAGACTTTTCTGTACACTTGGGTATCCGCGAAGCGGGTACCTGAGCATTCAGCAAAGTCCCGTATGAAGCACAGATATCTTTGGTAGTATACAATACGTTATTTAGGAATTCAATAGATATTTAGGAATTCAATAGATAAGTTTTTTTTGTTAAATTGGAAACCACTTGGTTGGAAACAGCTGTCACAGAATTAATTTTTGACCATTTTTTTTTTTTATATCTGCTTGTTTGTACCCTCTCCCCCACCACCAAATCAAAGAATTCTGCTTAAACAATGTTTAAAAAGAAATAGCATTCCCAAGTGATGATGACATGAAAGGCAATATATAAATCCCCAAAAGAGTTTTTCATTTTTCTGAAGATCCCAAGAAAAATATCAATATTATAATTCTGTACGAACACAGCCATAAATTGTCGGGATCAAACTATTATGCCAATTGAAAGGAATTAACTGACTTTCAGAAGGAAATTTTTAAATGAAGAGCTTGGGATTAAAAATATTTTAGATTATCTTTAATAATTTTAAGTTTGAGAGATTTTAAAGATTATATAAAATAAAATTACAATTAAATTTACCAAAAATTATTAACATGTTTTATTAACTATTGGCTCTCTCTCTCTCTTTCTCTCTCTCTCTCTCTATATATATATATATATATATAGCAAATAGTTAATAAAACATGTTAAAAACACTTTAAAAAAGAGTTAAAAACATATTTAATTTGAAAAGGAAACACTAAATAAGTGGATAGTCCTTAATCCCTGAAGTTTCGAAGAAATACTTTCCTTCTCATCAGAGGGTAGGATTTAGCAAAATGCGGGATTGGATTTTGCTTGCAAAAGTATTTGATGAAACTACAAGTAAGTCAAAGATCTTACTTGATAACAAAAAGTGAAGCAGAGGGAAGAGGGTGAAGAAAAAGATGATTTCACGTGAATCGATAGTCTGGTGAAAGGTAAAGTATCCAATGACGGTAAAAGCCAAAAATGCAAATCCAAGAAAGTTAGTTAAATTTCCATTTCACAAGTAAAATCCAAGGAAATCACGTAATTGGAAGATGGTCCAAAATAATCCAAAAGGCCGAAATCCGTGGAATAATTCACAAATAGGTGCAAGGAAAAGGGGAAAGAATTCCAATAATATTATTAAAAGAAAAATAAGATATGCATTAGACTCGGCTGTCGAGGCAAGGCGCAATTAAGAAAAATGAGTGAAGAAGAAGAGAGAAAAAAAATAAGTGAAGAAGAGAGAAAAAAAATTGAATGGTGATTGAATTAAATATAAAATAGAAAAGCCAATGTCAAAATTACCCAGACAAGATGATGTTAAAAGGCGCCAAAAATATAGAGCAAAAAAGAGGTCAACTGAAATGTACGTTATTACTTAAGAAAAAAATTTAAGGGGAGAGGATGGCCGGTATCTGCAAATTCCGGATAAAGCAAGTATGTAAGTAAATGGATATAGTAAAATATAAGTAAATATACATACAGGATATGAATGTGTAGGTAGATTGATATATTTGATAGATAGGAATATTTAAACACTAAAACGGAAATTGCAGATGAAATGCCGACCAAATAAAGAAGAAATAAAGAATGAAAATAAAGGAATATTAAGTTATAAAGTATTAAGAAAGTATGTAGAAAAAACGATAATGTTATAGAAAAATTATACATATCTGAAAGATTAAAGTAATAGCTATGTAATTTCAAAATTACCATATTTAAATTTGGACTTATGTTTACAGAAAGAGATCAGTTCGTTTTTAGAATTTATTATATTGTTACTTTGAGGGGAAGTAATTATAGTTATAGCTTCAGTTGTGCAAAGGCGACATGACTTAGAGCCTGGAGTATAAGACTTAACTTTTTTTTATGATAGTCCATTTGATTGAGAAGGGAGGGGTATTATTAGAATTAAGTTTTTTAATTAAAGTGGTTAGAGAAGTTCCTTGATTATTATTAGAATTATGGTTGTTAAAAGAAGAAATGTGGTTTGATATTCTTTTTTTAATTAATGTTGAAGTAGCGCCGATATATGTATGTATTTTATTAAAAGTTTGAGGTCTGAAATTAATATTAATTTGCTGATATAGTTTGAATTCTGTTCATTGTGTTCAACAAAGGGTGGGACAATAATTGTACGAGGACTATTTTGGAGAGGATAATGAGTGTTGTTAGTGTTAGGATGGCTGTAAGGAGAAATATTATTATTCTCATTAATATTATTATTATTATTGCTAGTTGTATGATTGTAGATGGAGGGCCTGCTCGAGTGGTATATTGGATTAGTAACTATATCAGATGGAGGATGGGAAGAAAGATAACTTGAAGACAAAATATTAGTGTCTGTTATGGGAGGATTGCATGGGAGCTCAGTAATTGTGCATGAATATATAACATCTTTATGGATGCAATCATTATTGAGTGGGCAAAGATGTTTGTTATTACAATTACAGTTAGTTTGGGGTTTAATTGGGAAAGGGATTTTTTGGGCTGATTTAATTTTTTTGTTACCAGATGTGAAGATTCTTTGTGCTAAATTAGGCATTGTTGATTAAGAAATCCTTATTGAGTTTTTATTGAAAATAGAACTATATCTGTGTGGGTATTTGAAAGAGTTTTGTACAATGTTGAAGAATTCCTTAGGTATATTAGTTTTGATATTTACGCTAAATGGAGGATTAAACCAAATATTTTTCTTTCTCCTGATGCGACTGGGTGAGTTAGAGGTATTACGATTAGTATTTTGGTTTGGATTATATATGTAGACTGGTTCATTGTTATTGATAGCGGCAGATCTTGTTATTTGAACTGGTTTCTTGCAAGTCATATTGTGTGTTATTAAAGATTTAAGGCGGCCAGCAGAAGGAGCATACTGGTTGTATTTAATCTTTTCATTGTGTCCTAAGTTCCTTAAGGCATTATTGAAGAAAGTAGCATTTTGATTAAAAGTTTTTTATCAGCAGAAAGAGCAGAAATTCTTCTAGAGATGAATGGTACTATAGATTTTATAATTGAGTTGGGGTGGTTAGAAAATTTATGAACGGATAAAAGTGTAAGGTTGGGTTTATGATAGGGGCTATAAGTTTCGGTGTTAAGATTAAGTGTAATTCTAGAAAATTTGAAGTTTTTGTTCGGTTCAATAATTATAGAAAGGCCAAAGTTATTAAAGAAGTTATGTAATTTTTTAATATATATATATATATATATATATATATACATTGCTGCAGAGACAGAATGCGTAAAGAACAAATTATACACGGGAATAAATCATCAAAAACAAGAGCTTTACTGGTTTCATTCAGATCAATGAATGTCTTTTTTTGAAGATGTTCATTGATCTGAACAAAACTGGTAAATTTCTTGTTTTGATAATTTATTCTTGTTTTTCCAATTGTCTTTTTCACACACACACACACAAAGAAAAAAAGAAAAAACAGTACATTTCATCAGATAAATAATAAATAAAGAGAATTGTAACCTTTTTTGATTGCCACCTTTTTAATCTCATTTTTATTCAAATCAAAATTGTAATAAAAATGAAAATGTTTGCTATTATTTCAGGAAAATATTTTGGCTAACATATTTTTTTTTGTTTTAAATCAAAGATTCTGAAAAACTTACCAAAATTTCACTCAGCTTTCGGTAGTTGAAAAGCTTCGATTCATACAATGAGGCCAATTGTTTGCATAGTGGGATCCCATATTCCCAGGCCTTCAAAGAAACAAAGTTTAACAGAAGACAATTACAATGAAAAGTTTAATCTGTAAATCTAAGAAAGGATTAAAGAACAGACAATTTTTTTTAGATTGTTGGGGTTGCTTTTTCCTAATACATGGAGTCCCAATCAATCATTATTTGATTTAGCCATATTGTCACTGATATAAAAGATGTAACACACAAGTATATATATGGCATAATCATGCTGACACACCAGTTCCCGTTAGATAACCAAAGTGGCATTGATCCTGGTCAGTACTAAATGGATAATCATTTGGGAATACCAGGTGCTGTATGTGCTTTCTGATTATCTCAGTATTGTTTTCAGTCGTCCTGGACCTCTCCTTGCCATTGGAATCAGGCAATATTGCATAATATTCATCATCAATCTATCTATCTACCTCATTAATCTTTATCCTCAAGTAACTTTTAGTCTTGATAAGTGATGACTCAGTAAAAAAAAAAAAAAAAAAAAAAGCAACTCACCTTTCCCTTGTCATAACAGTCAATTATTTCTACAAAAAGTTTTTCCTTGCGTTCCCATTCCTGCTGGGCATGATACCTCATCTCTGACGGCAATATCGAGTCCTTCCAATCCAAAATCTCCGAATAAAGGTAAAGTGTGAGACCGGCTTCCACGTAACTGTCCGTCGATAAATGCAACTCGTATAACTTGTTAATATACCGAATGTACATTTCTTCTTTCTTAATTCCGGTGTGGTAAAAATTCTGAAAAAATAAAACAAAATCAAACAATTACATCCAATAAATGACGTCACTTTTTTGTTAAATGTGATTCATTGTTAAACTTTTATATTGTTTGATTGATAAGGTGCTTGTTGTTGTAATAACTGCTCTACTCCTTGTCAAAATATTAATAAAGAAATTGAACAAATGCTAGGAGAAAATACCCTTAGATGTTGTGCGTACTACTAGAGATAATTTTCCCAAAAGACTTCATAGTGTAGTGAAGACTCAAGGAAAACATTTTAAATAAATTATATGCCATGTTGTTCCTTGTGTATTTGCTAATCATTTTGTGTAATTGGGTTTTGTAATAAAATATTTTCTTGGAATAAATCTGAGTTTTATGTTGTAACAGAATTTATGCTCCACCTTCTAAAAAAAAACAAAAAAAAACTCTTGTTTTCATTTTGACGTGGAATGGACAGGAAGTCAACCTACCAGAATGTTGTAAGTACATTGCATCCGTTTGTCTCGGTTTTCTTCTTTATCAATAAATTGTCTGCAAAAATAAAACAGAGGCAAAAATTTAGATGCATTAAATGAATGTTTTGTTTTGTTTTTTCCGTGTTGAACAGTCCATCAACCACTCTAGGGACAGTTTTTTTTTTGTTTTTTTTTATATATCATGTTGACAAGAAAGTTCTTGCAGTTTTTTTACTTTTAAATTCAGATGAATATATTTTGGCTCAAACAAAAATTTATTGATCGAAATAAGCACAATTAGAATCAACACAATTTTGCCAATGAAAAACAAGTGTATTTATGCCAGTAATGTAAAAATCTTGCATTCTGGTGGCGATGAAGTTACTGAAGGCATTTTTGATATTGCTTAGATTTTTGAAGCATTTCTCATGCAAAAAGTTGTCGAGATGCATGAAAAAATGGTAGTCAGTAGGTGAAAGGTCTGGAGAGTACGGTGGATGAGGCAGAGTTTCGTAGCCCAATTCGTTCAACTTCTGCAGGTTCAGTTTAGCAACATGCAGTCAGTAATTGTTATGTAGGAGAATTGGGCCTTTTCTATTAACTAATGCTGGGTGTTGTTGTCGAAGTTTCTGATGCATTTCATCCATTTGTTGACAGTACTTCACCACCATAATGGTTTCGACTGTATTAAAAAAAAAACTAATGGATGAGACCGGTCACAGACCATCAAACAGTCAGCATAACCTTCTTTTGGTGCAACTCAGCCTTCAAGAAGTGTCATGGAGCTTTATCGACATCTAACCACTCAGCTGAGTGTCACCGGTGAAACCCACTTTTCATTGCAAGTTACAACCTGATCGAGAAACAGGTCGTTTTTGTTGCATAAAAGGGAAAATGACACTTCATAACGGCATTTCTTTTGGTTGCCATTCAATTCATGGGGCACCCATTCATCAAGTTTTTTTTAGCCTTTCCAATCTCTCTAAAGTGGTTGGAAATAGTCATATACCTTACATCTAATCCAGAAGCAAGTTCTCGAACAGTTGTGTGGATTAGCTTCGACTAAGGCTCTTAAGCTCCTAACTCCAATGGCTGTCTACTACATTCATCATCTTCAAGACTCTCATCGCCATCACAAAATTTCTTAAACCACCATTGTGTAGTGCATTCAGTAGTGGTTTCTGGGCCAAACACTTAGCAGCTTATCGGCCTAGCTTGAATTGAAATAAGAAAATTGTGCAAATTTGCTTTTTTTCTATCTTGTATTCAACGTTCTGGAAAAAAGACGTAACTGTTTTAAAATGATTGTAATTTAAAAGATTAGAGAGAGCGAAAAATGCTCTTTAAAATGATATATAAAGTTTTTTTGTTTTTTTTTTTTACATGGGGTCACCACTTATCAAGGCCCGAAGGCCACTCAGGGATAAGGGTTATTGCGTGTACAGTAATCAATGAGATAGTATTGTAGTAATCATTAGTGTTGGAGATTTGATAGAGTGTCTTAACTAAGGGGGCGGTTTGTCAGGAGTTTGTTTATGTTGGACTTGAAGACATCCAAATTGTAGTCAGGTGGGAAACAGGCAAGCGGCAGAGAGTTCCACTGGCGTGCAGTTCTAAGAAAGCTTTGCTCATGGAATCTACGTTTCGATTTAGGCACAGATAAAGAGTGGGGAAAATTATTGACAATAGTTTCAGCCAGACGGGTGTTTTTCATGAAAGATTGGCGAGGGGGGGGCGAGAGATTGGAGCTCAGACGAGCACCTGCCATGGAAATAACGATAAAACAAAGACAGGAAAGGTATTATAACAAAAACTTATTTGAAAATACATAATTTGAAATCAAAATTAAAACTTTCACAACAGCTTTCTTCTCAACCTAATATTTATTACGTGTGTCCAACTCATGTAATGTCTAGTGGTATAAACATTATGACAACAAATGTGTGTTCTATAATGAGTCTCTTAACTTAGAAGTGTTAACATTTGGATATGTGATTTGCCTTGTGTATTCTATATTAGGTGTTGATGTGTGTATACATAAATTAACAGTTTATAGAAATCATTGTCATTAGAACATCAGCGAAAACATATCTCAAATCTTCCTTCCATGCGTCCTGAAATTAAAAGGTGCTTCTCTCCGAAAGTGAAAATGCTCAGACGGGAATTATATTTTAATGTAATCATATATTTTTTGATCAGTTCTTTTCCAGAGTTGGCACGCTTTGTACAAGATTACATTTTTCCAAGTCCCCCCCCCTTCTGACTTCCATGGCATCCTGTCATAAAAACCCCATCAATCTCTAATGCGTTGTGTATTGAAACTGATCTCCCACATAACTACTTTTAAAAATCTGTATTTTCATTACGTCATCACTACACAGTCTAAAGATCCTTGCTGGGTTTTTGTCACATATATTTGTTTATATTATGGTTAGCTTAAATTCCATCTGTCAAATTAACATCAAGTTAACATTCCTGACAACTATTAAATGTAAATATTTCAACTTAACATAACTTTCCATATCTTTAAAATATTTTTATCTAACAATATACTTTTACCAATCATAATATTATATTATTATTATATAATAATTATTAATACATCATATACATCATAATAATCGACCATTTTAATAGTTTCTGGTGTTTTCCAGCATAAGAATAAGATCCAAGAAATTAATAAAAATCCTCACATCCACCAAAAAATCATCTTACCTGTAATCCAAAAGCCGTTCCAACAGATTAGTGACGGATTTGATAAAGTGGGTACCATTTTCACGTAACGTTGGTTCTGATTGTACTTTCTCCAATAGTCTAAAGAAAAAAAGTTATTTTTGTAAGCACAAGCACAGAAATACAAAATGGCTACATTTCTATGGATGTTCAATCATGGTTAATACATGTGTGAGACTTTCGATTTCTCTCTTGGACTGTTGGAGCATATCATTAAAATAGAAAAAGAAAAAGAGAGAAAGGCCACAGTTGCACACAAGTCTGCATTAACTGCTGTACAATAATTCAAAATCATTAACGTGCACATTTGGAGCATATCATTGAACAGCTGTAAAACAAAAAGCTGCTGGGTATTCATAAACCCACTTAATGAGATCAATTTTCTAAACATAAATGATAAAATATATCTTCCCTTTATACTTGCAGTGTGTGTGTGTGTGTGTGTGTATATATATATATATGTGCATAGATCATCGTATAACGATTAGATCACTCTCTGACTGACGTAATGAACATTTAAAATTAAAATGTTTAAAATTCAACGTGATTTCACGCAGTTAATGGTAGCCGAATGGATACGGTCTCCGCTAATTGAGCCAGAGATGTCTTGTGTTGCGGGGTTCGAATCGTTCGGCTGGTGTTAATCGTGACACCCTGCACTGAAGAATCCCGAAAGGATGAAACACTAGTGTCTGCAGGTATTTAATTATTATAGTAAAAAATAATTATATATATATATATATATATATATATACACAGGGTGACCCCCCTCCTAAAAAAAAACAGAAGACATTCAATTGTTTTTCTGAGCATTTTACAGTCAACTGAGAAAAAAGGGTAAAGACCCTAGTGTTTTGATGTGATGTTTTGAATATAATAAACTAGTTATGACCAAAGTTTCATTTCATTCGGACAAAACACTAAGAAACAGGGCCTAATTAGAGTTGGGGCCCGTTTTTTTTGGGTCACACTGTGTGTGTGTGTGTGTGTGTGTGTGTGTGTGTGTGTGTGTGTGTATATATATATATATATATAAAAATAAATAAATAAAAATAAATAAATAAATCAGAGTTTATATATTTAAATTTCATGTAGAAAAATTTATTTTTCAAAATAAAAATTTATTGTTTGAAACAACGAATACAACGTTTAAAATAATTTCCTTAATCCATGGATTTTCAATGTAAGTACATCTCAGAGGAAAATCATTAGCAAAATATTAATATTGGTTTGAAACTATTTTGCTAAAAAGCACATACAAAGAAAATATTAAAGATTAAATACCTTTAAGGTACATAAAGAAAAGGAATGCGGGTCGAAAGAAAAAAAAAAAAGGATATATTTTGTATCCAAATAATAACAACTATCTTTTACTTTGGCTTTTAGCTAAATGGAACATCCTTTTGACCATTTGGATTTAAATTTATGGAAGAGAGCATACTGCTGTTGGTCTATATAACCAATAATGAAACGGATTAATTCTATTTGTAAAGGATTACTGCCTACAACTTTGGATGATTCACCAGAGACATTTGGTTTTTTACCTCCATTCTACTAATCTTCAACCAATATGGAACTTAATAATACCATCCTACTATTTTCAAGGATTAATACTTTATTTAGATATGAAATATATATATATACATATATATATAAGAGAAAGAAAATTAAAACTAAGTTGAACTTTACAATCAAAATTTATTGTTCGACTGAATACTCCAAAAAACAATGTACAAAGTCCTTATTCCGCAGAATAAGGACTTTGAACATTGTTTTTTTGAGTATTCAGTCGAACAATAAATTTTGATTGTAAAGTTCAACTTACAGTTTTAATTTTCTTTCTCTTATAATAAGCTCTACTCTATATTGTGTATTGAGCTTTTTTAATTTGGTTGGGATTAAATTTTCTATATATAAATACTGTTATTTATATTAGTTTGAAGTTTACCATTGCATATATCAGGTAAACACTACATCCCTTTGTTTTCATTTATATATATATATATATATATATATATATATATATGCTCAATAACAGGTAGAGCTGTATTTTCATATTAGGTTGATGCAAAAATAATGTCTTTTTTTGACGTTTAACTTTTATATAAAAAATAACATTATTTTTGCACCAACCTTAAATTTTTTTATTTATACAAACACTGGGTTTAAAAAAAAATTTAGATGAAGATTGATAATTCATTTTATTTGGATTATTCAAGCTACTGTTCTCATCTTGAATGATATTCTCAAAGTGAAAAGAAAACATGAAACATTACTGGCTACATCTGTGCATCCATGTTTGAGATGTGACTTTTTTCCAAGTATTTTTTGTTTTTAAGGATATTTAATATACCCTGAAGATGCTTAATTTAGAATAAAGTCGCAGCTGAAAAACATATGGAGCAATAACATTCTTATAAATACAAATTTATACTATATATGTATATTCTTTTATTCAATTTAGGTAAACAAAATTACGATAAGTCACTACAATAAATTCATTGTTTCAGTCTTACCAGACATAATCATTGAATAAAAGCATGTTAAGATTTAAACAATAGATTTATTGTAGCGACTTATATAAATTTTGTTTATTTAAATTGAATAAAAAATATCTTACTCTTAACTGTCATTAACCTTATCGAAATTCAATGGCTTTTGGATAGTTTTAACTTGGAATATATATATATATATATATATATATATATATATATATATATATATATATATATATATATATAGGATTTTAAAAAAATTAATTAAAAAAAATCTTTAATGTAGTTTGCAAGGTAAAAAAAGACTTCCAAAACCACATATATATATATATATATATATATATATATATATATAATAAAAATTACAATTAAATTTACCAAAATGATCCAAGATGGTAAAAGTAAAGTATATTATAAATATTAAAGAATTAATATTTATAAAGTAATCTAAACCAGACGTAAAAGCTTGATAAAACCAAATAGGAGATAGAGCTTTAGTGTCTCCTTTTCAAATTAAATATCTTTTTAACTCTTTTTCAAAAGTGTTTTTTTTTTTTTTAACATGTTTTCTTAACTATTTGCTAGTGGAGATGGTAATTAATAAAAACTGAAGAAAGTGCTCAATACTGTTGTAGAGTAAATATGCGTTTTATTTTTTATTACCGTATCTTTCTGTTAAGTTAGATTATTGTTTCAGCTACCCGGTCATTTTTTTTGGCCAAAAAACCGGCCAGATAGCTGAAACAATAATCTAACTTCACAGAAAGATACGGTAATAAAAAATAAAACGTATATATATATATGAAAATAATAATAATTGCTAAAACTTGTATTCTATCAAATATTTTGTGGGTTGACACTGTGTGCCAGGTGCTGTAAGGAGACAATGAGTTCAACATTGTAATGTCTTGATTCATTTGAAAAGTATGTGCGTGTGTGCATGCATGTGTATGGATCACCAATTTACACAAGGACTCTTTCTACCCAACTCTTTTACTGAATTGATTCATCTGTACATGAACCGTTTCCAGTTGAGGTTACAGTGGCAGGGAGTGGGGGTTATCAAGGTAAAAAAAAAAAGTGGCACTGAAGCAAGAATTCTTCTTCTTTCACTTAGATTATCATTCAAAAGGAATTCCCCACCCGGACCCCCTTCCACCCCTGAAGAAAATAAAGATCAAAGGTGAAGATGCCGGCGCCATCTTTTGACGTCTGTTTGTTCAAGAAAGAAGTAAAGAATGATCTTCAGAAGAATTAGACTCTGCTGTTAACACTGCTCAGGATGCGATTTTGGCTCGGAACAAAGTGTAGTATCTGTTCTGATGCTATACTTGGCTTATTATGTGTTCAGTTAGTGAAGACGTCTTCCTAGACTGAGGTAATTTTTATTTTTGTTCCAATCAAGAGTTCCTCTTTTTAGGGAGTAGAATTTTCCCACATTAAAAACTGGCATTATGTCGGAGCTGGCCCTCATTGGGGAGGCAAGTAAATAGGAACACTGTCCCAGGAAGCCAAGGATTCCTGTAAATAGGCCAGATCTTACAAGTCTATCCATATCACTCCCTTCCATGTTTTCCTCATTATTTATTTATCATTTTTACTTAAATTACAATAAATATTGAATACTTAAATATGAATACTTAAATATGAAGTATTAAAAACAAATGATAATATCAAATATATCAAAAACAAATGATAATATCAAAATATATCAAATCGACTTTTTTTTCTTTATTTAATGTCTAAAATTTGTTAAAAAAATTTTTTTTTATAAATATAAAATTTGATCAATTTACGCGATGTTTTAGTGTATAACATTTTTTCCATCACAGGTATGTACAGCATACATACTTTAATATGAGGAAATTCTGGACGAACACACATTTTTTTTTTATTATTGCTTCCTATTTTTACTTAAATGAATATAACTGAAATAGATAAAAAATAAAACAGTCTGAAAGTGAAAAATATAGGATTAGAAAATTGTTCAAAAATAAATTAAGATAAAAATATATTTATGCAAGTTCCAGTGAATTTTTTAGTTTAGGGTTCTGCAGTGAAGAATATGGCAACTGTTTACAAATGCATTTTGTATAATTCTGGCCCTTCTCCTCTTCTGATGAATATATTGAAATATGAAATACTAAAAAGCATCCTCATCACTTTTTCCCATGTTTTCCTCATTATTGCTATATTATTTTTACTTCAATTATTAAATACTCAAATATGAAATATCAAAAGCAAATGATATTAAATATGATACAGGATTAAATGTCACTTTTTATTCTTTATTTTATATCTAAAATTCTTAGATTTATAAAATTCTTTTATTCTCATTTTCTTTACATCCGTAAACAATCCAGATAACACTTAAACTCTCATAATCTTGCTTGCTTGTCACCATGCACAGTTTATCTGTACAAGAACGTTTTAGAAAGATGTAAATAGAATGCAAATGTTAAGTGTGGCAGAGTAAGCTGATCTATCCATTTCAAGAATAAACCGACTTACCCAAACACAATGAATACAGTTATGACTAAACTTGTGGCAGTTATCGCCCCAGGATAAACCGACTTACCCAAACACAATGAATACAGTTGTGACTAAACTTGTGGCAGTTATCGCCCCAGAATAAACCGACTTACCCAAACACAATGAATACAGTTGTGACTAAACTTATGGCAGTTATCGCCCCAGGATAAACCGACTTACCCAAACACAATGAATACAGTTATGACTAAACTTATGGCAGTTATCGCCCCAGGATAAACCGACTTACCCAAACACAATGAATACAGTTATGACTAAACTTGTGGCAGTTATCGCCCCACAATAAACCGACTTACCCAAACACAATGAATACAGTTATGACTAAACTTGTGGCAGTTATCGCCCCAGAATAAACCGACTTACCCAAACACAATGAATACAGTTATGACTAAACTCGTGGCAGTTATCGCCCCAGAATAAACCGACTTACCCAAACACAATGAATACAGTTATGACTAAACTCGTGACAGTTATTGCCCCAGAATAAACCGACTTACCCAAACACAATGAATACAGTTATGACTAAACTCGTGACAGTTATTGCCCCAGAATAAACCGACTTACCCAAAAACAATGAATACAGTTATGACTAAACTTGTGGCAGTTATCGCCCCACAATAAACCGACTTACCCAAACACAATGAATACAGTTATGACTAAACTTGTGGCAGTTATCGCCCCAGAATAAACCGACTTACCCAAACACAATGAATACAGTTATGACTAAACTTGTGGCAGTTATCGCCCCAGAATAAACCGACTTACCCAAACACAATGAATACAGTTATGACTAAACTTGTGGCAGTTATTGCCCCAGAATAAACCGACTTACCCAAACACAATGAATACAGTTATGACTAAACTCGTGGCAGTTATCGCCCAGAACCATGACATGTACTTTACTCCCTCCACCTTCCGGCCTTGTATTACATCTCCCTGCAGTTGGAAGGAAGTAAATAACAGCGATTTGTGGCAGTTATAGCCCCAGAATCATGACGTGTACTTTTGTAACATACTTTTGTTTATACATTTTAGATATGAAATAAGAATGAAGGGATAGGATAATATGATAAAAAATAATTAAAAGTAAGTACAATATATGAAGGTAAATTGGGAAGGTAGTATATATGTAGGTAATATTTAAAAAAAAATATGGGCCACTATGGGGATCATTAAAGAAGAGCCAATAATAAAAGAAGAAAGGGAAAGATAGATGAGAAAGTGGAGAAAAGAAAGGAGATAGAAACAGTAAATAAGGAATATGGAAATAAATATATAAATAGATAAAAAATAAAACGGTCTGAAAGTGAAGAACATGAGCTTAGAAAAGTGTTCAAAAATAAATTAAAATAATATAAAATAAAATAAAAAATATATTTATACAAGTTCTAGTGAAGCCTTTAGTTTAGGGTTCTGCAAAGTTTAGAATATGGCAACTGTTTACAAATGCATTTTGCATAATTCAGACACTTCTCTTCTGATGAAAAGAATTTAGCTTCGAAAAGCCATGGCTTAAAGAGTTTTTTTCCTTAGTTTTCCCTTTTACTTTTTCTTATTGTTCTGATGATATATTAAGTTATTCTTTGCCTTTCATTCAATGTATTTGTTTGCTCCTCTTAATAGTGTTGAGCTTTTCTTATCTTGATAAACTTTGCTTTGTTAAAGATTTACTCTTTGATAACATAATTATGTGTATGTATATATATGTTTAGTTAAAAAAATTAGTTTTAGTAGTGTTTTTACTAGGACCTCCCTTATTTTAATTAGTGCTTGCAGTAGTGTTCTAGAGTTTGTTTGTTTTTTCACTTATCACTAAAAGAAAAATGTTTTCTCAAGACAATAAAATCTCAAAATTCAAAATTACTTTTTATTTTGAACATTTTTCATCTTACCCTTTAAGGGCCAATGGGTAGACTACTTTAATATTATCATTTGTTTTTAGTATTTCATATTTAAGTATCTAATATTTATAATACTCTAAACAATAATAAGTATGATCAAACAATTCTTGTGAATTTTAACAATTGAATATCAAATCAAGTTTCCTGACTGATTGCAAAAATAAAAATAATTTTAGAAATTAGTATTAAAGTTCTTGGAAGCATTATTAAGTATTTAAAAACATTGAATAAACAGATAAAATTGTTTTTAGAACACGTTAAAAATGCAAAATATTTTATTCAAACAAGGAAGAAAAATATGATTCAATTTCTTTTTTTTCTTTTTATAAAGTTGAAACATGTCTCATATTTCAGACCATAACAGGTTTATTTTCAGAGAATGAAAGAGTTCTATTGCCTGTACTTTTTTCCCTTGCAAGTAAAATCCTTGTGTTGTTAAATCCAAAACGTGCTGCTGCTGTTGTTGAAAACGCACAGTGTTATTGTTGGAAATTATATTTTCATAAATAAAATAAATACCATAATGAAATTCAGCAATTTTACAAGTCTATAAAATTCACACTAGAATTTTGAAATCATTCATACAAAATTAGAAAATTTCACAGTGAAAAAGAAAAGGAAAAGAATTTTAAACAAATAAAAAAAACTAACTTACATATCGTGGAAGAGTTCTTTATATTCTGCATCACCTTTGTGGTCAGTGATAAAAATATCCAGCTTTTCAATAATCTCATTCTCCACCTGAATATGATAAAAAATAAATAAATAAAACATTGACCAAAAGTATAGTCAGTGTTATATTTAAACTATTTAATACATTTGATATTAAAAAATATATCATTATTTGATTTTTTTTTTATTGAGGCGGCATTTCTTTCATTTACATCCTAGGTTGAAATTATTGGAGAATCTTGTCTTACAAAGTTCACATTTGGCTAGCTTTTCAACAATAGAAAAAGAACAATGACAATTCCATACAATGGAATAGGGGGGGGGGCAGCAACTATACTGAACAATGGAATGAGGGACAACAACCATACTGGATAATGAAACGGGGATAGCAACTATACCAGACAATGAAATGGGGGATAGCAACTATATCGGACAATGGAACGGGGGAACAGCAATTATACCAGACAAGGGGACAGAGGATGGCAACCATACTGGATAAGGGGACAGAGGATGGCAACTATAACGGACAATGGAATGAGACATTAATTATCCTGAACAATGGAAAGGGGACAGTGACTATCCCAAACAAGCACTCATAGAGAATTTTTACAAAAATTAATTTCCAAAGACGTTTTATATTTCATTATTTTAGGAAGATAAAGAGTTTCCAAAGATTTAATGGGATTTGAGAAGGGATGGTTGGGGGCAATCTTGAGAAAGGAAAAAGTCTTAAAAATTTTGTTGAAAAATAAATTGAGAATAAAAAACGAATGAGAACCGTTTTCTGCTCCTGAGGAATTCTCTGTTCACATTCCATCATGTCATATAAAATTGGTAGAGTTGCCTTGCGAAGTTCCGTTTCTGGTACAAGAGTTACTTCCAGGAATGGTCCGATCATACATGGAATGAAATCTAACTTGTGCTGTCCTAAAAGCAAAAAAGAAAACATTTGTTTTAAATTTGAAAAAGTTTATATTTGGTTAAAACATTTGCTAACGAGCTGAAAGATTAGTAGAATAACAATAAAGACTCAAAAAAAAATAAAAATTAAAAAAAAATGGTGTTTAATGTCTAGTTGTTAGAAACTCAGCATTATAAGGTAAAGATCAGAATGTAAGTGGAGTAATTCAGGAAAAGAAGTGATTCTCTTCCCTATATCCTAGTGTAGTAATCAATGAAAAAGCGCCTGCAGTTGATCCATTTATTTATTTATATAATTGCTATACATTTGCTAATGAAACCAGACATGACTTCTGTTGCCGGAGTTCAAATCTCTCATCTGGCATTAATTGTGACACTCTGCAGTGATGATTCCCAAAAGGATGAAATATTAGTGTCTGTAGGTATTTAATAATTATTATAGTAAAAAAAAAAATATATATATATATATTTTTAATTAAATCTGAACAATTTCTTCATTTTATTGGCATCTCTTTCTTAAAAAATTTCTAGTTTCAATCACTTAAGTTAAATAAAATGTGGGACACTTTTTCTCATGAAGAATTAAAAATTTCAACTAACGAAAGCAAAAAAAAAAAAAAAAAAAAAAAAAAAATTGTGCATGTATCATCTTGACCCGAAAACAAATAATTTATGTTTCTGAATTTTTGAGATGAGGATTGATAATTTGTATTATTTGAATTATTCAGACTACTGTTCTCGTCTTGAGTGTTATTTTTGCACAATGTTTCGACTGATGTAACTTCTGACTTTCATCAGGTGTACCTCATTGAACTTAGGAAAATTTTTATTGAACTATGGAATCTGCACAGAATTTCAAACAAAACCCTTTTGGCCAAGAGCTGCTAGAAAGGGCTTGTCCTGCCTTGATAGAGTTCCAAATAGACTTTGTGGCCTCATAGGGGATGTCCTTTTCTCTTCCCTGCAACCTCTTTCTCACAAAAGAGATGTTGCAAGTTTGTCTCTGCTTTATCGTTATTTTCCTGACAAGTGCTTAACTGAGGTCCAATCTATGGTCCCCCCTCACCAAACTTTCACAAGAAACACTCGTCTAGCTGAAAACACTATCAATAATACCCCCCACTCTTTACCTGTGCCTAAACCTAAATGTAGATTCCATGAACAAAGCTTCTTTCTTAGAACTGCACGCCTGTGGAATTGTCTTCAGTTTTTCTGCTTTCTAGCTGACTACAATATGGTTGTCTTCAAGTCCAACATAAACAAGTTCTTGATGAGCCGTTCCACTTAAGTTAAATTTACCGAATTTCCATTACTAACGACTAACTATTGTCCAATTGACCACTGTACACGCTTTAACCCTTATCCTCGAGTGGCCTCTGGGTCTTGATAAGTGGTGATTCCTATGTAAATGTTGCAATATTTTGGACGTATAATGGAGTATGATCCCACACAGTCAGACGATTCTATTTATAAACAATACTGCTAGGAACTGACGAATCAAATTAATTCATGTTCTGCTACCAACCAATCAGAAACCAGAATTGCTCCATAAATATTAAACCTTTTCTGTAGCAATTTCGCATGTTTTTTCCGTCTCGACACGCTAAGAATATTTTGCTCTTTTTAAAAAAATTTTTTTTTATTCAATTTTCACCCCAAACAAGACACAATGCCACTTTGAAGCAGGGGGATACTATCAGGGACTTAATTAGCGGGGTCATTATGAAGGGAGATGAGTAGAAAGATGTTTGTTAACATTACACTTGAACTTCTGCATATCAGTGAAACTAAACATGGCTTAGACTTCTAGAGGTTATGCACCCAGCATGTGTCTTTATTTCGATGGATCCGAATCAAAATTCGAATTGTGGCAAGCTAAATTTCTAGGATATCTACGAATCCAAAAGCTACACAAAGTACTTCAAACACAACCTGAAAACAGAAACGACCCCGACTTCATTGAAAAGAATGCAACTGTATTAATACAGTGTTTAGATGACCAAAGTCTATCACTGGTGATGAGAGAAGCCCTGGACGATGGCTGCAAAGCATTGAACATATTGAGAGAGCATTATTTATCGAAAGGAAAACCCAAAATTATTTCTTTATACACTTAACTGACCTCTCTTAAACAAATGGAAGCCGAAACTATTACTGATTATATTATAAGAGCCGAAACGACTGCAAATTCTTTAAAAATGTCTGGTGAAGTTATAAGTGACAGTCTGTTAATTTCCAGGGTCCTTAAGGGATTACCGAGTGATTTCAAGCTATTTACACCGTGATAACCCAGAAAGAAAAACCCATGACTTTTAGCCAATTCAAGGTAGCACTCAGAAGTTACGAAGAAACTGAAAAAATGATCACAGAAAAAAACGAATCCACAAATATCATGAAATTTAAAAATACACACATAAAAACACCAAAATTAAATTATATCAATGCCAGAAATAAAAACCGCAACTTTGCCAAAAACAATTTTTCTCCTAAGAAAAGTACAAAAATTATTTGCTATAATTGTGGACGACCTAATCACAAGAGTTTCCAATGTAGATACAGGACTCAAAATGACGACTCCATTAAAAATGTAGAGAGCTCTGTTAGCAAACATACATGCAAACATACATTTTTATTTTCGTGTACGTTTAATGCTTCAACAAACAATAATTTTCTTGTCGATTGTGGGGCCACGGCACATGTGATTACAAAGGAATCTGATTTTATCAATTTTGACCCCAACTTTAAGCCACAAATTCATTTTGTAGAACTAGCTGATGGGAGTCGAGTAAATTATATCGTTTTGAAAAGAGGTGATGCGAAAATCTCGCTAAAGAACAATGAAGGTGAACTATGTTTCTATATTCTAAAAAACGCTCTTCTAATCCCAAAATTTAAACAAAATATATTTTCTGTACAAGCTGCCATAAAACAAGGTGCAAATATAAACTTTAGCCCCAATAAATCAAAACTGGTATACCCGAATGGAACTGTATTCGACATTAAAGAAAATGGAAGACTATATCATTTAAATAGCATAGTCCCATCGAAAACCGCCTGCCATGATCTACAGACATGGCATAAAATTCTTGGACATTGCAATATTCCTGATATCAAAAAGTTGCCGACTGTAGTTGATAGAATGAAAATAAAAACATCAAAATTATTCAACTGCGACATCTGTACGCAAGGGAAAATGACAAACTATCAAAGCAAGATACCAGACAAGAAGGCCAAAAAAATCCTATCAATGGTGCATTGTGACTTGAATGGTCCTGTGGAACCGATGACCAGAGAACATTATAGATATGTGTTGAATTTCGTAGATGACCATTCAGATTTAATAATGGTTTACTTTTTAAAGAACAAATCTAATACCCTGCTAGCAACATAAAAATATCTAGCCGACATGGCTCCCTATGGTGAAGTCAAGTGTATTCGCTCTGACAACGGTACGGAATTCACCAATAAAGACTTTGAACTTTTACTAATTAACCATCATATCAGGCATGAAAAATCAGCTCCTAGATCGCTACACCAAAACGGGACTGCTGAAAGAGCGTGGCAGACACTTTTTGAAATGGCAAGATGCCTACTCATTGAATCAAAACTCCCCAAAAACCTCTGGACGTACGCACTTATGGCGGCAGCCTATATACGCAACAGGTGTTTTAACAAAACACTATCTAAAACTCCATATGAATCTTTCTGTGGTAAAAAAACAAATTTAAGCAGAATGCATATATTTGGTTCAACTTGCTTCGCATATATAGATAAAAAGAGTAAATTGAATATTAAAGCCGACAGAGGTATATTTCTTGAATATGATAAAAACAGTCCAGCCAATTTAGTATTTTTTTCAAAGAAAAATAAAATAAAAAGAATCCGATGTGTAAAATTCACAGACATGTTTAATTTTACAGACGAAAACCAGTCATAGGAAGAAGATGAAATTATATTTCCTCAAATAATTAAAACAAATGAAGACAATAAAAATGACGGAGACAAGAGTGTCCATGATGATGATGATAAAGTCGAAAGATATCCCAAAAGAAATAGAAGGCGACCCGATTTTTTTGTGTTCGACAATATAAAAGATTATCAAATCGGCTATTGCTATTCAATGGAAAATGCGCCAAAAAGCTTTAACGAAGCAATTAATTCAGAACATTGTGATGAATGGAAAATTGCCATGAAAAACAAAATAGATGCCTTAATCGAAAATGATACCTATACGGTAGTGCCTCTCCCAAAAGATAAACATGTTATTTCTACAAGATGGGTCTTTACAAAAAAGACTACAGCATCAGGCGTAGAACAGTACAAAGCTAGATTTGTTGCTAAAGGCTACTCTCAGATTTACGGTAGAGAATATTTTTCTACGTTTTCACCGACCGCAAACCTAATGACAATCAGAATTTTACTGCAAATCGCATCGCAATATGACCTAAACATTCATCAAATGGACATAAAAAAATGCTTATTTGAATGCCCCAATAGACTGTGAAATTTATATTACCCATCCAGAGGGATTTATAATGAAAAATAAAAATAGTGTGTGGCGACTTAACAAGTCATTATATGGTCTAAAACAGTGTTCAGTGTTGGAATACAGTATTTCATGATTATATTATTAAACAACAATTTAGACAATGCGCTGTAGACCCCTGTTTATATACCCAACACAAAGACGATAAACTACTGATTTTGGTTTTGTGGGTCGATGATATTTTAATCGCATCAAATTGTGACATAATGTTAACCGATGTTAAGAACAAATTAAGTAAAAGATTCAAAATGACCGACCTTGGCAAAATATCCTGGTTTCTGGGGATAGAATTTACTCAAAGCAAAGGACTTGTTACGATGAATCAATTGAGATACATCGACAAAATACTATTAAAATTTGGAATGGGAGAGTGCAAGAAACGCTCTACACCGGTCGAAAACGATATTAATAAAAATATACACACAGAATCTGAAATAATAAATGATAAACAATACCGCGAAATTATAGGTAGTCTTATATATTTAATGACTGCAACCAGGCCCGACATATGCTATACAGTAACAAAACTGTCACAAAAATTATCACGGCCGGCAATAAAGGATTTAAACAGAGCTAAACAAGTCCTTCGTTATTTAAAAGGAACTAAAGAACAGAAGTTAGTATTTAGAAAATCAAAAAAAACCCTAAAATTAGAAGGGTTTTCGGATTCAGACTGGGGGAATGACGAAGATTGAAAGAGTATATCTGGATATTGTTTCAGACTCTCAGAAAATGGGCCTATTATTTCATGGAAATCTAAAAAGCAACAGATTGTATCTCTCTCTACGTGTGAAGCAGAATTTATCGCGATCACACACACGGCCCAGGAAGCACTTTACCTTAAAAATATTCTAAAGACTATTTTAGAGCCAGAATTAACTAAAAGCCCCGTAGTAATTAATTGTGATAATCAAGCCAGTATAGTCTTAGCACAGAACATGATAATCAACCAAAGATCTAAGCATGTAGATATAAAATACCATTTCATAAAAAACGAGGTGAAAAAGGAATCCATTATTTTGAATTACATATCATCAGAACAAAATATCGCTGATGTATTCACAAAACCCACAACAAGAATAAAGTTAAAGCGTTTTTTCTCAAAACTTGTTGGGGGATTCGACTGAATAATTTTTTTTTTCTTTTTTTTCTCACGGCCCTTTATGTAAATAAATTTCTATATATTAAAAAAAAAAAAAAAAAATAGTCCTGGACAAGATGTTAAACTGTATCCATTTTATTTGTATATTAACACTTTAACCTACTAATGCATAGCTAATACTTTTGCTGAAATAAAAAAAAAGGTCACTTTTTAAAAAAAAAAAAAACCTCTTTGTAATTTTCCTTTTCGACAAAATACTTTTTGCATGCTTATTTTAAAGCGCGCAGAAATTACAATAGACTTTTATTTTTTTTTTTCTTTCTTATTTTTCAAAAATGTCCTATCTTTTTTTTTTGCATTGTTTTAATTAACAAAAAAAACTTCTTTAAACGGGTACATATTGCATGTATGTTTATTTTTATGTATATTTATTTATATGTATGCGTTTTTTCCTTTCTTTTTTTATACAAAACTGCATAATCAAATTTAAGAAATGGCTTCTTTTTCACATACCCACTCCTTTTTAAGGTTAAAATACCTTCCATTTCTTTTATTTCTCTTCTCTGTACACATATATCTGTTTTGACATTTGAACATAATGAAAAATGGCGTCTTTTTACATGCTAAAATTCTAAGATCCAAATGATTTCTAATTTTTGCTATGTATAATTGAATATAAAATATATATTTATTTTTGAGCAGAACGAACACAAGGGACTTCCCCATTATAAAAAATAGGGAGGATGTTGCAATATTTTGGACGTATAATGGGGTATGATCCCCCATAGTTAGACAATTCTATTTATAAACGATGCTGCTAGGAACTGACGAATCGAGTTAATTCACGTTCTGCTACCAACCAATCAGAAACCAGAATTGCTCCATAAATATTAAACCTTTTCTGTAGCAATTTCGCATGTTTTTTCCGTCCCGACACGGTAAGAATATTTTGCTCTATGGAACTGTCTACTGAAAAACCATTCACCTCTCAAGACTTGTTCAGAACAACGAACCATCGGAAACTCTTCTGTAACTAAACATGGCTTTCACTTCTAGAGTAAAAAAAAAAAAAAAAAATTTAATCCATAGTGGTAGTATTCACTCATTCTGTCAGTCATGACTGGGAAGAAGTCCTAAGTAATTCCCAACTGTATTCTTAATATCACATGAATTATAACTGAATTTTACTTTATCTATTATGCCACAAGTCCTATTGGAAAATAACACTCAAGATGAGAACAGTAATTCGAACAATCCAAACAAATTATTTTTAGAATTGTTTCTTAATTTTGACGGTTGGTTAGTTTTCCATGTAAACCAATGTTCCAGATGGCCTTCTCCTGCATTTGAATGACAGATATAGGTGGACTTGTTGAAAGCAGTCGATTGTTCATTTTGCATGTCTTTTCCATTACATCCCCATTCCCAAACCAACCCATACAAAGATACTGATAGATCAAACTTACCTAATTCCTGCCATAAAGTTTGCATCTGGAAGCCCAAAAGAACGCGCATATCTTGGTATCTGAAGTGAAGAAATCATAGGCATCAGAGATTTTGTCCAATTATATTAAGAAATTAATTCAGAAACAGGAAAAAGGTAAAATAACTTTTAAATTTTTATGAAATTTAATTCAAAGAAAAAAATTTCTTAATTTTATTAAATTTAAAGATTTTTTTTTATTTTATGAAATACTCTATAAAAAAAATGTAAAACTTTTATTAATTTATTCTTTTAATTTGATCAAATACTCATTTTACAAATTTCTGAAATTTTGAGATGAGGATTGGTTATTCCTATTATTTGGATTCTTCAGACTACTGTTCTCATCTAGACTTTTATTTTCACAATGTTTCAGTCGATGTACCCTCCAACCTTTTTCAAGTGTATATTGCAAACTTGGAAATCTTTCTGTTGAACTCAGAAATCTGCACAAAATTTCAAACAGAACCCTTTATTTAATTCACAAGGATAGCATACTCTCATTCTGTCAGCCATGACTGAGTAGAAGTCCCAAGTAATTCCCAATTGTATTATGAGTATTACCTGTACTGACAGTTATGCTTTCAAACCAGAGAAGAGTATCACTTACACCTGAATTTTACTGTAGCTGTTATGCTAGAGGTCCTTGCAGAATTTGACAAGATACACCTGAAGAAAGTTGGCGGTTACATCAACCAAAAACATTGGGAAAAATAAAAGCAGAAGATCGAACAATCTAAATAATACAAATTATGCTTTTAAACATTTCATCAATTGAAGGAAACTTTTTTTTATCAAATATTCAAATTCTAAAATATATATTTTTTTAATTTAATAAAAATAAGGGAAGTTAAAAAATTGAAGAAAAAATTTGATTTTAGAAAACTAATTTTTTTCTTCATTTTTATATCTGCAAATATGATTGTTAAGGAAAACATTGAAGAATTACCTTTCTTTGATTTTCTGCTTCTTGGCAGCAGAAAAATTCTCTAACTGAAGACTTGGTTGAGTGATGAAGGCCACCGCGAGATTGAAATAATTGTTCCACAGCTGTGAGAATTAAAAAAAAATTTGATGTGTCTGAATTTTTGAGGTGAGGATTGGTTATTCGTATTATTTGGATTCATTGGACTACTGCTCTCATCTTTAGTGTGATTTTCACAACGTTTCAGTCGATGTAACCCTTAACCTTCTTCGGATGTGTATAGTCGAACTCAGGAATGTTTCTGTCAAACTCGGGAATTTGGATGGAATTTCAAACAGAACCCTTTATTTACTTCAGGGAGGTAGCATGCTCTTGTTCCGTCAATCATGACTGGATAAAGATCCTAAGTAATTTGCAATTGTATTTTTCAGTCGCCCACACTGAGATTGAACCTTCAAAAGAATATTACTTTTACAATTGATTTTTCTAAGTACTCTAACTACTGCAAGGATCCGTGGTACAGTGGCTAGAATACTTGGAAAAATCAATTGTAAAAGTGATATACTTCTAAAGATTAAAGGTTCAATTCTTAGTGTGGGTGATCAAAAAATACAATTGCAAATTACTTAGGACCTCTATCCAGTTATGGCTGACAGAACAAGAGCATGCTACTTCCGTGAAGTAAATAAAGGGTTCCGTTTGAAATACCACCCAAATTCCCAAGTTTGACAAGATACAACTGAAGAAGATTGGAGGTTACATCAACCGAAATGTGAAAATGACACAAGTCAAAGAAAACAAGATGAAAACAGTAGTCCGATGAATCCAAATAATATGCAAAAAAAAAGCCCAAAAAACAAAAAAAAAAACTTTTATATATATATATATATATATATATATATATATATATATATATATATACATACATACATACATACATACATATATTATATATATATACACACACACACACACACTGAATATAATTGGGATAGTAAGGGAGGCTTATAAATGTACTGGGAAGGAGGGGGCTGATTAATGAAAAGAAAAAAATCATGAATGGAAATATAGTGACTTTTAAACATGTTTCATAATTAAATGCAATAAATAAATAAATAAATAAAAACATTTGTTTGAGTTTTACCTGATAGTCAAAATCATCTCCTTGCAGAAAATGGTCAGACAATGCAAGAGCAAAATAATGTATAGACGTGAGAATCACACTGGAATGAAAAATAAAACTTGAGGATTACGCCGGATTAATCACAAACAGAATACAAACACCGGCCTTCAACAAACATTCAGACAATATACAGATGAAAATATCTTGTAGAATTAAATAAATAAAAATGATATATAAAGCCTCAAATTTTCTATTACCATTTTTTATTTCTTTAAAAAATATTAAAGAATAGAATCAAGTATTTATGTTTCTGAATTTTTGAGATGAGGATTGATTATTCAGATTACTGGGATTCTTCAGACGAATGTTCTCATCTTGATTGTTATTTTCACAAGTTGATGTAACCTCTGGCCTTTTCCGGTCTATTTTGTAGAACTTTTGAATCTTTCTGTCAAACTCAGAAATCTGTACGGAATTTCGAATGGAACACTTTATTTAATCTATGTAGTATACTCTTATTCCATCAGTTATGACTGGGTAGAAGTCCTAAGTAAGGACTCTTGGCATAATGGAGAATTTACTTGGTAAAATTCAGTTGTAAGTTACACTCTTCTGGAGGTTGAAGGTTTAATCCTTAGTATGGGTGACATTCAAAATACAATTATGAAGTACTTTGGACTTTTACCTGGTCATAGCTGACAGAATGAGAGCATACTACTCCCATGGATTAAATAAAGGGTTTCATTCGAAATTACATGCAGATTCTAGAGTTTGACAGAAAAATTCCCGAATTTGACAAGATACACCTGAAGAAGGTCGGAAATTACATGAACCAAAATGTTGTGAAAATAACACTGAAGTTGAGAACAGTAGTTTAAAGAATCCGACTAATATATTAATATATATAATGGTTTATTTTTGATTTTCTGGACTCACTCACAAATTTCCACATTTTTTGTGAAATTTTGGGATTTATCTAGTTTACAAGATCCAATCTCTGGCAACTTTGCATTAGCATCTTCCAGCAGGTTATATAAGCAGCTGAAAGATATCAAAGCAAAGACTGTAAGAAAATTAATTCGAAATGAAGAGTCCTTCCTCATATTAAGAATGGCTTTCTATTTAGAAAACCGTTTTAACATAAGGAAAGAGAGGAATTTCATGTTAAAATACTAAGTTGAAAGTCATTTTTCATGTAAAAAAAAAAAATTTTTTTTGTTTAATGAATTTCACACTTTCACTGAAAATTGTCATCTTCTGACTGCTGATAATTGCTTCGACATCTTTCGGTTGCTTACATAAGGAGCCAAAAGATGCTGAAGTGAAGTTGCTAGAGTTGTAAATTGGATGAGTATCGAAATTCCTAAATTCTTATTTTTTATGTTTAAATAAAAATGAAAAAATGCCACCATTATTTTATTTGTTCAAATAAAAACAAAAAATGTCACAATTTTTTATTTGTTCAAATAAGAAAAAATGCCACAACTTTTTGTTTATTCAATCAAAACAAAAAATGCTACAATTGTTTTATTTGTTTAAAAAAAAATTCCACAATTTTTTATTTTAAATAAAACAAAATGTCACAAATTTTTTATTTGTTTGAATAAAACAAAAAAATGCCACAATTTTTTTATTTGTTCAAATGCCACAATTGCTCATTTTTAAAAATTCTTTTACTAATGAGTCATCACTTAACTAAGCAAAAAGTCACTGAAGTTTTCAGGTGAATGAGATGGATAGATTGTTAGTTGAATAATGAATATTATGAGAGGATTGAAAATGATGAATGGAATGAACAAAAATTAAAATTTGATGAAGATTAAAACTGAAAACCATTTCTTACTTGTTCATAACCATTCTCATAACAGACCAATCAGAGGGAAAATTGCCAGGTTTGATCAGTTCAAGAAACGTCATTAAGACCCGTACCAAAAAGTCCTGAAATAAAAAATAAAATAAAAAACATAATAAAAAAAAATAAAGAAATACAAAAATTGTTTGAAATCAAATTTGCCATGACAAATAATACTCTACCTGAGAGAACATCTTTCAAACTCCTCGACCTAACATTCACAGGCAACATGAATTGGAATAAAGGACATTGCCAAGGCTGCTGCAAAGAAAGTGGGATCCTTCTATCATGCTAGAAAATTACTTACACCAGAGAGCACCCTATATCTTTACAAAACCACAATTTGCCCATGCATGGAGTATTGTTGCCACATCTGGGCTGGAATATCTACCACTAGTCCATCAATCTTAGACAAGGTACAAAACAAGAGTCTCACATCTAATGGGTCCCGCATAATCTGCCAAGCCACCAGCCCCTGTCCCATTGCCACAATGTTGCATCCCTGTCCGCGTTTTACAAGTACGTTAATGGAATGTACTCTGATAAGCTCATAGCACTTGTGCCCCCTTAACATACATACTCTTGATTAACCTGACAATCAGCAAAATTCCACCCCTTTATTGTTGAGATCCTTTGATGCATGCTCTAATAGTTTCTTTCCTTGAACTGCTAGGTTTTGGAATTCCCTCCCTGTTTCCTGCTTCCCTGACTGTACTAACCTACACAAGTTTGCATGTAATATGAACAGATATCTTGCTACTCAACTCCCTTCAGTCTCCTGTTAGACACAATTCCAAATAGTAGCCCCTTATGTTCCAATATGTCCTGCTTGGAGTAGTAAAAAAAAAAAAAAATACAAGATAAACAAACGCCATATGCTTCAACTCGTTCATGCCATCAAGAATTACAGATTACCAACTTTGGCATTGCAGTTCAGTTTGCTGAAACCAGAAAAAATGACGAAGGCAAAGCTTCCTAACTGACCATTTAAATTTTCAGCCAATCTCAGTTGAAATGCTTAGTGTCTTTAGTTCCGATACTGCACTATTTGTATAAAACTTTGAGTGGATGATAAAGTGAAATTAAGATATTTTCCACAATCCTCATATAACCATTTAGTTTTTACACTAAACTAAATTGTAATCGACTTGGAGCCAAAGACAACGCATTGAGAAGAAGCTATTAGAACAAACGATGCAAGTCCATAACATTAGTTCTCTAGGAATAAAGCTTAAAAACACAAATTCATCACTAGTTAACTCCCTCTTAAAACACTCTTCCGAAATAAAGTTTAAAAGCAGCCTTGTACATCATTGGAATGCCTACGAATTCACATTTATCATTTAAAAATTATTTTCTTCATAAAAATAAAATTACTTGATTAATTTACATTATTTTTGTGTACAATATTTTTTTTTCATCACAGGTATGTATATGATAAAATAAAAAAAAATCTTATTTTTTGATTGCAACATGGCATACGTATATACAAAGAAGAATTGAGCTTGATAACTATAAGTTCAAACATAGAGGAAAAAATGTGAGTGTCTTTTGTTTTTGTTTTTTTTTTGTTTTTTTTTGCATAAATTGAATTGGCTGGTTTGAGATTATAGGGGTACAGGAGTAAAGGAGGTAACCCTGTTCTTAATTATTCATCATTTATATAATTTTTGGTGCTTGTTTACATTGGTGATCTTTTAAACCAACGCATTTCAGGTGAAAACATTTTTACATGCTTATATGTCATCGCAAAATTAGTATAAATTCCAAACATTATGAAAAATGATCCAGTGGAAAAATAACTATAAGTAAAAAAAAAAAAAGAATTTATCAAATTATCAAGTTTTATCATATGTCTAATGTGAAGGAGCTGTTTGACCAAATCAATATGAAAACCTGACTTATCTCCCTTGAATTAAATTAATTTAATTTAAAGGGTCAGCCATTTTTAAACTGAATGTAATTGTGGAGGATTTTTTGTTAAAAATACATCTGGCCCCTCTTCTATTGAATCAGTTTTTATAATTTTTGGAGTTTATATTAATTTCGCCATGACATAAGTATGTAATAATATTTTTATCTCAAATGCATTGGTTTTAAAGCTCAGTGTAAACACACACCAAATTTTTTATAAACCTAAAGAAAAGAAAAAAAAAAAAAAGAGATAATTTTACCTTAAGTGGTGCTTTATTTTTGTACGTCTGGAAAAGGGAAGTATAGTGTTGATCGTCCATTAGTCTCAGCATTTCAACCAGACAACTCACTAATGAGCCCTAGATAAAAAAAAGAAAAGAAAAAAAAATGATCATTCTTTTTTTTTGCTATTTTTAAAGCAAAACAATTTTTACTTGACATTTTATATCTCCCAAAATCTTCAAAAAATGATTAATCTCAAACTATCAAAGAAGACATTCATATTCAACAGTCAGTATTTTTTAGCAAAATCTTTTACTGAATACTAGCAAGGATACTCGGCGTTGCCCAGGTGTGTGGAGGTGTAGTATGGACCCCCATGGTGAGTGGTTGCTTGGGTCAATTAAGGAACCCGGGGGTGGGGGGGGATAAATTGGTAGTAAGGGGGAGGTGAAACAACAGTAGGCAGTTTGAGTGGAGAAAAAAAAGTGGTAGTAGGCAGGCAGGCTCGAACTCGCAATGCGAAGCAGGGAAAAAAAAAATGTGACGTGTTTGCTGATGTCTCCATCATCCGACCAGACGTTCAGAATGTTGAAATTAAGCGAAGTCAATACAACCAATACGATAACTTGCAAAAATGGCGACACAAAAAAAAGAAAAAAAAAAAGAAAAAAAAAGAACGACCCTTCCTTGTAGAAAACTACTCGGTTGAAGGTCAGGGAATTAATGTTTTTGTCCAATTTTTCGATATTTGTCGTCCAGAGGGTCAAGCTTTAAAACAATACCAATCTCGTGAGAATCCGTTGCCTCTGTCGAAAGTTTTTGTGAGACATACAAACATACACACACATTTTACCCTTTATTTATATATATATAATATATATATATATATATATATATATATAAAAGGCAAAATGTGTGTGTCCATTTTGTGTATGTCTCGCAAAGGCTTCTTTCGCACACGCTCCCGGGGGGGGGGGTGTTACTAATACTTAGAACTGTTTATATACCCCCTATATAATAATATCTAGGATTTGAGAACGCGTGTAGCGTCTAGATTTATTTACGTCGATTTTTACAAAATTATTGCTATTTCAGCCCGTCTTGTGTTCATTCAGCTTTTTTGTATAAAAAGCGAAACTAATCCAAAGCTAATCGCACCGGGAAACGTCCAGAAGCAATTAGCTTTGATCAATGTTGTATATCAGACAGTTGCTAATCAATCTGGACAATTTGGAGCTGGTTTCCCCCTCCCCAACATCTGTTGGGGGAAAAACAGTCAAATTTGGGTAAACAAACCGAAACGCTGTGTGACTTCTATTTGACCTTCTTAATTAGGTCAAATGGAAGCAGCAGAGTTAACTTTTATTGCGCACGCCTGTTTTTATAGTTAAATAAATAAATTCAAACCTGTCTACATAGTATGTCGCGGTGGCCCAATGGTTAACGTCGCATGGTTCTTTTTTTTTCACACATTAATTTCCAACTCAAGAGTACGGGTTCGATCCTCATACTCACCTACCAAAACATTTTTTTTTATTACTTAACCCCCCCTCTCCCTCGGAGTTTTGATTTACCTCTAAACACCCGGGCAATGCCAGGTACCCCTCGCTAGTATATATATATATATAATATATATATATATATATATATATATATATGTATATATATTAAAGTGGGTTTCACAATGTTTCATCCAATGTAAGCTCCAACCTTCTACAGATGCATACTTTTTAACTTGAGAATCTTTGTCAAATTTTTGAACCAATGCAGAAGTTTTGATTGAACCCTTCATTTGATCCTCAGGGATAGATTGTTCTTATTCTGTGATAATAATAATAATAATTTTTAATAAAAACTTTTTACCTTGTTATAGCTGTCAGAATGAGAACAATCTAACCAGGTAAATTAAACAAATAGTTTAATTTGAAATTCTGTAAAGATTCCCAAGTTCAAAAAGATACACCTGAAGAAACTCAGAGATTAAATCGGCTGAAATGTGAAAATAAAAAAAAACAATAACAATAGTACTTTGAATAATAATAATCCAGATATTATAGACTCAAGTCGATATTACAAATGGACTCGGGTTGATATTTCAGCCATAGCAGGGACATAATTGTGAAGTCATATTTCCCTCATCACTGCTAACATGTAAATGATCACAATAGATTAACTGTGTATCAAATTCCATAGGTTGTGGTGGTATCTATTAGGTCAATAAAGCACCTCCTAGATGAGTATAACAGTTTAAATAATTCAAATAATACATTTTAACGCTCAAAGTTAAACCAAACTTTTATTGTACATAAAAGCTATCACAAACATTAAATGTTCCTTGTTGACCTTGTTTTTTGTATGGAGTTGTTATTGCATGCTCTCACACATAACAAAACCCATATAGAAACAAGCTGTATCAAAATGCAAAGATTCAAAGAATTTGCGTCTATTAGATTAGATATCAAAAACATATATGATAAATATAAGAAAAGTTGTTTGCAGATTGCTAAACAGTGACAGTTAGAGCAAGTGGTGCTGCAGCCACCCATTTTTTTTTTCTTTGTTTTCTGTTTCTTTGCTTTTAGTTACTATACTCATGACAAGGCAAGAAAACAAAAAGACGCAATATATATAAGTAAATTTTTATACAGTTTATAGACAATTTCGTATTGCTGAAAGTGAAAACCTGTGATGTTTAAAATTAAAATAGAAACAAGCTGTGCCAAAATGCACTGAGATTCAAAGAATATTTTTCTATTATATATTAATATATTGCCCAAAAATGGGATTATTTAAAAATATTGTTTGGATTACTATTCTTATCTGAATGTGTAAAAGAAAATTAAGGGAGAGAAATTATTAAAAAAAAAAAAAAAACAATTAGAAATTTGTCGAAACAAATTAGAAATATAACAAAAGAAATTTATAAATTTGGTGAAACAAATTTAGAGAAAAAAATTTATAAATTTAGTATAATTTTTTTTTTTTTTACAAAGTTGGCAATAGAAATTTAGATTTTCATTAATAAGAAAATCAATAAAATTCATGCAGTTTAACAAACAGTGGATCTAAAATAAATCCAGCTTTCTACTAATTAGGGTAAATGGAAATAATGTGTTTAACATGATACTATATCTGACATTATTTAAATGTGTGATACATTCTCAAACAAACAAAATTCATTTTCAAATAGACTTCTATTAAAAACAAACATGCCAAACATAATTCATATATACTTCTTATAAAAAAAAATATTTTTATCTAACATAAAAAAAAAAAATCATACTTTCAATTTTCCAAAGTTGAAAATTGATAAATTAATTTGTATTTTGACACAATGAAAACTGATAATTTTTGTTTTTAAAAAAAAATTTTCAAGTTAGTAAAGTTACAAGCAATCAGATTATTCAGACTATATGTTGCAATTAGTGCATATCCTACTTTCACAAAAGTTTAGTGACTTAAACCGTGAGTGCCAAATCCAACTTCAAATATAGGGGATTCCTAAGACAGGCACGCTCTATTGATGGTCATCCTCACAAAAAGACAGTACAAAATAACACCATGAAGGTAATAGATTCTTTCTGCTACGATAAGAGATATAGTTAGTTCAGGTGATGGATGTGAACTCAATCTACCAGGATAAAGGCATCATGGGTGTAATTTCATGAGTTGTTGCCTCTGATAACATTATGAGCTGTCCCTCTTTACATTCAGGGTAAATTGTATAGCAGCTGTGTCAAGAACATCATGTTATATGACAGTGAATGCAAGCACCCAGTCCTCTCTTGGCTGAGTGCAAAGCATTAAGTCTGAGGATCCGCTGAAAGTGCTCGTTACCCAGCATAGAGTCAGGGTTTCGTTTTTTTTTTTTACCTCAGCACCAAAGTCAATAGAGTCTAGGTCATTGTTGAGATGGCTTTTCCCTGTTGGTTTAGGTATGACTTTGGTCCAATGCAATTTTAAGAGATCCACCCTTCCAGACTTTGACTTCTCTGTTTGAGAAGAGGTTAGTTTATTGTTAATCGCCTTAGGTGCCCCTACTAACATAACAACAAAAAATATGTAGTTTTATTTCGACAAAATGAAATTTTTAATACTTTCAATTTTAAAAAATTGTTGATAAATTTGTATTTTGACACAGAATGAAAACTGATAATTTTTGTGTTTTTTTTTTGTTTTTTTTTAAATTTTTCAAGTTAATAAAATTGGATTCTGATTTTTCAGACTATACAGTGTAATTGGTGCTTATTTAGTGACTTAAAAGGTAAGTTAGCGCCAAATCCAACTTCAAATATAGGAGATTCCAGGGACAAGTGTCCTCTATTAATGGTCATTCTCATAGAGAGACAGTATGAAATAAGAACACCCCGGAGGTAATAGATACTTTCTGCTACCAAAGAGATAAAGTTAGTTCAGGTGGCGGATGTGAATACAATACACAATAATAAAGGCAGCAATTTAGAATTTTTACTAATTTCCACATGACATGTAAGTACGTAATCATGATTTTGTCTAAAATGTATTTATCTGAAATCCCATTATACTGCACTATTTTCTGAGGTGACAATCTACTGAAGATGAACATGTTTCATTTTTTTTTTTTTTTTTTTTTTTTTTTTTTTACTATTTTCAAATGTTATCTTTCTTGATACTTTGTTTTAAAACAAGACATTCAACATGGTTTTTGAAAAAAAAATCTGTTTAGGAATTTAGTTGAAAGCAAGAAGAGATAGAAATTCAGAGTTCATTAGGTGCACTTCTAAAATAGATGAAATTGTACAGTACACCAACCAGTTGCATCACGGAGTCTTCCATTGTTGTGAGAGCTTCAACGATCACTTCAAATAAACATTTCATTACACGATCAATGTTATCAAACACAGCAGCAGGGTTCTCCTAAAAGAATAAAATGAAGATTATATTATATATATATATATATATATAGAGAGAGTTCAGATGGGTTGAAAAAAGAATCAATAAAGGGTTCGATTACAAATATGAAAGCTAAAATACAAATTATTTATTTAAAAATTATTTTACATATTTCAGAGACATACAATGGTTTTATTGCACTGGATATGACTTTTAACCATTTAAAAAACCATTGTAAATCCATTCAAAACATCAGTGACACATGAAATGAAAGCAAATTAATATTTTCATTTCATGAGTCACTGATGATTTGAATGGATTTTTAAGTTTTTTTAAATAGTAAAAGGTCAATCTATGTCAATGAAACCATGACACATCTGAAATATGTAACTTATAGTTTTTAAATAAATAAATATTCCCCCCCCCCAAACCTCTGGCCTTGATGGAGGGGAAACTAAAACTTGCTAATATGATGTCAAAAGATCTGAAATAACAGCAGGGGAGACTGGATTCCAAACTTCCATTTTATTATTTTAAATTTATTTGTATTATTATTTTTTACATTTATATCAGATACATATCAATGATTTCTCATATGTTATGGTCTTTTCTCTTCGGTTTTCATACATAAAGTAAATTTCACAGTGTATAAGAATTGTTTGATACTGGAGATATTCATAATTGTACCCTATTTCCAAAGAAGGGAAATATAACATATGAGAAATATATAAAGAAATTAAAAATAATATAATGGAAGTTTGGAATCAAGTATCCCCTTGCTGTTATTTCAGATCATTTGAAACTATATTAGCAAGTTTTAGTCTCCTCCCCATCAAGGTTTTGGGGGAAATATCAGATAGTTTGTAATTCATATGCAAAACTAGGAGAACAAATGACTATGATTGAAACATTTTATGACTGTGAAATGGGATACATAAATTTTACAAAAAAAATTGACAAAGAATTAAAAAAACAAAACAAAATGGATGTCCATCTCAACTATTACATAAATTAAGATAAGGCTGTTCAAAAAACCTTACTTTGTAAAAATCTTATGATTGGTTGCTTATTTCTAAAAGGTTAAGAAAGTGCAAAAATTACATATGTTATATCTTCCCTCTTCGGTTTCATTCATAAAGTAAATTTCACAGTGCATTACAAAACTGTTTAAACGTTGTTTTAAGGAGAATTGCTTCTCATCACCCTGGAAAATATCATCAGTATGTCCTGTATTTAAGAATTCAGATGATCGCTCATCCCCCTCTCAGTACAGGCCAATAAGTCTCCTGTGCATCATGAGTAAGTTGATGGAATCTATGTTAAATAGAGAAATAATCAACCATCTCAGCAAAAATAACCTTCTTAGTGACACACAATATGGTTTCCGTTCTGCTAGATCTACAGCAGATGTGCTTACAGTTATATCTCATAGGATTAGTGAATCTCTCGACAGAGGCAACCTTTCTAGGGCAATTGCTCTTGACATATCTAAGGCCTTTGATAGGGTATGGCATGAAGATTTACTTCACAAGATTTCTAGCTATGGTATAGCTGGAAATGTCTTCTCAATTATTAAATCATTTCTTTCTGACAGGTTTATAAGAGTAGTAGTTGATGGGCAAAAATCAGAAGCTCACAGTATTAATGCTGGAGTCTCTCAGGAGTCCATCCTGGGCCCAACTCTTTTCATGATCTACATTAATGATCTTCCAAATCACATCCTTACATCATTTGTAGACATTTATGCTGATGACACTACCATCTATGGTAGCACAGCTAAGTCAGTAAATGACCAAGTTCTCTCCGATTCTCTCTCCTCTGATCTTGAGCACATGGTATAATGGGGAAAGGAGTGGCTGGTTACTTTTAATGCATCTAAAACCAAGCTTCTCTCTTTACATCATCAACGTTCATGAATGGCTCTCGTCTTGAGGAGGCCTCAAGTTTTGACAAGTTTCTGGGCTTGACCTTTACTCCTGATCTTAAATGGAACAGGTACATCAAATCTGTTGCCAAGGCCACTGGAAAAATGGTGGGATCCTTCTATCGATCCAGTAGATATCTCACTGCTGATGCAATTCTCTATCTATATAAGAGCCAGGTACGTCCAAGGATGGAGTACTGTTGCCACATCTGGGCAGGAGCTACTAGAAAGGACTTGTCCTGCCTTGATAGAGTTCAAAATAGACTTCGTAGATATCCTTTTCTCTTCCTTGCAACCTCTGTCTCACAGAAGACATGTTGCGAGTTTGTCTCTGCTGTATCGTTATTTTCATGGAAAGTGTTTGACTAAACTTCAGTCTATGGTCCCCCCTCACCAAACTTTCACAAGAAACACTTGTCTAGCTGAAAACACTATCAATAATTCCCCCCACTCGTTATCTGTGCCTAAACCTAAACGTAGATTCCATGAACAAAGCTTCTTTCTTAGAACTGCACGCCTGTGGAATTGTCTTCCGTTTTCCTGCTTTCCAGCTGACTACAATATGGTTGTCTTCAAGTCTAACGTAAATAAGTTCTTGATGAGTGATATAAGTTATCAAATTTACCAAATTTTCATTACTAATGATTACTATATTGTCCAATTTCTACTGTACACTCTTTAACCCTTATCCTCGAGTGGCTTCTTGGCCTTGATAAGTGGTGATGCCTGTGTAAAAAAAAAAAAAAAAAAAAGGCTCTGAATGATGGATGATCGCCTTAATGTACGATCTTAAGGACAAATGCCAAATCGCGCACTACACAATTAAGGTCATTACCTTTCCAACAAGCCTTCATTTGTTAAATTCTGCACAATAGTCACTGAGCTTTGGAACTTATGAAATTGCCAAAAAAAAGGTGGTATATTGAAATGCTCATATCTTTGGCTCTATGTGATGAAACTACATGAAAATTTGAAAGCCTTTTGAAGATTATAGTACTATTCTATGTTTAATATTTTATGACAATTGGTAAAAAGAACCTATATTTTCAAACCAATAAAATATGCTAAACTTTGCCTACATTTGTATATATATAGTGTCCTGGTAGCCCAGCTTCAGTTTTGCTGCTTTGGGATGAATTTTGTTTAAGGTTTTTTGCTTGGCTATCTCCCCTGTGACCTGGCAAGATGGTCAACATCATGAAATATGGAATATAGACATTTGTCTGTTATATATATATATATATATATATATATATATATATATATATCCAGTAGAAGATATGTGAGATCTATTTTTAACAAAAAATCAAATACTAGCGGTCTGATATTGGTTATAGTCAGCTAACATACTTCCTTCCTAACTTCCAGCATGGCTGCTACCAGAAGTGGTTACAAGGCAAATCAGTTCCTATGCTTGTTTCTCACATGCCTTTATCTCCCTTCTGCATGTACTCTTGTTTTTATTACGTTTTTCCGATCTTTTTTTTTTTTTTTTTTTTTAATAATCATTGAAAAGTTTTTTTCGGTCTTATTTTAATTAAGAATTATTGAAATTAGTTTTAATTTTTTTTAAACAATTATTGAAAACATTTTTAAAAATCTTTTTAAAGTATTTTGAGAATATTATGTATTGGATACATTTTTTTATGTTTGAAATTTCATTTGTTATTTTGATTTCAATAATTTTATGTTTATACTTTCATAAGCATATATTTATGATATATATTCAAATAAAACACTTATTGTAAAAATTTAAAAAAAACTATTTGTATAATTTCATAAACATATTAAAAAATTTCAAATAAAATAAAAACTTATTTTTTAAATTTTATTATTAAAAGTGCAAATAAAGACTAGTTGTGTTATTTTTATCCTTTTATAATTTTGTGAATTGTTATTGCATATTTTGAAATAATGTCCTTTTCTTATATTTTATTTCAATAAATTCCTTCACAATAGAAATATTGAAAAACAATAAAAGTGAAGAAACTGATTTGCCTTGTAACCACTTCTGGTAGCAACCACGCCGGAAGTTAGGAAGTATGTTAGCTGACTATAACCCTGACGTCTTCTATTTTTCAATAGTGGATTTCAAAGACAGCAAAGACTATTACTCACTTTGTCATACAGAATTGGTTGCATATCTTTTCCACATTAAAACATACAATAAAACTTGATAATTCAATCAATTCTATTTTTACTTGTAATTATTTTTCTACTGAACCATTTTTCGTAATTTTTGAAATTTATAAAAATTTTGACATGGCATGTAGATATATGATAGCGTTTGTTTACCTGAAATGCATTTATATTATACTTTTTGAGCACCCACTTTTGTAATACAATCATATAATAGGAATTTTGCAACTCACCATTTTTATCATGTAAAGATATTTGAGGATGTCTCCAAGGATCGTAATGGCTAAAGGCAAAGCTGTTTTTTGAATGAAACACAATTTGATTTGTGTTATGCATAGATTCAGCAGGATACGACGCGATTCTAAAACAAAACAAAAAAAAATCTTTTGTAAAAAGAAATAAACAATCCTTTAATTGTACAAGAGGGTTCAATTATATTATAGGAATCATTAAAATATTTTGCCTATTATGATTATTTTAGAGCTAAATTTTGAATAAAATTTTTGTTAGTCTTCAATGGTATTTCTTATTTCAAGATAAAATTTTAATTGATTTGAATTGTAATTTGGGAATTAAAATATGAATTCAATTATATATTTTGAGTGGAGGGCCATTCTTTTAATAGAAAAATGAGTTCTTATTTAGAATTCAACCTAATTAAAAAGGAAAAACTATAGAAAAACTTTATGATGGATGTACAGAACAAAAACATCATATTCCCAAAATCCTGTTAATGAGAAATCGTATGCATTACAAGGCTGATCTTAGAAGTTTGAATTATTGTGGAGTTATTTGCCCTGGTAACTTCAAGATAGTTATGCAAGACCATCCTTTTTTTTTTTTCTTACTCATAAGCTTTGATTTTCTTAGTTGAAAATAAAAATACTTGATCAATTTACATGGATTTTGGAATATGAAATTGTCGTTTTGCCACAGTTACATAAGAGCTCCAATTACTGTCCAGTTGACAGAAATTCATTTACTTGAATAAAGCAATACTTGTATAATAAAGTTTGGCATTATTTACTCTTTTCTACACACATTCATCAGACGATGTTTCATACACAATTATCTCCCCTTTTGGAATAGTAGAGGATACTGCAATCAGCATATAAAAAGAAACTCAGAAGATTCTCACACTTTCTTTTTGTTTCACCTCGCCAGCACATTATGCTATACACATGCATTTTACAGTGTGTAAAACGTTTCTCTTAACTTACACATACACACTTTATTGTATGCAACATAAACGATGTTCACACTTTAATGACACAATCTCAAAATGAACCCTATTAGTTTTTACAAAAAATAAATCTTTCTTGCATATATTATCATTTCTGTGTTGTTTGTTGTTTTCATTTTTAATTACTTGCGGGAACGAGCATAAAAGAGACATCCTGCCCAATCATTTAAAACAACTCCTTCAAGAGTATCCATTTATGGATCAGCAGCGAATCAGAACTCAAAGATTGTACTAAGCATGTAGTGAAATTGTTGTTAACTAGTCTTCACTTACTCAAATAGATTGTTACATCTTCTGAATTTCCAACTAACAATGTTCCGGAATTAATTTAACACACTGCTGTCAAAGCTTGTGACTCCGAAATTTGACACTGATGTCATAGTGCGCTACTTCAACATCTAAATGGGCTCAGCTTCTGAAAAACAGGCTTTATTATTCAAACTGGCAGCATCTCATTTGTATATGATCAGTAAGAATTCTGCATTAGTTTATGCGATCGTTGAGGATAATATTAATAGGGTATCACCATTTTGTTTTTTGTTTTTTCTATTATTCAGCAGCTGAACCCTACAAAAGTGCAGGCACGTAGGCGTTTTTGAGGCAAGTAATTTTTGCACTCATTACAATTTTCTCTACAAAACAGAATGGAACATTCCAGTCCGCAACTCTCTAACTCCTGATTTTAATTTCTTTCATTCTAACTCAACTGCTCAAACAGATGATCATTGTCAAGTAAATTCGACAATTGTCACGCAAATTCTTTTTGCCAGCTGACAGAGGTGCTTTCTCGATACCTTCTTCGGTTATAGTCGACTAACATCTTCCCTGTAACTGTTACAGGAACCGGTAACAATTCAAAATAGTCCCTTTTTTTTTCTCACCTCTGTATATTCTTATGCATGTCTTCTTTTATTACTTTTTTTTTTTATTGAAAACACTTTTTGCAAACTTTTTTTATATTAAGAATGATTGAAAACACTTTTTGCAAACTTTTTTTATATTAAGAATGATTGAAAACACTTTTTGCAATTTTTTAGTCATGAACTATTTAGTTTATGCAGTAATGCAAGCAACAGAACTGTACATTAACAAAACAGTAGTAAAAGATTGATTAAACAAAACTTTGGACATTTTTAGTACAATGTGATGGTTGGCATAACAATGGCAACTTCCTGACCAACAGAGAATGAACATTCAATGTAGAATTCTAGGATGTTTGATTTATAAAAAAAGACTTATGAGTAACTGAAGAGCGGCTATTTTGCCCACCATTTTAAAAACAAAGTCAAAAAACAAAGAGACATAATTCAACAATTATTCAAACTTGCAAGATTTGTTGTAATGCCTACGAATTCCTATCACTTACTTAAAAATGATTTTCTTTATAAAAATAAAACTACTTGATCAATTTATGTGATTTTGGAATATAGTATTTTTGCTTCATCACAGGTATGTACATCATACATTTTTTTTTTTATTTTGTTTTTTTAATAAAGGGGGAATTCTGTACAAGAACACAAGTTTTAAAAAGTATCAAGGGAGGAAATTTACATATAAAATGCCCTCCAACCCCACCCTATAATTTTTATCATTAAAAGTAAAATATATTAAAGAGGTGTGGAGCTGAGATGGGGGGGGGGGGATGGAAGGATAGCATTTAAAAGTTAAATGAAACAAGCAGACAACACAAGTTTTGTTATTTTCATAATTTCATTAACATATTTCTAACCGACGAACATCCATCTAATTTTTTTTCTCTTTTTCAACTAAGATTTATATCGTTAGAAAGAACCTGACTCCTTTGTTGTTGGCAAAACTCACCTTTATCAGCCATAAGTTCTGTGTTGATCGTTTCATGGAGAAGTTGAAGCTTGGCATTTAGAAATGATTCGGAAAGTTCCTTCGGCATTTCATTAACAATGTTAGCAACGTGTTGCGTGATTTCCTGACATGACAGCAGTTTAAGAAGCGAATGATAAATGCTGGGAAGGTGAGACAGCAGCAAAATCTGGGAAAAAAAATTTTTTTTTTTAATTTAGTCAAAAACAAAAGTGTTGTCTATATAACATTGTCCAAAGTACTGATATGATATACATTTGTATTATTTATCCACTTTCAGACCCGTGGCATAGCAGATAAAATACTTGATAAAGTTCAGTTGTAAAGTGACACTCTTCTAAAAAAAGAGATTCAAACTCAATGCAGACAACTATATTGAGTTGCTGTCCACTGTTGTTAAAAACTAGGTGAAAAGGGTTGCTGTGAAAAGACCATATCTGTGATAGAAGGACTCGGTTCCATGGTAAAACCCTGGTGGCTGTTTGAGAACTTCCACAATTTCACCTGTTCCAACATCTATTCCCCCACCATAACCCCATCCCCAACTTGCTTAAAAGATTATCATATGTGAGACACAGTTGAGAAAAATACCAATCGTACCGCCAGCAACACCAAGGATCATATGCTCCAGGTTCAGGTCTTAGTGAAGGGTCAGGATGACTTCTTCGTATTTGGTAAAAGATCCTCTAAGAGATGGAGTTTCAATTTTGAGAATGCATCAATTATTGACCAAGATATGACGTTCCCCCCACCCCTTCTTTCCAAAAAGTATCAAATTTATTTTCTGGAGGTTGAAGATTCAATCCTCAGTACAGATGACATTAAACACTCAAAATACAATTGCAAATTACTTAGGACTTCTACCCAGTCATGACTGATGGAACGAGAGCACGCTACCCCCATGGATTAAATAAAACGTTTCATTCAAAATTCTGTGCATATTTCACAAGTTTGACAGAAAGATACCAGAGTTCAACAAGATACACCTGAAGAAGATCGGAGGTTACATCAACGGAAACGTTGTGCAAATAACAATCAAGATGAGAACAGTAGTTTGAAGAATCCAAATAATACAAATTATCTCAAACATTTTGCATATGAAAACCAAGTTCCCTTAAACTGTGATGAAACAAAAACTGTTGGATATTCCTGACTGAAACTTGGTGTACAAGTCAGGCATAAACTGAAGTTTATTTGTATCAAGTATGATTGGCTTGCACAGTAGGAAGTTTTGAAATGCGTTATATATTTTGATGTATTTCTTGTGAGCATCATGGAAAGCAGGTGAAATACAGAAGCAATCAGGAATAATTCTGTTCATATCTGTGCAGAAGATTCCTTTGAGTATAATGGTCAGGACAATCGCTCAGTATATCACTGAACAGCAACAAAAACTGTTGGAGATTCATGACTGAAACGTGGTGGACAAGTCAGGCATAGACTAAAGTTTATTTGTACCAAAGATAGTTACATTGCAGAAAGGATTATGCATTTTATTAACAATTCTAGAGGTGGCATTTTTTGGAGAGCAGGAGGATAAGGCCCAAAGGCCACTCAAGGATAAGGATTAATGAATGTAAGGTGGTAGTGTAGTAACTGTTATGGTGTAAATTGGGTAGAATTTGATTATTATTACAACTCAGCAAGAACTTGTTTCCATTGAATTTCAAGGTTACCATGTCGTATTTAACTGTGAAGCAGTCCTCTGGGAAAGAAGCTTTGTTCATGGAATCTGCATTTAGATTTAGGCACAGATAGAGAGTGGGGGAAATCATCGATAGTGGTTATAGCTAGTCGAGTATTTTTTTTGTGAAAGTTTGGCAAGGGGGAACTATAGACTGAAGTTCAGTTCAGCATTTGCCATGAAAATAACGATAGAACTGAGACAGGCTCGCAACGGGAGACAGTACCTTATAGTAGTTAAGACCTACAAACTATTCCGAAACTGAAAAGGGTCATCTGTGTGCTGGCAACGCAGAGGTACACATTTGAAGGACATCACTGAGTGATGATTGTTGGGCATTCATAGCTAAAACTTGGTAGACAAGTTCAACATAGAGCTTTTGTAACAAATGTGCGTTGATTTTTTTTTTTATGGAAATCGCTCCAGACAAGGCATGAAGCCACTTAATGTAAGATGGTGAAAGATAATACCACTTTAAGGAAAAGAGATAACAACACTAAATGTTATATGGATAGATTCCAACCCAGAAAACAGCAATTCTCCTCCCTTTATCAGAAACATCACTCATGGAACATGAGGACAAAAGGACAAAATAAAGGAAGCAAGAGTTATAAGTCTGCTGAAGGTAAACCCAAAGTCTACTTTCTACTCTCAATAATTTCAGAAAGGATTGTGAATTTTCTTAATGATTCCATGAGTAGTATTCAGGGTGGGGGCGATTCACCCTGTACAAGAGTTTTTCTGCTTTGGTAATAGCATTCATCCATCCAGCGCGGCCGTAGCCGAGATTAAACTCACTACACGAGTTTGTAGTGTAATTTAAATCTTGTCGGTAGCTGAATACTTGATGCTTCGCCAGAGCTATCCAAGGTATTTTTTATTGTGACGCCATCACTAGATGGAGTGCCTACCATGGCTTAAGAGAGTCTCATCTACCCTTGAGAGAAGGATAGACCATGCCAGTTTCTCAACCTGGTATTTTAACTTGTGGTACATACAGCACCTCGCCTTCCCAAATGGTTACTCATCTGGTACTAGCCAGGCTCAACATTGCTTAACTTCAGTGATCTGGCGAGAACCGGTGTGTCAACGTGATTGTGTAATAGCATCAATGAGTTTAATCTCAACTTAATCAAGGCCCAACAATCCCAAGACTTTCCATGGTTCCAAACAGATTCAAAACTTTATTGTAAAAAAAAAAAAAAATAAATAAATAAATAAATAGATGTAGATTATACAAATGCGTACCTGATGAGAAAAAAATGTGGAGAAGGTCGTCAACTTACCTGACTGGTATTTAATGAGGGATTGCTAATGGAAACCAGTTGACCCATCTTCTTAAATGCAATGCCAATCAATTCAGAAAAATGAGTCGTGTCTTTTGACGTGAAAGTCCTGGTTAGAAACAAAACAGGAAACTTTTGAGACATTATCAGAAAGTTATGGAATAAAACAATTATTGGCTCTTGTCCAAAATTCCCCCAAAATTAAAAAACAAAAAATAAAGCAAACAAAGTCTGTATGATGTACGTACCTGTGATGAAACAAAAATATAATTTTCCAAAAATCACATAACTTGATCAAGTAGTTTTATTTTTAAATAAGAAAATCAAATTTTATGAGTAACTTAGAAGCGGCTATTTAGCCCACCATTTTAAAAACAAAGCCAAAAAACAAAAGGAGATAATTCAACAATGATTCAAACTTGCAAGATTTATGTTGTAATGCCTATGAATTCCTATCAATCATTTAAAAATGATTTTCTTTATAAAAATAAAACTACTTGACCAATTTATGTGATTTTGGAATATAATATTTTCGTTTCATCACAGGTATGTACATCATACAATTTTTATTTTATTTTTGTTTTTTTATATAGGGGAATTTTGCACAAGAACACAAGTTTTAAAAAGTATCAAGGAAGGAAATTTACATATAAAATGCCCTCCAACCCCACCCTAAATTTTTTATCATTAAAAGTAAAAAATATTAAAGAGAAGAGGGGCTCCTAGTTTACCAATGAGATGGGCAAAAAACAAACAAAAAAAAGTTGAAGGATGACATTTAGAAGTTAAATGAAACAAGCAGACAACACGATTTGAATCCGGGTGAATCAGAAAGTTAGAAGTTTTTTCAACATGGATAATTATCCTGAACCTGTGGGGCAATAATTAAAGGCATTAATCAACAATCAGTTTTAATTGATAGCCTTCTGTTGAAGGTTCAGTCCTTATTAAAGGCAATGATAATTAAAAACAGCATACAAAATTAACACTTCTATCCAGTCACGACTTACAGAACAATAATAATATCTTCCTATGGATTCAATCAAGGGTTCAGCTCAAAATTAAACAGATGCATCTGAAGAAGGTTGGAGTATACATCAACTGAAACATTGTGAAAATAAGAATTGAATAATTCAAATGAACTCATATTGATATTTCACCTATGGCAAGAGAACAATTACGGGTTCATACCTTCCCCATCATAAGTGATCACAACATATTTATAAGGATTTAAACTTGGTGGAGTAAATTTCATAATTTGCGATCATATCCATCAAGCCAATCAAGCAACCCCTAGTTGATTTCAAAGCAAATAACAAAGTCATCATACTAAAAGTAACTGTCTTGAAAATGGTTGGAGAAATGACTAGAAAAAACTGCAAGAAGAGGAAACTTTTCTTAACGTGGTTATCATAACAAAACTACATTGATTTTCTTGATGCAGTTCACTTGAAAATGATTGAAAAAAAAAAATATATATATATATATAATGACCAGAAAAGTTGCCAAATTAAGAAAAACTTATTTTTATACTGTAAAAGAAAATAACTCTAACAAAAACACCAAGAAAAATAATTCTGCATGTTTTTGTCTGAAGAATTTTAGATCATTGTTATATTAATTTTATTCATTTCAGTAGAAATTTTTATGCTTCAAATTCTTAATATCTTTAAATATTAATTTCTTTAAATATTAATTCTTGATATCTTTAAATGTTAATTTATAATTAAGTTTGTAGATACATATTTTCTAAATAAACAGTCTGCAAATGATAGATTCTACTTGAACCACAGATGGGACAAGTAATATCACTTTGGGTCAGAATTCGAATGTTGGAACAATGATTGGAATCAAAATTATTTGGCGTATCAGAAAAATCTGAGCCCAATTTCCAATTCCAAAAAATGATTCTTAATTTTTACTTAATGTAATTTTCTAATTGCTGGTACTCATGGTAAAATGACAAATATTTGATTTTAAACTTCTGAGTAAAACTAAAATCTATAGATGATATCAAATTTATGTAAAAATAGCCTGAGTGAAAAATGTAAAATAAAATCTCACCATCTTATCAAAATTTTGGATACAATATACAAGAAACGATTAAGAAGTTTTTCAAATTAAAAATAAGATTATATTTACATGTAAAAGTAGATGAAGACTTTTCACTAAATCTCTCCAGCCTCCTCCCAAAAATGAATGTTTAGTTTTTGCAATTTTAGTATCAGAATCGGGAATTTTGAACAGCATCAGTAATTATTTGTATTATTTTGATTCTCTGGACCACTATTTTCATTTTGTTATTTTCACAGTGTATCAGTCAATGTAACCCCTGGCATTCTTCAAGTATATTTTGTCAAACTCAGGAATCTGCCTATCAAACTCCGGAATCTTTCCGCCAAACTCCGGAATCTTTCCGCCAAACTCCGGAATCTTTCCGCCAAACTCCGGAATCTTTCTGCCAAACTCCGGAATCTTTCTGCCAAACTCAGGAATCTTTCTGCCAAACTCAGGAATCTTTCCGCCAAACTCAGGAATCTTTCCGCCAAACTCAGGAATCTTTCTGCCAAACTCAGGAATCTTTCTGCCAAACTCAGGAATCTGTGTGGAATTTTTAACAGAACCCTTTATTTAACCTACGGGAATAGCATGCTCTCATTCAACCAGCCAAGGACCTGTGGCATAGTGAATAACGTACTTGGTAAAATTAGGAGTCCTAAGTAAGGATCCTTAGCATAGTGAAGAAAGTAACTTGATAAAATTAAGTTGTAAGGTTACACTCTTCTGGAGGTTGAATGTTTAATCTTCAGTGTAGGTGACACTCAAAATATAATTGTGAATTACTTAGGACTTCTACCCAGTCGTGGCTGATGGAACAAGAGCATGCTACCCCCAGTGGATTAAATAAAAGGTTCCATTCAAAAGTCTATGCAGATTCCCGAGTTCAACAGAAAGATTCCAGTCTTCAACAAAATACACCTGCAGAAGGCCAGAGATTACATGAACTGGAAACGTTGTGAAAATAACAATGAAGATGAGAACAGTAGTTTGAAGAATCCAAATAATAAGAATAATCAATCCTCATCTAAAAAATTCAGAAACATAAAATCAGTAATTGTATTGGAATCTGGAAAAATTACCATCACTAGGCAGAATGGACCTGAGAGTAATGACAACTAAAGGCTCACTTCACATATCACAAAGTTCTTAAATTGGGGACTAATCATAGCATATAGTTTGAGACCATACTCAAGACTTCATCTGAATGAGAATAAGATTTTAAAATAATGTTGATTACCTGACAAACAGCGTATTTGACTGTACAATGAATTGAAATAAGTAATCCAATACCTGAAAAGAGAAGAGTAAATAGTGTTGAACAAATAAATTGACAAAAATACCTAACAAAAACCTTAGTAACACGAAGTTTAATGGGGGGGGGGTTCTTAGATGGATAACAAATTCCATCTAGAAAACCTGTCTTGCAACAAAATCCCACTCCTTCACTGTAGATATCTTTAAATGCCGGAAAGACTTTTAATAGCTTCTTCTCTCAGACTGCTAAACTTTGGAACTCCCTCCCTGCTTCCCTGACTGTACTAATATGCCAAAGTTTAAATATAATATGAACAGATATCTTGCTCATCTCCTTATATAGTCCCCTGCAGACATACTTGTACTTGTACTTGAAACGACATTCACCCTGGAGGAGTTGAGTCGGCTTCATGAAGATGCACATCTCGTACCACTGCCGCCCAAGCCCGGCGATCGGAGGCAAGATCCCGAGTGAGCAATAGCCAGTCACGTCTTCAACGAGACAGGCCATAGATGAGCGGGCCCAAAATAAGCTCGTCGGCTTTGATAGTCCCGAGCCACGTTCTTAGCTGGCCACCGACACGTTTTTTCCAGCTGGGTAGAGGACGTGGGGAGATAGCCTCGTGGATAAAGACCCCCGCATCACAGCGAGAGGCATGGCCGAACCATCGAAGGCGCCGGGCCCGCAGTAGGTCAGTAATTGCCTGGAGATTGCAGCGACGCCGGACTTCTTTGTTGGCGACGAAATCCAAGGGACGGACATGTAGAATGTGGCGGAGATTGTAGTGGTCGAAAACTTCTACGCGTCGCAGATCCGCTTTCCGTATGGGCCAGGTCTCACATCCATACAAAAGTATTGAGTGGACGAGGGCCTGGTAGATTCGTATTTTTGTCCTCAGACGTATTTCAGGCCGTGACCATAATCGCCTTTGGAGTCGACAAAAGGCAGCTCGTGCGGCATTAATGCGCGCTTCAATCTCATTCATGCCTTGACCGGTACCAATGAACGTGCAGCCCAGGTATTTGAAGCTATCCGTCTCCTCGAGGGTTTCCCCGTTGAGAGTGACGGAGGACCTTTCTGCTTGGGGGATGCCAGCCGATAGAATCTTCGTCTTGCTGGCATTGATTCTCATGCCGATGGCAGCTGCCTTCTCCTGGATTCAGTTCAGCACCGTCTGTATATCTCTGTAGCTCTCCCCGAGAACCGCAATATCGTCCGTGTAGTCCAAATCGGTAAGATGAAAATTACGCCCCATCACGACGCCAGGATATCCAGGCAGCGCCTGCTCCATGATCCAATCAATAGCGTAATTGAAAAGGGTGGGCGAGAGCGCGCATCCCTGGCGGACACCACTGCTGACGTTGAAGAAAGAGGAGTCCTGGCCATAACAGCAGACACGCGTGCGAGTCCGATGGTAGTAGGCCTTGATCAAGTTGAGTAGCTTCGGGGGGATACCATCTGCTTCCATCACTCTCCACAGGGTACCGCGGTCGACCGAGTCAAAAGCGGCAGCGAAGTCGATAAAGCATACGATTGTACACTGTTGGTAGCACTAGCGCTGTTCCAAGGCTCGCCTCAGCGTGAATATTTGGTCGATGCATCCGCAGCCAGGTCGGAATCCGCATTGGTTAGGTCGAGTCCTTCTGTCCCTTTCATATTGAAACCGTCTCAGAATGAGGATAGTGAAGACTTTGGCAGCGACATCTATAAGGCTGATGCCTCTGTAGTTACTACATGTCCGTTTGTCACCCTTCTTAAAAAAGTGAAGAAGGATGGCGTCACTCCAATTTTGGGGAATCTCCCCACTATTCCAAATCTCAGAAATCAGCTGGTGTAGGCGAGGGGTTAATTCATCGATTCCGGTCTTGTAGACCTCAGCCGGGATTCCGTCCTCGCCTGGAGCTTTGTTATTCTTCAACTTGGCAATGACGGCTCTGATTTCTTCATGGCTGGGGGTATCCAACGAGCAATCGTAGAGATCTGCAGCGGTGGGGGTGTTTTGACCTGGTATTGTAGGTGGAGGCTGGTGGTTCAGGAGTTCACGGAAGTGCTCGTGCCACCGATCCAATCGTGCGTTTAGCTCAGTAATGATTTCACCTCCACTGTTGTGGATGGATTCGCTCACGGATGACCTCGTCTGTGTGCTGGACTTCAATAGTTGATATAACTTGCGGGAGTCCCCTACCGAGGCCGCACGTTTCATGTCAGTTGCGATATTGTGCCAGTAGACATTGCGGTCGTTGCGGGCAGAGTGCGTTGTTTCTCGGCGAAGGCGACGATAGTTGGCATCTCCGTTGAGTCTGGCACGTTTAGCCTCCTCACCCAATTTCACCGTTCGACTTGAGATCCAGTCCTTTTGACGACGCTTTGTGAAACCCACGGTGTTGGCTGCTGCTTCAGTGACGTCCTTTTTGAGTGCTTTCCATATATCTTCCACCGATTCTTCTGGTTGTAAACCATTGAATCGGTTGCGTAGGTCCAGTCGAAACTGAGTCGCAGTGTCGTCCACTTTCAGCTTCGTGATATCAAGACGTTTTTGACGGGAAACGTGTTTGTTGGCCTTCAGTCGCATTGTGAGCTTGGCTCTAACAAGGACATGATCCGATCCATGGGTATTTCCTGTTTCAGCACCTCTGTAAGCGCGGCAGTCACGCATATTGCTTACCCAGCATTTGCGTATCAAAATATAGTCTATCTGGTTCGCCGTGACACCGTCATTTGAGTACCACGTCACCAGATGATGATTTGGATGCTGAAACTTCGTATTGGAGACAATGAGGTGATTGTTCATCGCGAAGTTAATGATACGTTCGCCATTGGCACAGCGATTCCCGACGCCAAATGGGCCCAGCGTAGATCTTGTTTGAGCATCCGCCTTGCCAGTTCTGCCATTCCAATCACCTGCTATGACAAGCATGTCGCCGGCGGGGGTTCCGTTGACGGCAGCTTGTAATTTGTTGTAGAAGGTATCCTTTATAGCGTCGGCTGAGTCTAACGTGGGTGCACGTCTCTGTCATCGCAGTCTATGCACCCCTGCAGACATGGTCTGAAATGGTATCTCTTTATGTCCAAGTTATAATATGCCTTGTTTGGGGTGAACAAGAGTAAAAAAAAAAAGAAAAAAGAAAAAATTATCTCTTTGGCTAAAAGAATGTTTTGAAGCATATTTTATCTGCTAGGGTTATCTGCCCTTGTATTTGACCAGACTACAAAGAAACAAGCTTCCAGATGTCAGCTTAAAGACAGACAATTAAAATCTTCTGATTTCATAGTAATTCTCCCAGTTGTAAAATTGTTAATAAATCATTATTGTTGATTTCCATTAAAATCGTTCTCATCCCATTTATTTCTTCGTATTTATGTTTTACCACTCACAAACGCCTTCACAATGCTGAACAACAAAGAAATATTGTAAAGATGTTTAGTTTACTCCACATATTTCTATGGAAAGTTTAACTTTTTTCATAGAGTTTCCTCAGATCTGTGAAGCTTAAGTTTGAAATAGAATTTTGTGATCTGTCAGGCATAAATTTGAAATAGCATTATTTTTTATCTGTCAAGCTTAAGTTTGAAATCGCTTTTTCTTTAATCTGCCAAGTATAAATTTGAAATAGTTTTTTCTTTGATCTGTCAAGTAGAAATTTGAAAGAGTATGTTCTTGCATGTGTTAAGTTTAAGTTTGAAATAGTATTTTCTTTGATCTGTGAAGCTTATTTAAAATAACATTTTCTTTGATCAGTGAAGCTTAAGTTTAAAATAGCATTTTCTTTATTTATTCATGAAACATTGATAGGTATATCAATTAGTAATCATTAATAAATAGAGATTTTATTGTGCAAACAAAATGCAGGGTCAGCAGGGTTCAGGTAGTTAACCCTTCGATGTAATCACCTGATATGGAAATGATAACTTAGTGGAATGAAGATGACAGATGAAGTCTAAAAACATTAGTTTACACGAGATAAGAGCTGCAAGCGGACAAGTCTGATATGTCTTTAAATCATATTTGGATTATTCAGACAACTGTTTTCATCTTGGGTGTTATTACCACAATGTTTCGGTCAATGTGACCTTCAACTTTCTTCATGTGTATCTTGTCGAACACAGGATTTTTTTTTTTTTTTGATGGACATGGAAATCTGCACAGAATTTCAAACAGAATTTTACCAAGTACTTCATCTGTGATGCTAGGAGTCTTTGTGGACAATTCTAGAATGAAGTTTGAGAGCCTTAAACCAAAATTTAGTTGTAAACAACACTCTTTAGGAGGATAGAAATTCAATCCTCAGTGCGAACGATTTTAAGAATATAATTGCAAATTACTTAGGACTTCTACCTAGTCATGGCTGAGGAAACAAGAGTATGCTACCCCCTCCTTGGTTAAATAAAGATTCTGTTTGAAAGTCTATACAGATTCCCCAGTTTGACAAGACACATCTGAAGAAGGTCGGCGGTTACATCAGGCCAAATGTTGTGAAGATAAAACTCAAGATGCGAACAGAACAATACAAATAAAACTCCAGATTTTTGCTCATCAAAGTTGACAAGTTTGTAAAATCACAATTTAAAAATTTTGTACCATAAAAAAAAAAAAAAATGACTTGGGTTTTTTTTCTAACTTTCCTTTTTTGGAGGAGTAAGTATGGATTGAGTTTAGGAAGAGTGAGTAGAAAAATTTTGCAATATCCGATGATTTTAAAAGAAAAAGGAAAATAATTGAAATACCAAAAGTAAGCAAAGAATTGTTGTCAGAATGATAGAGTCAAATAAAAAAAACTTACTTTGAACATTTGTTTTAAGATTTTGTCCGTGCTGCCAGCAATCACTCTATCTATACTTTGATCAAAACAAAAGAGAAGGTCTCTGAAAAAAAAAATAAATAAATAGAATAAAATAAATATATATATAAGTAAGAGCAACAATACTTTAACCAATTCTAGTTGTAAATATAAGAAAAAAAACAAAAAAACTATCCTCAATTTAAAAGTCAGAAAATCAAATTTCCATTCAAGTTTTAACAGTTTTTTCATTAAATAAAATTCGATAAAATTAGTTCTAGTTTGGTTCTTCTCCATTATTTTAGTGAAATGCTAGTCTATATATCTATAAAAGTGAAAGTGTCTGTCTGTCTGTGTGTGTACATTTCCCTACACAATAACTCTGTCAATTTTAAGTCTACAGACTCGAAATTTGATATACAGGTTACTGAGATTTGGGAAAATCGATGTGATCGGTTTTTGGCCAGAAATTTGGCGATTAAGGGGTCAAAGTCCAACGATTTGACCTTTGAGAACTCTACCAAACCCCTCTGATTTTTTTTTTTTTGGCTCAACATACACCTCCAAATACTCGGGAAACGCCGGACACCCATGCTAGTATATCTATAAAAGTGAACATGTCTGTGTGTCTGTGTACATTTTCCTTCGCAATAACTCTGTTAATTTTCAATCTACAGACTCGAAATTTGATATACAGGGAAGTGAGATTTGGGAAAACCTTTGTAATCCGTTTTCGGCCAGAAATTTGGCTGTTAAGGGGGTCAAAGTTCAACGATTTGACCTTTAAGAACTCTACCATTTTTGGGTCTAAACACTTGAAATTTTAGATATAGGTTCCTTGGACATGGATCTAACTTAATAACTTGATTTGAGCATAAAACAGTAAATGTTAAGGGGTCATAATAGTGGTCAAAGTTAAAAAAATTTGACCTCTGCAGTCTCTACCAAATTACTCAGACAATTTCTGGTCTAAACATTTGAAATTTTACATAAAGGGTATTCAGAGATAGGGCAAGCTTTTTAATCAGTTTGGGTCAAAAATTTGAGCTACCAATATATAAATGTATGTATGTATGTATGTATGTTTACATGTCTGCCTAAAACTTTTGACAAAGGTGGCAAATTTTCACAAGATCAGTATCGTTTTGAAGCTTGACTCTTCAGACAACAAATACCGAAAAATTGGCTAAAAATATTAATTTCTTCACCCTCAACTGGGCACTTTTCTACAGGGAGGGGTTGCTTTTTTCACTGATATTTTTGAAAGTCATCCCCTTTTTTAGATTGTCTAGCCTTAATTTAAACCTACCTCACTTCCGGTTTAGCAGTGGTCGTAACAGCAAAGACGTCACGTTTTTTTTCCGTTCTTTTCCTCCTTTGCGGTATGGGTTTGAGCCTGCCTTCCTACTATCATTTTTTTTTTTTTCTCAAAACACACCTCCAAATACCCGGGCAACGCCGGGCACCCATGCTAGTAAATGAATAAAACTTAATCGCATTTTCTTCATACCTCACGCAAATAACTTATAATCATTGCATCACACATCAAAAACTGATAATCAAATTCCAGATTTTCTGTTGTGCCATGCCGTACGTAAACAGGGTGGAACAATAAAAGTTTTTCCCTAAAGAAAACAACACTACAGCTTTATTTTAAAACTTTTATTGAAAAAAATCAAGTCAGATAACTTGATTATGTAGTAGAGATGACATCTATTCAATGTAGCCACCTTCAGCCTAAAGCACCACCTCAATACAAGTCCAAAACTGAGAGCATGCCTTTTTCACAAGCACCAGCAAGAGTTTGGTGATTACTCTGCAGATGGTGGCAATCAGGCTGGCTTTGGTGTTGTGGAGGTCATGTTAGTGATGTTCTTGACGTATGACCAAATGAAGTAGTCCAGCAGGTTCAGATCAGGAGAGGAGGGGGACTAGTGAGAGAAGGGTACAAAGTCGTAGCACTCCTTTTGAAGCCAAGCCTGGTTATCTTTGGACTTGTGGGTTAGCACTGAGTCCTGCTGCCACACTTGCGATCTGCCAGCGGATTGCACCAAGGGATCACCACACTCTTTTTTTTTTTTTTTTTTACACAGTGATCACCACTTATCAAGGCCCGGAAGCCACTCAGGGATAAGGGTTATTGCAAGTACATTATGTTAGTGTGGAGATTTGATGGAGTGTTTACTTAAGGGGGCGGTTCATTAGGAATTTGTTAACATTAGACTTGAAGACATCCAAGTTGTAGTCCGGAGGGAAGCAGGCAGACGGAACAGAGTTCCACAGGCGTGCAGTTCTAAGAAAGAAGCTTTGTTCATGGAATCCGCGTTTTGATTTAGGCACAGATATAGAGTGGGGGAAATTTTTCACAGTGGATTCAGCTAGACTGGTGTTTTTCGTGAAAGATTGGCAAGGAGGGACCAGGGATTGGAGTTCAGACGAGCACCTGCCATGAAAATAATGATAAAACAAGGATAGGCTTGCAACGTCTCTTCTGTGGGAGAGGGGTTGCAGGGTAGAGAAAAGGGCATCCCCCACTAAGCCACGAAGTCTATTTTGTACTCTGTCAAGGCATGATAGGCTGTTTTTAGCAGCTCCTGCCCAGATATGGCAACAGTATTCCATCCTTGGACGTACTTGACTTTTATATAGATAGAGAATTGCATCAGTAGTGAGATATCTTCTGGAGCGGTAGAAGGATCCCACCATCTTTCCAGCGACCTTGGCAACAGACTTGATGTACGTGTTCCATTTCAGATCAGGAGTAAAGGTCAAACCCAGAAGCTTGTCAAAACACGGGGCCTCACCCAGATGAGAGCCATCCATCACAATTGATGCCAGCTGGGGATCAGAGCGTTGATGATGTAAGGATAGGAGTTTGGTTTTGGATGCATTAAAGGTAACTAGCCACATCTTCCCCCACTGAACCACGCGCTCGAGATCAGAGGAGAGAGAATCAGAGAGAACTTTGTCATTTACAGCCTTTGATGTGTTACCGTAGATGGTCGTGTCATCAGCATAGATGTCAACGAATGATTTAAGTATGTGTTTAGGGAGGTCATTGATGTAGATCAGAAAGAGAGTTGGGCCCAGGATTGACCCCTAAGGGACTCCAGCATTTATATTGCAGGCCTCCGATTTTTGTCCATCTACCACTACTCTTATGAGCCTATCGGAGAGAAATGATTTAATGATTGAGAAAACATTTCCAGTTATACCGTAGCTGGAAATCTTGTGAAGTAGACCCTTATGCCATACCTTGTCGAAGGCCTTTGATATGTCAAGAGCAATTGCCCTAGAAAGGAAGCCTTTGTCAAGAGATTCACTAATCCTGTGGGATATAACCGTCAGCACATCTGCGGTAGATCTTGCAGAGCGGAAACCATATTGTGTGTCACTAAGAAGGTTATTCCTGCTGAGGTGGTTGACTATTTCTCTATTTAATATTGATTCCAGCAACTTACTCATAACACAGAGGAGACTTATTGGTCTGTACTGAGAGGGAGATGACATATCACCTGAATTCTTAAATACAGGGCAAACTGATGAGGTCTTCCAGGGGGTCAGAAAGCACTTCTCCTTAAGGCAGCGCTTAAATAGTTTCGTAAGTATGGGAGCAAGTTCTGGTTGAAGTTTTTTTAACACTATAATTGGGATGCCATCAGGGCCAGTTGCTTTACTGGAATCTAGGTTTTTTATTAGCTTGGCGACCTCATGCACGGATATTTGTATGTTACCTAGCTTGTTCTGTGTTATAAGAGGAAATATGGGGAGTTGAAGGCCTTCGTCGCATAGGGTAGAATTAGCTGCAAAGTTCTTTGCAAATAGTTTGGCCTTGTCTGATGCTGACGAGATGACCTCTGGTCCATTGATAATGGTTGGGATAGAACGCACACTTCTGTTCAGGATCCTATTTGTTATTTGCCAAAACTGGTGGGAACCAAGCCGCTGATCAGCTACCTTGGATTTAACAGACTGGGCATATAGCTCTCTTGCATTTTTTATTACTCTTTTACAGTGGTTGCTGGCAGTCCTGAAAGCAGCTTTAGTCTCAGTGCATCTATTACGTTGGTAGCTATGGAAAAAGTGATTTCTGTGCGCGATAGCAGCAGCACATTCTGGGGAGAACCATGGCTGGCTGTTAGGTTTTTGTTGGAATTTTTTAGATGGTATGAATTTCATACTTTTTTCATACTTTTTTATTTCATAATTTTTTAGATGGTATGAAACTTCAGCACATCCAGGTACACTTTGGTGTTACTTTGAAAATGTGAGATGGCATGATGTGGCCCTCACTTGAAACTACACCAAAAACTATAACTGTGGCCGGAAACTTTGTTTTTATCACTTTGGGTACATCCTTGTTATTTGTGGCAATCCAGCGATGTTTTTGGTCTTGTCATAACTTGGAGCGGTAGAAAGCAGGAGTTGTACAATGGTGCATCTCCGATCTCATTCATTGAACATTGTGTCACTTTCAGACATAATAGAAGGCTTGTATCGCTCTTGGGATTTGTACACGACTGGCCAACTAATAGATGGTTTGCAACAAAAAAAGAAAAACCGGCTTTCATCAAATGGAATCATGTCGTCTTTTCTATGGTAGCAATTTTAGCCTTCCACCCTGTATCTGTGTGTATAATGAATTATCTAGAAAGTTTTAAAAACTTAAAATGTCATAGATCTATTTTGAAATTTTAAATCTTTCTTAGATTAAATAAAAACATAAAATAATCCGGTATCCATTTTAAAAACCAGCTACATTCATAGATAAATCAGACCACTATGGCTTACTATAATAAAAGACTGCAGGAAAATTTCCATGGAGTAAATTGTTTTTTACCGGTCACAGTGATTTAGTTGAGTGTGTAAAATAAAAGAAATGATATGTGAAAGTGATTTCTAATATCATAAAAGAATGTGTTCTCTGATATTTTGGATTTTTGTTGTTGTCTGATGCTCTGGGTTTTTGATTTTGAATCAGAATTTGTGCCTTGTGATCTGGTGTCTTGGATATTTTTATATTGAACTAGACTTTATCCTTTGTGTCTAGTGTCTTAGATATTTTCATATTGGACAAAACTTTGTCCTCTGTGTCTGGTATCTCAAATATTTTTATATTGTGACTAGACTGTCCTTTGTGGTTTGGAGTCTGATAATTTCATATTAGACTAGACTTTGTCTTTTGTGGTCTGGTTTTTTAGATATTTTTATATTAGACTAGACCTTGTTCACTTTGATCTGGTATCTCATATATTTTATTATTGGACAAGATTTTGTTCCACTGTGGTCTGGTATTTCGATTTTTTTTTTATTGAATTAATCTTTGTCCCTTATATCTGATGTCTAGAATAGTTTTATATTGAACTAGACTTTGTTTCACTGTGGTCTGGTGTCTCAGATTTTTTTCATATTGGACTAGAGTTTGTCCTCTATGTTGTGTTGTTTTAGATTTTCAGTGTTGAACTAAAATCTGTCCATTCTTACAGTTCCAAGTGAAAGAGTAAAAAGAGATTTATTTGATTTCACTAATTGAGATGAAGTTTAAACTCATCTTAATGAGAAAGAAAACTAAAACAATTTCTTTTCTTAGTACTTACCTGTAGACGAGAGATGAAGAAAATGTCTCATAAAGATAAGACTGGAAGCCAGGCACATAGTGTTGAAACTTACGATCAGTAAGTAAATAGAAAACGTGGATCTGTAAGAAGATGGAGATGAAGTATAAAAGATGATGCTGGAATTATTTGTTAGTTTTTGTTTGTAGTTTGAAAAAAGAAAGAGTACGAAAGCAGAGAGCAGCATACGGTAGAGAGAGAAGGAATAAAAAGCAAAATTAAAGTTGTGAGAGAAAAATAGAAAAAGAGAGAAACAGAGGAGGAAAGGGGAGAAACAGAGGAGGAAAGGGGAGAAAGAAAAAAGAGATAAGACAGAGAGAGAGAGAGAGAGAGAGAGAGAGAGAGAGAGAGAGAGAGAGAGAGAGAGAGAGAGAGAGAGAGAGAGAGAGAGAGAGAGGGCAAGATAAACAAAGGGGTGAGATAAAGAGAGAGTGAGGTGGGTGAGAAAAGAAGGAAGGAGAGAGATGGGAAAGATAGAGGGGGAGAGAGGAAGGAAGAGAGGGAAGAAAGAGAGAAGGGAGATAAACAGAAGAGGAGACAGAAAAAGAGAAGAGGAGAAGGAGAAGAGGAGAGGGAGAAGAGAGGAGAAGAGAAGAGAAAAGGAGAGTGGAGAAGAGAAGAGAAAAGGAGAGAGAGAAGGAGAAGGGGAGGGGGAAACAGAGAGGAAAAGAACAGGAAGAGAGAGAAAACGAGAGGAGAGAAAAGGGAGTGAATGGAAGGGAGAGAGAAAAAAGGGAAGGGAGAGAGAAAGAAGATGACAAAGGTAAAGGGAGTGAAAAAACCAAGGAGAAATAACAGGAAAAGAGAAAGTGGGTGAGATAAACAAAAGAGAGGAAAGTATAGAAACAAGAGAAGAGTGAGATAGAGAAGAACTAGAGAGGGAATTCTTCAAGATGAAAAATAAAAAAAATGGCAACTTACAAGCGCCTCAAACACATTTTGAGCGTAGGAAACTGGTTGGGCAGAGTCTGATATGAACATGTCAAAGAGGGCGTCCAAGATATCATGAAGGTACTGAAAGTCAGAAAGAAAACAATTCATCAGAAATTGAGCTTTAGAAAACAAATAAAATAAATGCATGGGCAAATGGTGGCCTTGTAGAGGCACATATATCATAAAATGAAAAGTCGTGGAGACAAAATGTGTGAAAGAGAGAAATAAAAACAAACATGGGGGGAGGGGGGAATTAAAAAAAATAAATGGGAGATTTGACCGGTTCTATTCAGTTCAGTGTTTCTAAAGATGTTTTTTTCTTTTTTAAAAAAGGAGTTACCACTTATCAAGGACTGAAGACCACTCAAGGATAAGGGTTAATGAATGTAAGGTGGTAGTGTAGTAGTTGTTAATGGTGTAGAATTTGGATTATTGTTAATTCCAATGAAACAGGTCAAATCTCCTGCTTGTTTATTCATTTATTTATTTATTCCTGTGTTTAATTGTTTTTTATATCTCTGTTTCATACATTTTTTTTTTTACTAGAGGAGATCACTGCTTATCAAGACTTCAAAGGTAAATAAGAGTCAGGTGGCTGGTGAGACAACAACACTGTGATGATCAGTAATGGTGGAACTTGGGTTGTGTTTGTTTATGAAGATGGCTCAACAAGAACTTGTTCCTTACGTTTCTGAATTTTTGAGATAAGGATTGTTTATTCATATTGTTTGAATTCTTCGAACTACTGTTCTCATCTTGAGTGTCATTTTCACAATGTTTCAGTCGATGTAACCTCCGACCTTCATCAGGTGTAATTTGGGAATCTGGATGAAATTTCAAACGGAAACCTTTATTTACTTCACAGGAGTAGCATGCTCTTGTTCTGTCAGCCATGACTGGGTAAAAGTCATAATTAACTTGCAATTGAAGAATATCACTTTTACAATTGATTTTGAACCTCGCATTGATGACTTAAAAGGACCCATAGCGTAATGGTTAAAGTACTTGGAATAAAGCTCGAAACGTCGTGTAAATGACATTCAAAATGAGGACAGTAGTCTGAATAATTCAAATATAAGGAACTTCTTCATGTTAAAAATGTTATAGTCAGTTGGGAAACAACCCTGAGGTGTTGTGTTCCACAGATGAGTAGTTCTAAGAAAGGAACTTTGATCATGGAATTTACGTTTAGTTTTAGGCACAAATAGATAATAAAAAGGAAATTGTTGTGGCTGGACAAGTATCTGCTGCAGATGTTCTACAAGGGGAGGGGAACATACATGGAAGTTCAGTTGAGCGCCTGCCATAAAAATAATGATAGAGCAGAGATAGACTCGTTATATCTCTTCTGTGAGAAAGAAGTAGAATGGAGAAGAAGGCTTTACCCACTAGATTTAAAATGTAATCAAATTCATGGCATTTTCACTGACGATCAAGTAAAATACGGAGATATTTTATTCTATTGAAAGCGATTTTAGGCATCTTGCAGTATACACAACAAAACGAAAAGTTGTCAAGATACAAATATATAACAAACAAATGTTACCAAAGGCAAGATAAGTTACTCTTCTACCGATCTAGATAGGAAGAAAGAAATTTGCCAACATTAGAGAGTCATATGAGGTATCTCAATAATCTCTCAAAAATAAAAAATTAAACAAAATACTGGTAGCTGTTTGGTGGATTTTCACATGATTATTGACATTTATTAGGTGATTTTATACAAGTATTTTGTTTAATTTTAAATTTTTGAGCGATCATTGAGACTCCTTAGATGACCATCTAATATCTGACATTTTTTTTTCTTGTTGTAACTTAGGACTTGGTATTAATTATGTTTCAAATGAAATAAACTCTTGAAAATAAGATAAAACCCCAAAACTTATCTAGGTAAATAGAAAAGTAACTTATATTGTCTTTGGTGACATTTATTATATATTTGTTTTTTTGAGCACTTTTTCCATTTTGTTGTCTATTCTACAAAATACCCACAATTTTCATAGGCGAAAGGCAGTAAACCAAAACAATACAAAATCTGTTGAGCACATATGACTACTTTGTGTGTGAGAATAACCTTTAAGAAAGGAAAACAAGACAATTATTTCTATACAATGTCACATGAACAACAAAACAAGTGTTAAGTTGTGTGTGGGAGGCGGGGGTGCTATGAAAAAAAAAAAAACTAAAAAAACTAAAGGGAGGCAACTCACCCGTACAATGTCGATACTCTGCATACTTGCCAGTTTTTCCAAACTGGCAGAAATCTTGTGTCTCTTTGTCCGCCATTGGAGGATTTCAAGGAGATCTCCTGTTAACAGAAAAAAAATAAATAAATAAAACAATGAAGAGCATATGAGCAGAAGACATCAGGTGAAGTGATGGGGAAGAAACAGAATTGGTTACAAAAAGAAAAGAAAGATCTATCAAAGAATGGGTTTGTATTGGAGTAGGGCAGGGAGGTTTTTAACAAAAACGAAACAGAAATAGAAAGATGCATTTGAATTGTTAGGATTAAAGTTTTGTGTATCTCAATTCTATGGCATATCATCCCTTTTTATATTATTTAATGCCAAATCCAGTTATTTTGGTGATAGAGATCGAGGGAGATAGAAAAGAAGGGAGTAATAAAGAGAGACACAAAGAGACTGAAGGAGATGGGATGAGACAGAGAGGAGAAGACAGTGGTAGATAGGACAAGACAGATGGGAGACAGGACAAGACAGGGGGGAGACAGGACAAGACAGGGGGGGAGACAGGACAAGACAGGGGGGGAGACAGGACAAGACAGGGGGGAGACAGGACGACAGGGGAGAGACAGGACATGACAGGAGAGGGGGAGGCAGGACAAACCAGAGAAACAGGGAAAGAAGGAAAGAGACAGAGAGAGAAGGAAGGAGACAGAGAGAGAAGGAAGGAGACAGAGAGAGAAGGAAGGAGACAGAGAGAGAAGGAAGGAGACAGAGAGAGAAGGAAGGAGACAGAGAGAGAAGGAAGGAAACAGAGAGAGAAGGAAGGAAACAGAGAGAGAAGGAAGGAAACAGAGAGAGAAGGAAGGAAACAGAGAGAGAAGGAAGGAAACAGAGAGAGAAGGAAGGAGGAAAACAGAAAGAAGGTAGAAGATAAAGGCTAGATAAATGGAGGGAGATAGAGAGAAAAGAGGGGTAGTAGAGAAAGAGAGGATAGAGAGAATTTTTTTTTACATCATATAGTCACCATTCAGGAGGCCACTTAAAAATAAGAGTTAATGGGTATCATATTGGAAATTTCATAATTTTGGAGGGTCGCTCTTCAGGAATCTGCTTATGCTAGACTTGAAAATAACCATGTCAGAGTTGCTTCCCGGCTAACTATGACATGGCCATTTTTAAGTGAATAAAAAGAAATGGCATGAAAGAAAGAAAAAAAAATAATAGCAAAAAAGTCCAACATTAATTCTTCCCAATGATTGATGTAGTAGTTTATCTCTGGTTATTGAAATACTTTTAAACCCAGAAATGTAGATTTCTCCCTCCTCCCTCTAAATGCACAAGTATTTGATCTTCTTAAGCTGCCTACCACTCCCTCCCCTATATCTACTTAAACTTCTGCCAGAATAAGCAACAACAGGTTCACAGCAACATTAAGCAAGCAAAAATTAAGTTTATCAAACAAATAAAAAAAAGCAACAACAAAAAAAAGCAACAGAAAAAAAAAAAAAAATGAAACGTTACTATTTTGTGTGAATTTTGTTGAGCAAAGGCAGGAAGTGACTTCAATGTATTCTCTTGCGCTCCGTTGGAAGGTCAGTCCTCCAGTGATGGGGGCAGCGGCTGAGAGAGTGGGGTTGTTTAGCTCGGACGTTGTAGTGGCCAAATTGATGTATGAGGAGACATTTTCAAGTTGCGATAATGATTCACACTGAATATGGAGTGAAGGGAAAAAAAATCAATTAGCAAAAATTAAATAAAAAAATTGTGTGCACACTTGATACTTGTTTACATTGGTGATCTTTTAAACTGACGCATTTCAGGTGAAAACATTATTATGCATTTACCTGTCATAACGAAATTAGTATAAATTCCACAATTATGAAACATGATCTAGTAGAAAAATAAGTAAAAATAGAATTTATCAAATTATCGAGTTTTATTTTATTTTATTTTTTTTTTTTTACAAGGAGGTCACCACTTATCAAGGCCCGGAAGCCACTCAGGGATAAGGGTTATTGCATGTACAGTACGTTAGTGTTGAGATTTCATAAAGTGTCTACTTAAGGGGGTGGTTCATCAGGAATTTGTTTACGTTGGATGTGAAGACATCCAAGTTGTAGTCAGGTGGGAAACAGGCAGACGGAACAGAGTTCCACTGGCGCGCTGTTCTAAGAAAGAAGCTGTGTTCATGGAATCTACGTTTCGATTTAGGCACAGATATAGAGTGGGGGAAATTTTTCACAGTGGCTTCAGCTAGACGGGTGTTTTTCATAAAAGATTGGCGAGGGGGGACCAGAGATTGGAGCTCAGACGAGCACTTGCCATGGAAATAACGGTAAAACAAGGATAGGCTTGCAACGTCTCTTCAGTGGGAGAGAGGTTGCAGGGAAGAAAAAAGGGCATTCCCCACTAAGCCACGAAGTCTATTTTGTACTCTGTCAAGGCAGGATAGGCTGTTTTTAGCAGCTCCTGCCCAGATATGGCAGCAGTATTCCATCCTGGGACGTACTTGGCTTTTATATAGATAGAGAATTGCATCAGTAGTGAGATATCTTCTGGAGCAGTAGAAGGAACCCACCATCTTTCCAGCGACCCTGGCAACAGACTTGATGTACGTGTTCCATTTCATATCAGGAGTAAAGGTCAAGCCCAGAAGCTTGTCAAAACATTGAGCTTCTCCTAGGCCAGAGCCATCATTACAATTGATGCCAGATGGGAATCAGAGCGTTGATGGTGTAAAGATAGGAGCTTGGTTTTAGATGAATTAAAGGTAACAAGCCACGTCTTCCCCCACTGAACTACACGCTCGAGATCAGAGGAGAGAGAATCAGAGAGAACTTTGTCATTTACAGCCTTTGATGTGTTGCCGTAGATGGTCGTGTCATCAGCATAGATTTCAACGAATGATTTAAGTATGTGTTTAGGGAGATCATTGATGCAGATCAGGAAGAGAGTTGGGCCCAGGATGAACCCCTGAGGGACTCCAGCATTAATACTGCAGGCCTCTGATTTTTGTCCATCGACCACTACTCTTATGAGCCTATCAGAGAGAAATGATTTAATGAGTGAGAAGACATTTCCAGTTATACCGTAGCTGGAAATCTTGTGAAGTAGGCCTTTATGCCATACCTTGTCGAAGGCCTTTGATATGTCAATAGCAATTGCCCTAGAAAGGTAGCCTTTGTCAAGAGATTCGCTAATCCTATGAGATATAACTGTAAGCACATTTGCGGTAGATCTTGCAGAACGGAAACCATATTGCGTGTCACTAAGGAGGTTATTTCTGCTGAGGTGGTTGACTATTTCTCTATTTAGTATGGATTCCAGCAACTTACTCATGACACACAGGAGACTTATAGGTCTGTGCTGAGAGGGAGAGGACTTATCACCTGAATTCTTAAATACAGGGCATACTGATGAGGTTTTTCAGGGTGTTGGAAAGCACTTCTCCTTAAGGCAACGCTTAAACAGTTTTGTAAGTATGGGAGCAAGTTCAGGTTGAAGCTTTTTTAACACTATAATTGGGATGCCGTCAGGGCCAGTTGTTTTTATCGTAATATTTAAATGTGAAAGAACTGCATGATCAAGTCAGTATAAAAAACAAGGGCGATAACCCTTGATTTAAATAGTTGCATTAAATTAATGGTCTGCCATTTTTAAAGAGAACGTAAATGTGAATGATTTTCTGTTAAAAATACATCTAGCATATCTTCTACTAGATCATTTTTCGTAATATTTTGAATTCATACAAATTTTGCCATGACACATAAATACGTAATGTTTTCACCTGAAATGCGTCAGTTTAAAAGATTACAAATGTAAACAAACACCAAATTCTTTTTTTTGGGGGAAAAAAAAAAAAAAAAAAAAATGATAAACGATTTTGATTGAAAAGCAGGGAAAAGACAATTTTTTGATTTTCAAAAGTTTTAAATGAAACAAAAACAAAGCAAAACACCATCTTACAGATGTGGCCACATGTTAGAAGCCTTGGCCATTGGTCAATTCATGTCGCAGAGAAAGTACTGACACCCCTTCCTTATACAGTGAACTATTGCAAGTAACCTATATAATTACACTGCAGAGTACAATGATAATAAAAATATAGCTGGGCCATTCCCCATATATATATACAGCTTGTTACATCGTTCATTTACAGGTTTTATATTTGTACGTAGGTAATGGCTGATAGAACAAGAGCATGCTACCTTCGTGGATTAAGTAAAAAGCTGCATTTGAAATACCATGCAGATTACAGAGTTTGACAGATAACTTCTTAAGTTTGACAAGATACACCTAAAGAAGGTTGGAGGTTACATCAGCCTAAAAGTTGTGAGAATAACACTCAAGATAAAAACAGTCGTCCGAATAATTCAAATAATATGAAATAAGTGTTGTAGAGAAAGTAATGATACGCCCTCTCTTATACAATGAACTCATCCAAATAGCATAACAATGCTAACCTCAAAGAGTAGTGCAACTACAACCAAGATGTTTCCCCTTCTACATTATAAGTCAGTTATCCAAATTCTAACTTCCTATTGCAGTGTTCACTTATAGTAATAAACCTTTTTATCTTTGTTGGCCGTTCAGCATTCATATAGCATTCCAAAAGATTTAATATTATTTTGGACTATTTTATATAAATAACAAAAAAAAACAAAAAAACTTTTCCTTTGTTTTGGGACAATGATAGTATGAGCACAGCCGGGTCATTTCCAATATGCATTACAAACCCAACTTGTAACTTTCCATTGCATAGTTCACTTATAGTTATAAGCCCTTTTTATAGTTGTATGTTAGCCGTTAAAATTATTATTTAATCCCTTAACATTACAAAACGAATGTAAAAAGGAATTTTATTACTTATTTATAATTAAAACATTAAAAAACAAAAAAACTAACGACAGACTCACGCCCTGCCGCAGGGATGGTTGAAGCTATCCATTCAGTTCAGAGTTATAAAATGAGGGGGAATGGAATTATGCACCAATCATATGAATTGTATGTATGAATATCACGGTTGTATGAGTATAGCTGGTTCATTTCCCATATGCATTACAGACCAGTTACCCAACTTGTAACTTATTGAATTGTTCACTTGCAGTAATACACCCTTTTATATCCGTATATTAATTGTTCAAGTTATTATTAAATTCCTTTTCGATAACATCACAAAAAAATTGTAAACAGCCTTTTGGTTGGTCTGTCATCCTAAGTTTGCTTTAGAGAAAATACAATGAACTATCCCAAGTAGCATATCAACAATGATGATGCTAGGCTCTACATGCACAATGGTATTTGAGTACAGCTGAGCTGTTTCTTGTATACCAGTTATTTAACTTGTAACTATCTATTATATTATTCACGTGTAATAAACGCTTTTATATTTGCATACTGGCTATTAAAGTTTTTATTAAATATTTTCAGACATCACAGAAGTCTGTCATATTTTAATCTGAAATAGCATTTCTAGATGTAACTATACATTTCTAAAATAGGTCAAGTCCGCACTTCTTTTAAACTTAAGTTTGAAATAGCAGTTTGTCCGTCTGTCATGGCAAAATTTGAAATAGCATTTCCTCAATCTGGCATGCTAAAGTTTGAAATAGCATTCAATCAGTCTGGCATGCTTAAATTTGAAATAGCAGTTTGCCAGTCTGTTAAAAAGATGGAGTTTACATCAATGAAAACTTTGTGAAAATAACAATCAAGATGAGAATAGTAGTCTGAATAATTCAAATTATTAATCTTCATCTCAAAAATTCCAAAAAGAAATTGGATGAATTCAGACATAATATAAAAACAAAAGAATTACAAGGGCAATTTTTGAAACTCTCACATGAAATATTTCCCTGAATTCGATATGCATATTGATATTATCTCTGTATAAATATTTTGTGCAACAATATTTTTAAAAGTTTGTGTTATATAGTTATAATATATATGATTACTTAATTTAATCACATAAATTAATATACTGACATATAAATTTATGTGTAAACTTTAAGTATTTACTTCAGCAGTGCTCAATATGTAGGTAGAGCTAGGTAGTAAGTTATAAAATATATATGGCAATTAAGCTACACAGAATATTCGCGTTTCCACATGAGGATTTTGTCCTTGCATAAGCCTGATGAATCCTAGCGTGGATGAAACGCGGAATATTCTGTGTAGCTTAATTGCCATATATATTTTATAACTTACTATACATATATATATATATATATATATATATATATATATATATATATATATATATAGCACAATCACATTGACACACTGGTTCTCACCAGATTACTGAAGGTAAGAAAAGTTGAGTCTGGATAGTACCAGATAGGTGCCCATTTGAGAAGGCTAGGTGCTGTAATCTACAGTGCTGAGTCATAGAAATTTCCAGGTTGGTATCTGAGGGCACATTAATTCACTGAGAGAGATACATCCCCAGTCTCTGTTAAGACATGCATCTAAGAGAAGGAAACTGATGTAAAAACCTGGAGTCTACTGTATGCTCTGTCCTGTGGCAGTCATCTGCACCAACAAAGGTTAGCAGCAATAGCAAAAAGTGTGGATGCTTCTACACAAAGTCTTCACCACTATAAACAAATCATCTGTATGGATTTTGTTGTGGCAGAAGCTCATGTCAAAATTGACGAGAGAGTTCATCATATATATATATATATATATATATATTTTTTTTTTTTCCTTGTACACATTTTTGTGAATTATTCCATGGATTTCTGCCTTTGGATTATTATGGACCATCTTCTTCCAATTACGGGATTTCCTTGGATTTTACTTGTACAAATGGAAATTCTTTTAACTTTCTTGAAGTTTTACATTTGGATTTTACCGTCACTGGATTTTTTATCTTCCACCAGACTATCCATTCATGTGTAATCACATTTTTCTTTACCATATTCCCTCTGCTTAATTTATTTTGTTTTCAAGTAAGATCTTTGACTTACTTGTTGTTTCATCAAATACGTCTGCATGCAAAATCCGATCCCTCATTTTGCTAATTCCTACCCTCTGATGAGAAGGAGAGTATTTCTTCGAAACTCTGCGGATTAAGGACTATCCATTTATCTAGTGTTTCCTTTTCAGATTAAATATGTTTTTAACTCATTTCAAAGTGTTTTTTAACATATTTTATTAATTGTTTGCTCATATTATAAGCTCTATTTCCTATTTGGTTTTATCGAGCTTTTATATCTGGCTGAGATAATTTTATAAATATCAATTCTTTAATATTTATAATTTACTTTAATTTTACCATCTTGGATAATTTTGGTAAATTCAATTGTAATTTTCATTTTATATATATATAATATACTATATTTTGTATAATATTTTAAAGGGTTGTATTGAGACAGTTCAAAGAAAGTTGATACCAAAAGGCATAAAAGAATGAATAAATTGATTAATTAAAAATAATTTTTTGAAAAAAAAAAAAAAAAGTTTCCATTCCAAATTTCAAACCAAGAAAGCAAAAGGTGCAGACAACAGAAGTAGCAAAAGAAAATGGCGCAAGACAAACAATATTCAAACGAATAGATGCAGGGTGTAAGGAGTGAGGATCTGAGAAATATTGCAGGGTGTAAAGATGGCACACCGCAAAATCAAGCTTTGCTTTAAAAAAAATGTGAAAAGAAAATTTGCTTTTAATTTGTTTAATTCATATTTAGTTTTAATCTTAAATCTGTGAATGTTAAACTTGTAGATGGGAGAGCGATGTCAACCATGCATACTTGACAAATGCATCTAGAAATAAAATTTGTAAAAAATTCAAATTCTAGTTGTCACTGCTTACTAAAAATGTAAGACTTGAAAAAACAAATGAATCAAATTCTATTGACAGAAAGATGTACATTCGTTTTGCATTTTCTTTCTCTCTCTCTCTATATATATATATTTTTATATATGCACACACATACACACTGGCAAGCCACCTGGAATTACCTAATCGTAAAATATGCTTAAATATGATATTTTAATTTATGCAGATTTCGTATTTATTTCTATAGAGCAAATTTTGTATTGATTATTAGATTGTGAAGTCTCCTAGACCTTTTTTTTCACAATATGCCCTGAGCTATGTTCATCCTCCGTTCTGTCTCCACTGGGTTCTTCCAACGACTCAGTTGTCTCAGTTAAAATAAAAACAAAATGTAATAAGACCTCTGTTGTACCTCTCCATCGTACAGTATATCAATAGTCTATGGTTGACTGGGATAGCTTCAGAACATTTATATCAGATCTACCGCTGTGTTTCATTTTTAAAAAGAATGCGTTCTCTATGGTAACAGACCTGATGGAATGGTTAATTGTAGGTATAGATCGCTTCATACCCTCCAAAAAATTCCAGCAAAAACCTAACAGCCAGTTGTGGTTCTCTTCAGAATGTACTGTTGCCATTGTACACAGAAATCACTTTTTCCATTGCTTCCAATGTAATAGATGTAATAAAGCCACCTTCAGGACTGCCAACAAATCACTGTAAAGGAGTAATAAAGAATGTCAAGTCCGAAGTAGTGGAGTAATGGTTTGGTTCCCACAAGCTTTGACAAATAGCAAACAGGGTCCTGCATAGAAGCATGTGCTCTAACCCAACCATCATCAATGGACCTGAGGTAATCTCATCAGCATCGAACAAAGCAAAACTCTTTGCCAAGAACTTTGCAGCTAATTCTACCCCCCAATATTTTCTCCTGTATCAGTAAACACGCTATGCAACATACAAATATCTGTGCATGATGTTGCCAAGCTAATCAAAAATCTTGATTCCAGTAAAGCAACTGGCCCTGACAGCATTCCAATTATAGTGTTGAAAAGGCTTCAACCAGAACTAGCTCCCATACTTACAAAACTGTTTAAGCATTGTCTTAAGGAGAATTGACTCCCAACACCCTGGAAAACCTGATCAGTATGCCCTGTATTTAAGAATTCAGGTGATCGATCATCTCCCTCTCAGTACAAAACAATCAGTCTCCTGTGCGTCATAAATAAATTGCTGGAATCTGTATTAAATAGAGAAGTAGTCAACCACCTCAGCAAAAATAACCTTCTTAGTGACATGCAATATGGTTTCCATTCTGCTAAATCTACAGCAGATGTGCTTACAGTTATATAGGATTAGCAAATCTCTAGATGTAGGCTTCCTTTCTAGGGCAATTGCTATTGACATATCAAAGGCCTTTGATAGAGTATGGCATAAAGGTCTACTTCACAAGATCTCCAGCTATGGTATAGCTGGAAATGTCTTCTCAATTATTAAATCATTTCTCTCTGATAGGTTCATAAGAGTAGTGGTTGATGGGCAGAAATCAGAAGCTCACAGTATTAATGATGGAGTCCCTCAGGGATCCATCCTTGGCCCAACCCTCTTCCTAATCTACATCAATGATCTTCCAAATCACATCCTTACATCATTTGTAGACATTTATGCTGATGATGCTACCATCTATGGCAACACATTAAATACCGTTAATGACCAAGTTCTCTGATTCTCTTTCCTCTGATCTTGAGCATGTGGTACAATGGGGAAAGGAGTGGCTGGTTATTTTTAATGCATCTAAAATCAAGCTTCTATCTTTACATCATCAATGCTCTGATCCCCATCTGGCATCAATTGAAATGAATGGCTTTCGTCTTGGGGAGGCTCCATGTTTTGACAAGCTTCTGGGCTTAACCTTTACTCCTGATTTGAAATGGAACACGTATATCAAATCCGTTGCTGGAAAAATGGTGAGATCCTTCTATTGATCCAGTAGATATCTCATGCCTGATGTAATTCTCTACCTATATAAGCGCCAGATATATTCAAGGATGGAGTACTGTTGCCACATCTGGGCAGGAGCTGCTAGAAAGACCTTATCCTGCCTCGACAGAGTTTGGAATAGACTTTGTATCCTAGTAGTAGATGCTCTTTTCTCTTCCCTGCAACCTTTTTCTCACAGAAGAGACGTTGCGAGCCTCTTTCTGCTTATTGTTATTTTCATGGCAAGTGCTCGTCTGAGCTCCAATCTAAGGACTCCTCCATTCGCCAAACTTTCACAAGAAGCATTCGACTAACAAGAAACCACTATCAATAATTTCCCTCACTCTTTATCTGTGCCTAAACCGAAATGTAGATTCCATGAACAAAGCTCTTTAGTAAGTAATCCTATTTACCAAACTTCCACTACTAACGATTACTATAATATTGTCCCATTGACTACTGTACACTCTTTAACCCTTATCCTCGAGTGGCCTCTAGGCCTTCATAAGTAATGACTCCTATGTAAAAAAAAAAAAAAAAAAAGAAAGTGTTCAAGCGACCCGAAACCCCCTAAAAAAACAAATTTTATTGGTCAGTGTTCTGTTGTAGTTAAAGTAAACATTTTCTGATACATTTTTATGCAATAAATGTTTTGGTTTTCAAATTTTTTCTGTTAGGAAAAAAAAATTCTTGTTTGTTACTTATTTGCCATGTTAATTGACCAAGAAGAAATTGGAGTTATTGCCTCCTAACAATGGCCGCTGGCTGTAGAACTGTTAAAGATTTAATATTTGATGCATAAAAATTGCCTAGGTCTAGAAAGATTTCTCCTTCAATCACTAAAGACAATAAAGTGGAAATCCAGAATTTTAATTAAAAAAAAAAAAAAAAAAAATCGCAATCTCTACATTCCTTTATTAAAATGTTTGATTAAAAAAGAAATTAACTCCCACATAAAATATATTCTCTCCATTTTTGTTTAAATTAATCTTTCCTTTATATTAAAAATTGACGAATGAAACAAACAACTCAGGTTGTGTATGTTTGCGGACAAATGACGTGTACATTGGCAGTCAATTGGCTCTCATATTTCATCCTTATATTGTACCCAATATATAATAGTGATTTCAAAAATAAAAAAAAATATGATTTGAATACCATTGTTTTTTCAATTTTGATCCTTAGCAATTATCTTTATCTGCTAAAAGCCAAATCAAATTCATTCCACAGGTCCAAATCTCCTATATATCTAGTTTCAAATCTGTAGACCAAAAATTGACGGAGGAGTTTTGTAGAGACCGTTCCTAAGAGAAACAGACAAAGTCACTTATATATACATATATATAACTTGGAAAAAGAATGGACTTATGTCGCCTGATGAGACCTTTAGTTATTTAAAATTGACCAAAACATGGTCATGATTGTGTAGAGACATTAGAAAATGTTTATTTGAATACTAGACTACCCGTGACCTGATCAGTATAATCTATTATATATATATATAAAAGTGAACGTGTCTGTGTGTGTGTCTGTGTACATTTTCCTACGCAATACGACGGGTGTGCAATAAGTAATGCCCCTGACCCACTTCCAGTTGTCTGATTTAGCTGAAATTTAGCATGTGCAATGATTTATATCTCTACAGGTTATGTGGCAAATTACAGCTCTGAACTAAGTGTGGTTTCTGTTTTACAGGTGTTTGAACTGAGTCAGGTGTGAAATGGAGCCTGTTAAGTGTCGTGCAGTGATCCGGTTTTTGTATTTGAAAGGACGCACAACAAAATGATGAAATGAAAGAAACTTATGGTGATAATGCTCCATCATATGACCTTGTAAAACGCTGGCATCATGAATTCAAACATAGCCGGAAGTCTGTGGAAACAGCTCCCAGACCTGGTCGCCTCCCCCCCCTCCCTTCTGCTATTGATGAGGCATCTGCCCGTCAAGTTGAGGCTGCCATTTTGGAAGATCGGTGCATTACTATTCGCCAAATAGCCCAAGATGTCAAGATTAGTACAGGGTCTGTGGAAACTATCATTCATGACCATTTGCATATGCATAAGTTGTCTGCCAGATGGATTCCCAGGTTGCTCACACCATTCCAGAAGTGAGAACGCGTCGAGTGCTCGAGAATGAATCTGGAGATGTGCCAAGAAAATGAGTCAAAGATTTTCAAAAGACTGATTACACAGCATGAAACCTGGGTCCATCACTATGATCCAGAGACCAAAGCCCAGTCAATTCAGTGGAAGCACTTGGACTCACCACCTCCAAAGAAGGCAAGGGTGCAGCCCTCCTCTGGCAAGGTCATGCTCACAGTCTTCTGGGACCAGGACGGAGTAGTGATGACAGATTTCCTGGCAAAGGGTACCACAATTACAGGAGCCTATTATGCTTCACTTTTGAGGAAATTAAGGGAAGCTATCAAAATCAAGAGGCGGGGCAAGATCAGCAAAGGTACCCTCCTTCTGCAGGACAACGCTCCAGTCCACAACTCGCATGTTGCCAGATCAGAAGTACGGGCGTGTGGTTATGAAATTCTCCCCCATCCTCCCTACTATCCTGACCTTGCACCTTCTGACTTTCACCTCTTCCCAGCCATGAAGTTGTTTTTGAAAGGAAAGCGTTTCCCAGATGATGCAGCCTTGATTTCTGAAGTTACGTTGTGGTTGGAGGACCAACCTGGGGTGTTCTACAAAAACGGTCTCCAGAGCTGCATCAAACGATGGGAGAAATGCATAACTCTGGGTGGTTCCTATGTAGAGAAAGACTAATAACTGTGCCAAGTTTCGTTGCTCTACTGCTATGGGAAGTGGGTCAGGGGCATTACTTATTGCACGCCCCTCGTAACTGTCAATTTTCAGTCTACAGACTCGAAATTTGATATACAGGGTACTTTGTAATCGGTTTTCGGCCAGGAATTTGGCTGTTAAGGAGTCAAAGTTCAACGATTTAACCTTTGAGAACTCTACCAAATTCCTCCAACAATTTTGGGTATAAACACTTGAAATTTTAGATATAGGTTCCTTGGACATGGATCTAACTTAATAACTTTATTTGAGCCCAAAACAATAAATGTTAAGGGGTCATAATAGGGGTCAAAGTATAAAAATAATTGACTTTTGCGGTCTCTACCAAATTACTCAGACAATTTCTGGTCTAAACATTTGAAATTTTACATAAAGGGTATTCAGAGATAGGGCAAGCTTTTTAATTAGTTTGGGTAAAAAATTTGAGCTACTAATATATGAATGTATGCATGTATGTATGTATGTATGCATGTCTGCCAAAACTTTCGACAGAGATCAGTATGGTTTTGAAATTCAACCTTTTAGATGACAAATATCGAAAAATTGGCTAAAAACATTAATTTCTTCACCCTAAACTGGGCACTTTTCTACAGGGGGGTTGCTTTTGTACCGATAATTTTGAAAATCATCTTCTCCTTTCGATTGTCTAGCCTTAATTTAAACATAAGTCACTTCCGGTTTGGCGGTGGTCGTAACAGCAAAGACATACAGCCCCCCCCCTCCCCCCCGTTCTTTTCCTCCTTTGTGGTACAGGTTCGAGCCTGCCTTCCTACTACCACTTTTTTTTTTGCTCAACATACACATCCAAACACCTGGGCAACGCCGGGCTGAAATGCTAGTATAATAATAAATATGAAATCTGCATTAATCAAAATATCATATTTAAACATATTTTACGATTGGACAATGCCGGGCAGCCTGCTAGTATATATATATATATATATAATTTCTTTAAATTCATAAAAAAGTTGGGTTTATTGCTCGATAGTGTAGATATTACTAGAGCTGACAATATGATTTAATATTAGGTTGATACAAAAATAATGTCATTTTTTGGCATTCAACTTCAAAAGATCAGAACTCCTTTCATAATAAACTTAACCGAAATAGAATCACCACATTTTTGCTAACAAGAAACAAATTTATTTATCCCATTGGCATAGAAATCTGGAGTTCTGGAAGTGACAAAGTCATTGAAGACCGATTTGGCATCATCTCGGCTTTTGAAGCATTTTTCACGCAGGAAGTTGTCAAGATGCTGGAAAAAGTGATAATGAGTGGACGAGAGGTCCGGTGAATATAGTAGATGAGGCAGAGTCTTGTAGCGCAGTTCGTTCAGCTTCTGCAAGGTCAGTTTAGCAACATGCGGGCGAGCGTTGTCCTGGAGGAGAATTGGTCTCCTCTATATTGATCAATCTAGAGCACATACGTTGGAGTTTTTGGTGTCAATTTGTTGGCAGTTCTTCTCTGCCGTAATCATTTCACCCAGATTCAAGAAGCTGTGATGGATGAGACCGGCCACAGACCACCAAACAGTCACCATAACCTTTTTCTGGTGCGATTTCGGCTTTGGGAAGTGTTTGTCGCCGGTTGTCATAGAAGATCCACTTTTCATCACACATCACAATCCGCTCAAGAAATTGGTCGTTTTTGTTGCGCAGAAGGAAAATACCTCAAAATGACGATTTTTTTTGATTATCGTTTAATTCATGTGGCACCTATTTATCCAACTTTTTTGTACTTCCCTATTTGCTTTACATGGCAAATGACTGTTGAATGGTCGACTAAGAGTTCAACAGCAACTTCCCATGTAGTTTTGCGAGGATTTGTTTCAATTCAGGCTTTCAAACGTTCGTTATCAACCGCAGTCAGCCGGCCGCAACCATCTTCATCTTCGAGGCTCTCATCACTATTGCGATATTTCTTGAACCACCGTTGTGCCACATGTTCGTTAGTGGTTCTTGGGTCAAAAGCATCATTGATACCATGAGCTGTCTCAGCAGCTTTTCAGCCCAGTTTGAACTGGAACAAGAAAATTGTGCGGATTTTGAAAAGTTTGCAAAAAAATGAATAAAGAAATTGAGAATGGTAATGAATAACATGATTCGATAGAACGAAAAATGTGCTTCAAAATTATGTATAACATGGGTGATACGAAGATTACAATTGTTAATTACGTAATACTTCTACCTAGTCATGGCTGATGGAATGAGAGCATGTTACTCCTGTGGATTAAAGAAAGGGTTCCATTGAAAATTCCATGCAGTTTCCCGAATTCGAAAGAATACACCTGAAGAAAGTTGGAGGTTACATCGACTGAATGTTGTGCGAATAACACTCAAGACGAGAACAATAGTCTAAATATTTCTGATGATACAAATTCATCTAAAGACATTCAGAAACACACATTTCCCCCTCTTTCCCCCTCTTCTCCTGTTTTTAATTCTTCCCTTCCTGCCCTCCTTTCTTCTTTGCTCAGCCCATTCCACTCTCTGAGCATACACACACACAAACTTGTGGCATAAGGTAAATAACTCTGTGATAACATTAAAAAAATCATGTTAACTTCTTGATAACATTCAATGATATAAATGGCCAGTTGACCTAACTCCTCAAGAATTAATCTTTTTTTCTAAATTTTAGATATAATTTTTCTGGGGTTACCTTGATTTAAAAACTACCAACTTTATAGGAAGTTAATGAGTACTTTTCAAGGATTAGTGCGATATACATACAAATGTTTGTCATTCATATATAAGACTAGCAGGCCGCCCAGCATTGCCCGGTTATAAAATATGCATAAATATTATATTTTAATTCATACAGAAACTGAGACATGTACATGCGAGTATTATGTTTTTTCTAAACAGTTCACTTCTTATAACTGAAAATAAAAATACTTTAGCTGAGATCGAAACCAACACCTAAAGATAGCGAGTCAAGTATGATAATCATTAGGCTAGCTTGACACGATCATTATACAGTGTTTTCAAACATACTTATTCTTAGCGTAAGGAATCTGTCATTTGAACGATTAATGCATGCGCATTCGTGAAACAGTTGATAAAAAGATAAAAATCTGATGACCCCCCCCTCACATACTAATTTTTCAATTTTGACCCCCTTAGCAACCTTTTTTCCAGATGAATACCAATTAAAAAGTTTTCTACATGTCTGAATACCCGATACACCAAATTTCAAGTCTGTAGATCAAATATTCGTTGAGTATATAGGTTGAGAATTGTCCTCACATTCTCACTTTTATAGATAGTTTACATTAAAAGAAATATAAATATCTATGTAAGTTGATTAAAAGAAAATACATTATAATGTCATTTACTTACTTTATATATACACAGCGTATGAGCGTCGTCCTTGAGAGTAATATCACTGCTGGTTATTTTCAAAAACGCAAACCCAAAAAGCTTCTTCTCCCCTTTGTCCCGAGCTGTGGATTTTGAGAAAATAAAAAATAAAATAATCAATTAAAGTTGAAATGGAAATTCCCAGCATGCAATGCAAGAGGGATAAAGATTATTAATAACACATTACTAAGAGCAAAATCATCAAATTATAAAAAACAATTGATATTATTTTCACTCTCATGAACTTTTAAGTCTTTTCCACCCCAAACAAGGCATACTTTTACTTGAATGTAAGAGGCAATTATCTTGGACCATGTTTACAGGGTGGGGGGGTGCTATGTAAGGAAATGAGCAAGATTTCTCTTTACATTATATGTAAACTTCTTAATCTTAGTACAGTTAGTGAAGCAGGAAGGGATTTCCAAAGTCTAGCAGTTAGAAAGAATAAACTATTAGAATAAAAAAAGGCTTTCCAGCATCTAAGGACCTCTACAGTAAAAAGGTGAGATTTTGCTGTTTGTCGGGTTAGTTGGGGTATGTACATCGAGGGGGTACAAGTACTACACGTTCATCAGTGCACATTCCATTAAAATACTTGTAAAACAAACACAAGGATACAACATTGTGGTGATGAGACAGGGGTTGATGATTGGTTGACTGCATAGGATATATTAGATTGGAAACTTTTGTGGGCCCTGTCTAATAGAAAGAAACTAGTGGTAGATGCACCAACCCAGATGTGGCAACTCTACTCCATGTATGGGCGAATGGTGGCTTTGTAAAAATACAGTATACTCTCAGGTGAAAGTAAACCCAACCCACCTAGATCTAGAATAGAATAGGCACTCCAGAATTGTAGCACTATAGTAGACCAATTCTTTGATCCCAGAATGTAACAAAATAATTTTGGTTGTTTGTCTAAAGTCTTTTGTTAACAAGTTGTAAGCGGTTCTGTGGATATTTATATCTCTCAGCTTCTTTTTTTCCTCTGGTAACCATAGTAACAGGATGAAGTACACAGCTGAAGTCTTGTGTTATGGCATTGTAATCCCTAGACTTTATGAGATTAACGAGTCTGTCTTTTCTACAAATACTATTATGGCATGTGTTCTTCAGAATTGTCTGATCTATTTCCTGCTTCATTTGTTCCAGCTCGTTTGTCTAGAGGTATACATCAATTCATTGTTTTAATACCTCATTGTAATACAGCTTCCTGTTCCAGTAGCTTTTTTCCAAAGACTGCAAACTTATAGAATTCTCTACCTGATGACCGTGTTCCTTCTACGCACAGCCTTGGTCTTTTCAAGACTAAAGGTCGATGGGCATCTCCTGTTTTTGCAATAATCGTCTTTCGTCCTTGTTAGCTCCTTACATTAAGTAGCTTCATGCTTTGTCTCAAGCGATTTTCATAAAATAAAAAACAGGGTACAACACTGGCATACCATGATTAATTCGTCTCCCTGGCTCATTTCAAGCCAAGTTTTCCAAATTTGCAATATCTTGCTCTTTCTTTTATTTAGTGTATGAATTATAACAATAGACTCCTCAGGGTTCTGTTTTATTTCCAGAAACTTCATTCTTTCGGTGATGACTAACTTTTTCTTTGGTCTGATATTCCTTTTTAATTATCTTACAAATTTCTTCTGAAGTGAACACTCATTTGAGATAGTGTTGAACTTATTATTGAAATACACATATTTTGCTTATTCACAACCACTTTTTTTTTTAACTGACTTACATTTGAATTTACTGTTGAAACATGTATTGTTTTTGTGTTTATATTTACTGAACCACATTTGTTAATAATCGTCCATCAGATGGTTGAGACATTCGTCTGTTATAGTTAAGTTGGAAACAGTACTTTATTTGGCTTAACACACAAATTGAACAGATGCACCTTAAAAATATTGGTTCTTGTATATATTTTGAATGTACAACAAAAATTCTTGTACTTACTAGAACAGTGCCGAAGATCCAAGCGTATGTGGGCTCCAGTGAATTTCTCAATGGGCAAGCAAACCTATTACGAAACAAAAAGGCAACACTATTACAAAACAAAAAGCCAACATTATTACAAAACAAAAAGGCAACACTATTACAAAACAAAAAGGCAACACTATTACAAAACAAAAAGGCAACACTATTACAAAACAAAAAGGCAACACTATTACAAAACAAAAAGGCAACGCTATTAAGATAGAAAGAAGCAAAACTTATGATACAAAAGTCAACATTATTATGATACAAAAAGGAGAACTTAGTCAAAAATCTGTTGAGAATGGTTTACAAAGAGGAAGATAGCACCTTATCATATAAATACCCAAGCATGGGTAAATTAATGGATCACATTTTTTTCTACTATCACATATTAACACTTTGAGAAACTTATTTAAATTAGTGAAGTAAACATAACGTAAGGAAATGAAGGAAAAAATAAAGGTGCTTGTCCATAACTCTCCCATCTCTAAGAAAAAAAGGAAAATAAAGAAAAATCTTCTATGTATGTACCCAGGATGGAAAGAAAATAGCATACACCAAAAATCATGTAAATTGATCAAATAAGTTTATATTTTATAAATAAAACTATGTTTTTAGTGATTAATTGATATTTGTAAGCATTATGACAATGTACAAACCTGATTTTAAATTATTTCTGGAGAGTATTTTAAGGGGGATTTAACTGGTGATGAATTTCAAAATGGTGTTGCAAGAATATTGCTTACCAATAACATTTAATTTACTTTATTTTACATAAAACTACTGGATCAATTTATGCAACTTTTTTGATGCACAGTATTTTCTTTTTATCGTGGATATGTACATTATAAAGATTTTTTTTTTTTTTTTTTTTTAGGGATAACCACTCAAATAGATAAATGGCTGAATAATGCAAACCCAAATCCCAGAAAAATGTTTTACAAGTAAGAATGTAGAAATATTACCTTAACAGTTTCCATCCATCTTGGATTGTTGTTGTGATAAAACACAGTAGAAAGATAATTGGTTGTTGGCGGTTCACCGATTCCGCCAAAAATCGAGTCCTACAAGAGAGATGAGAAAAACAAGAATGAAAATTCCTTTTATAAATTCAATGAATTTCTGGAGGTTCAAAAAGAAAATTTTCAAACAGCAATGGGATGTCCAGGTACACATGGTCAAAGTTGTGCGAGAGCTATCAAGAACAAACTTTAATTTCTGGCTAAAGGATTTCTGTCCACCAAACTTTGCTCATGGAAGTTTCGTTTAGTTTTAGGTACAGACAGAAAGAAGGGGAAATTATTTACAATGGTTGTAGCTAGACAAGTTTTTGTTTTGAATGTTTACCAAGGAGTTACCATAGATCATAATTTAGTTGAGCACTTGCCATGAAAGTAATGATAAAACAGAGAAAGACTAGCAATGTCTCTTCTTTGAGAAACAGATAATAGAGAAGAGAAAAGGAAATTAGCCACTAGATTTCGAAGCAGGTTTTGTACTCTGTCAAAGTAAGAAAGAGTGCTTCTGAGCAGCATCACCCCACATGTGGTAACAGTACTTCATCTTGGGATGTATTTCGTTTGAATGCAGGCAGAAGATTGTGTCAAGAGTGAGATACTTTCTAAAATGGTAGAATGATCCGACTATTTTTCCAGCAACCTAGGCAACAGATTTGACGCAAGTCTTCCATTTCAGGTCAGGAATGAAGGTCAGTCGCAAAAGCTTGTCAAAGCAGTGAGCTTCCTCTAGAAGAATGTCATTCACGCAACAATAGCAGCTTTTGCCATTATTTAACTCAGCAACAATCTGACCTGTTGATGGACTGGCAGGTATGGACTGCATGAGTTGTAATGTTCTCACCCATGAGCAATCAAGAAACCAGATATGCATGTGTCCATATGTTTATTCTCTGCATTGTTACTGTTTTTCATTATCACTATTTTATGTGTGGCCATGTCGTCTAGTGGTTGTCGATCATCTCGTCTTCTTAACTTAGATGGACAAAGCTTCTCATGCATAAATGCCAAAATGGAGATTCTTGCAGAGTTTCTTCAAAAGTTTTATTGAAGAAAATGGGCTTAGGAGAAAGAGAGATAGACAGAAAGAAAGAGAGAGAGAGAGAGTACATAACTGATTAATTATTTACTTCTTATTCTGCAATTCTATTATAAGAAATGAACAACACAATGAACAGAGGCATCGGTAAAATTTAGATTAGATTACTTCTACATTATTTTGCCATGTCTCAACCATATCGCTTTGAGAGACTGATTAGAAAACATTTGCTACTTTTGCTTGAAAACATGACGTCATATCATATCGTGATTGTTCCATTATACAATTTTTGAAGGGCAAACTCCTTTTAAAAAAGGCCAAATTCACGAAATCTGGCAATCATAATTTTTGGATATGTTACTAATTTTGACATAACAATTTAGTAGTTACCATTGGTTTTAACTGAAATTCAATATTTTGATTTTCAATCTAATAATGAAGAAGAAACTGGCTTTCACAAAAGCATTTGTCTAGCTGAAACCACTATCAATAATTTCCTCCACTCTTTATTTCTGCCTAAACCTAAACGTAGATTCCATGAACAAAGTTTCTTTCTTAGAATTGAAAGTCTGTGGAACTCTGTTCTGTTTTCCTGCTTTCCAACTGACTACAATATGGTCATCTTCAAGTCCAACATAAACAAGTTCTTGATGAACCGTCCCTCTAAGTAATCCAATTTACCAAATCTCCACTACTAACAATTACTATGACATTTTCCCATTGACTACTGAACACTCATTAACCCTTATCCTCGAGTGGCCTCCGGACCTTGATAAGTGGTGATTCCTTTATAAAAGAAAAAGTAACATTTTTTCTACAGAGTTTGACCTGTTGCCTCCCCACTTCATCTTGCGTCACCCATCTCTGGGTACATTTTTGTTTGCAACTAGATTATCTTGACATGTACTGATATGACTCTTACCAAAATTCACACTAGCTAACTTAATCGCTACTTACTGGCACAAAGTCCCAAGTATATAACAGTGACCATCTTGTTTAATAGATTTGATCCCTCCTAACTTTTTTTCTTGTAGGGTGTATTCAGCTAGACCACGTAACATTGTCGAAATTTAGGAGCAAAGTTTGAATTCCAAAATAAAGTTATTAAATGAAAGCATATCTTTCCTAAAAGACTAAAAAAAAAAAAAAAAAATGCAAAACTTTCAGTTATTTTTTTTTTTTGTTGTTGTTTGTACTTACTGGAATCAGTTTCCCTTCGCTGTCAAATGCTTTAAGTTCCACCTCCACGTTTTTGGCAGCTTTTTTAGTTCCTCTTTCAAAGTCACCGCAGTTGAGGACGATATACAAGTCATTGCGGACCTCACCTTCAGAATGGAAAAAAAAAAAAAATGCCGTCAGCAAGAAAATCAGAAAGTACAATATTTCAAGCGATTTTGAAGATAGGAGAAATTAATTTTAAAATGAAATTAAATAAATTATTTTTTTTTGTTTAACTCTTTATGTAGATTTCAGATTCTTAAATATATAGCAAAATTATTGTGGATGTATTATAATAGTTGTTGTATTGTTAGCAAAGTTCTGTTAGAAAATGATTTCCTTCGAATAAACTCATAAAACGAATATTTATTCGCAAGTAAATCAAATGACAAATTCTGTTCTAATATATTTTATTAACTTTATTTCACATCTTCAATCAACAAACAAAAGAAATGTGTTGTATTATTGATATGCTTAAAAGAATGACAACACACTGATATATAAACATATAAAAAATCTATCTTTATTGTCAGTGATGGTGATGAATGGTTGGTTGTTAAGAGGGAAATATATGCATAGAAATTTAATGGGTTGATTCTTCTCGGAGGTGGGAGCAAATTGTCAATCAAGTCTGATATCCATTTTGGATTGTCATTATATAACCATTTGTGACCACCTCAAACGCCCCCTTGTGATGGTATTATTACTAGATCCACACACTCAAAGCGATGGTCATTTCAATGAATTGACCTGACTTTGGTTCCACTTGATTATATCTGTGTATGCTTTTTGCTGAAAATGACCTTTCAACCATCCAACATATAACTTATCTTTTTGATCATGTTTATTGTTTCTTTATTTGCAAGTGCCTGGTATCAGGTTCATTATTTTTATTCAAAAATGTCTTATTGGTACACCCCAAAATTATTTAATGTTGTTTCTTGCATATTGTCGCATTTTTGTCAAAAATGATGTCTCAGTATACATGATCTGGATATTTAACATGTCAGGTTCATTATTTTTTATTCAAAAAGCAATTCTTTTGTATTTTTTCTTTGTTTAGAACTCAATCATCCATTAATGATGAAATGATAAACATTTACAGATCATTACCACCAGTGTATTTTTATGTTTTTGAAAATATATGCCCATATTATGTGGGTGTTTAAGGTACCCCCCCCCAAAAAAAACAATTCTATATTTAGAAATTTCAAAAGAATTGTAATTGTAATCAAGAAATGAAAATAGAATCCGTAATTGTATCAGAATTGGGAAAAATATTGGAATCGTCGTATCACTAATATTTATTGTTAGCACTGTTCTTGGCATTTTTCAAAATAAACTACATGTAGCCAAGAGCAGCACTACAAAAGGAGAGAAAGGAAGAAACGTATTTACCTGGCAGCAGTGATTCAGGAAACATGCATTTTTGAACCAGATCAACTCCTTTGTTGAACAAAACTGGTTGAGCTGATTTGATCGACGTTAAGTCACCATACAGAATCTGAAGACCAATATGGAGACCTGGATCGAGAAAAAGAAAAAGACAGAAAGTTTGTATGAGACAGACAATATTACAAAGACATTTTCATTAATTAAAAAAAAACAACAACTTAATTTGAACCAAATTGAGGGGATTAGAAAATGATAACAATCCACAAACAAGAAATTCAAGTTGGTATTTTTGAAATTTCATTTGTTATTATAAGAATAATTTTTTAAATTTAAAAGAAAACGTTATGAGAAAAATTGATATTAAAATAAATATATTTAAGGATATTTAATCCACAAAGAAAAAACTATTGTATTATTTTTTATTCTAAAAAAAAATGACACCAACATTTTAGAAATTTAATAAAATTGATTTTTATTAAAATATTAAAAAATCGATTTTCCTTACAAAACAAATAGTGAATCTTTTATAATTTCAAATTTATTAAAGTCTTAGTTTTATACGATAAAAAAGAAAATTAAAATTCTTAATTCTTGAACGTCATAACTAGTAGAAAAATACCAGGATATGAAAATTTATTTGTTTATTTCTTTTATAAAGAGTCAACACCGAAAGCCACATGAGAATAAAAATTCATTTAAATATTATACCTCTTTATTATGCATCTAATATTTTAGTAATCATTAATCCCATGTAAATTTTGAATGCATATATAATCAAATATGATGCAATAAAATGTTTTCTCATCGGCTGTGAATACAATGTGTTTTTTTTTCTGTAAGGGTGCCTATATACTCTATAATAAGATTTTTTTATGATTTTCCAAAATTTTAAAAATTTCCATTTTCTTTTATCGACATTTTCCTTTACCATATTTTTATTCTAAGGAAAAAAAAACAAACAAAAAAAAAAAACCTCTCCAACTGTTTTTTTTTTCCGAGAAACATGATCTGTCTCTAATGAGCTCTTTGGTGAATTTCTGTTATTCAATGAAACACGTGTAAGATGTAATACATTAACATGTGAATAAAATACCATGAATGTTAAATAAATACATCTTTGGTTTTAACTATATATATATATATATATATATATATATATATATGTTTGTCTACATCAGCATATCAGGGTTTCTACTCATACAGTTTAACGTACACATGTTTGTATATGCATGCATCTATGTACATACTCTTGATTTGGTATAAATAAGCATGTGGAGCTATTTTTATGGAAATATGACCAACAACGGATTAGCGTCCTGTTAAGTGGGTGGTTCAACTCATCCACTATAAAATTTAGCTCATGGGCAAAAACTCAAAGAAATTAAAAACATACAAAGATTTGTAAAGGTCGAGCATGTTTAAAAAATGGGCCATCCATGGCATGCTTGACTGGTTCCATAGTGAATGATCGTCTGTGGTGAAAATCCACATCCTTCACATTGACATGATATGGCGGATCTAGAGAAGTAAACCTTGAACAAAAATTTGTCTATTCTTTAGTTGTAGTTCCTGTGACGAACATCAACCAACATGCTTCAGCAGAGAGACAATTGCCGCTTCAGAGAAGATTATTCGTAACAAGGTGCACTGTTCCACTGAGCTAGAAAATCTAAAGTGTACTGAAAATGTTTTAAGCAAGTATTTCAGTATAATTTGTTAAACCATACATGTGATTACACAACAAAACAATCCACTCCATGAAGGAATTTTGTTTTTCAAGCATTTGGTGAAACTATTTGGTGCATGCACATGCATGGAGATATATATTTATTTTTTTAAAGCTCTATTTGATTTTAAAATTTTAAATATTGATCTCCATTTTATCATTTGGAAATTTATTCCTATTTGAATCCTTCTGAACCGTGTATATGTGTGTGTGTGTGTGTGTGTGTGTGAAAGAAGTTAAAATAGTTTGAAAATTATGTGCTAATAAGCAAAATTATAACTAGCCTATATAAATGTTAAGTTTACTGTTTTTCCTTTGAGGTTAAGAGTCATTCTTTGAAACTCCATGGAATGGAGATATAGTCACTTTTAACCTGCATCCCTTGTTTAAAATAATAAATGTTGTAAATTGTAATTTGCAAAATTTTAACTTCCTTCATATACTCTATCTCGAATACTGACATTTTTCAACAGATAAGGATTACCGGATAAATATTAGTATTACTATCTATATATTCTAAGTTTCCAAAATTCTCCATTTTGTTAACTTGAGTTTATATATATATATATATATATATATATATATATATATATATATATATATATATATATGAAATGGAATTTTATAATCAAATATTAATAATAACAAAATTCTTTTAAATTTTTTTTTTTTTTTTTAATTCAATTTTCACCCAAACAAGGCACAGCGCCACTTTGAAGCAGGGGGCTACTATTAGGGACTTAATTAGCGGGGTCATTATGAAGGGAGATGAGTAGAAAGATGTTTGCTAACATTACACTTGAACTTCAGAGTGAAATACTAGAGTTATAAATACTTTTAATATTTTACAGCTTTAACCGTCACTCATTATGTTCATCTATTGACTATCTCATATAAGCAAACAATTGTTCCAACCTGTACTCATGTACATACAGGTTGCTATATATTTAT